>NC_132915.1:84125780-84732114 GCF_047675955.1 Chlorocebus sabaeus | reverse complement strand
CACCAGAGTTGGAGCCTGGACTTCCTTTATCTCCACTGCACAAATTGCCAGCCCTTCACCCGTGGTTAAAATGGTTCCTGTATGGAGCGAGGTCAAATCTGAGAAAAGGTAGCATTTCCTCTTATGGCAGAATTGTCCCCACCTACTCCCTGGCCTCACCTCACACACCCATAGCTCCTCAGCTGCTGTGGTCTTGGTGTCATAGCAGGGCCCACTGCTCTTGCTTCTTCTGGCAATCATGCAAAAAGGAAGTAACATATCACCATAATTATTCTGCCTAGAACAAACCACTTCTGTCTGCTCAGAGTCGAGCCTAATATATGCTATCTGATGTCTGTTGCTTCTGGACTTTTGGAGCCTGCAGGTTTCAACCTTCTCCCCATCTCAGCGAATGCAATCAACCACCAGATTTGTATCAAACACCTGCGCTATGTCTGTCATCAGATCTTGCTCAGTGGAAAGCTCAGTGATGAATTCATATTATAAGCTGAGGCTGTTTTGCGTATAAGGCCCAAATTAAAGGCACAAATTCAAAAGGTAGAGAAACAAAACATTTTCAAGCACCTACTATATGCCAGGCCCTGTATTAGTGCTTTCCATATGGCAACTCATTCAATTCTCACAATAAATCATGAGATGGAATTTAGTCCCTACATTCTGTATATGGTGGGAGAAGAAACTCCATACAATGACTAGCAAGCTTTGAACAAACTCATGTTCTCTTTTTACTGTTCATACATGTAGACTACATTTCCCAGACTTCCTGGTAGTTAGGTATAGCTATAAGTCCTGCCCAATAGAAGTTACATGTGCTACTTCCAGACCTGGCCTTAAAAAACTCTGTATAGGCCAGGCATGGTGACTTACACCTATAATCCCAGCACTTTGGGAGGCCAAGTTGGGTGGGTCACTTGAGGTCAGGAGTTCAAGACCAGCCTGGCCAATATGGTGAAACCCCATCTCTACTAAAAATACAAAAATTAGCCAGGCATGGTGGCGCATGCCTGTAGTCCCAGCTACTAGGGAGGCTGAGGCAGGAGGATTGCTTGAACCCTGGAAGTGGAGGTTACAGTGAGCTGAGATAGCACCACTGCACTCCAGCCTGGGTGACAGAGCAAGATTCCATCACAAAAACAAAAACAAACAACAAAGAAAAAAACCTCTGTATAATCCTTTACTCTCCTTCTTCTCTATGTTATACCCCAGAGAACCCTGGAAGCCACATGTTGAAGATGACAGAGACTCTTTCAGTCTGATTCCCTGAATCACTGCATGGAACAGAGTACCCCTGGCCCCTGCTGTTGGACTTTAGGTGAGTGAGAAATAAAATTCTATTATGATTGGGATTAGTGACCTTAGAAGAAGAGAAAAAATTATATTGTAATAAACCACCAAAATTTAGAAGTTTATCTCTTACTGTCGCGAACATTCTTTAATGAATACAACAGGCTTCAAAAACATCAAATTACCTGCACGAAGTCAATCCCCCAGTGTCAGAAAACACATTTTTTTATTATACTTTAAGTTCAATGTGCAGGTTTGTTACATATGTATACATGTGCCATGTTGATGTGCTGCACCCATTAACTCGTCATTTACATTAGGTATATCTCCTAATGCTATCCCTCCCCGCTCCCCCCACCCCACGACAGGCCTCGGTGTGTGATGTTCCCCACCCTGTGTCCAAGTGTTCTCATTGTTCTATTCCTACCTGTGAGTGAGAACATGCAGTGTTTGGTTTTCTGTCCTTGTGATAGTTTGCTCAGAGTGATGGTTTCCAGCTTCATCCATGTCCCTAAAAACCCTAGAAGAAAACCTAGGCAATACCATTCAGGACATAGGCATGGGCAAGGACTTCATGACTAAAACACCAAAAGCAATGGCAACAAAAGCCAAAATTCACAAATGGGATCTAATTAAACTAAAGAGCTTCTGCACAGCAAAAGAAACTACCATCAGAGTGAACAGGCAACCAACAGATTTAGTCTTGCTTTATTCAAAGTCCCAGTAGATAAAAATTTTCCTTTTTTTTTTTTTTTTTTAACATTTTGCATATATATTTGGGTGGTATGGAGAGACTTTCTGGAGGAAGCATAACTTCATTATTACTATAGCAAATAGGATTTTAAAAGACAGAAAGAAGGGTGGCAGTGAGAGGAGTTAGAGGAAGGAGAATACAAAGTATTCTTAAGGAAACTGAATGGAGCAATGCTTCTGTGCTAGAGAATTACGAAGCAGCAGATTGGGACTGTAGATCAGGCTGTATCTGTCAGGATAAATTAGGTTACTTTGCATTAACAAAAATAATCAAAATCTCAATGGCTTAACACAACCAGAGTTTATTTCTGGTTCACAATATATGTTCAGTGTGAGTCCCCAGGAGTTTGACACGCATCACGCTGGTCATTTCTTTGGGCAAGGAAAATAATATAACTATACTAAATTCAGAGATGGTAGAAGTACAATTCTACCATATGCCCAGAAAGCAAAGATCTGGGAGTCTTTGATAAGCCGCACTAATGGCTACTATAGAGTCAAAATGGTAGAGATGTCAAAGTAAAGAAATACATGTACCTTCGGGAAAGTTTTTATTAAGGCTTAACCATGTAACTTTTATCAAAAGCCAGAATTGTTATTTTATATAGAGAGCAGAATTATAGATAGAAAGACTATGTACAGCTTTTGAAAAGACAGTTTGGGAATAAACATAGGAAATTTTGAGAATGTGCATACCTGAAACCTCTCAAATTCCTCTCATATACAAAATTCCATAGTATTTAAGCTCTTTGATTCTAAAGGCAGACATATCTGAACTCAAATCCAGACTCTGCCATCCACCAAATATGCGGTAATAGACAAGTTATCTAGCCTATCTTAGCCTAGCTTTCTCATCTGTGAAATGAGAACAATGGTAGCAGCTATCTTACAGATTTGTTGTGAGAGTTAAATAATTTAACACGTGTAAAAGCACTTAGTATAGTGGCCGTCACTAAGTAAATTCTTTAAAAATTTTAGCAGCTCTAAACAGTTGAGAATTCACAAAGATGTGCACATTATCTGTGGTAGTTTGTAACAGTTAAAAAAGAAAAAAAAAAAAAAAAGTAAAATTGGGCCAGGCATGGTGGCTCACATCTGTAATCCCAGCACTTTGGGAGGCCAAGGTGGGCGGATCACCTGAGGTCAGGAGTTTGAGACCAGCCTGGCCAACATGGTGAAATCCCGTCTCTACTAAAAGTACAAAAGTTAGTTGGGCATGGTGGCAGACGCCTGTAATCCCAGCTGCTCGGGAGGCTGAGGCAGGAGAATGGCTTGAACCCGGGAGGTGGAGGTTGCATTGAGCTGAGATCGTGCCATTGAACTCCAGCCTGGGGGACAAGAGTGAGACTTCGTCTCAAAGAAAAAAAAAAAAAAGTAAGATTCTCTATGTTTCATCAATGGAAAAATTGCTACATGTGTGGAGGGAGAGAATAAAAGAGAGTGAGAGAAGACCAAATGTTTTTAAAAATAAAATAGAATCCTATATATTGATCTGCAAAGATATATATACTATATTGTATAGTTGAGAAAAGCAAGTTGCAGAACACAATGCATAGCTTGATGTCAAGAGTATGTATATCATACCCCATATACATATATATTGAAAACTTAAGGACCCCTTAATTTGTCCAGAATTCCCTATGAAAAAAAAAAATGTGCTAAGTTCTGGGGCAGTGCAGAAGACTGGAGAGCAAAACTCAGTAAAGGACAGAGCAAAAGTTCTCACAACATAGTGTGTGGGAGTCCTACTGGAGGGAAGGAGGCTGGCTCAAACACAGGGCATCAAGACACCTGCCAGTGTTTGAAGTTGTGGACAATATGAGGCCCAAGAACTAAGCCTCAAGCAAACAAACTACATAACTGAAAGCACCACAATCTTCCAAGCACAAAAAGATAGGGAGTGAACAGGCTTTCAATCACAAACAAACAAACAAACAAAGTCCATGACTTAAGAACAAGAATGAAACACAGATTGACTGAGTTTTACTAAAATTGCAACTCTGCGCCAACCCCACTTAATCACTGATGAGGTTGAAATAGCAGCCTTTCCCATTGTGGAAGACAGTGTGGCGATTCCTCAAGGATCTAGAACCACAAGCACCATTTGACCCAGCAATCCAATTACTGGTTATATACCCAAAGGATTATAAATCATTCTACTATAAAGACACATCCACATGTATGTTTATTGCAGTACTATTTACAACAGCAAAGACTTGGAACCAACCGAAATTCCCATGAATGATAGACTGGATAAAGAAAATGTGGCACATATATACCATGGAATACTATGCAGCCATTAAAAAGAATGAGTTGATGTCCTTTGCAGGGGCATGGATGAAGCTGGAAACTATAATTCTCAGCAAACTAACACAGGAACAACAGAAAACCAAACACCGCATGTCCTCACTCATAAGTGGGAGTTGAACAATGAGAACACATGGACACAGGGAGGGGAATATCACACATTGGGGCCTGTTGAAGGGTGGGGGACAAGGAAAGTGATAGCATTAGGAGAAATACCTAATGTAGATGACAGGTTGATGGGTGCAGCAAACCACCATGGCACGTGTTATATCTATGTAACAAAACTGTAGGTTCTGCACATGTATCCCAGAACTTAAAGTATAATTTGAAAAAAAAAAAAAAAAAGTATCAGCCCTTCATCTAACAGAGCAAAGCCCTTCATCTAATGGTATGCCTCTATGGCACACAATTAAAGATTTTCTTTCTTAAAAACAAAACAAAACAAAAAAAAAAAACAAGAAAAACAGGGTCTCTCTCACCCAGACTGGAGTGGAGTGTCATGATCACAGCTCACTGTAGCCCCGATCCCCTGGGCTTAAATGAAGCTTTTACCTCAGTCTCCTGAGCAGATGGGGCCACAGGCACATCTGTGTGGCCTAACAGGCCACCATTTCCTCTTAATTTTTTTTTCTTTTCTTTTCTTTTTTTCCTTTTTTTTTTTTTTGTTTTTTTGTTTTTTTGTTTTTTGGTAGACATGAGGTCTCACTATGTTGCCCACATTGGTCTTGAACTCCTGAGCTCAAGTGATCCTCCCTCCTCAGCCTCCCAAAGTACTGGGATTACAGGCATGAGCAACCATGCCCAGCCATAAGATTTTTCAAAATGCAGCAAAATATAACTAATGATCAAGACAAAAAAAGCAATACAGGCAGATATTGGTGTTACCAGGTAGGGACTTTTAAATGGTTATAAGCAATAGATTAAGAAAACAAAGCAAGAGGTAGACAAAGCAATTAAAAAGATGGAGAATTTCAACACAGAACTGAATCTACAGATAAGAATCAACTGGACATTCTATAAAAAAATTCAAAAATTGAAAATACGTAGAATAGGTAAAGAGCAAACTAGACACAGAAAAACCAGAAGTAGTGAAATAGAAGACCAGCCATAGAAAATATGTGAACTGAAGCAACAATAATTTAAAAAGAGAACAAAGAAAAGTGGAATAAAATGTAAGATACAGATGTATGTTGGATTCAATCAACACGTATAAAATATGCATAATCAGAGTCAGAGAGAAGAGAGAGAGACAAAAACATATCAGGAATATTTCAAGAGCTATCAATAGATAATGACTGAGAATTTTACAAAACTGTGATAGTTACCAACATACAGATTTAAGAAACTCAGTTAATTTCAGTCATTTTCTTTAATAGTCAAAATGCTAAAGATCAAAATCAAAATGAAAATCTTGAAAGCTAATTGAAGGAAAAAGACAATAGAAAGGCTGACAATTGACTTTTCAATAGAATCTGTGTAAGGCAGAAAACAGTAGAATAACACCAGGACAAAACACACACACACCACCACCAATCTAGAATTCTAGACCCAGTGAAAATATTCTTCAAAAATGAAGGCAATGGGCTGGGCGCAATGGCTCACACCTATAATCCCAGCACTTTGGGAGGCCAAGGTGAGTGGATCACTTGAGGTCAGGAGTTTGAGAACAACCTGGCCAACATGATGAAACCCCATCTCTACTAGAAATACAAAAATTAGCCAGGCCTGGGGGTGCATGTTTGTAGTCCCAGCTACTCAGGAGGCTGAGGCGGGAGAATCGCTTGAACCTGGGAGATGGAGATTACAGTGAGCAGAGATTGTGCTACTGCACTCCAGCCTGAGAGACAGAGTGAGACTCCATCTCAAAAAAATAAAAATAAAAATAAAAAGGCTATAACTTTCAGTTCCAGCCATGATAGAATAGTTTATGACAGATTATTCTCCCACTGGAAGTAACTGTTAAAGTTAAAGTACATATAATAATATATAGTATTTCAAAGCATTTGGTGTACAACCAACAAAGACAGGAATTAAGGAGTTACAGTCTTTGAAAGAGAGAATGCAATTGAGGCAAACTTTACATTCTCCCTAGTGTATTTTATGAGGACATTTTCCAAATCACTGTGTGAAAGATTAGAGCTCAGACAGAAAGCAGCAGTCTCAGTGGGCCAAGGGGGTAGATGTTGGAATTCAGGGCTGCTGAAATGGTGAGAACTTGAAGGACACAGGAAAATACAGAGAAAGACTCCTAAATTCCACATATAATCCACATGTGGCCAGCTCCCAAAATGCTTAATCACAGGCCAAGACTTCAAGAAACCCAGCAGAAAAAAATAGCTTAAAAGCTAAAGAGACAAGAACAACTTTCAGCAACTCCATGGTGTTGGGAGACTAAGGTTGAAATTCAAGCCCTGCCAGGGTGAAAGACCTTGGTAAATACCCTAGATTTTCAGTTGAGTCCCCCAAAAGACCATCCATTAGAATAAATGACCATGCACTAACAGAAAAGTCTGTACGCTAGGGGTAAAAGGAACTTTGAAATAGACTGGCTCTAATAAAGATTAAAATCGGGCTTTTGACAATTTCAAGGTGATCTGCCAGTACTTTATCTGCCTTTCGGAAGAAAACTTAACCATCTTTGGAAGAAGATAACATCATGCAGAACCTCTACAATTTTTCATCCACTATGTCTAGCATCTGATCCAAAATTATGAGGCATGATGAAAATTAAAAATAGACAAAAGAAACAGACTCAAAGATGATTCAGATCATCTCAGATGTATTAGATGGAGACTCTAAAATGACTATTTTAATATAGTCAAGAAAATAGATATTAGAATAGTGGGAAAGAAAGGAATTTCAAGAGAGTCAGAATTTATGAAAAAGAATCAAGTAGACTTTCTAGAACTGAAAAATATATTTGAATTAAAAACCATGGATAAATTAACAGCAGCCTAGACATAGGAGAAGACAAGTCAATAGAAAATATGCAAATAGAAGCATGGAAAGTAACAAGAATGGATGAAAAAATTGGACCAGTGTCTAAGAGACAAGTGGATCTCAGTCAATAAGCCAAGGCTTAAAGAGGATAGTTTCCCAGAGGTCACAAAGTGAGCAAATGTCTGTCTGGGATTTGACGTCAGGCAGTCTGACTCCAGAGTTCACCCTCTTAGCCGTTGTACTATACCGCCTCCTGATATTTAAAAAGAAAAAAATAAACAAACAGAACAATCCCAAACAATGGATGCCAAAGGCTGTCAAAAGCAGTTTGAATAGATTTCCCTTTGTTGAATTCAAAATCAACACTTGTGAATTATTAGAACTATGTCAAATAAAGAAAAGCACAGAGAAAGCCTTTTTAAAAGCTGAGCTGGCATCTAGATGCTCCTAGAGACACAAAGCCTGCATCCTCCCCTCTCCCCTACAATCACCATCACTGTCCCACGACATCTGTTTGTATTCATTGATAGCCATGGGAACATTTGTTTTGTAACAGGAGAAGGAGGAGTTTGGATAAAGGTCTGGAGAACAATTTTTTAAAACCAGATGGAATGGGATTACATTGCCTTTATTCCCCCAGTCTAGCCTTCTGAAGTGGGTTTTTGTCCCTGTGATTCATTCATTCAAACATTTATTGAGGGCCTTCTCTGTGCCAAGCACGGTTCTAATGTCCGGGGATTCACCAGTAAAGAAAACAAGAGGGAAACTTCAATTTGCCAGTTAACAGTTATCTCAGTAATTTCCATGTGCAATAGTCTCTTTCATCTCAGGTTCTTTTGGGTAAAGCCTCACCTCACCTTTGCTTTTTCTCTGTTCTGGGTGAGGAGGCTGGTGTGGTGTCACTATGATATTAAAAGAGGGGGCCTCCGATCTATGCTGTGGCCTCTGGGTCCTCATGCATGACTGAGAGATGCTGGGCCTGATATGGACCTGTGTCTTCCTCCCTGGGTGACTCAGTCCCACCTCAGCTCTGGCTAGCCCTGCAGGTTCTGCTGGGTCTCAGTCACATACTCCACTGGGCCTATGACAAAGATACCCATGCTAAGCCTCTTCCACAGTCTCCTCCCCAGGAAGAGTGCCCCCAGGATGGATGCAGGAATTGTCTGTATGCTTCTCACTCCTTGGGGGAGCAGCCAGGACCAAGACTGCTCCCCGCCCAACAAGTGGTACCACATCTGGCTCTGTAGCTCTGCCTCTGTGCTTCTTAAAATGCTGCCTCTTCTCTGCACCAGACCCCTCTCCCTAACTGACATGGGTGATCCAGCACAGAAGCATCCTCTAGCGACCCAGCACAAACTTCCTCTGCTTGGGTGCTCCCTTCATCTTGAGGAAGGCCTCCCCTTCCAGATGTTAGTCCAGACAAGCAGGGTCAGAATGGGACACACATATCTGAGTCTTCGCATCCTCTGACCCTCACCCTAACAAGGTTTTCCCCTTCCTCTCCCAGCCCAATCAGAACATCTCTAACACGACATCCCCCCTCACTCCTCGTGGTCTTGTTGTCTCAGTAGAGGGGAATCCTCTTCACATGGCACAGGAGGCTCTGTGGTCTAAGCTGGCTGAATTTGACTATTTACATAGGAGCCACTGGACTACTAGGAAGCGAGAGTGATCACTGACAAAAATACATGGTTTAGTCACCAAAAAATAACACTCCTGTACTCCACCCATATCCAAAAAAGATCATTGTACACAGTTCCATAAATGACTTAGATCCAAAGGTCAGGCAATAACAAATGTTGGCAAGGATGTGGAGAAAAGGAAACCCTTGTACACTGTTAGTGGGAATGTAAATTAGTACAACCACCATGGAGAACAGTTCAGAGGTTCCTCAAAAAAACTAAAAATAGAGCTACTGTATGTTCCAGCTGTCTCACTGCTGGGTATATACCCAAAAGAAAGGAAATCAGGATATCGAAGTGATATCTGCCCTCCCATGTTTATTACAGCACCATTCACAACAGCTCAGATTTGGAAGCAAGCCAAGTGTCCATCCACAGATGAATGGATAAAGACAATACGGCACATACACACAATGGAGTATATTCAGCCATTAAAAAAGAATGAGATTCTGTCATTTGCAACAACATGGATGGAATTGAAGATCATTATGTTAAGTGAAATAAACTAGGCATGGAAAGATAAATGTCTCATGGTCTCACTTATTTGTGGGATCTAAAATCAAAACAATTGAATTCATGGACATAGAGAGTAGAAGGATGGTTGCCAGAGGCTGGGAAGGGTAGTGGGGGTTTGGGGGGAAGGTGGGGATGAGTCATGGGTACAAAAAAAGATAGAATAAATAAGACCTATTGTTTGATGGTACAATAGGGTGACTATAGTCAATAATAATTGTACATTTTAAAATAACTAAAAGGGTATAATTGGATTGTTTGTATCACAAAGGATAAATACTTGAGGGGATGGATACTCTATTCTCTAAGATGTGATTATTATGCATTGCATGCCTATATCAAAACATTTCATGTACCCCATAAATCTATATACCTACTATGAACCCACAAAATATTAAATTTAAAAAAGATAATTTTTATAGTGATATATTCCATAGAAATATTTTAAAGGTTGTGTCATAGAGAGGCATTGGTTGGAGATGAGGTGCTATTTTAATTTAGTGATCAGAAATGACATCTCATTATCCTAGGCAAACTAACACAGAAGCAGAAAACCAAATGCCACATGGTCTCACTTGTAAGTGGGAGCTAAACATCATGTACACATGGATACAAAGATGGAAACGACAGACACTGGAGACCACAAGAGGGAGGAGGAAGAAACGGGAGCAAGGGTTGAGAAACTACCTCTCGAGTTGTATGCTCACTACCTGGGTGACAGGATCAATCTACCCCAAACCTCAGCAACGCACAATGTACCCACGTAACAAACCTGCACATGTACCCCTGAATCTAAAATAAAAGTTGAAGGCCAGGCACAGTGGCTCACACCTGTAATCCCCGCACTTTGGGAGGCCGAGGCGGGCAGATCACTTAAGGCCAGGATTTAGGGACCAGCCATGGCCAACATGGTGAGACCCCATCTCTACCAAAAATACAAAAAAATAAAAAAAATAGCCAGGCGTGGTGGTGCTCACCTGTAATCCCAGCTACTCTGGAGGCTGAGGCATGAGAATTGCTTGAACCCAGGAGGTGTAGGTTGTAGTGAGCCAAGATCGCACCACTGCACTCCAGCCTGGGTGATAGAGTGAGACTGTCTCAAAAATAAAATAAAACAATAATAATAATAAATAAAATAAAATAAAATAAAAAGAAATGGCCTCTCATGCTGAAAAGTAAGAAAATGCTCAAAAGACAAAATGATGGGATCATTTCCAAGGGTTCCAATAGCCAATTAAAAGATCATCCAATGGCCAAAGCTGGAACCATTTGAGCAACCACATCAATAAGATAGTATTGGATTATGGCCCAAAGTATAAAATAAATATCCATGAGTCTATGTTGACATAAACAAAAAAGAGTGACTAAGGTGACAAAAGGAGAACAGACAAATCTGCTATACCAAAAAAAATACCAAGTAGTTTATGCAGATACCATGCCCTTCAGGAGTTGGAGTGCAGTGGCACAAACATAGCTCACCACAGCCTTGATCTGCCAGGCTCAAGCAATTCTCCTACCTCAGCCCCACAAGCAGCTGGGACCACAGGCATGCACTGCCATGCCTGGCTAATTTTTTAAAAAATTTCTTGTAGAGACAGGGTCTCACTGTGTTGCCCAGGCTGGTCTCAAACTTCTGAGCTCAAGCAATCCTCCCAACTCAGCCTCCCAAAATGCTGGGATTTACAGGCATAGGCCACTGCTCCCCGCCTGGTATTAATAATTGTAATGATAATCCAAACAAACATTTTAATACTTTTAAAATGTTAAAGCCAGAGGCCGGGCGCGGTGGCTCATGCCTGTAATCCCAGCACTTTGGGAGGCCAAGGCGGGCGGATCATGAGGTCAAGAGATCGAGACCATCCTGGTGAACGCAGTGAAACCCTGTCTCTACTAAAAATAAAAAAAAAATTAGCCAGGCGTGGTGGCAGGTGCCTGTAGTCCCAGCCATGCTACTCGGGAGGCTGAGGCAATAGAATGGTGTGAACCCGGGAGGCGGAGCTTGCAGTGAGCTGAGATCGCACCACTGCACTTCAGCCTGGGCGACACAGCGGGATTCCATCTCAAAAAAAAAAAAAAAAATCTTAAAGCCACATGAAGTTAAAATTTATATTTCTATATATATTGTTGTGGCTATATATATTGTTGTGACCACAAGGTGGTCAATTCAAAAAACTTTCAAGCAGAAAAATATATACCATATTAGAAAAAAAGTCTGTAGAAGAAGTAGAATGAGAAAAAAGAAAAATAGAGATTTTCCAACAGTTTGAGTTATTTTTTAGATGGAGGATGGTGGCTATCACATCACAATGGTATTTACATTCCACTGGATGTATTTTAAGAGATGATGCAACAGCTTTATTTTTTATGTCAATATTTACAATGAGCCAGAAATTGTATTCTTCATATTCATGTACACCTGAAATCAGGAACACTTTAAAGAAGTACAAAGTGGTAGATAATTTTTTTTAAAAAAATTTTTTTTTTTGAGACAGTCTTGCTCCGTCATCCAGGCTGGAGTACAGTGGCTTCATCTGGGCTCACTGCAACCTCTGCCTCCCGGGTTCAAGCAACTCTCGTACCTCAGCCTCCGTAGTAGCTGGGACTACAGGTGCACGCCACCATGCCTGGCTAATTTTTGTGTATTTAGTAGAGACAGGGTTTCACCATGTTGGCCAGGCTGGTCTCAAAGTCCTGACCTCAAGTGATCCGCCCGCCTCGGCCTCCCAAAGTGCTGGGATTACACTCACGAGCCACCGCAACTAGACTCAAAATTTTTTTCAGGAACATGTGAGCAAAGTTTTTTGAAGACCATAGGCCTACCCAATGCCCATTTCTATTCCTTATGCCAAAGCTGTAGGCAATGATGTGTCCAGCTAAAGATCCACCTTTCCAAGTCTGTTTGCAGATACACATTATCAAGTTCTGACCAGTAAGCTGTGCATACTGCCATTCCTCTCTTCCATATTGAATGTGAACCTCTAGCAGACAGCTTGACCCCTGCATGAAGAATAGCAATAGTGAAAACACAGAAGGAACCTGAGTTCTAGATAACTCTGTGACCCAAACTACCTACCTCCAGATTTCGTTTAGGTAAAGAAGGGCAAATCCATTTATGTTTAAGTTACTGTTATTTAGGATTTTCTGTTATACATGGCCAAATCTAATCCTGACCAATAGAGTGGCTGTAGCATACATTATATAATCAATCAGATGTTGAACATTTAGATTATTGCCAGATTTTGTTATTTATTATACATCACACTGTGATCCTTATTTGATGTATCTTCAAACACATTCAGAGTTATTTTTCCAGGAGATAATCTAAGAAGTAAATTCTGGATCAAGAATGTTTAGATACATATTGCAAATTTTTTCCTTCACAAAAGCTAATTTATGTTTATGTCAATAGTGTATGAGACAGCAGAATTCCACACTCTTTCATCATCATTGGGCAGTCTTTTTTTCTAAATATTTGCAATTTGATAAGACAAAAAGGTTTGTTTGTACTTTTTGATAACTAATAAACTTTTTTCTATTTATCTGCCATTGGATAAAATTGCCATTTTATTTTTATTATTTTTTAAAAATTAAGAAAAGGAGCCAAAAGTAGTTTTTATTTTAAATGTTGTTTTTTATTTCATTTTTCCATAAGTTATTGGGGTAACAGGTGGTATTTGGTTACATGAGTAAGTTCTTTAGTGGTGATCTGTGAGATTTTGGTGTACCCGTCACCCAGGCAGTATACACTGCACCATATTTGTAGTCTTTTATCCCTCACCCCCCTCCCACTCTTCCCCCTAAGTCCTCGGAGTCCATTGTATCATTCTTATGCCTTTGTGTCCTCATAACTTAGCTCCCACATATCAGTAAGAACATACGATGTTTGGTTTTCCATTCCTGAGTTACTTTGCTTAGAATAATAGTCTCCAGTCTCATCCAGGTCACTGCAAATGCAGTGACCTTTTTTCATTTCTTTTTATGGCTGAGTAGTATTCCATCATCTATATATACCACAGTTTCTTTATCAACTCGTTGATTGATGGGCATTTGAGTTGGTTCCATGATTTTGCAATTGTGAATTGTGCTGCTACAAACAGGCATGTGCAAGTATCTTTTCCAAATAATGACTTATTTTCCTCTGAGTAGATACCCAGTAGTGGGTTTGCTGGATCAAATGGTAGTTCTACTTTTAGTTCTTTAAGGAATCTCCACACTGTTTTCCATAAAGGCTGTACTAGCTTATATTCCCATCAACAATGTAGAAGTATCCCCTGATCACTGCATCCATGCGCCAACATCTACTGCTTTTGATTTTTGATTATGGCCATTCTTGCAGGAGTAAGGTGGTATCGCATTGTGGTTCTGATTTGCATTTCCCTGATCATTAGTGATGCTGAGCATTTTTTCATATGTGTGTTGGCCATTTGGATATCTTGAGAGTTGTCTATTCATGTCCTTAGCCCGCTTTTTGATTGGACTGTCTGTTTTTTTCTTACTGATTTGAGTTCGTTGTAGATTCTGGATATTAGTCCTTTGTCAGATGTGCAGATTGTGAAGATTTTCTCCATTCTGTGGGTTGTCCTTTTAGTCTGCTGACTGTTCCTTTTGCCATGCAAAAGCTCTTTAGTTTAATTAGGCCCCCAGCTATTTATCTTTGTTTTTATTGCATTTGCTTTCCGGTTCTTGGTCATGAAATCCTTGCCTAAGCCAGTGTCTAGAAGGGTTTTTCCAATGTTATCTTCCAGAATTTTTATAGTTCCAGGTCTTAGGTTTAAGTCGTTAATCCATCTTGAGTTGATTTTTGTATAAGATGAGAGGTGAGGATCCAGTTTCATTCTCCTACATGTGGCTAGCCAAGAGCCAAAAGTATTTTTGTTTCAGATTATTTTAAGGTTGGAAAACTACAAGTGAAGCTACCTCTAGGATCTCTGTTTATATAAAACTTCATTGCAACAGGGAAGTTGTCAGTCTTACACTGTGTCTATTGTCTGGCAAGTAGTAGGCAACTCATTGAACATTTGTCGAATGCATGAAAGCCATTATCTTATTACATTATATGACTTTGAGCAAGTAGTTTTCTAATCAGTTTCCCAGTTCATAAACTAACAAGATTGAATAAATCTATGTCATGGTCTCTTCCAAGTCCAACAATTTTTTATTCAAAGAGAGATCCAAGTAATGCCCATAAAGCACCAGATGGGAAAGACTCCCTTCCTTTGCAGCTATTTCTACTGGTCAGAAGAACCAGAAGCAAAAAATAATAATAGAAAATAGAATTTAACATTCCTTTGTGCTCCTCTTCTTCCAAATTACTAGACGATAAAAGAGTTACAAAGGCAGTAAGAAACACAGAGAAAGTCCCTCCTCCCTTGAATTTGCCCTTTGAGGACTAGTGGTGGTTCCTAGTTCCAGCCCAAAGTCCATATTCTCTTGTTCTGTGGGAGCCCAGACTTTGAAGTCAGAGAGAGCTGGGTTTCACTGAGCAAGTCATCAAACTCCCCAAGCCTGCATTCCTTACGTGTAAATTAGCAATAACAATACCCATCCCATAGGATTAAATAAGATACATGCCCAGCACAAAGCCCACCGTATAGGAGATGCTCAGTCAATATTAGTTTCCGTAGTGGTGCCCAATTCCGAACATCTAAGGTGCCAAGCGGCTGTAGCAGTGGGTTTTTTTCTAGAAAAGCCCCCACATTGGAATTAGTCATGGTTTCTGGCTACACAATTTCAGATTCTCATTCTTTGCCTCTCCTGGAGATTCTGAGAGTTTCCTAATACCCTTTCAAAAATTCCTTTGCTACTTAAATGAGCCAGAGTGGATTCCACTGTCTGCAATGTAGAATCAGGACCATTGTAGTTCCTATGGAAGTTCACATTTAACAGATCATTTAATCCAAATCCCAAAAGAAGAGCTTCATTGGAAAGAAGTGTTTGTCTATCCATGCAGTGCAGCTCCTAGCCCTGATTCTAACATGCTTTCTTATTATGACTTAATCAATTAATGTGTAAATTGTCTTATCAGTTCAGGAGGAGCCCCTTAGAAACAGAGGCAGCCTCTCGAGATCCACTGGAAAAGGCCCAGAGGGACAAGTCACAGATGGAGAGGTAAGGTCTTGAGCCCACCACTGGAAACCCACCTAGTCCAAGGTAAGCCCTTTCAATTTCTTGAGTCTTGGCTTCCTGTGAAATAAGAAGCTAGCATATGGCCCAGGGAACTGACGCGAAATCAAAGAGAAAATGTACGTGAAGAGCCCAGGTCAATCGTAGATACAAGAAGCAACTTAAATAGTGTCCACTTCATCTCTTTTCCCTAGAAGCAGGGATTGAGTCATGGCTTCCTCTTCCAGGGCACTTAAGGTAGTGATTAGGTCTCTTGGACCGGGGCAGGACCAACACGTGGGGAATGTCGCCCTCTGGTGGGCTTAAATGGAAAGGCTATGGTTTTCAAACGGCCTGCAAGGCTACAAAAACAGAACTCATAGAATCGTGGAATTTCAGAAGTGAAAGAGATCTTTGACACCATTTAGTCTAACATCCTCATTTACTGATGGGACAGTGAAAGACCCAAGAGTGAGAGTGACTTGCCTAAGGTCACACCAAGAACAACTGTCAGAACCAGGGTCAAACCTCAAACCCTCCACCCACCTCCAGGGCCGAGGTCCTTCTCTCTGCCATGAAACACCAAACCTTCATGTTTGTGATTCATATCCCTACATCCCTGGGCCATTGACCTAGCTCAGCTATGCTGTCAGCAGCAGCATGTTAACTGGATTCTGCCCAAGATTGGGTAATTTCCCCACCCAGTTATATTGTTGAAAAGTTATGTTACTTCTCTTTAAAACATACCATGTTAATGTTTTGCTTTTGATACAGACAACCCAAGCTATAACTATGGCAACCCCTTGGAAACGTGGAAAGAAAACACTTCTAGGCCGGGTGCAGTGGCTCACGCCTGTAATCCTAACACTTTGGGAGTCTGAGGCAGGCGGATGACTTGATCAAAGTCAAGAGATCAAGACCATCCTGGTCAACATGGTGTAACCCCGGCTCTACTAAAACTACAAAACTTAGCTGGGCGTGGTGGTGGCGCACCTGTAATGCCAGCTACTCACGAGGCTGAGGCAGGAGAATGGCTTGAACCCAGAAGGCAGAGGTTGCAGTGAGCTGAGATCACACTACTGCACTCCAGCCTGGGCGACAGAGTGAGTGAGACTGTGTCTCTATTACCAAAAAAAAAGAAAAGAAAAGGAAAAGATAACACTAGTAAGCATAACTGGATAATTCTAAGAGAAAAGAACAACAGAATACCTGATTTCTACACAAGTTAGAGAAAGACCCTTTATTTTAAACACCAATCTCTGCCACAGGTGATTATCCATGAAGCTAGAACAGTTCAGAGGGCTTCAAAGCAAATCCTCCTCATGCCAACACAGTTGCCACCCCACGCATGATTTCCATAAGAACCCACACTCAAGCAGTTCCAATTCACCATTTTAATAAATTCCAAAAGAAGCAGTCATTTTGGGTCTTTGCAATGGAGAGGAAATGTCCTTTTTAATGGGATTTTTGGAAGTATTTATTTTCTAAGTCCCTTCGGAAACTAAAACACACACGCACACACGCACACACGCACACACGCACACAGAGGGAAAACTTCAACCAAAGTAGGATTCAAATAAGCCACCCCGAGTTCTGTCCCCAGAAAGCAGGTGGGGAAAAAAGTGATAAGTAGGTGAGGTAATGGATATGTTAATTAGTTTGATTTAATATTTTATGACATATATATATGTAACTATCACATTATACCTCTTAAACAGATACAATTATTATTTGTCCATTGAAAAAAAGAAGAGAAAGGAAGGAGGGATAGAAAAGGAAGGAAGGAAGGAGGAAGGGAGGGAGGGAGGAAGGGAGGGAAGGAAAGAGGGAGGGAGGGAGGGGAGGGGAGGCAGGAAGGAGGAAGGGAGGGAAGGAAGGGGAGGGGAGGAGAGGGGAGGGAAGGCGAGGGAAGGGAGGGAAGGCAGGAAGGAAGGGAGGGAAAGAAAAAGCAAGAGAGACCTTGAGTGAGTCACTTGTCCTCCCACTCTCTGCCTGGCCTAGCTTTCTCGTTGATAGTAGAGGGCCATCACGTAGGCCCTGCTAGCCTTGCAGGGCTACCGAGAGAATCTAGTGCCGGAGTCTCCAGCCTCCAGGCAGTGGAATGGTACTGGTCTGTGGCCTGTTAGGAACCAGGTCACACAGCAGGAGCGGGGCGCACATTACCACCTGAGCTCCCCCTCCTGTCAGATCGGCAGCAGCATTAGATTCTCATAGGAGCACAAACCTTTTTGTGAACTGCACATGGGAGGGATCTAGGTTGTGCACTCTTTATGAGAATCTAATGCCTGATAATCTAAAATGGAGCAGTTTCATCCCGAAACCATCCCCCCAACCTTGTCCGTGGAAAAAATGGTCTGCCACAAAACCGGTCCCCGGTGCCAAAAAGGTTAGGGACCACTGATCTAGTGGACTTTGTCCAAAGATCACAAATCATCACAAATGTACAGATTTTTAATCACCCATAGTGGAATAACCTGGCCATTCCTCTCATTTCTTGATGAATCCCTGAAGCTTAGCCTGATTCAATGCTCTGTCTCTTTACTATTATCACTCAATACTAATAATAGCTGATAGTAGCATTATTTTATGAGGTTTGCATGAGTTAAATCAACCACCACAAAAACTATAAAGATGTCACTATTAATTATTGGCACTCCAAAGATGGAAAATCTTAGGCTCAGAGAGGTTAAGTAACTTATCCAAGATCACACAACTCATAAGTGGAAGAGTGAAGGTTAAACTCAAGTCCACCCAACTTCAGAGTCCATGCTTTTAAACCCAACCCCACTCTGAAGATCATCAATTATCTGTGTGGATGCAGACCAACTTCCTTATCATCCTAGTTAAATCCCAGCAGGGACTAGGACTTCGGGTATCAAGTCAAAAATCACTCCAAAGGTTCTGTTTGGGTTTGAGCCCTGGGTGGTATTCCTCCAGAGGCAATTCTAAATTAAGTTTTCATCATCGTTCTAAACATTTTTGTGTCACTCTGCCTCCTTCTAGCAACATAGGCTCAGATACTTAATCAGAGCCTGATGGGAAGTAACACCACATTGGGAGCACATTTGGTTTTTTCTCCTTCTGAAAGCGATATGATATTTTTAGAAAGAATAAAGGCTTGAGAGTAAGACAGACCTGGATTAGAGACCCAACTCTGCTGTCTCTTCTACCTGTGCAATCTTGAATGTTATTCACTCTGGGCCTCATTCCCCTAAACTTGAGAAACGTAGAGAATAACATCAGCATCATATTTTTGCTATGAGGATTAACTCAGCCTCAGCTAGAGTTTTTATCACTGTGTCTGGGAAGCACATAGCAGGCATTTAAGAAATGACAGCAATTAGTAGACAACCAGCCTGCCAAATACAGAGGGTTCCTTTTCTCCTGTGCCAACCCCAGTAGCAAGAGGTGAGAGCAGACGTTGGGGGAGAAGGAGACAAACATCTGTGACCCACAGCATCCCATAGCAAGACACCCATGGGTTTTGGACTGATTCCCAGCTCTGTTTTGTGGCTTGGGCAAATTACTCAATTTCACTGAGTCTCAATTTCCTTCCCCTTAAATGGAAGCAATATATCTTCATTATATACCTTCACATTGTTTACGATCTAGTCCAGATATCAGGATATAGACATGAAAATAAAAGGAAGATTACAACAACTCACATATGAGCTTTTAAAGATACTTCAATGAAAGCTACTGAGTTAAAGATTCTGAACTACCTTTATTTATCATAAGAAATGAGGTAAGCTATAGGAATTGTTAATGATACAATAAAAGATCAGCTTTCTGGAATGTTCTATGACTAGATTGTTTCAGACAAAAAAATATTTATTTGTTTAATTTTAGTCAAATAGAGAATTATTTTCAAGCGTATTTTACATTTGTAATATCCTTCAAACTTTTTAAATTATAAAAGCATTATAGGTACATAACTAAGAGAAGCTACTGTAATATACAATAGGAGACATGTAAAAGAATGTTAAAAACAACATTGTTTATAACATAGACAACTGCAAGGAACCCAACTATCTACCAACAGATAATAAATAAATTATGGTTTTGTTTTTTTGTTTTTTTGTTTTTTGAGACAGAGTCTTGCTCTGTCGCCCAGGCTGGAGTGCAGTGGTGCAATCTCGGCTCACTGCAACCTCCGCTTCCCGGGTTCAAGCGATTCTCCTGCCTCAGCCTCCCTAATAGCTGGGACTACAGGCGCCCACCACCACACCCAGCTAATCTTTGTATTTTAGTAGAGACAGGGTTTCACCATGTTGGCCAGGATGGTCTCAATCTCTTGACCTCGTGATCCACGCCCCTTGGCCTCCCAAAGTGCTGAGATTACAGACATGAGCCACCGCACCTGGCCCTAAATTATGTATTTATGCAATGGAACACTGTACAGTGAAGAAAATGAAATCATAGCTCCAAGCAGCACGGATAAATCCTAGAAGCATAATATTGAACGAAAAGAACCAACTCATGGAATACATGTAAGCATGATACCACTTTTAGAAAGTTAAAACACAAACAATCCTAAATTAGATCATATGTAGGGGGTACATAGAGAAGTACTGAAGCCCTATTGTCAAAAAACAAAGAAGGCCGGGCGCTGTGGCTCACACCTGTAATCCCTGCACTTTGCGGGGCCGAGGTGGGTGGATCACCTGAGGTCAGGAGTTTGAGACCAGCCTGGCCAACATGGCAAAATCCCATCTCTACTAAAAAGTACAAAAATTAGCCAGGCGTGATGGCGGGTGCCTATAATCCCAGCTACTTGGGAGGCTGAGGCAGGAGAATCGCTGAACTCAGCAGGTGGAGGTTGCAGTGAACCAAGATCATGCCACTGCGCTCCAGCTTGGACAACAAGAGTGAAACTGTCTCAAAAAAAAAAAAAAAAAAGGAAACGAAAAAAAAATTATTTTTTCAAATGTCAGGGTAGAACTTACTGCTGAAAGACAGGTGAGGGAATGGGATTAGGAGCAGCACGTAGATCTATTCAACAGTATTAGAAAAGTTCACTGTAAGCGGTGGGTTTATCCATTTAAATATGATTCTTCATAATTTAAAGTAGTCCTAGGGGATACATTCCAAGAACCCCAGTGGATGCCTGAAACTACAGACAGTACCAAACTCTATATATACTATGGTATGGGTTTTTCAATACATACATCCCTAGGATGTTTAATTTATAAATTAGACACAGAGATTAACAACTAATAATGAAATAGAACAATTATAACAACATGTCAGCATCACTACTCTTGCACTTTGAAAATGAGGGTCACTTGAACACCCACACTGCAATACCAAGACAGGTTTTCAGATAACTGAAACAGCTACTAAGTGACTAACGGCCAGGGAGTGTATACAGGGTGGATATGGCGGACAAAGGGATGAGTCATGTCCCAGGGGAAACACAGCAGGATGGCACAAGATTTCATCGCTCAGAATGATGCACAATTTAAAACTTAGGAATAATTTATTTCTGGAATTTATTTCTGGAATTTTCCATTCAATATTTTCAGACTGCAGTAGACTGCAGATAACTGAACTTTTTTTTTTTTTTTTCGAGATGGAGTCTCACTCTGTTGCCCAGGCTGGAGTGCAGTGGCACGCTCGGCTCACTGCAAGCTCCGCCTCCTGGGTTCATGCCATTCTCCTGCCTCAACCTCCCAAGTAACTGGGACCACAGGCGCTCGCCACCACGTCCGGCTCCTTTTTTTTTTTTTTTTTTTTTTGTATTTTTTCTTAGTAGAGACGGGGTTTCACTGTATTAGCCAGGATGGTCTCGATCTCCTGACCTCATGATCTACCCGCCTCAGCCTCCCAAAGTGCTGGGATTACAGGCATGAGCCACCGTGCCCGGCAGGTAACTGAACTTTTGAAAAGCAAGACTGAGGACAAAGAGAAACCACAGTACCATATATCTACACTTGTAGATATACACATGCATACATATACAGAAACTATAATTCCATAATATATGTAATAATGTCACAGTCATACTGTAACTATCGTTATATAACATTATCTTACATATAAAAATATTATATAACATTTTTTAAATCCAGGCTATTCAATGTTGAACTAGGAATTTGGTTTCCTTGCTCCTGACCCTGTACTGTTATTGTCTTAAGAATCTAGTTTCCCCTGCTTTTCCTGAGCTGTATGGAATTTTTTTTCTTATGTCTATTAGTTACTTATTTACTAATTTAAAAAGAAACACATTAAGGACCTAAGATTAAAGGCTCTAAACTTAATTACAGGAATAAAGCAATCCACAAAGGCTACTCTGTGTTCATGCTTCAGAAGTCACGTGACAGAGGGTGAAGACTGTAATAGTTCTGGACACCAGCGATGATGCATCAGCACCCAGAAGGTGTGGCTTGAGCTAACATCCATGCCAAGGCTATTAAGACGAATGTGTTTCTGGCCGGGCGCGGTGGCTCACGCTTGTCATCCCAGCACTTTGGGAGGCCGAGGTGGGCGGATCACGAGGTCAGGAGATCGAGACCACAGTGAAACCCCGTCTCTACTAAAAATACAAAAAATTAGCCAGGCGAGGTGGCAGGCGCCTGTAGTCCCAGCTACTCAGGAGGCTGAGGCAGGAGAATGGCGTGAACCCGGGAGGCGGAGCTTGCAGTGAGCCGAGATCGCACCACTGCACTCCAGCCTGGGTGACAGAGGGAGACTCTGTCCCAAAAAAAAAAAAAAAAAAAAAGACTAGTATATTTCCACAGGCCAAGACTGAACAGGATTGAATTCCCAAAGAGTTCAAGGCATTCTCCTGTGTTATAAGCAGATCGAAGAATAAAATCACTGTTTTTTCCTGCTCAGGCTGCCGTAACAAAGTGCCACAGACTGGGTGGCTTAAACAACAGAAATGTATTTTCTCACAGTGCTGGAGACTGGAGGTCCAAGAACAAGGTGTCTGAAGGCCTCTCTCCTTGACTTGCAGATGATCAGTTTCTCACTGTCTTCACATGGTCTGTGTGAGCCTAAATCCTAATTTCCTCTTCTTAGAAGGATGACAAGTATATTGGACTACAGCCCACCCTAGTGACCTTATTTAATCTTAATTACCTCAGAATAGTTACATTCTGAAGTACTGGGGGTTAGGATTTCAATATGAGTTTTGGAGGTACATAATTCAACCTCTAACAGTCACCAAAGGAAGCCCCTCCCTGGAAAATGATAGGCCTGCTTGTATTTCAAATTGGACCAGCATGGTCTAAGAAAATTTTGCATTATAATGAAATTGTTTTGTATCTACACCATCCAATTGGGAGGTGCTGGATATCTCTATGACCTTGATTGTGGTGATGAGAGCACAGGTGTGTGCCTATGCCCGAACTCTCCAAATTGTGCACATCCGTCTGTTGCAGGTCTTATACGCCAATTACATCTCAACAATGTTATCTTTAAAAAAAGAAAGACAAATGTTTCCTGATTCCACTTACAAAAGGTATCTAAAATAGTCAACTCCTAGAATCAAAGAGTAAAATGATGGTTTCCAAGGGGCTGAGGGAGGGGAGAAATTGCCCCCACGTCTTCCTTCAAAATGCCAGCTCCTTCCCACTCAAGGCCTTTACACTTGCTATTTCTTCTGCTTGGAGGCATCTCCCCCAAGATCTTTGAATAATGGTTTCCTTCTTGCCATCCAGGCCTCATATCAAGCACCATCTCCTCAAAAAGCCTTCCTTCATTTCCCTGTACAAACTAGTGGAAATATACTAGTCTTGATGGACCTGGCATGGATATTAGCTCAAACCACGCCTTGTGAGTATTGACACATCATTGCTGGTGTCTGGGGCTATTAGGGTTTTTACCTTCTGTCATGTGACTTTTGAAGAATGAACACAGAGTAGCCTTGTGGATTACTTTCTTCCTTTATTAAGTTTATAGCCTTTATTCTTAGGTCCTTAAGGTACTTCTTTTTAAATCAGATTAGACAGGCTTCCCCTAATCCTATCGCCTCGTTTTTTTCTTTTTCTTTTTCTTTTTTTTTCTTTTTAAGACAGGGTCTCACTCTGTAGCCTAGGCTGGAGTGCAGTGGTGCAATCTCCGCCTACTGCAACCTCTGCCTCCCAGGCTCAAGTGATCCTCCCACCTCAGCTCCACCAAGTAACTGGCACATGCTACCATGCCTGGCTAATTTTTTGTACTTTTTTATAGAAACAGGGTTTCTCCATGTTGCCCAGGCTGGCCTCAAACTCCTCAGCTCAAGCAGTCTGCCTGCCTTGGCCTCCCAAAGTGCTGGGATTACAGGCATAAGCCACTACACCCCGCTTCATTTTACTTTTATTATATTTAATCCTATCTGACATCATCTTGTTTATTTATTTGTTGTTTATTATCCACCTCCCCTTCCACATGCCTATTGTATCATAGGCTCCATGAGAGCAAGGACTTTGTCTGTCTTGCCTGCTGCTTTCTTCCTGGTTCCTGGATAAGGGATAGGATCTCAACAAATATCCCATGAAGGAAGGATGGCTAGATGGATAACTGGATGGATGGATGGATGGATGGATGGATGGATGAGTGGATTGATGGGTGGTAGAAGGGTGAATGGAGGAAGGATGGAAGGATGGATGGATGGATGGATGGATGGATGGATGGATGGGTGGATCGATGGATGGTAGAATGGTTAATGGATGATGGATGGATGGATGGATGGATGGATGGATGGATGGATGGATGGGTGGATCAATGGATGGTAGAATGGTGAATGGATGATGGATGGATGGATGGATGGATGGGCAGGTGAAAAGGTGGAAGCATGGATGGATGATGAGTAGATGGACACCCCCTAGAAAGCCAGCCAACAGCCTAGGCCTCAGCCAGTCAACAGAATTGAGGAGACCACATTGCACCCAGGAAATCCAAGCAGACATTCACAGGGTAACTGATTATTTATATGGAGTCCCACAGCTTGCTCACTTTCACAGCCTCATGTGAACAAGATAGTATCTTACACAAATCTCCCTCCTTGGAGTGAGGAGAAGGTGAGCAGCTGTGGTTGGTGCTCACAAACTTAACAGTTCTGGGAACCTAACCTGGCCCCAGACACACAATCTATAAAACTGCTCCTGCTCTATGATAAAATGATTTAGTTCTGAGGAGTGTACCCAAGGAAATAATCCCAAAGGAAGGAGGGACTGGTGAGGAGTAACTTTATATCTTTGTATGATAGAGTAGTGTTTTTTAAAAATCGCAAACACACGGCAACAAGAGAACAGCCAAGCAGCTTGTGCAGCACATTATATAGGTACACAATCTTTTATCTAAAACCTTTAGGGCCTAATGTATTTTGGAAATCAAAATGTTCCCAATTTTAGAAAATCTATTTGTTGCTTATATTCTATTGTATATCATACCCAGCAGAGTCTAGGGCAATACATCAAAGACACTAGTAGCAGCAGCAAAACAGATACACAGTCATCATAAGTGGGATCAATAAAGAATACAAATAGCCTCATATCTGTTCAGGTAAGGTTAGGAAAAAGAGCCTTCTCAGCAGAAGAACTGGTTTATGAAGCTTCACAGATTTCAGAAGTGCAGATAAGATATGTGGACTTAACTAATTTATTTTTATTTTACCTTTAAGTTCTGGGCTACATGTGTAGAACATGAAGGTTTGTTACATAGATATACATGGGTCATGGTGGTTTGCTGCACCTATTAAACCGTCATCTAGGTTTTAAGCCCAGCATGCATTAGGTATTTGTCCTAATGCTCTCCCTCCCATTGCCCCGCACCCCATGACAGGCCCCGGTGTGTGATATTCCCCTCCCTGTGTCCATGTGTTCTCATTGTTCATTGACAAGGGTACAATGTGGTAATACTGAAGAACTTATTTGAAAAAAAAAAGAGAGAGAGAGAAATATCACTGTCAATAGAATATGCTTCATTGACATGTAAAATAGATACTAACAAGGACTAGGAGAGAACCTGGGCCATGGATTCTCAGTCTATGAGGCTGGACATACATCAATTAATGGAAAAGTGAGGTCACAGGTAGGTGTGGGAGGTTGAGGGGTTGCAGGGTGAGAGAGCAGGAAACAGGGCATCAAAACTGCCACCTTCTTCTTGATCTTCCTCCCTACTCAGAGCCTCCCAGAGAATGGGGAAGCCAGCACAGAAAACCAGGACTCTATTCAGCAATAGAAAAGGGGTTACAGGGCACCATTCTATGACAAGGACTATGAATCACATACAAAGATTTTTAGTGGGGCTCCTTGCTGGGGGCACCAAAGGAGTGTTCTTACCAGGACCCAGATCCATTCTCAGTGGTTCCAATCTCTATTGCAGTGAAGACCTCAGGGGGCTCTATCCACAGGAAACAATGTCAGAGGTCCTGTTGAGTAAGTAGCTGACCTGATTTTTCCTGGTGCAGAGTTGGTGGAAGCAGGTGATGCCAAGAAAGTTGCTCTGATCTGAAATTTGGAAGGCAAGAGTGTTCATCCTGGGTCAGCTTTCAAAATATCCTTTTGAAATATATGGTCTCCCTCTTCAGTCTCTCCTTATCTCAAGGAAATAAAACTCCAGGTACCATTTTTAAATTTAATTATTTTAATTGACCTATAGTAATTGTACCTGTTTATAAGATACATAGTAATGCTTTGATACATATAATGTATAGTGAACAGATTAGGGTAATTAGCATATGCATCAACTCAAGCATTCATCATTTGTTTGTGTTGGGAACATTCAGTATCTTCCTCCTAGCAATTTGAAACTATATGATATGGTTTGGCTGTGTCCCTACCCAAATCTCATCTTAAATTATAGCTCCCATAATTCCCACGTGTTGTGGGAGAGACTCAGTGGGAGATAATTGAATCATGGAGGCAGTTTCCCCCATTCTGTTCTCATGATAGTGAATAAGTCTCACAAGATCTAATGATTTTATAAGGGGTTTCCCCTTTCACTTGGTTCTCTTTCTGTCTTGTCTGCTGCCATGTAAGATGTGCCTTTCACCTTCCACCATGACTTTGAGGCCTCCCCAGTCATGAGGAATTGTGAGTCCATTCAATATTTTTCTTTACAAATTACCCAGTCTTGGGTATGTCTTTATCAGCAGCATGAAAACAGACTAATATACAATGCAATATATTATTGTTAACTATTGTCACCCTACAGTGTTATAGGATACTAGAACTTACTCCTCCTATCTCATTGTAATTTTATATCCTTTAACACAAGCTCTTTCTTTCCGAAATCATCCTGCCAACAGCCAGAAATTGAACAAGAAAGTGACCCCTGTCAAGGAAAGGAACTTTGAGGCCTGGTTGACATCATCTGGGTTTTACTGTCTGCTGTGTCTTTCCCTAGTGTTCCTTCATAAATCATGAAGATTTTCTGAAGATTTCTGGATTGACACTCCGCCTGGCCACTGCCATTTGAACTTTTGCTCATGCCCAGGTACTACCAGCTGGACCCCTTTCTTTGACTCCAAGTTTCTCCAACACAGGAAACCTCTGTTGTCTCACAACAACCCTTCAATTTGGGGATCCTTAGCCTAATTTATATAGAAGGAAACTGATAATCATGCAAGAGATATGACTGGCCCAAAATCATACAGGTTCTCAGAAAATGCAGGTATTTTAACCAGGCTTTCTGACTCCAACATGCAGAGTTTTTCCACAGCATGATTGTCCCAAGGGGAAATTTTTAGTGGGGAATCTACACCTTTGGAAAGAACAGTTTGATTTTAGCAGACAAAAGGCATCAGAATCCACAATTGGTGAGTGCAGTAGATTAGTGAGTAGATCATAAAGTGATTTGGCTTTGAAACAGAAAACAGACTTCAGGATCGTGGGCAAATCTTGTTGCCAAACTGGGCCTCAGTTTTCTCATCTGTAAAACGAGTTTGTTGGACAACATGACCTTGAAGGGACCTTCAGAAAAGGTTTGAACAATGGTGATCCCAGGGATATTATGCTTGTTGCTGGATATATAAAGTTTGGCTATATTTTGTTAAAATGATTGGTAACTTCATTGCATAGGTATTCAGGAAACAACAAGGGTAATCATTTTGTTTTACAGCAAAAAAGAACAGGACCCAGAAAGGTATTAAATCTTAGTGAGGAAAAACAACTCCCCACCGCCTCCTGCCTCATCCCCAGAGACACTGTCAGAATTTGTTTGTTCAAGCGACATAATCAGTAACATCTAAAATTAGCAGCCAAGCTTCCTCTCTCTCCCACTTCATCATTTCTGAGAGGTTTTATAGATTGGAGAATTGCTTATCATGATGATGGAATAACTCATTTTAAAAATCGCAAACTGAGAAAACAAGTTTACTGCCTTATTTTTGAATAGTTTGGGCCTGAAAGGAAAATTCTTTCACCAAACAAAAGGAAAAAAAGCAATTATCTGAGATGAAAACACCCAGCCCATCACTATGCCTCCGGAAGATGAAATTCATTGATCAGAGTTAAATTTCCAGGCCTGGGTGGAAAAAAATAAGGTCCCTGCATCATTAATTTCAATAGAATCTAAAATAATGGGATGCAGCCAGGCAACAACACAATGAAATCTAATGTTCCCTGTTCCCTAAGTCACCTGCTCCCAGAGTGCCATGGGGTAGAAGACACAGGCACACTTTCAGCTGTCCAGAGACAGGGCTTTCCAAGGTGCTGGGCTTTCTTCCAATTATGATATATTTCAAACATTCAGAAAAATGCAGAGAATCATACAACAAATACTCCCACACTAACCCAGATTTAATCAATGTTGACATTTTGCCATTTTGACAAAATGCCCTCAAAAGCATTTTAAAGCAATAAAATGTCACAGGTATAGTATGCTGGAAATTCCTTCACCACTCATCCATCCTCCCAGCCCCTTTTCTCCTTCTCCAGAGATAACTAATATTCTGTTATATACCAATAATCTGATATAGGTATATGCAGTTCCTCCCTGTGGGTTTTCATACACGCTATATATGTGTTGTCCTGTTTATTTTTCCCTGCTGTGGTAAAGCACACATAACATGATAAAATTTAACATTATAGGGTCTCTCTCTGTTACCTAGGCTGGAGTGCAGTGGCACGATCTCGGCTCACTGCAGCCTCAACCTCCAGGGCTCAGGTGATCCTCACACCTCAGCCTCCTAAGTAGCTGGGACTACAGGTGCATGCCACCATGCTCAGCTAGTTTTTGTAATTTTTGTACGTATGGGGTTTCACCATGTTGCCAAGGCTGGTCTCAAACTCTTGGACTCAAGTGATTTGCCCACCTCCCAAAGTGATGGGATTTCAGATGTGAGCCAGCACATCCAGGCATAACCATTCTAAAGTGTGTAATTCAGTGGCGTTTAGTACATAAACAGTATTGTGCAACTAACACTATCTAGATCCAGAGTATTTTTATCAGCTCAGAAGGAACCTCATGCCATTTAAGCAATCATTCCTCATTCTCCCCTCTCCCTAGCTCTTGGCAGTCACTAATATAATTTTTGTCTCCATAGATTGGCCTATAATGGATTCCTTTTGTTTTTCAGGCAAGGTCTTACTCTGCTGCCCAGGCTGGAGTACAGTGGAGTGATTATAGCTTAATGCAACCTCAATGTCCTTGGTTCAAGTAATCCTCCCACCTCAGCCTCCTGAGTAGCTGGGACCACAGGCATATGCCACCACACACAGCTAATTTTTTTACTTTTTTATAGATACAGGATGTCACTGTGTTGCCCAGGCTGGTCTTGAACTCCTGGACTCAACCAATTCTCCTGACTTGGCCTCCTAAACTGCAACAGGCATGAGTCAGTGCACATGACTAATGAGCTTTTTATATAAGCAGAATCATAAAATATGAGATTTTTGTGACTGACTTTTTTCACGTAGCATAATGCTCTCAAGGTTCATCCATGTTGTGGCATGTATCAGCACTTCGTTCTTTTTTATGGCCAAATAATATTCCATTTGGCGGATATACCACTTTTTCCAGTCATTGGTTGATGGACATTTAGATTGCTTCTACTTTTCAGCTATTATGAATGATGCTGCTATGAATATTCATGTGTAAGTTTTTATACAGATAGACATTTTCAGTTCTCTTGGTTATATATGGACTAGGAGTAGACTCACTTGGTGATATAGTAACTTATGTTTATTTTAACATTTTGAGGAACTGCCAGATGGTTTCCAATACTCTGCGTATTTTCACATGGAATCATCCCACATCTGCTTTTTCCACTCACTATTTATGTTTTGGAGATTCCTCCAATTTAAAACTTCACTGTCATTTATTTATTTTGATGGTGGTACAGAACACCATTTGTGTGAACAAACCACCATTTATTCCCATTCCCCTATTGCTGGATATTTAGGTTCTTCCCAGTTTTCCATTACCAAAAATAACACTGCCACAAAGGGAGTTTCAAAGCTTTCCATCTATGGACCAAATCTGCAGAGCAGGGGAGCCTCACAGACCACATAGCAGCTACTGCTAGCTGACAACCCTCTCAAAACTCAGGGTGATGGTTCTAACTTGTGGGTAGAGAGTTGGAGTGAGCGAGCTAGAGGGATGCATCAGAAGATGCCGAAAACATAACTAAAGCTCTGAGACCACAGCATGGTTGTGTATAATTATTCCCAGTCATTACTGCACTCCCTGGAAGAGGTCGCTGTGGCTGCCCTCCTTGGCTTGGCTGTGATTGGTGTGGCCTCAGGATATAAGCAGTAGTGATGTATGCAACACGGGAGCAGGAGCCTTGGAGCCAACCCTGTTACTCCCCTCTGCCATGCCACAGGAGCAGCACAGCCCAGATGAGAGCTGCTTCCTCAGCCTGGATCTCAGAATAAAAAGCCCATGGAGCTGAGCCACAGTTGGCCCATGGGGACCTACGAAGTGAGCCAAACACACTCTCAGTGTTGTAAGTCTCTGAGATATTGGTGCTGCAGCACACCTTAACAAAAGCTCTTGGGAGAGGTCTCTTCTTTGTCATCATCCCAACTGAACTCTCTGCAGTTTTGACCTAGGCGTCCACCTGCCTAATTTTTAAACCCTTTTAGACATCATTCAAACTAATATGCATTTGCCATGGACTCTGTGTATGACCCAGCCCAGAACTTGGGGTTGAAAAGCACAAGGAAAATAACAACAGCTAGTGATCCTGAGAACCTGCTCTGGGCCAGCTGCTGCAACAGGCACTTGTGCAGATAGAGTGTCAGTTGTTCTTGTGTTACCGGAAGGAGGCAGGCATTACCACTCTCTCCAATTCATTGATGAGGAAATTGATGTGCCAAGGTGTTAAATAACAAGACTAAGGTAATACTTGATCTAGCAAGAGGCATTTGGAGGAACTGTACCTGAGCACCCTGACTCCTGTATCCTATAAGTTACACAGTTTTCATCCAGTGAGCTTGCAGACGTGCAATGAGAAAATGTTCTTCCATCATGCCACCACTGTTTGGGGGGCATAAAGCACATGCCAGCCTCTGTGCCAGGAGAGGATGAAGGTAAGTCAGACAGACACAAATTCTACAATTCTTACCCTGAGGGAGATGAAAAGAGAGGAAAAAAATATTTTCCCCCACTGGCTTTTGCTTTTTATAGTTTCAGGGGGCACACGTGCAGGTTTGTTGCATGGATACATTGTGTAATGGTGACGCTGGGCTTCTAGTGAACCCATCACCCAAACAGTAAACATTGCATCCAATAGGTAATTTTTCAACCCTCACCCTCCTCCCACCCTTCTGGATTTTGGAGTCACCAATGTCTATTATTTTCCCTCTTTATGTCCATGAGTAGCTATTGTTTAGCTCCCACTTATAAGTGAGAACACATGGTATTTGATTTTCTGTTTCTGAGCCATTTCACTTAGGATAATGGCCTCCAGCTCCATCCATGTTGCCGCAGAAGATGTGATTTCTGCGTATGTATGAATTTTTTTTGGCTTTTGTATGGCTTTTGTATGGCTGTGGGGGGAAAAATGTTTAACTAATTGCACCCTATTCATATGAAATATCCAGAACAGGCAAATCATAGAGACAGAAAGGTGAGTGTTTGCCAGAGTGTGGAGAACAAGGAGTGACTATTTAAAGTGTATGGGGTTTCCTTTTGAGATGATGAAAATTTCTGGAACTAGATAGCGGTGATGGTTGAGCAACATTGCGAATGTACCAAACATCACAAATGGCAAATTTTATGCATGTTTCAGCACAATGAAAATAAAACTAATTGTATAAATGTGTATCATTGCAATAAGTGCTGTAGGGAAAGTACAGGGAGCTGTCAAGCCACATGACAGGGAGGCCTGCACTGATCTGGGGTATCGGATGCTTCTCTGAGGAAGCAACGCCAGCTCCTACCCCACAGGCTTGTGCATGCCTCCATGCAAGACTCAGCAGAGGTCAGCCCCGGCGTGTTGTGCCCTTGTGCACACTGTAAGCTCCCTTCACAGCAGTTACCTCAGTGCATCGTTGTTTGTTTTGTGTGTGTGTGTGTGTGTGTGTAATCCTTTGACAAAGAGTCATTCACCTACTAGAAAGCAGAGTCCTTCATTCATTCAATACCAGGTGGTTTTCAAGCTCAGAGTCTGTGTAGACATCGCAGTAAATATGACTACAGGGTTGCTGCCCTTGCAAGGCTTTAAGCTTAGCGGGGGCATGGATGACAAGCAAGCAAACCTGTGTGAGCAGATTGTGACTGACGGGGCAGTGAGCAGGGGAAACAGAACAACAGCCATGGCAGGAAGCAGGTGTGGACAGGCTCCCCAGGAGGAGCCAGCACATAGAGCAGGAAAGAGGCGGCTCCAGGGAAGGAAATAACAGGACAAAAACCTGAAGGCTGAAAATGATTAACAGGAGGCTACCAACAAGGCACTGGCATGCGAGGAAAGAAATCCCTCAAGGCAGAGGGTGTCTGTCTTTTCCCTGCTGGAAACTGGGCATCTGGCACGGTGTATGAAGGAAGGGAGGGATAGGGGACTGAGAAGATCTTCCTGGGAGCCCTGAGATCTGGATTCCAGTCCAACCGTTTTCACTTGCATCACGACCTCAAGCTAATCCAAGCAGACACTCGCTGTAGATTCAGTCGTGAACAAGAGGGACACACTCCTGCCCTCAGCAAACTTACACTCTAATCTCTAATGGGAGGAGGAGGGGAAAAGACAAGGAGAGAATCTTCTAGTTACCAAAATCCACCCACAAAAGGAGGAGATGAGTCATCTAAGTGGACCAGGAGAATGTGTGAGTGTAGAGCCTGGTTTCCAAAACCCCATGGGGGACAATCAAAAGTCATTGGATTAGATTCTGTTGGAAAAGATAATAAACCAACCAGATCAGATCTGGTGTCAGGGAAAGGGAAGGACAAGGAGATGTTGCTGAGCCAAGATTGCCCAGAAGTGTCTCTATCTCCTGACCTCTTGGCACAGTGAGCCCCTCCACGGACGTGAGTGGCCTGCTTGCCCAGCCTGGCATGGGAACCTGACACCCTCATCCTCCTAAATGGCCCTAGGAGGGACTCTGCCATTCGCATCTTCTGTGTTTCCTGCATGAGGAAACAGAGGAACAACAAGGTTAAGCAGCTTGTCCGTGTTCACATGGCTGGCAAGTGTCAGAGCTCAGCCTGCAGGCTGGATCCACCAGCTGTGTTCTCCTGATCACTGTGCCTTATTAGCTTGAAAGAAGAAAACTCACTCTAATCACTCCAATTCCAGGGTCACCAAGCAACCCTGTGACAAGTTGGCTACAGGGAACAAAACGTCCTCCCAAAGCCCTGGAGCATTCCAGACCACATGGGGGTACGTTCCTCTTTGGAAATGGAGCCCTTGGCATTGGGTTTATAAACATAGATGCCATGTCTCTGAGTTGCTTGGTATGACGCCAAGTCCTGGAGCTAGGCAGAACTGGGTTCACATTCTACCTCTAGTCCCTATGCCCAGCTGTGTTGCCCTGGGCAAATCAGGGAAGCTCCCTGAACCTCCATGTCCCCATCTGTACAGTAAGATGATGACAGCTTCCACCTCACAGACTGACAGCACTGAGCGTGTGCCTGGCACAGAGACAGGGCCCAGTCAAGTGCAGCTAGGTTGCTCTCATTCTCAACGGGCTGGTTCTGAACTCACAGAGCTGGGGGCCACCAGCCCTCGCCATGGCACCAACCCCAACCCTGGCAGCCTCACTAGGGTAATTACCACTTTGTGGGCACCAGTCTGATTGTCAGCAGGTCATTATCAGACAACCTCATGGGGCCCATTCCTCTCTCCCTCTTGCCTTGGGCTCCCCGAGGGATCAGAAGCCCATTATCAAAATGGCTGTGAGAACCTAATGAGATCAGATATATCATTTGCTAGGGTTGCCATAAAAAAGTACCACAGACTGAGTGACTTAAACAGAAGTGCATTTCCCCACAGTTCTGGAGGCTAGAAGTTCCAGATCGAGGTATCAATAGGGTTGGTTTCTTCCATGGCCTCTTTCCTTGGTTTATAGATGGTCACCTTCTCTCCATGTCCCCTCACACATGGTCTCCTCTCAGTGTGTGTCTGTGTCCAGATTTCCTTTTCTTATAAGGACCCTAGTCACATTGGATTAGGACCCACCCTGGTGACTTTAACTTGATTACCTCTCTAAAGACTCTATCTCCAAATATAGTCACATTCTGAAATACTGGAGGTTAGGACTTCAGGAGATGAATTTGTGTCATTATATGTGTCAACGCATGGATCAAGTATATAATGCATCAGGCGCAGTGCTTGGCATATAATAAGCACTCAATAAATAGTGCCAAACATGAGGGTGATGACGGAGATGATGACTCTCCAGGCTGGAAACCACTTCAACAAGATGACAAGCCATGGCTCAATACCCATCAGGAAGTCCCTCTGGGTTGATGGGAAGCCCTGGGATTTAGGAGGCTGTGCACCTAGTGAATTCATGCATCCACTGGCTTTGGAATCAGATACACAGGGGTTCAGAGTCTCAGGACAGCACTCACCCACTGGAGATCCTAAGCAAATCATCCCACTTAGCTGAGCCACAACTTTCCTCATGTATTAAGACAGCCAATGTCAAGGGCCTGGCAGTGAGAGGTGCCCAGGGAATTCCTCTGTCTGTGAGCAGAAAAACCAGATTTGAGTCCCAGTTTGGCCACCTTGTAGCCAAATTGGGACTCAAATTTGCTTGTAGCGCTGACCTTGGGCAAGTCACTCTCAGTCCCTTCAGCTCTTGATAGGGAACAATAATCCCGCTTCATGGAGTTGTTGTAGGGTAGAAATGAGTCAAGATATGTGAAAGTGCTTTGTAAACTGCAAAGCACTCTGCACAGGTCAGCTGTTGCCCTCCTTTGAGGATGCAACCCTGCAGAGGTCTTCGTGAGAGGGCGCTCACACCCACACACCCGATTCCAAGAAAAACACAAGAGGTGGGGCCCCTGTGGTTTCATGACTCACAGAGGCCACTCCTGCTGGTGCTTTTTGACTATGCAACCAGGTTTGCTAACCACTCCCTAAGCGTGCAACTCACACCCCCTCTTCCCTGCCATAAGGGCAGGCAAAAGAGTTCCCCCTTTTGCCTGGTCCGAAAAGGAGGCATGGCAGGCCAAAGATGATTTGGAAATTTATTAGAAGGCACGGGGGAGTGGGGTGTCAAGGATGTAAACAGGGAAGTCAGGAGGGTCATTAATTTTCTGGCTGGGGAGAGTGGAGAGGACACCCATCTTTGATAAAAGGAAACCCAGGTGGAAAACTTCAGGAGGCGACTGGAAATGCCAGATAGGAGTCAGGAGAGAAGTAATGAATGAAGATATTACCTACAGTGAGGCTTGAACTGAAGATGTGAAAGCCAGAGAACAGAAAAGAGAAGAAAGAGGGAAGAGCAGGAACAGGAAAGGGGAGAAGGAAGGGCATGGTATAAAGGGCAAAATCTTGAAGAATGCCAACATTTAGGATTTTAGGGAGAAAAGGAGACAGAGGATTAGACAGGTAAAGCAGTCTGAGTTAAGGGGAAGAGCAGATCTATCAGGATTGAGAGATGTATTCTTTAGCTCAGGCTGTCATAACAAAATACCATGGGCTAGATGATCTAAACAACAGACATTTATTTTCTCATAGCTCTGCAGACTAGAAGTCTGAGGCCAGGGTTTCAGCATGGTCAGGTCCTGGTGAGGGCTCCCTTCCTGGCTTGCAGATGGCCACCTTCTTGCTGTGTCTTCATATGGTGAGAGAAGAGAGAGAGAGAGAGAGAGAGAGAGAGAAGAGAAGAGAGAAGAGGAGGAGAGGAGAGAGAGAGCAAGCTCTCTAGTACCTCTTAAGCACCCTAAAATCCTGTTGGATCAGGGCTCTGCCCTTATGACCTCATTTAACCTTAATTACTTCTGTAAAGGGCTTGTCTCCAAATACAGTCACATTGGGGGTTAGGGCTACAACTTTTGAATTGGGGAGAGACACAACTCAGTCCACAGCGGGAGGGCAGAGGTAGGATGAAGATGGGAAAATGGTAGCCCAGGAAGCACACCTGCCCTAGAACACACACTGCCAGAACAGCCCCCATTGGCAGCAAGAGCCTCTGCCAGCACTGGAGGAACTTTAAACCCTTTCCCTCTCTGTGTCTCAGTTTCCATGGTATACAATGTAGGAGTAGTGCTGTTCTCAAAGATTCCCAGGATACAACCAAGCTCTCTTCCAAGGGCAAATGTCCCAGAGGCTCAAAAAAAGAGCCAGACAGTCTTTCAAACAAGCCCATTCGAGGCTAAAAGAAGGGAGGGGAGGTAATGCTAAGTTTAGAGACTCTAAATCCTCCCTTGAGAGCCAGTGAGCCTGTCTCAGGCAGCCCAGGAGCAGCAGCAAGAGAAGACACCTCCTGTGGCTCTGAGCTGTAAGAGAAGAGGGAGGGGGCTGCATGCCTTACCCACCCAAGTCCACCTCACTCCTAAATACAAACTTGTGTAGTGTTTAACTCTAGATGTAATTTTGAGAGCCACTACCTTCTCAAAAAAGTTTTGGTCATCAAAGCAAGGACTGACTTCCATTTCTTTGCATGTTTAATTAGGGAAAGGCTGTTTCCATGATGTGAGTCTGTGAGTCTCACCCACTGAGTCAGATTGTCATCCATCCCGCAGAGTTTGACTGGATGTAATAGGCCATTAAATGGTTCCCAGCAACAAGAACAATGGAGAGGGGAGGGCTGAGGCTGGGACAGCATAAAGAGTATGAGGAGCCAAGAGGAGGACATCTAGTTGAGACTAGAGTCAGGTAGGGTGGGAGAAGCCTGGGTAGGTGGGTAGGCTTCCTGGAGGAGGTGCTATCTGAGCTAAACTGAAAGAGGAGGAAGAGTTCACCAGGAGATCATTTGGGGAGTTGGACAGTGTTCCAATCAAGTGTACAGAAGGGGCCAGGTGTGATGGCACATGCCTATAGTCCAAGCCGCACAGGAGGCCAAGGTGGAAGGATTGCTTGAACCCTGAAGGTCAAGGCTACAGTGAGCCGTGATCAAGCCACTGCACTCAGCCTAGACAACAGAACAAGACCCTGTCTCAGAAAACAAAACAAAACAAAACAAAAGTGCAGAAGGGAGATAAAAGCCGTTTCAGGTTGAGGGGGTCTATGGTAAAGAGTGGGCTCTTTCCAGAAGGCAATAGGGAGCAACTGGAAAGTTTGAGCAGGAGAGTGGCTTGATCCAACTTTTTTGTTTGCTCCTTTATGTGTTTTGACGGGGTGGGAATTGGACAGAAAATACACTCATGGTGCTATTCATCTACTTTTATGTGTGCCTCCCTCCCCTTCTCTTTTCCCCTTTTGATTTACTTTTTGTTTGAGGTAAGAGAGTTTTACTGTTCAGTTTCAGCAAGCCTCCAAGACACACATAAAATGAGATTACAATAGTTGTTTTGCAAACTAGAACAAAGAGCAAAAATTACCTATCTCATTTTTAAAGCTGTTATAACCTTGATGCTTAAACCTAACAGGGATGGTATCATAAAATAAAATGTGAGACAAATTTCAATGTGGCCATAGCTTATTTTTATCTTACATAAAATGCTAGCAATTGGAATTCAGCAATGCATAAAATACCTCATGATCAAGTAGCACCACAAGAATATTTCAATGTAAGATACCTGTTCTGAGCTGAGCTATGTCCCCCCAAAATTCATATGTTGAGGTCCGAACTCCCAGTACCTCAGAATAAGACTGTATTTGGAGATAGAGCTTAATGAGGTTATTAGGGTGGGCCCTAATCTGACTGGTGTCCTTGTACAAAGAGGAAATTCGGGCAGAGACATAGATATCTGCAGAGGAAAGACCGTGTGAGGACACGGGGAGAAGACAGCCATCTACAAGCCAAAGAGAGAGGCCTCAGAAGAAACCAATCCTGCTGACACCTTGATCTCAGAAGTCCAGCTGCCAGAACCATGAGAAAATAAATGTTTGCTCTTTAAGCCACTTAGTCTGTGGGACTTTGGTATGTCAGCCCCAGCAAAGTACTGTAGTAAAAGACCAAAGTAGAAAACCTATATAAATATATAAGTAAATGCAGAGAAAGCAGTGGCTACAATTCAATTCTTTTTAAGGCTTTCAATGAAGGATAACATACCTATGAAAAAAGTCTACAAAATTCACTATACTGTGAGTTTTCACCAGCTAAATCCACCTGTGTAATCAGCACTTGGATCAAGAAACAGAACCCAACAAGCATCCCAGGTCCCTCCCCATGTCCTCTTCAACACCAGTCGGGCTGTGTGGGCTGAATTATATCCTTGTAAAGTTCATTTGTTGAATCCCGAATCCTCAAAGTGACTGTATTTGGAGACAGAGCCTCTAAAGAGGGTAATTAATGTTAAAGTTATAAAGTGGGGTCCTGATCCAAAAGGACTGATGTCTTTATAAGAAAAAGAAGACAGCAGCAATCCACAAGGGAAAATGCCATGTGAGGACACAGGGAGAAGGTGGCCATCTACCTACAAGCCAAGGACAGAGGTCTCAGGAGAAACCAACCCTGCTGGCACTTTGATCTTGGACTTCCAGCCTTCAGAACCATGAGAAAATAAATATCTGGTGTGTGGTGTCTGTGTGTGTGTGTGTGTGACTGTATTATATATATTATATACATATATAATACATATATTATATACATATGTAATATGTATATAGCATATGTATTATATGTGTATTATATATTCATATATGTATTATATATACATACACATATACGTATATATACACTAATAATACATATATGTATTCATATACATTATATAATACATATATGTATTTATATACATTATATATACATATATGTATTTATATACATTATATATACATATATGTATTTATATACATTATATATACATATATGTTTTATATATAATACATATATGTATTTATATATAATACATATATGTATTTATATACATATATATAACTTAATATAGTTTCTTGTGGGAGCATGAGGAGGTGAGTAATGAAAACAGTCCCTGGCACACAGTTATGTCTAAGTGTTCACGGATAGCATAGTACTGAGTAAACAAGGCATAGAAGGAATTTAGGTAAATTTACAATACACAAGCCGGGCGCAGTGACTCACGCCTGTAATCCCAGCACTTTGGGAGGCCGAGGTGGGCGGATCACGAAGTCAGGAGATCAGGACCATCCTGGCTAACACGGTGAAACCCCGCCTCTACTAAAAATACAAAAACAAAATTAGCCGGGCGTGGTGGCAGGCTCCTGTAGTCCCAGCTACTCAGGAGGCTGAGGCAGGAGAATGGTGTGAACCTGGGAGGTGGAGCTTGCAGTGAGCCGAGATCACTCCAGCCTGTGCGACAGAGTGAGACCCCAGCCCCCCCCAAAAAAATAAATAAAATAAAATTTACAACACACAGGTGCATGTTCTAGCAAAAACATATAGACATGTATTTTTAATTTATCTAACTGGCATGTGCAAAGGTATTATTCAAAGTTAACTTGTGTGCCAGGTATGATTCTAATTGATTTTATTTAATTCTTACTATTGTTTAAGGCCTATCTGCATTGGTGCACGTATATTAAGTGAATGGATTCTGACTGCTGCATAGTATTTTAATATATGCCTACACCATATTTTACTTTTCCATTCCCCTAGTAGTGGACCCTAGGGGACTCCAATGTCCTGCCACCAAAAACAATGCCGCAGTGAACATGCTTGACGATGTCCTCTTCTGGAGCTGTGTAGCAGGACTGGGGGTGCTCGTCAGTGAGATTGCTGGATACTTTGTATGGACACAATATCTTGAATGAATTCTCCCTGATGGCTCTTCAAAACTCCTGCATTGGTCTACGTCCCCAACAGTGGTATACGGGGGTTCCCAGTTCCTTTCCATCCCTGCTAACATTTGACATTATCCAACTTTCTCGTTTTTGCCAGGCTATTGAATGTAAAGTAATTCACTGTTGTGTTCATGTGTATCTAATTATTGGGTTTGGGCATCTCTTCATATATTTATGAGCTATTTGTGTTTTCCCTTCTGTGAATTGCTTATTTGTATACTTTGACTACTTTTCTTTCGGGTTTCCCACCTTTCTCTGAACAATTTATAGGATTTTTTTGTGTAGTCTAGGATTAGGCTACATGTGGATTTTAAACATGGAGTCTACACATGGCATCCATCTATAGCAAGGTTTATCAATCTCAACACTATTAATATTTGGCCAGATAATTACTAGTTGTGAGGTATCCTGTACACTGGAGGATGTTTAGCAGCATTTCTGGCCTCTACCTGACAGATTTGCCAGTGGCACCCCCTACCCAGTTGTGACAAGCAAAAATATCTCCAGACATTGCCAAACATCCTGAGGGGCGGGGAACAAAATTGATCCCAGTTGAGAACCACTGGTCTATAACCAGTGGTTCATCCTATTGGGTTATAATTATCTAATTCCATTGATTAGAAATCCATAACTTTTAATAAAATCCATTTTTATGTCACGCTTTGTGTTTGGGAGGTATTATTTGAGAAGACCTTATCATTCCTGGGTTATAAAAATATTTCCCTATAATGTCTGGTCTCAAACTCCTGACCTCAAGTGATCTGCCCACCTCGGTCCCCCAAAGTGCTGGGATTACAGGCATGAGCCACCACACTAGGCCCTATAATGTTTTTTTTTTAATCAGCTTTATTGTTTAACCTTTAAGTCTTTAATTTATCTATGCTCTACTTTTATATTCTGGATAAAGTAGGTTTGTAGGTATAATTTGATCGACATAGTCACCCAGTTTTTCAAAGCCATCTACAAGTCAGTGACACCTTTCCTATTAATGTGTGATACCATATTATCACTCCTCAAGTTCCCACATATGTGTGGTCTGTCTCTGAGCTATCTTGTCTATTCAATCTATTTTCCTATCCTTCCATCAGAACCACATAATTCTTCTATTACTGTGACCTTGTAATGTATCTTAATATCTAGAAGACAAGTCCCTCCTCTTTTTAAAAGCTGGCTCAATCATTTGTGGACCTTTATATTTATTAATTTTAGAATATTTATCAGGTTTATCAACATAGCCATCTGGAATGCTAATTCAATCATATCAAATTTATAGACTCCTTTGAAAAAAATTGACATTTTTACAATGTTCTGTTATTCTATCACAAACATGAAATGCCTCTTCACTTACTCAAAAATTCCTTTTATGTCCTTTGATTGAATTTAAATTTTTCTTCCATAGAGAACTTCTTTACTCCTTGATATATTAATGGCTAGGTATATTTAGTTTCTCTTGCTACTGTGAGTGGCATTTTATTTTCTTATGTTTGATGGTTAGTTCTGTATTTGCTGCTATGGACACATGCTATTGGTTTTTAGTAGTTGATCTTGTATCTGGAAATCTTGTTGAATCCTCTTATCAGTTATAAAAGAGAGTCTGCTGATTCAGTTGGCTTTCTATACAGATTATTACAGCACTTAAAAATAATGATAGTTTTGCCTCTTCCTTTTTTTGAGATAGAGTTTCCCTCCATCACCCAGGCTGGAGTGCAATGGCGTGATCTCAGCTCACTGCAACCTCCGCTTCCCAGGTTCAAGCAATTCTCTGCCTTAGCCTCCCGAGTAGCTGGGACTACGGGCATGTGCCACCACGCCCAGCTGACTTTTGTATTTTTTGTAAAGACAGGTTTTTGCCATGTTGGCCAGGCTGGTCTCAAACTCCTGGCCTCTAGTGATCCACCTACCTAGGCCTCCCAAAGTGCTAGGATTATGGCCAGGCGCAGTGGCTCACGCCTATAATCCCAGTACTTTGGGAGGCCGAGGCGGGCAGATCACTAAGTCAAGAGATCCAGACCATCCTGGCCAACATGGTGAAACCCCATATCTACTAAAAATACAAAAATTAGTCGGGCACGGTGGTGCACGCCTGTAGTCCCAGCTAGACGGGAGGCTGAGGCAGAATCGCGTGAACCCAGGAGGCAGAGGTGGCAGTGAGCTGAGATCAGGCCACTGCACTCCAGTCTGGTAATAGAGCAAGCCTCTGTCTTTAAAAAAAAAAAGTGCTGGGATTACAGGTGTGAGCCACCACACCCAGCCTGCCTCCCCTTTTAATCCTCACACACTTTTATACTAGTTTGCTAGGCTGCCAATAAAAAAGAAACACACACACACCAGACTCGGTGTCTTAAAGAGTAGAAATTTATTTTCTCACAATTCTGAAGGCTCAGATGTTTGTAAAATCAGAGTCATCCAACAACAGTACAATAGCAAAGACTTGGAATCAACCCAAATGTCCATCAGTGACAGATTGGATTAAGAAAATGTGGTACATATACACCATGGAATACTATGCAGCCATAAAAAAGGATGAGTTTGTGTCCTTTGTAGGGACATGGATGCAGCTGGAAACCATCATTCTTAGCAAACTATCACAAGAACAGAAAACCAAACACCGCATGTTCTCACTCGTAGGTGGGAACTGAACAATGAGATCACTTGGACTCAGGAAGGGGAACATCACACACCGGGGCCTATCATGGGGAGGGGGGAGGGGGGAGGGATTGCATTGGGAGTTATACCTGATGTAAATGACGAGTTGATGGGTGCAGCACACCAACATGGCACAAGTATACATATGTAGCAAACCTGCACGTTGTGCACATGTACCCTACAACTTGAAGTTTAATAATAATAAATTTAAAAAAAAAAAAAAAAATTTATTTTCTCACAATTCTTGTGATCTGTTTGGCTTGTGGATGGCTGTCTTCGCCCTGTGTCTTTACAATGTCTTGTCTCTGTACGTACATGTGTCCTAATCTCCTCTTCTTATACAGATAACAGTCACATTGTAAAAAAGGGACCAACTTAATGACCTTTTTTAATTTAATTACCTGTGTAAAGACCTTGTCTCCAAATACAGTCCCATTCTGAGGTTCTAGCGGTCAGGATGTCAACATGCAAACTGGGGATACAATGCACCCATAACAATCTTGCATTGCTTGTTCTTGGTTTCAACTGCAGTGACAATCCAAGGTGCTCTCATACTTTTCCATGTCACAGTTATGCCAGGCAGGCACTGATGCCCTGAAGCAATGCATGGGAGAGAGGAAAGAATAGGAGTCACGCCTGTCCCCTGGCGAGGCTCCCCGTCCCATCTGTCTCTGGCTCACATTTCCTTCTGAGTCAAGATTCCTTCCCCTGTAGTACCCCAGAGTTTTCCCACAGGTTTTGTGCTGTTTCTTCAGCACCTCCATGCTTCCCTTTCCTTCCAGGTCCCTCCAGAATTCAAGTTTTGGTGGTGGGGGCAGGAAGAAGGGTAGCGAGAATGGAGAAAACTATCTAGCCAGAAATCCCCATGATCTGATCATACTTTAGAATGGTCTTTTTGGCTGGAGTGTAGAAACCGATTCAGACATGGGCAATATTGGAGGCAGAGAAACCAGATAAGGGACTATGGCAGCAGATTGACCTGTTGACATCCTACACAGAGGTTCTGGCAATGGGAATAGAGAAACAGACGGTGTTGACAGGACTCAGTGCTTTTTTACACGTGGAACAGAAGGCAAGGAAAAGGTCCAGAATGATTCCCAGGTTTCTGGCTTGGGCCACTGGGCAAATGGTGGGGACTTTCACTGTGATACAGGATGTAGCAGAAAGGGGAGGTTTGAGGGTTGAGGGAGGTAGATGGGGAGTGCCCATAAGACATCCCAATTGAGGTGTTTAGCAGGCAGTTGGAGCTCTAGCCCTTGCACCCAGGGGAGAAATGTGGACTGGATGACTTTAGAAGTCAGCAGCCTATGAATGGTAATTGAAGCCACTGGAATGGATGAGCTAAAGTGAGCTTCCTGGGATGGTTTGAGGAGGGAGAATAGAGGACCCAGGATATAACTCTGAAAACCACAACATTTAAGGGCTGATCTGAAAAAGAAGAGACAGCAAAGGAGGCTCGGAAGGAGCTGCCAGTGAGATAGCAAGAAATCCAGGCATGTTAAAAGAGCCATGAGAAGAGCAGGTGTTAAGAAATGTGACCAAGATGGGCGCAGTGGCTCATGCCTGTAATCCCAGCACTTCAGGAGGCCAAAGAGGGAGGATCACTTGAGCCCAGGAGTTCAAGACCAATCCCGGGCAACATGGTGAAACTCCATCTCTTCAAAGAAAATTAAAAAATACAAATATTAGCCAGGTGTGGGGACACATGCCTGTAGTCCCAGCTACTCAGGAGGCTGGGGCAGGAGGATCACCTGGGTCTGGGGAAGTTGAGGCTGTGGTGAGCTGTGATCACATCACTGCACTCCAACCTGGGCAACAGAGCAAGACCCTATCTTAAAACAAATAAGTGAAACCAGAGGACTGAAAGGTGTTCCCTGGATTTAGGGACATGGAAGTCATCAGCCACCTCTGCTCCCAATAGGGGATGTTGTCATTTTTACCATTGTGACAATAACAATGATCACAATGGTATCACCTTAGAATTATGTAACATTTTATACTTTTGTAAGCAGTTTATGTTCCACAACCTTCTTCTGTTTTATGGAAATTGTAGATCATAAAGTCACATTTTAAGGAACTAGGGAAGTTTGTTCCAGAAAAGAGAAGATTCAGGGGAGATATTCTGAACGTGCTGAGAGTCTTCAAATTCCCAAAAGGCTGTGCAGTCTTCCAAGCAGAGCTTCAGAGGGCTGTGGACATCAGGGCCTGACTCAAATGTTTGTAAAATCAGAGTTGTCCAACAACAGGATGTGCTACCTCCAAAGATAATGAGAGCCTCACCCCCACTCTACCCACTCCACCTTCTCAAGCACTTTCAAGTTCATTGTCTCATTTCACCTTTGAAACCGTTCTGTGGGGAGACAGAGGTAGTTTTCCCTGAACTTACAAATGGAGAACCTGAAGCTCCACTTCTTGTTCCAAGAGCAGTGTTTTGGCCGTGCCTTCCATTGGAGACATCTGGGCTGAGCAGTCACCTGTCAGGGAAACCCAGCAAGAATTACTGCCCAGGGGGCCGGGTGCGGTGGCTCACGCCTGTAATCCCAGGACTTTGGGAGGCCAAGGCAGGTGGATCATGAGGTCAGGAGATCGAGACCATCCTGGATAACACAGTGAAAACCCATCTCTACTAAAAAATACAAAAAAAATTAGCTGGGCATGGTGGTGGGCACCTGTAGTCCCAGCTACTCGGGAGGCTGAGGCAGGAGAATGGTGTGAACCTGGCAGGCAGAGCTTGCAGTGAGCCAAGATCGTGCCACTGCACTCCAGCCTGGGCAACAGAGCAAGAGACTCCATCTCAAAAAAAAAAAAAAAAAAAAAGAATCACTTCCCGGGGGAAGGAGGAGAGAGCACATACAGGAGCTAGGGGCCCCTACTAGCTGAGGTTGCTTCTAGCTAAACCATCAGTAACAATAGTTTTCTTCATCACATGGGGTAGTGCTCTTTACAGATGAGGAAACTAAAGTACAAAGAAAATGTTATTGAAAAATAAAGGTCCTCCCAGGTTACAGTGAGCCGAGATTGCACCATTGTACTCCAGCCTGGGCAACGAGAGTGAAACTCCATCTCAAAAATAAATAGGAGGCCGAGACGGGTGGATCACGAGGTCAGGAGATCGAGACCATCCTGGCTAACACGATGAAACCCCGTCTCTACTAAAAAAAATACAAAAAACTAGCCGGGCGATGTGGCGGACGCCTGTAGTCCCAGCTACTCGGGAGGCTGAGGCGGGAGAATGACGTGAACCCGGGAGGCGGAGCTTGCAGTGAGCTGAGATCCGGCCACTGCACTCCAGCCTGGGCGACAGAGCGAGACTCCGTCTCAAAAAAAAATAAATAAATAAATATATAAATAAATATATAAATAAAATAAAACTCCTCCCACAGACCCACCAAAGGCAGTCCTTCTACAGACGTCAGCAACAGCATTCTAATCTCACAGGGTTCGAACAGTTATTGATCAGTTTTTGATGGGTTTGTCTGGAGCAGTGTTCTCCACACGGATGGGGCACTGGTCAAGGAATTTATGTCTCTGTGCCCTGCTGGAACAACCCCTTAATAACTGTGCCCTGCACGGGATCAGCAGTGCCCTACACTCAGACTCTGGGTTACTGCTCTTTGATTCACACTCAGAAAACTCAGCTCTTCTTCTAACAGAGACACCATGTCAGGGAATAAGGATGCAAAGGACCTTGTAGAGCAAATTATGAGCAGTGATACAATGTTACTATCCAGAAACAAGAGCAGCCATAGACGGCTTCAACTCTTGAGCAGAACTGATCTCTTCAACCTAGGAAAGTCCCTGAGACTCCTGGACATCTTGGTGGAGGATGGGGGGAGGGGGGAAGTGGGAAGTTGGATCCTCACGGATGATATGGAAACTTCCTGCTAACTGGGACAGGGAATGCTTCTGCAATTAATTTGAAAGAAATGATAAGTAAACCAAGTATCTGTCAACAAGAGAATGAATTGATAAATTATGGTATTTCCACATAGTGAAATACTATATAGCATAAAAAATGGATAAACAAGGATACTCAAACATAAAACATCATAGTAGATTTAAAAAGGCAAATTGCATAAAAATTACATCATATATACAGCATGACATAATTTAATGTAGTTCAAAAACCTGCAAAACAATGTTTTCCATGGCTTTAGGATACACATTTGCCAGCGCAGTAAAAGTGTAAGTAAAATGACTGGGAATGATAAAAAGCTCATTCAGGGAATTGGCTACTTATTGAGTAAGGAGGTGGCACAGAGGACGATGTGACAGGAAACGGATGCACAGGAGGTTCTATCATATTGGAAATTATTTGTTTCTTAGGATCGGTTGGGTATATTCACCTTACATTATTCTTTATGCCTTATTGCTTTCAAAATATGTTTCCTAATAATTTTTTCTGACCATGCCTATCCCCAAAGTTGGTAAGATAAGTCATAGCTATCACATTTATTAACAAATCTGCCTCCTCTGCTGAAGTGTGAGGTTATTCTTTCTTGAGGTCAGAGCCACCCAGCTCACCTGGTCCCAGAAACTGTGTAAAATACTAAATGTTTATTGTTATGTTAAGCTTCTAGGTTTGGGAATAATTTGTTCCACAAGAATAGAAAAGTATTATGAGGAACAACTGAGTATTTTTGAGAAAGCAGAGACATAATGAAAGTGGTATTTTTCCAGACTATCTTGTAACCTCCAAAGGACCAAATAACCAAATTTATTTTTGATCTGCAAAGCCCCAGGGGTTAGCACAAATCAGGAAGAGCTGGTGGCCCCAGGCTTGGTGGGGGGCAGACAGCATATTAGTAATTTCAGTGCAGTCTCAGCAGACCATTCTTGGTCAACTTGGCACTTTTTTCAATCAAATCTACTTGCCTCAAGGGGACACCCTCCCAAGGACAAAAAGTAGACCTTCAGGCTTCTCTGCAAACCCCCAAAGCTCAGGCAGGCATAGGGGAGGGGCAGCTGATTACTGATACTTTAGAGGAGATAAGGAAAACATCCTCATCCTGGCTGGGAGATACTGTGCAGTCATAAGGGATAAAATGGCCAGGAATGGAATCAAAGACCTCTGACCTTCCAGCTCTCTTTGCAGCCTGGAAGGACACAATTCCTTGTTTGATGTCTCGTTTACCATCTTAGGTCAATGCTTCCAGTTAGCACAAAGGTGAGGGTAGGGTAGCGACGGGTACAGGGATGCCCGTGAAAAAAATATGCAAAGGGAAAAAGAAAAACAATTTGGTAAAGCAAAGGGAGCAATCTATTTCCCTGGGCTGAAGCATCCAAAGCTGATTCAAAAAGAAAGCTCTGCTGTCAAGTGGAAAATGGGTTTTTTCCTAAAGCAAGCTCTCGAAATTGTCCAAGAATTGAGTGCTCTGTGAGGGCGGAGGGATGAGGTTGATCACAGAAACAGATACGGTCCCCTGAGTGGAAAACGTGTGTTATCTTCATTCTGATGTACTGTGAGGAGTTCAGCTCATGGGCATGGTAGGGAAATATTGTACTGGATTAGGAGTAATCGCTCTAAAGCTAAATTCATCTTCCCCATTTCTTAGGGGTGGAGAAGAGAATAATCAATTATATTTGGGCGCAGGTCACACTATAACGGAAATATGCCCTCTGCCAAAAAAGGTTTAAGAGAGAAGGAGTTGGTTTTTTTTGGGTGCTTTTTTGAAACTAAATAGTCTTTTAACAGAGCAAAATGTAAAAGACTAAGTAAGACCTTAGAAATTTACGCAGAAGCCAAAGAGGCCTCAGCTTGTTCCCTTAGAAGCTCTCCAAGGATCCCGTCCATCTGCAAGTGGGAAAGCTGAGGTCCAGAAAAGGGAAGCTGCAGAGTCGAGGTCATACAAAGATGCTTATACCAGATGCATATACCAGATGCTTATAAGATGCAGAGCTTATACCAGAACCCAGGAACCCACCTGGAAGAGGGCAACAGGTATGAAGTGTTTGAGCCTTTGCAGTCCAGATGGAGGATGAATGTGAGTATGAAGAGCTGTTCATTTGTTAGACATTACTAACACTAGTCTTCTTGGAGAAAGCCTACTCTAGTCATACAAGATGCTGGTACGGGAAAGAGGACGAGAAAGCAGGAACTCACTGACCCAAGAAGAGCTTATACCCAAGAGCAGCATCCTAGCCTCTGGAAATTGAGTTTTCTTGTGCCTGGGTCCAGCATGGACTTCCTCAGAGCTGGGTTTGGGGAAAAGTCAGCTTAGAAATATGGCAGCAGGGGCTACTTAAAAGAAAAGTAGCCATAGCCTGAATGAAAAGGCAGATAAAAGCAGCAGGTGGAGTGTCTCAGTACCAAAGAGACCTGGGTGTAAATCCTAGCTCTGCCCCTTCCAACCATGCAAGCTTGGCCAAGTCACTGTATATCTCTAGCCTCCATTTCCTCTGCTTTAAAATGGAGATAATAAATATGTATCTTGTAGTGAGCTCAGGGTATATAGGAGGTGATTAATAAATGTTTTTAACTCCATGCTGAGCTTAAGAAAAAAAGAAAAAAGCAGGGGGAAGAAGATACTGATGCATGCACAAACATACTACCTGCCCAGACTGACCCTACTTGCCTGCTGTTTGTAGACCATTCTTTTAGCTACCTTAATACATACTCATTTCCTGATGACAGAGATCTAAAAACACACTGTGTGTGTCTTGATCACCAAACTTGCACGTAAGTCCTCCACCAGACTCACTCCCTGGCCACATAAAATTCCTGGATTTGGCCAGGCATGGTGGCTCATGCCTGTAATCCCAGCACTTTGGGAGGCTGAGAGAGGCAGATCACAAGGTCAGTAAATCGAGACCAGCCCGGTCAACATAGTGAAACCCCATCTCTACTAAAAATACAAAAATTAGCTGGATGTGGTGGCACGTGCCTGTAATCCCAGCTACTCAGGAGGCTAAGGCAGGAGAATCGCTTGAACCTAGGAGGTGGAGATTGCAGTGAGCCAAGATCACGCCACTGCACTCCAGCCTGGCAACAGAGCGAGACTCCATCTCAAAAAAAATAAATAAATTCCAATGAATTTAGAAGCCAACATACCCTATGCCCTCCCCTCCCCGTCACCTAAATTTTCCCTGGCTGTGCCAATGACAGCACAGAAAACAGTGGGCAAGCATGTAGGTCCCAGAGCAGGCAGAGCTGGGCTCAGATCCTGCCTCCAACTGGCTGAGTGAACTTGGGCAAGTGTGGGCCCCTGTAAGTCTTAGTTTCCTCATCTGTGAGACTGCAGTGACAATCAATACCTATTTTGCTGGTGTTTATGACGTTTAAAAAAGAAGCAATTAAACATAAAGTCAGCCAATGTTTGTGGTGGTTACCACTGTTAATATCATATACCATGAAATCAGGGTAGGCTGCCCTCCCCAGAGGGGCAGCTAGGTGTGGCCAGTCTTGGAAAACTGGCCTCTGCTGGGGAGTCGTCACATGGTTCTAAGCAAGTCATTTAACCTCCCTGAGCCCCCATTCCTTCTTCCGGACAATAGATTTTTTTTTCTTTTTAGACAGAGTTTTGCTCTTGTTGCTCAGGTTGGAGTGCAATGGCGTGATCTCGGCTCATTGCAACCTCCGCCTCCCAGGTTCAAGCGATTCTCCTGCCTCAGCCTCCCAAGTAACTGGAACTACAGGTGCGCACCATCATGCCTGGCTAATTTTTGTATTTTTTTAGTGCAGATGTATTTTTTAGTACATTTTGTATTTTTTAGTACAGTTTCACCATTTTGACCAGGCTGGTCTCGAACTCCTGACCTCAGGTGATCGGCCTCCCAAAGTGCTAGGAATACAGGAGTGAACCACCACGCCTGGTCTGGAAAATAGATTTTAATACTATCCAGACCTCAGAATGTTTCTGTAATATTCAACTAAGGCAATAGAAATAATAGTGGTTAGAAAACTCTGGAGCATGACTCTATAAAAGGAAAATTACGATTTAGATGTGACTGGACAACAGTAATTCTAAAATGCTTTCATTCCATAGTTACTCAGGATGCAGGCAGAAAAGAGATGAAAATTAGCAGTGGGAGAGGTAAGACAAAATCAAAATATTTGGGGCCTGGAGCCATGGCTCATGTCTGCAAATCTAGCACTTTGGGAGGCCAGTATGGGAGGACTGCTTAAGGCCAGTAGTTCAAGACTAGCCCGGTCAACATAGCGAGACCCCCATCTCTAGTTTAAAAAAAAAATTAAAAAAAAAAAAAAGATTTGGAAATCTCTAATAGCACAAAATCTACCCAAAGCAGAACATTTGAATCCCATCTTAAACCCTATTTCGTTATTTCTACTATTATTTCATTTTGGATTACAATCTTTTTTGTCTGTTTACTTCCCAAGAACAGTTGTCTTTTTTCTGTTCTCTAGTGTTACTAAACAATAGAAATACTCCAGTTAAGAGCTTTCATAGCAATAATCCTCCACATGACTAGTCAGGAACCAAGGTAAAATTCTATGGGACAGGAGACACAAAGCACCTCTAAAGCAAGACTGGTCTTTCCCAAGAAGGGAATGAGGAAGCCAACTGAGCAAATGCAGGAATCCTTACGGTGACCTAAAAACATCAGTTCCAGCCATGTGTCATCTTTCCAGGTCTTGGAAAGTGGACAAGACCAAGAGATCACACCACGCCCAATTGAATCCAAATGCTGCCCTTTAAAAAGGTACCTCATACATTAAAACGGTCTCCTCACCCAAAAACAGGGATGTGTGTCTACAGGATTGTGGTGAGGGCTACATGAATAAACTATGTAAAAGGTTTATCCAAGGGCCTAGTGCCTAATTCCTAATTAAGTGCTCAATAAACAGTTTTTTTTTTAATCTCCAGCTGGAACTTTGAGGCTTTCTGTTCTTTTCTATTTGTATCTGATTTTCCATATAATACCCTCTTTTGCTTTCCCAATAACCCAACCAGATGTCTATAGATAGGACTCATTAGCACCACTTGACTGTTGAGAAAATCATGTCTTGGAGAAATGAAGTGACTTGGCCTAGGTCACACTGGGGATGACTAGAAGGGAAGACTCGATGCCTTCCAAGGCCTGCAGTAAAAGGCTGTCCTCACAGACCCCAAGGAGAAGCCCTGGAATCGCCAGAGGAGCAAAGCAAGAGCCAAGAATGTCAAATCTCATACAAAGCCCCCTACACAGGGTGACATTCCAGACTCAGTATTCTTATGGAAGAGCAAATGTGGCTCAGTTTCCCCAACCCCATCTGAGCCAGGGCCTAGTGCCAGTGCTGCCCAGCTGACCACTGTCAGAGCCACCAGCACCTGACCACAGACAGGCACCCATCAGCTTCCCACAAAGCTTGTCCTGTCGGCTTTGGATGGGCACGCCCCTCTGTGACCGGAAAACCAGACGTTCTGCACCAGTTTCCAGGCTCTGACGTGGGTGCCCGCTGCTCAGCTGCTGTGGCAAATCTCTTTCCACAGACCATATCAGCAGGTTTACCATAAAGTCACTATCTCACAGCTTCCAGCCCGAGTCCCTGGTTAGTCATGCTCCTTCTGGTTTCCCTTTACATATGGGAATGGAGAGACCCCAGAGATGAGGGAAACTGCTCCCATGATTTTCACTCTCATGAGCCCCACAAGGCCCTAAACTTGAACAGCAAACCCTGAATTGTCTAGACTACCAGGGCCCTAGACTTGCAGACTCTGACAGTTGGAAAAAACCCTCAGAGAACATCTAATCCAGGCATGGACCAACTTTTTCTCTAAAGGGCCAAATTATAAATATATTAGGTTTGGTGGGTCACATCCAGTTTCTGTCAAATATTCTATTTTTATTATGCCCTTTACAAAAAAAAAAAACACACACACACTCTTAGCTCAAGGGCTCACACAAACAAGCCTGGGGCAGAAGACCTTTGGCCTGAAGACCATGGTTGGTGGATCCCAGCTTCACCCAACCCTGTCACCACACAGAAGGAAAAACGAAGATCCAAAGAGGTTAAGTACACTTCCCCCTATGATGGAAATGTTCTACATTTGCACTGACCCAGCACAGTACCCACTAGCCACTTGTAATGTTGCTAGTGGGATGGAAGAACTGAATTCATTTTCCTTTAATTTTAATTCATCTCAATTTAAACAGTCATCTGTGGCTAGTGATGACCTTATTAGACAGCTAGAGTGAGAGATTCCTGGAATCTCTATTCAGTGTTGAGCCATATGTCTTCAGACTCCTTGTTACATAAGAGAAGTAAATGCCTAATTTTTAAGTCACTGTAAATCAATGCATTTACCTGCAGTTATATGTATTCTAGCAGATCCTACTGAAACGGGACAATTCCCTTGACCCCTTCATGGGGCCCTTTGTGAAGTGGGCGGCTCATTTACTCGGCTGTCAGGCTCCATCCCTTATAGGAGAGAGCACGTGAGTGGATGGGTACAGGAACCAGAGCAAACAAAGGCTGGAACCCCCGGCCATTCTTTCCAGTGGGAGCAGGCCCTGTGCAGGCCTCATGGCTGCATACAAGCATATTACAATGCTCTTTTAGCTCTGCCATCCAGGATGGGGTGCCTGCAACCCCCGAGCCCCAGAGAGCATGTTACCAGCTCAGTGGCCCATTTTCCTCATCGTATAGAGCAGTTGCCCTCTGCCAACAAGGGCAAACAGCCAGTGTGACAGCCTTTTGGAGTTCCCACACCCAATGGGTCCCCAAATTCTTGTCTGGTATTCAGGAAGAATCAGGTCACACAAACGGTTTCAAAGGTGATGAATGTGGAGTTTTTATTGAGTGACAGAGGTGGCTTTCAGTGGGATGAGGAGCTGGAAAGGGGAAGCAGTGGGAAGACAATCTTCCCCCGGAGTTCAACCGTCCGAGGATGAAGCCCTCTCTGACTGTCCCCAGCCAAACTCCTCACCACGTTCAGACACTTCTCTCCTTCTCTGCCACATGACTCTGCTGCTCATGGAGCCTGGGATCTGCAGTTCTTACAGGCATAGGATAGGGGGTGGAGTGGGCCAGAGTGGTCTTGGAAAGGCAACATTCAGGCACAAAAATAGGAATACCTGTTCTCCTTTAGGGCCATAGGTCCAGGCTTGAGGGTGGAGCCCTTACCAGGGACCCTGCCCTCCTGCCTCCTGTTCGTGTCACTACCAGAGAAAAAGAGATTAGGAGATCCCCAGGGCTTCCACTGCCCATGAGATAACATTCAAGTCAATCAATCCCATTTTATTTGCATCACAAAGGATAGTTACTATCAGCTAACAATGGGTTAGGAGAATATCCAAACAGAAAGGAAGGGGTAGAAAAGAGTTCTCTTCACTCACTCAGATCCTCTCTTTGACCAAAGTCACAAACTTCTGTAACACCCAAGGTTGGGGGAAGCTGGTCATTTAGAGTCAAAGTGAAGAGTAGAATGAGATGCACCAGGCCTGTCATGTCCTGGCTCCGGTCCTCTCCCTGCCACACCCACCTAGGGCAATTCACTTCTCTCTCTGAAGTTCACACCCATCACGGGTAAGGTTGAGGATAATCAAGTTTCTCCTGCCTGGCTCAAGGAGTCATTGTAGGCTCAAGTCAGAATGGATGAAAGTACTTTGTGTAAACAGTAAAGCACTAGTGAGGAAATTCCTAGAGAATATCATTCCAGGCAACACTGAAGACCTCAGCAAGTCTCACCACCTGCTCCAAGAAGTAGACACATCTAACATCCTGCACTGGTTGGATGTTCACCTCTAACTGTACTCTTCACTTTGACTCTAGATGGTCAGCTTCCCCCAACGTTGGCTGTTGTAGAATTTTGTGCCTTTGGTCAAAGAGAGGATCTGAGTGAGGGAGGAAGACTGTTCTACCCCTTCCTTTTGGTTTGGGATATTCTCCTAACCCAGTGTTAGCTGATTGTAACTGTCCTTTGTGATGCCAATAAAATGGGATTGATTAACTCGAGTGTAATCCCATGGGCAGTGGAAATCTGGGCTCTTTAGGCCCATATTTCATTTTCAAGTAGTAGAGCATTCCACCACCTTGCCATGTGTTGGGAGAGCCCCACTCTCATAAATGAAGATGGAGTAGGCACAAGGCTCCAGTTAGTACCTGGAATGACTGCAGGTCAGTACCCTCAGACACGTGCAACATAGCTGAACCCTTATCACTGCCCCGCGGTAGGTATTTATTCCCCGCAAATGATGACAGGTCAAATCTGAACACAGAAGTAAGTAGTAGGCTAGCAAAGCTTCTAGGGTCGCTTAGAAGTAGAGAGCTGGGGAGAATGGATTCCCCTCCAGGAAACACAGAGAGAGAACTCCAGGATCCTAGAGCGATGACAGCGCACAGGATAAACAGAAGCCATAGGAAACCTGCCAGGAGGGAGGGTGTCATGAAAAATGGTTTGGGTCAGAAAAGCAGCCTCCAGGCTGAAATATATAGGAAGGTTTATGTTAATATACCCCACCATCACCCTTTACCCACAAAGAATGCCAAATAGAATTGGATTATACTTACCTATATACCGTTAAAGGATAATTGCTAAAAGAATGCATAATCATAACACTCACTGAAATATCAAAGAAATGCATTTCAATGATTTAGCTCATTAATTTGTGACAGAACTAGTAGGATGCCACATCTAGTTGCAAGGATAATTCCAAGAACCACATATACACAAGCAAGAAGTACTGAAATGAATAAAGATGCAAAACTGGTTTATTCCACAGGAGATGTGGTAAGACAAAAATGTATTTGCATATCTATGGACAAGAACCATTTGCATCACTCTCAGTCATCTACAACTTACAGTTCTGAAACAATTCAAAGGCAACAAAAGGCCCAGAGGCCTCATAGAAACACCTCGTTTTCTGAGGAAGACACCCAGTCATCTTTTCGATCCATTTCAAAGTCATTCACCATTTTTCCTACGATATCAAGGTTTTATCCCAATCACCTTCCCTCCTCACTCTCAGTTGTCCATGGGAGCATGGGAATGGACAGAACTTTCCAGGAAACGATATAGCCTATTCTGGAGCTAGGGAAAATGAATGTGAGCAGTAAGAAGTGGGCATGAAACATAGAATCCTTGAGCACAAAGAGACCTCATACCAAAGACATTATTTTACAGAAGCAGAAATAGACCAGAGAGGAAAGGGGATTTTCCTAAAGACACACAGCAGAGTGGACGTGACACCTTCCCTTCAATAACACACACTTTTTAAGGCAGAAGGGCTGACAAAGGAGGGTGCCAAGGGATTATTCATTCTCTCTGGTCTAGGGAGAGTGACTACCAGAGACCTCTCCCCTAAGATGTGTTATTTATCTTCCTTGAGCCACATCTACAAAACAGGGGTGGTACTCACACCTCCCTCACTGTGTATTGTCAGGTTTAAATGGGACAGGTTTAGATAAAATGCCTGTCCCATAGCAGGTGCTTCATAGACATCATTTCCTCTCACCCTCCTGAGTAGCTGTGTGACCCCAAAGAAGTGACAGGGGTCATTCTGCTTTCACTTGGCCGGGGGTTACAATCATATAAACAAGACTGCGGCTTCTTACCCGCGATGAGTCACAGGCTGCTTTCCAGCTCAGATTCAATTCATCTGGAGACAGTTCTGACGATTTCAGACCCTGGGCTCTTTCAGCCCCAAGGCCTCAGGCCACTACCACATTTCCCATGCCAAACTGGCCCCTTATAACAAACGTGAAAAAAACACAGAAAAGAGGAGAAGACAAAAAATATATATATATTAAGTATGAAAGAAAGTTTCGCCCCATTCTCCAGGAGTCAGGTGGTGGGTGGGTGGGTGGAGAGATGGCCAGGGCATGGTGGGAAGGGCCCCAGTGATTTGTACCCTTGGTGCAGGGAACCCACAAACAGAGACACCGGCCTTGTTTCCCATCACTGTGAAGCCATCATGACCTTCAAACAGCTCACAGGGCGGGGCCCTTCACATCTTCTGAGTCCTGATATGACTGAGCATCCATTATACAACCATGCTGTGAACAACTTGGTCTCAGTCCTCGACCACAATCTCAATTTCGGGGCATCCCTGATCTCTGTCTGCAGAGAGATTCAGAAGAGGCCCCAGAGATAGTAAAAGTTGGGGGATGGTGGGAGTTATTTTTTGCTGCTGTTTTTTTCCGATTCACACCACCATGTGATAATGGGACCTTTCCCTTTCTCTGGGGGTGAACCTTGCAAAACCACCCAAAGTCAGACCAGGAAGTGACCCCCAAAGTTCCTGGGATTTAGTCTTCTGCCTTCTACAAGGTGAAATGGCAAACCTAATAAGGACAAAATCCTGGCTCTTCCAGAACTGATAGAAATGTAGACCCTGCCAGGTGCAGTGGCTCACACCAATAATCCCAACACTTTGGGAGGTCGACACGGGTGGATGGTGGATCATCTGAGGTCAGGAGTTCGAGACCAGCCTTGCCAACATGGTAAAACCCTATTTCTACTAAAAATACCAAATGTAGCCAGGTGTGGTGGTACACGCCTGTAATCCCAACTACTCAGGAGGCTGAGGCAGGAGAATCGCTTGAACCTGGGAGGCAGAGGTTGCAATGAGCCGAGGTTGCACCACTGCACTCCAGTCTGGGTGACAGAGCAAGACTCCGTCTCAAAATAAAAAATGTAGACCCTGAATAGAAGCCCTTTGTTTCTCTGACACATTGGAGTTTACAAATCCTGTTTATGAAAATGATCAGAAGAGAGCTGCTCTGCCTCAAGCCTGTGCAAGAGGCCAGGGCCCTTTCTGTTCAGCCATTCCCTGATTTCTGGGATGATATCTACATGAACTTAAGTTTTGTCAATGGGGAAATTGAGGTCAGAGAACACAAAATGATTCTAGGCAATCCAATGAGAAAACCGAGGGATTTTAGACTGTCTAAAGACTCACTCTAAACCCCAGGACTCAGAATGCCTTCCAAGTCGATAATCTGGACGTGGTAATCTTCCTCCTGTTCGAAAGATCACAAGATAAAGAAGTGGTTGTAAACCTGGACACCAGAGGCATCCCAATCCTGGACACTGTCAGCAGGTGAGGCAGGGACTTCTGCTTTTCTCTAAAGAAGTGAGATTTCAGCTGCAAGGCTGTGACCCAAGGAACCAGCAGAGGAATCTTAATCTCAACATCATCTCCTTTATTAGAAGCCATCATTCTGCCCACAGGAACCATGGTCCCGTGTGATTCAAACTAACAGGACATCAGTAAAAACAGCTATCATTTAATTAAAAAAAAAAAAAAAAAAAAATGAACTGACAGGACAAGAATCTCCGGACTGCTCCTTCTAAGATCTAGTTGGCCTCTGATGGAAGGGGATTGAAGGCAGTCCTGGGGAGCCCTTCCATCTCACAGCTGTTGATGCCTGTGGCCAATACCTGCAATCTCTCACCCATCCTGAATTTTTTTTTTTTTTTTAAAGACACAGCCTTGCTGTGGCACCCAGACTGGAGTGCAGTGACACAATCACAGCTCACTGCAGCTTTGATTTCCCAGGCTCAAGTGATCCTCCCACCTCAGCCTCCTAAGTAGCTGGGACTACAGGCATGTACCACCACACCCAGTTAATTTTTTAACTTTTTGTAGAGACAGGGTCTCACTATGTAGCCCAGAGTGGTCTTGACCTCCTGAGGAGCTGAGACTCCAGGCATCTGCCACCACATCCAGCTAATTTTTTAATATTTTGTAGAGACAGGGTCTCGCTATGTAGCCAGAGTGGTCTTGAACTCCTGGATCCAAGCATTCCTCCCACCTCGGCCTCCCAAAGTGCTGGGATTACAGGCATGAACCGCTGCACCCAACCCTGAATTCGAAATGCAGTGAAATCACAAACCATGAACTAGTAAAAAGAAGGCACTCTCTTTAATGTATTTCAGCATAAGCCATGGAGGAAGGAGATAAAAAGGTGGAAACAAAATGAGACAGGCCCCAGATCCATTTAGCAAACTTATGGAGGTTAGGCTGGGTATACTCAAGTGACGAGAAAATGAAACAGCTATTGTTCCCTGGGGCAATGTTACAGAACATCTTATTCTGTCTTCTGAAAGCAGAGCTAGAATATGTTTTTAACTAATGCATCTGCAACTGGCCAGTTACCACTTAAAGAGACATAAGCTATAAAGGAGGTAATCCCATCCAGGGTGCAGACAACCAGGATGAGGACCCAGTGTTCTTATTGGCCTCCAAGTCTCAAGTAGGTAAGCCTCTTTCCTCTTATGAACCTCAGCATTCTCCAGAATTGCATAGTGGGAAAGGTATTTAGGTAAATTTTTATCTTCAGACACCCTCGCTCTGACGTTCTCTGGGATTTGATGATGGTCACATTTGGCTTGCTCTAAAACAGGATCAGAAAGAACAGGCAGGCCCCCAGAGTTCAGCCCCTCCAACATGGGTCTGTTTCAGTGCCCTGGACATTGGTGCTGTGGATACCAAGGAATTGGATCTAACTTTGCTTGTATTTAACCCGAGTAAGCAAACAAAGCATTTAACTTTGTGTTTAAGATTTAGAAAATTTGCCAGAATCACTTTTATTTCTTCTACAAAAGGAAAATGACCAAGTGAGGCCAGGCACCATCATTCATGCCTGTAATCCCAGCACTTTGGGAGGTCAAAGAGGGAAGATCATTTGAGGCCAGAAGTTCAAGACCAGCCTGGCCAACATGGCAAAACCTCATCTCCACAAAAAATACAAAAAAAAAAAAAAAAAAAAATTAGCTGGGCATAGTGGTATACACCTGTAATCTCAGCTGTTCAGGAGGCTGAGGCATAAGAAGTGCTTGCACCTGGGAGGTGGAGGTTGAGTGAGCTGAGATGGCACCACTGCACCCCAGCCTGGGTGATAGAGTGAGACTGTCTCAAAAAAAGAAAAAAGAAAAGGAACATGACAAAGTGAGTGGTTCTTCCTAATACCATCAAAACAATTGAGTTTTTTTTTCTCACATTTATTACTCAATCTCTTGCGTAAACTATTATGAAGTGTAAAATCAATGTTCAAATTAACAATGTTTTAATTTTTACTCTAACCATCATTTTATGACATACATAAAAATGTAAGGATTATTTTGAAGGTATTTAAAACAACTAATGGTAAAGAATCTTCCCTATATATAACAGAAAACTAAATTATCCTCTTTTCTGGCTGGAATCATGGAACATGTCAAAAAGAAGGAGGTTCCTGCTGTGCTAGAAACCCTTAAGAAAAAGTCAAGGAATTTGCAGAGCTGAAGATAAAGTGCCTGAGAATGAAGTTTGCCCAAAAGATGCTTCTAAAGGCAAGGAGGAAGCTTATCTTTGAAAAAGCAAAGCACTATCATAAAAAATATAGGCAGATGTACAGAACTGAGATTCGAATGGCTAGGGTGGCAAGAAAAGCAGACAACTCTGTACCTGCAGAACTGGCATTTGCCATCAGAATCAGAGGTATCAATGGTGTGAGCCCAAAGGTCTGAAAGGTGTTGTAGCTTCTTTGCCTTCGTCAAATCTTCAATGGAACCTTTGTGAAGCTCAACACGTCTTCAATTAGCATGCTGTGGATTGTAGAACCATATATTGCATATGGGTACCCAAATCTGAAGTCGGTAAATGAACTAATCTATAAGTGTGGTTATGGCAAAATCAATAAGAAGCGAATTGCTTTGACAGATAACGCTTTGATTGCTCAATCTCTTGGTAAATACAGTATCATCTGCATGGAGGATCTGATTCATGAGATCTACACTGTTGGAAAACGCTTCAAATAAGCAAATAACTTCCTGTGGCCCTCCAAACTATCCTCTCCAGAAGGTGGAATGAAGAAAAAGACCACCCATTTTGTAGAAGGTGGAAATGCTGACAATGGGGAGGACCAGATCAACAGCCTTCTTAGAAGAATGAATGAAAGTGTCTACCATGATTATTTTTCTAATCCAGTCAGTTAATAAGTACCTGCTCTTGAATTGAAAGAAAAAAAAAAAAAAAGGAAAACTCAATTATCAAACCTAGTTTTATCTCCTTTAAAATTTGTATCTTATTTAAAGAATATATTACCAGAAGCCTAAAGAACCATGAAGCCTGGATTAAAATGCAGTGAGCTGAGATCGTGCCACTGCACTCCAGAGCCTGGGTAACAGAGCGAGACTCTGTCTCAAAAAAAAAAAAAAAAAAAAAGTATTCTTAAAACTTTTTCCGACTGAGCGTGGTGGCTCATGCCTGTAATCCCAGCACTTCGGGAGGCTGAGGTAGATGGATCACTTGAGGTCAGGAGTTCAAGACCAGCCATGTTTCACCATGTTGGTGAACCCCCGACTCTATTAAAAATACAAAAAAAAAAAAATTAGCCAGGCATGGCGGCAGGTGCCTATAATCCCAGCTACTCGGGAGGCCGAGGCAGGAGGATGGCTTGAACCCAGGAGGCAGAGGTTGCAGTGAGCTGAGATTGTGCCACTGCACTCCAGACTGGGTGACAGAGTGAGACTTTGTCTCAAAAAAAAAAAACAAACAACAACAACAATAAAAACTTTTTCCTTAGCCTTCTTTCTTGCTGACAAGTTCTATAGTACTTAGAAATTGCCCAAGAGAGATTCCTACTTCTGATGTGTTTTGTTCTTGGTTTGCTTTTGTTTTTTTCCTGACTTGGCAGAGATGGGACTGAAACACATGTCCCTTGCTTCTCAGTTCAGTTCTCAGGCCACGGCACAACTGTTTTCAAGTTATAAGCCTAGGACCTCTGAAAAGGCTTCTCATCTCCAAAATAGACTCTTCCCAACCCCAAAATAAAGCTTAAGAAGCCTTTCACAATGACTCACTCAGAAGCAAAGGTTCCCCAACAGAGAAGCAAGTCATGAAATAAACACCCCACAAACGCCCCCTGTGTGCCATGGGCAGTCTCCAAGCCAGGAGGGCCTCAGAGAACAGTAGAGCCATGGGAAACTGCTCTCTCGTGTTTACTTTCCCCTTGTATTGGACATGATCAAGAGAACTTCCTCCCCTGTCTGCCTTTTTTTGTTGCCTTTCCATCCAGCCCTCCATTCATTCAGTCATCCATCAACAATAGATTGGATCCACTAAGGCCCCAACTTTCCTTCCACCCTACACCCATGTCATAGATATAAAAGTGAGGTGTCCTCCTATTCTGTCTCTAGGCCCCAGCCATGTGTCTTAGTTGAGCCAGCAGAAAATCAGAGAACATGACACAAACAGAGGCAAGAAAAATTACTAGTATGTTCCTACTTATCCCTTGTAGCCTCTTCCATGGGCATAAGCCAGCCTGCTGGGAGATGAGAGGCATGAACCAGGGTCAAGTCACCCAGTTGTCCCAGCCATGCCCATTATAGACCATCCAATAGCCAGACAACTCCCCAGATGTATGACCAACCCCAACCAATTTCAGCAGAACTGGCTGGCCATCCCGGGCACGAGAGCAAGAAACAGACATTGCCGTAAGCCACTGAGGTTTTTTATTTATGACTAAGCATTATTGTGGCAATAAATCATCTCTACATTCCAGCTAGCAGGAAGGAAGAAGGACAAAAGAATGTTTCCAGAAGTCACACAGGATGCTATCAGTTATTTGTTTCCAGTCACAAATTGCAGGTTCTATTATTAAGGGAGAAGTGGAGAAAGGAAATTGGGAAACAATGAGAAGTTGCTGCTGCAAGTGCAGACAGGTTTGGGATCAAACAGATCTAGGTTCATACTGCAACTCAACCAGGGACTCAACTTAGGACCTTGGGCAAAATGTTTCCTTCCGGGGGCCCTCAGTGTTCCTATCTATACAGTGGGAGCAAGGGAGAGTTAGTCTGCATGGGCTCTTAAGCTCCTCCTGGCTCTTTCCTTGCTAGAAATCAGAGTGAAGATTTTGAAGGGGTTGACCTTCCATCAGATGCTAGCAAAGATGTACCTATTTATACACCTAGGTGAAATTGCCCTTCAGTCTGAAAGTATTTAGTGAACAAAAAGGCCAACATCTAGCAGAAACTTGTGTTGGAAAAAGACCTGCCTGGGCTCGCTCTTGCTGCTTTTCAAGTTACACAGCAGCAGTTGTCCGGGGCAGGCATCTAGCACACTAAGGCCTCTAGCTATAACCCTCAGGTGCCCAGTAGAGGTCAGAGAACAAAGATCCAATTATGTTGCTCAACTCCTGCCTGGGACTCCATCTAAGGAAGCAGAGACCCAAAAAGATATGGAAAGGGAGTGGTCAGATAGTCGAATTCCAGCCAGGCAACATTTATATGGTCCTGTTTGGAATAGGAACAGAGAAAACTACATTTTAATTTACTACCATCAAATTATATAGCCCACATGTGTACTTTATAAAGAGGAAAGAAACCTTTACTCAGAGTCTAATTACAGCTTTCTAAAAGTCCTATAAAGCCGTATGGTTCTGCAATGAAAGAAACTTCCCACTTTATATTTGATAAATCAGACTTACGTAATTTACAACTCAAGAATCCTCTTACTCTTACTCTAAACCTCAAGTATTTGTATCTCCTCTTGAGGGAAAAAAATTCAAAATAGCACTGAAGCCCAGGGCCAGCAGAATACTCTATCTGCCACAAAATTCATGACTGTCCTGAATTTTGTAAGAAATGCATGAATTTTAACAACAAAACAGCAACATTATGTATTGAGTGTTTACTCTGTGCCCAAAACTTTGAGTTCAATGTTTTAATGACTCCTCAAAAAGCCATTAGGCATTACGATGCCACCTACAGGCATGGACACTGAAGCTCAGAGAAGCCACATACGTCATCCAATGCACACAGCTAACATATGATGAACTGGGATATCATCTTAGATAGTTGTCTCCACAGCAAAGCACTTGGCACAGTGTCTTACACATAGTTAACATCACAAATGTTACTATTATGCTTAATCCCCTTAAAATGATTCCTGCCAGTCAGGCACAGTGGCTCACACCTACAATCCCAGCACTTTGGGAGGCTGACTTGGGTGTATCACTTGAGGTCAGGAGTTTGAGACCAGCCTGACCACTGTGGTGAAACCCTGTCACTGCTAAAAATACAAAAAGTAGACAGGCGTGGTGGCAGGCACCTGCAATCCCAGCTACTCGGGAGGCTGAGGCAGGAGAATCCTTGAACCCCAAGGGCGGAGGTTGCAGTGAGCCAATATCATGCCATTGAGCTCCAGTCTGGGCAACAGGAGACTCAGCCTCAAAAATAAATAAATAAATACATAAATACATAATTTTAAAAATAATAAAAATAAAAATAAATTTTTAAAAAATGATTCCCACCTATATTGGGGCAAGGTGGTCCCACAGATTCCTTAACCCACAGCGTCTAGATGATTTTCATTGGCAAACCCATAATTTTTCCTGTAAGTTTCCCACATCCCTGCCAAAGTCAGAAGATTTGTCTTATTTTATTGGTTTCTGAGAATGCTGATTTCACTTTTTAGGGTTTCATCAGGACAATCTTAAGAAATAATCTCCTCTGGCCAGACGCAGTGGCTCAAGCCTGTAATCCCAGCACTTTGAGAGGCTGAGGTGGGAGAATCACTTGAGTCCCAGAGTAAGGAGACCAGCCTGGGCACCATAGTGAGACTCCGTCTCTGCAAAAAAATAGAAAAAATTAGCCAGGTGTGGTGGTGCATGACTTTAGTTCTAGCTACCCAGGAGGCTGAGGTGGGAGGACCACTTGAGCCAGGGAAGAAGAGACTGCAGTGAGCCATGATAGTTCCACTGCACTTCAGCCTGGGCAACTGAGCAATACCCTGTCTCAAAAAAAAAAAAAAAAAAAAAAAAGAGAGAGAGAGAGAGAAAAGAAAAGAAAAAAATATATATCTTCCATATCTCTGGAAATTAGCACACTGTCTTGAAATCAGTTATAAGGCTGCATAGAGAATCATCATGAACAAGCTTTTGAGTTTCATGAGCACAAAAGCATAGAGAGGTGGGTGGCTACTGAAAGGCAGAACAGTGTGTCATCGGGGAAGGCACAGAAGTCTTTCCAAGATACAGCACACCGTGCAGTTCAACATGTAACTTCATACATGCCAGCTCTTCTTGCCCTGAGCAAGGTGGGAATTGTGGGTGCCATTTTAAAGATTAGCAAATGAGACTCAGAGAAAGAAAATGATTTGCCCCACATGGGAAAGGCAGAAGTCTGACTCCAACTAGGGGTGGGTAGCATGTTTGGCCATGGACATTCCAGATGACTTGGTGACAAGAAGAAAGCATGTGTGGAAGGAAAGGGAAGCCATATTGACTCTGAATTACATGTTGCCCTACACTGCGGCGGCTCCTTCTTCCTTCTCTTCCAAAAGGGAAGAACCAAACACATCACCAAGAGGAATGCCCACCAGGTGCTCCTGAGAGATGACCTGCACTGTAATACTGTTCCATGGGCCATCTAGTAGGGGAGAGAGCCTTGGAAAGGGACGGGCACCAGCTCTTCGGAACCTAAGCCCTTTCCAGTGCTGCCCAAGAAGGCTCAGAGTGATGCTCTCTAGCTCCACTCTACAGCAAATAATAGCACTGTGAAGTTTCACTGTAATAAAGAGATGATTCAGTGATTACTCAGAGAAACCATAGAATTTCAGAGATGCGCTCCTTAACCACAAACGTGTACAGCAGTGCCAGCTTCTTCTCCCTGCTGCAGCCTTCGCATTTGGGGTCAGATCTGAGTAATAAATGACATCCTAAATGACTGGTGACAGTGTTCACTCTTCCTTCCTCCCCAGCCCCACCACACTCAGAACTCAGCCACTGTGGCAAAATTTTAATACAAAGCCTTCAACAAGAGCAGTGAAACTTGTCTTCTCTTCATTTTCTCACAAGCCTCAAACTGATACTGGAAATTTTTTTCTCTGTCTCCAGTGTAATCGAAAAATATATTTTTATTAAGCAGAAATCCAAAAGTCAAGCCTATTTTTAGAATGGGAAATTACATTACAGAGGATGATTTTTTTTTCCAAAAGGTTTATAAGTATCAACTATGTAAGAGCCACAGAAGGGTTTTGTTTGTGACAATCACCTCAGGGCTTTGAAGAGAGCTTAGGGGCTGGGATTCTTGGAAATCAACAATCTGAAGTCGTTTGAAAGAATAAACCAAATTTCCAGCTCAAAAAGCATGGACAAGTGATGAGTTTACATCCATAATGATGCCCTCCCACAGCTTCTTAGGAGGGAAACAAAAACCATCCCATAACATTTATTATGTAGGTCATGGATACAATGGCTGTGACAGTTAACTGTATAAGTCAACTTGACAGGATCACGAAATGTTCCGCTATCTGGTTAAACATTATTTCTGGGTATGTCTGGAATAGATCAGCCTTTGAATCAGTGAACTAAGTAAACTGGTTTGCCCTCCTCCATGGGGGTGGGCAGTATCCAATCTGTTGGAGGCCTGAACAGAACAAAAAGGCAGAGAAAGGGAGGAGTCAACCTCTCCCTGCCTGACTGCCTTAACTTGGACATCCATCTTCACCTGCCCTCAGCACTCACAGTCCTCAGGCCTTCTGACTCACACTGGACTGTATACCATTGGTTTTCCAACTTGTAGATGATAAGACATATATACAAACAGAGCGAGAAAGACAGAGAGAGGCCGAGAGAGAGAGACTGAAAGAGGGAGGGAGGGGAGGGAGGGAGAAGCAGGGAGAGGGAGGGAGAGACAGAGAGGGAGGGAGAGACAGAGAGGGAAGGAGAGACAGAGAGATACAGAGAGACCGAGAAATACAGAGACAGAGAGGGACAGAGAGAGAGGGACAGAGAGAGAGGGACACCAAGCAAGGGAGAGAAGCCAAGAGAGGGAGAGAAGCCGAGAGAGAGAGAGAGAACCCGAGAGAGAGAGAGACACTGAGAGAGAGGTGCCAAAAGAGAGACGCCGAGAGAGAGACGCCGAGAGAGAGAGAGAGACGCCGAGAGAGAGAGAGACGCCGAGAGAGAGAGAGACACTGAGAGAGAGAGAGACACAGAGAGAGAGACAGAGAGAGAGGAAAGCAGGATCCTAGTGGTTCTGGTTTTCTGGAGAACCCTAACACAATGATGTACCTCAAAAGAGTGTTTTCTAAACCCCGTTTATTCACACATCACTGTGATTCTAACCTCTACTCTTATTTCCTTAATATTTTTCTTTAAACAAAATTATTCTTTTACATTAAAACAAAGGTACATATCACTACCATAAATAGCAAAGATCAATACAAAAATTAACATAACAAAAACAAAACAATGAGCTTAAATTCTAGCCTGATGCCATCACCTGCCAAAAACTCAGAGCCTGCCTGCTGTTCTCTTTTTATTGTGAGGGAGGTCAGCAACTGTTTAGGCATTACTGAGTGGGTAGCATCCAGCTACATTTAGGTAATTGAAAGGACTAAAAAGGGAGTCACTACTTCATGTTGCAAACCAGTGCTATAGAATGTCATGTCCATGTTTGGCCTTAAATTTCCCCACTTCTCATCAGGGGACTGGGACCCACACTGCAGGAAAATATTTCACTAATGCCTTCACCTAGCATCAGTTAATTAATCAGAGATTAATTAGAGTTCTTGTTCACAAACAGAAATGGAATGAAATAAATTCGTTCAACCATCATGGAAAAGTGTGGTGATTCCTCAAAGAACTAAAAACAGAACTACCATTCAACCCAGCAATCCCATTACTGGGTATATACCCAAAGGAATATAAATCGTTCTATCATAAAGACACATGCACATCTATGTTCATTGCAGCACTATTTGCAATAGCAAAAACATGAATCAACCTAAATGTCTATCAGTGGTAGCCTGGATAAAGAAAATGTGGTATATATGCATGATGAAATACTATGCAACCATCAAAAAGAATATGATCATGTCCTTTGCAGGAACAGGGATGGAGCTGGAGATCAGTATCCTTAACAAGTGAATGCAGCAACAGAAAACCAAATACTGCATGCCCTCACTTGTAAGTGGGAGCTAAATAATGAATATACATGGACATAAAGAACGGAACAATAGACACTGGGGACTCCTTGAGAGTGGAGGGTGGGGAGAGGGAGAGGATCAGAAAAAATAACTATTAGGTACTATGCTTAGTACCTGGGTGATGAAATAATCTGTACACCAAACCCCTAAGACATGAGTTTACCTACGTAACAAACCTGCACATGTACCCCTGAACCTAAAATTAAAAAATTTTTTGAAAGAAGAAAGGAGAGTGAGTGATCTGTCCTCCCTCTCACATGGACAGTACTTCGTAGATATAAAGAGATCTTGTGCCCTGTATCTCACTTAACCACTCTGTGTAACAAACCACCCAAACCTTCAGTGACAACAGTCAGTTTTCATCACTTTCTTAGCTGTGAGTAGCATGGAGGCCAAGGGATCTCAGCTGGGCCTAGCTGGGTACTTGCCTGGAATGACTCTGATCTATGTTTCTCATTGTCCTCCAGGGACTAATAGGTTAGTGGGGGCATACTTTTTCTTGGCACTGGCAGAAGAGCAAGATCATAATTGGCAGCACAGGGAAACTTTTAAGGCATAAGCTTAGAACTCTAATACTATTCTTCTCCCCACAAGCCATTGGCCAAAGCAAGTTACTTAGTCAAATCCAAAATCAAAAGCATGGAAACACATACTGTCCACATTGAGGCCATGGCAAAGGTATAACCACAGGCAGGGATAAAGAATTGGGAACAACAGTTCAATCTATCACACTCAATATCTCCTTTGATCTTTCTGGAAACCTCCATTTGAGTATCCTTTAGAGCCAAATGCAACATGATCAGAACTAAATTTAAATTCTTAACATTTATGATCAGTTGATTCTCAACAAGAGTGCAATGACCATTTAATGGGGGAAAGAATAGTGTTTTCAACAAATGGTGCTGGGACAACTAGTTAGCTCCACACAAAACAATGAAGTTGGACCCCACCTCATACCATATATGAAAATTAACTCAAAATGGATGATACACCTACATGTAAGAGCTAAAGCTATACAACTCTTAGAAGAAGACATAAGAGTAAATTAGGCCAGGTGTGGTGGCTCATGCCTGTAATCCCAGCATTTTGGGAGGCCAAGGCAGGTAGATAACCTGAGGTCGGGAGTTCAAGACCAGTCTGACCAACATGGTGAAACCCCGTCTCTACTAAAAATACACAAAATTGGCCAGGTGTGATGGTGTGCACCTGTAATCCCAGCCATTTGGGAGGCTAAGGTGGGAGAATTGCTTGAACCCAGAAGGTGGAGGTTGCAGTGAGCCAAGATCATGCCACCGCACTCCAGCCTGGGCAACAAAGTGAGACTCCATCTCAAAAAAAAGAAGACAGGAGTAAATAAATCTTTATGACCTTGGGTTAGACAACTGGTTTGTCAGATGTAACACCAAAAGCGCAAGCATCAAAAGAAAAAAAAGATAAATCTAACATCAAAATTTAACATGTTTTGTTTCAAAGGACACTATAACTATTAAGAAAATGAAAAGACAACGCACAGAATGCAAGACATATTTGCAATCCATAGATCTGATAAAGGTCTAGTATACAGAATATATTTTTAAAGCTCTTAAGACTCCACACTAGAAAGACAACTCAATTTCTTAAAGGGCAAAGGATTTGAATAAACATTTCTCTAAACAGGATATGAAAATGGCCAATACATACATAAAACGATGCTCAACATCATTAGTCATTAAGAAAATACAAATCAAAACCACAATGAGATAGCACTTAAAACACACTGGGCTGAAATTAAAAAGACAATAAAAAGGGACATCAAGGATGTGAAAAGACTGGAACCTTCACACATTGCTGGTGCATTGCAGAATGGTGCAGCACCTTTGGAAAAAGTTTGACAATTCCTCAAAATGGTAAACATAGATTATCATATGACTTAGCAATTTCACTTCTAGGTATATAGTCAAGAGAAATAAAAATATCCGTCCACCCAAAAACTTGCACACAAATATTCATAGCAGCATTATTCATAGAGCCAAAATGCAAAAAATGACCTAAATATTTGTCAACAGATGAATCAATAAACAAAGTACGATATATCCACACAGTGAATTTTTCTTTTTCCTTTTTTTTTTTTTTTTTTTTTTTGAGACAGGGTCTCGCTCTGTTATCCAGGCTGGAGTGCAGTGGTACAATCATGGCTCAATGCAGCCTCAACCTCCTGGACTAAAGATATAAGAATGACAAAAGTAAAAAATAGTGGGAAAAAAACCTGGAGAGGATTCAGTGTGATTACTCATATATTGTTCATGGAAATGTAAAATGGTACAGTCACTCTGGAAAATAATATGGCAGTTTCTTTTAAAACTAAAAATGGATTGACCATACAATCCAGCAATTATATAGTAAATTGGGCATTCATCATACAGAAATGAAAACATTTTCACCAGAAACTAGTACACAAATGTTCTCAGTAGCTTTATTTGTAATAGCCAAAAACTGCAAACCATCCAAATATCTTTCAAAGGGCAAATGGCCAAAAAATCTTTGGTACATGCATTACTATGGATTACTACTCAGCAATAAAAAGGAGCTAACTATTGATACATGTTCCTCATGTATATAAGGAACAAGGAAGTTGTGCTCAGAAAAGCCAACCTCAAAAAGATACATACGTACTGCATGTGTCCATTTATGTAATATTCATGAAATGACATAATTATAGAATGTAGAACAGGTTAGTGGTTTCCAGGGGTTAGAGATGTTAGGGAGAGGGGGTGGGTGTGGCCATAAAGAGGAAGCAGAAAGGAACCTTGTGGTGATGGCACACACAGTTAAGTATCTTGATTGTGGTGGTAGTTACACCAAGCTACACACGTAATAAAATTTCATGCAGCTATACACACACACACACACACAAATGAGTACTTGAATAAAGACTGAACTTTGAATAATCTCTGTAGATTGTGCCAATGTTAATTTCCTGATTTTGATTTTGTAATATACTATGGCAAGATGTTAACATTTGAGGAGGCTGGGGGATGGGTTCATAGGAACTGTCTGCAGAGAGAAAGTAACAAAGTTACCTCTTTGTTTCTCTCTGCAGAGAGAAAGTTACAAAGTTACCTCTGTAACTTTCTGTGAATTTGTAATTATTTCAAAACAAAGTTTTGGGCCAGACACAGTGACTCAGCCTGTAATCCCACCACTTTGGAAGGCAGAAGTGGGAAGGTTGCTTGAGCACAGGAGTTTGAGACTAGCCTAGGCAACATGGCAAGACCCCTTCTCTACAAAATTTAAAAATTAGCCTGGTGTGGTGATGTGTGCCTGTGGTTCCAGCTAGTTGGGAGGCTGAGGTGGGAGGATGGCTTGACCCCAAGAGGCCAAGACTACAGTGAACCGAGTTCATGTCACTGCACTCCAGCTGGGGCAACAGACCGAGACTTTATTAAAAATAAAAATAAAAATAAATTAAAAATAAAATAAAGCTCTTGAAAAACCTAAATTGAATTCCCTAATTTCACATCCACAGGTATGAAAGCTAATGCTTCACTCTCAACACCAGATAATAATAAGCAAAATTTATTGAGTGCTGCATCTCTAGCAGGCACTACATTTACAGCTTTCCATGCCTAGTCTAATTTACTCCTCACACCAACTCTATTATTATTTCTATTTTAAAGTTAAGGAAACTGAGAATTAGAGGGGTTAATGGCTATGGCCAAGGTCATGCATTAGGTTAGGAAGGCAAGCATCCCACCCAGGTACTCGGACCCCAGAACTTATGCACTGTGAAACCACCAGAGTAAAAATCCACCCACTTGTCTTAGCCCAGTGCATCAGGTCAAGATTTCATTATTCCCTACCTGAACCAGAAATTAATACAGAAGCCTGTTGGCCCATCTCCCCTCCCAGACCCTAGGAAAAAAAGTAATCACACCATACATGCTTGAATGGTAAACCACCCCAAACAGAAGGCAGTTTCTTTATGCAAAGATTTTAAGTATTTTCTCCAATTTGAATATATACACATTTAGTACTATGGGTGAAATAATCACACACTAACTTGTAAGTATTCAGTACCTGATATGTGTTTGCCAGAGCATATTATATAAAATACATTAATTTGGAAATACCTGTGTTGCTATCCGTATTAGTCTGTTTTTTACACTACTATAAAGAAATACCCAAGCCCAGGTAAGTTACAAGGAAAAGAAGTTTAATTGACTCACAGTTCTGCATGACTAGGGAGGCCTCAGGAAACGTACAATCATGGCAGAAGGGGAAGCAGGCACATCTTACATGGCACAGGTGAAAGAAGAGAGCAGGAGCAACTGTCAGGTGTAAAACCATCAGATCTCATGAGAACTCACTCGCTATCAGGAGAACAGCATGGGGGAAATTGCCCCCATGATTCAGCGACCTCCCACCAGGTCCCTCCCCTGACACGTGGGGATTACAATTTGGATTACAAATCCAGATGAGATTTGGGTAGGGACACAGCCAAACTATATCACTATCCTCAATCTTTCACCTTCTGAAACAATTTCATTCAAATACTTTATACACATCTTTAACCTCATCTAACACAGGTTTCCAGAATATATTATCTTCATTTCTAAGTTATTTTTTAAATAATGCTTTCGAATTTGTATATAAATAATGCTGTTCCTGAAAAACTCATCCCAAGCTAAAAAGGATCCATTTGTATCACATCAATGAAATTTATGATTTAAAAAAAAAAAAAAAAAAAGAACTTCTATAAATCAGTAGTTCTTAATGCTGGCTGTGAATTAAAATCAACTGGGGAGCTGTAAAATCTATCGACACCTGGGCCCTTGACCCCAAATAGTGATTTTACTGACCTGGAGTGGGTGCTAGGAGTGGCATTTTCTAAAGTTCCTCCCATGATTCTAATATACAGCCTGATCTGAGAACCGCCGCTTACCTGTATGTAATGATCCCCGCAATGGAATTCAGTAGTTCTTGATTATACACAAGAATCACCTGGAAATCTTTGTAAACATACTGCTGCCCAGATTCCACACCCTACCAAAATGATAATTTAGCTGGGGTTAGGCTCCAGGTGTTCTTTGTTTTAAAAACACTTCAAGTGAATCTCACTTGCAGCCAAAATGGGAACCTTCAATTACCATTTAAGAGTGTGGCTTTAATCATTCTGAGCAAACTGTCACAAGGTCAGAAAACCAAACACTGCATGTTCTCACTCATAGGTGGGAATTGAACAATGAGAACACTTGGACACAGGGTGGGGAACATCACACACCGGGGCCTGTCGTGGGGTGGGTGAAGCCGGGAGGGATAGCGTTAGGAGATATACCTAATGTAAATAACGAGTTAACAGGTGCAGCACACCAACATGGCACATGTATACACATGTAACAAACCTGCACATTGTGCACATGTACCCTAGAACTTAAAGTAATAATAAAAAAAAAAGTGTGACTTTACCTGTGAGCTTTCAAAGGCGGTTTAACTCACCATCAAATATTTATTAAAGGAATTCAGCACAGCTGTGGGGTCACATCACCCTCCCCAACCACCTGAATGACCCCACAGCTGTGCTGAATTCCTTTGCTTTCTTCTGTTTCCATTGTAGCCAGTGACCTCCAGATGCATCAAATGATAGCCCTGATTGAGAACATGTTAATCCAATGTGGCTTCCTCAAATGTGTATAGTACTTGCTTCTCCTAAATAAAGGAATGGAAAGAATGCCTCCTAAGGTGAGAGATTTTGTCAGGACTCCAATATAAAGTGATTCCCTCTTTTCTGAAAGATAAATTGGGAAGAAAATGTCACTTTATGTTTGCATATGTTTTTAATAACTACCTTTTCTTTATTTTATTTTTTGAGACGGAGCATCTCTCTGTCAGAGCCTCTCTCTGTCGCCCAGGCTGGAGTGCAGTGGCACGATCTCAGCTCACTGCAAGCTGCGCCTCCCGGGTTCACACCATTCTCCTGCCTCAGCCTCCCGAGTAGCTGGGACCACAGGCGCCCGCCACTACGCCTGGCTAATTTTTTGTATTTTTAGTAGAGACGGGGTTTCGCCGTATTAGCCAGGATAGTCTCGATCTCCTGACCTCGTGATCCGCCCGCCTTGGCCTCCCAAAGTGCTGGGATTACAGGCGTGAGCCACCGCGCCCGGCCAGTAACTACCCTTTCTTAAAGTGCTTACTACATCTAGGCACTATGTTAAATGTTTACCTGATTTCATTTAATACTTAAAAATGCATACAGGACATATAATTATTATTATTCCTGGCCAGGCGAAGGCCACACCTATAGTCCCAGTACTTTGGGAGGTCAAGGTAGGGGGGATCACTTGAAGCCAGGAGTTTGAGATCAGCCTGGCCAACATGGTGAGACCCTTTCTCTACTAAAAGTACAAAACTAGCTGGACGTAATGGCGCATGCCTGTAGTCCCAGCTATTTGGGAGGCTGAGGCATGAGAATCGCTTGAACCCGGGAGGCAGAGGCTGCAGTGAGCCAAGATTAGGCCACTGCACTCCAGCCTGGGTGACAAAGTGAGATTCTAGCTCAAAAAACAAAAGAAATACATTATTATTCCCATATTGCAGAGTGTGAAGTCCCTTTGTCTAAGGTTACTACCCCGTGGGTGGACACAGACAGAATGGCACCCAGGTCTACAGTGTCCAGTGCTGTACTGCCCCCTTCTGGCCATCCTTTAGGTGCTTCCCCAGGCCCCAGGACTTGTGCCCCAGTGAACAGCCTGGTGCATGGACAGCATGGCATCGAGGTCAGCAGAACTCCTCCCTCCTCCTCGCTGTTGTGGTTCAGTCCAAACCCCCCAGCCCCAACATTCCCTGGTTCCCCAGCTCTGTGACATCACACACAGCCTTCTGTCCACTCTGCCAGCTGCAGGTGAGTGGGGCTCATAGTTTAGACCAAAAGGCGGGAGGTGATAGTTTTTCTGTACCAAAAGGGACAATGTCCCCACCACTCCTGGACACCTATTAATTTTGCTCCAAGAAGCAATCCCTATCCCTCATTTGCTTTAACCTCACTGTTTCTCTCTCTCTCTGGGTCCCAGTCTCCACCTGTGCTGAATGACCTCCCTCACCCCCGCCCGCAACGCCAGAAGCCTTCCTGTTTGGCCTCATTGATCTTTCTTCTGATCAAAGTGCAATGGGGTCACTAGAGACCTGAAGTTCCTAGCCCACTGGGGGACAACCCAAAGGCCCTCTTCTTTGGTTCCTGCTTCCCTCTAGAGGGGGTCACTGGTAGTGCAAGAAGTGCCACACACCCCCAGGCATCTTTCCTACATATTCATCAGCATCAGAACCTTCATTTGTATTTCTTAAGCCTTTACAACACACCAGAAGCTGTGCTAAGCACTTTCCATCATTATTTAATCCTCAGAACTACCTTCTACTGTAGATACTGTTATTATCATCCCCATTTTACAGGTCAGAAAACAGATTCAAAGAGGTCATAAATTCTTCTAAATTACCTAGCTAACAGTAGATCTCCAAGAATTAAACCCTAGAGAATGTGCTTGTGACTGATACACTGCTGTCCCTAAGAGCCTTTTCATTTCTCAAGAGGGTTCAAAAGCTCAAAGCTCTCTGTTGTCAACACTCAGAGGAGAAAGTGGTTCTACTACCCTCTTTCTTGCAAAATTGTCTGGTAAACATGTGGAGACAGCATCAGTACAGGGTGCCGACAAACCTACACTTCAAATCCCTGCTGACTGATAATATGGATGATCTCCACGGTTTATTTTTAATTGAAAAAAATCAAGGTGCAAAACATGGTGTATAGTAAGCTATCATTTGTATTAAAAAAAGAAAAAGAGAATTTGAATAACTACATTTTCTTGTATATCCGTAAGCTGCTTTGGTGGAAGATGCCTCCATTCACTACATGAAACAAAAACTGAATTTATTTCTGGTTAAACAAGGGAGAACTGCGCTTGTATAGCAAAGTCTCTGCACAAAGCTCATGGCTGATGCATAAGGGGCTTTGGGAGGTGTTGAGTTCATGTACTGGTGGTGTTTCAGAGACAGCAGTGCTTGGGAGTGGTAGACCTTTAGCTATGAAGTGTATCTACCGGCATGTGTCTGTTAGAATGGTTACCAAGGGAGTTTCATTAATAGATTAAATGGGTGTCACACAGGTTCTGGGGATTCGTTGTTACCGTGGTTACAGGGCAATCCATCGTCATCTAGGAATGTGGGAGCTTCTCTTTTTATTCTCATTCTCTGCCTTCTGGTCCTCCCTCAACCAAAGCTGCAGGAAAGACCCTCCAAGATTGTCCAGATCTTCACCACTGTCACTGGCTTTTCTTGAAAACACAGTTTCATTTTTCCATGTACAGAGATCTGGTTTTCATTTTGAGTATCAGTCTGCCTCATTTCTTCTCATTTTTGTCTTTGAATCATTTGTTGCACCATTTGTCAAACCAGAGGCTACATAAAAGCATTCAGCTCTCTAGACAACAGAACCTGAATGATACAAGACAATGACAATGAAGGCCAGGTGCAATGGCTCACTCCTGTAATCCCAGCACTTTGGGAGGCCAAGGCTGGCAGTTCACCTGAGGTTGGGAGTTCGAGACCAGCCTGACCCAACATGAAGAAACCCTGTCTCTACTAAAAATACAAAATTAGCTGGGTGTGGTGGTGCATGCCTGTAACCCAGCTACTCGGGAGGCTGAGGCAGGAGAATCGCTTGAACCCAGGAGGCAGAGGTTGCAGTGACCCAAGATCACACCATTGCACTCCAGCCTGGGCAACAAGAGTGAAACTCCATCTCAAAAAAAAAAAAAAAAAAAAGAAAAAGGACAATGATAATTAAAAGTATTTTCAAAAGGATCTGAAAGCCTCTCTGGAATCATGCCCCATGATTTCCCTGGCATGACAATCTATCTTTGATAGCCAGACTGCTTTTTCTTTGGGCTTAGCTATAGACTAACCTCACCTGTGATATTAATCCAGGCATAACAGGGAGTGTTAGCAATGGTGCAGACTCCCCTAATCAGCTAAAATAAAACCCGAAGGTTTCCATGATCCATAATTACTTGAGCTAAGGATTTTAAATTGGTCAGGTGTACCCTAGGATGTAGGCTATATGATTTTCTATGTCAGTCAAGGTGAAGGGAGAAAAAAAAGCACTTTAAATTGTTCAACTCAGAATCCTCAGAAGTCTGTTTCACCTACTAGCAGCTAAACCCCCAAGAAGGGTTTCATCCCTTCAGATTCTGTGTAAGAAGACATAGTCCACTGTGGGTGCTGGAGAATCATGCACTGGAATGGTCAAAATATTCATCATGCAGAACAATTAGTCTTAATCATAGTTGGAATAGAAAAGTCTGATCTCCACATAAGAAACAAACCATATCAACAAGCAAGCAGTATAGCTTATATTTATAGCAGTATAGTTCATCTATATTTATAGACAATGCCCCTTGGGAGTTTAGAGGCAAGATAGGAGAGTGTTAAATGCAAAAGTCTCCTCAGAAAGACTCAGCAGACAGATACGGACAGCTGTCCTTCTGACATGGAACATTAGTTCTTCTAATGGCCTTTCTACATACAGTAAGTGCAAGTGTTTCTCCACAGACTCCAAATTCTTAAGGAACAGAGGAAATTTGGGTCCTGTCTTTATTTCAGTGGCCAGTTGTTTTATCTAGTAGGCCGTAAGATTATTTTGATTTCCAGTTAACATTTTAGGACTCTTGGAAAATGATGAAGATATCTACACTAATGGAATTTCCCATTCCAATTGATTTTTTTCTAAATCCCCTATTTTAGATATGAGCTTTTACACAGAGAAGAAAGGGCTCCTTTTACTTGTACTCTTTGCCCCAGAATGTCCTTTGAAAGTGTCCTGAAGTCTATTAAGTCACCTATTGATTCATCATTTTGTTTGTTATTAATGAATCTTTGCCCTATCTACCCTTAAGAGAAAATCTTTTGAAATAGTTTCATGTGGCGTACTTCCTATTTTTCTTACCCTCTCAAGTCCATTTTTTAAAATATTATGCTTAGATGGGTTATTTGAATCTTCTGACCTTTCTCATCCTGCTACTCTTAAACATTTTCCCCATTGTTGAAGGTCAACTTTTTTTTTTTTTTTTTTTTTTTTTTTTGAGTCAGGATCTCCTGTTGCCTGGACTGGAATGCAGTGGCATGATTATAGCTCATTGAAGCCTTGATTTCTCAGGTTCAAGCAATCCTCTCTCCTCAGCCTCTGAGTACCTGGAATTGCAGGTGCACACCACCATGCCCAGCTAAATTTTGATTTTTAGTAGAGATGAGGTATGTTGTCCAGGCTGGTCTCAAACTCCAAAACTCAAGCAATCTTCCTGTCTCAGCCTCCCAGAGTGCTGGGATTACAGGTGTGAGCCACTGTGCCTGGCTTGAAGGTCAACAATGAAATGATTAGTAATGAACAGAATCCTGAATCCCACAGGATACAGAAAACAAACTTTCTTTTGTTCCGAAATTTGGGGAGATTCTATTTTTACCCAATTCAACTCTTACTTGGTTTAAATTCAGCCTCTCTGGATCTACCTTCAGTGTAGAAGTTTTAGGTGGGTATTGTGCAATGTGATTGTTCTTTTCCAGAAAAATGCTCCCTGAAAAATTTATCTGGGCAACCAGGGGAAGGAATAAGAGGAGTATAAGTGGGTAGTAAAGCTCAAGTTGGGTGGAGAGAGAAAGAGAAAAGCAAAGAAAGTAGGTGTCAGAGGTTTGAGTGAGAGTAAGGTCTTTCTTTTTTTTTTCTTTCTGAGGCCAGAGCATTCCAGACAAAGAAGCCTTCTATTATATGTTTGACATTTTTGTCTTCTCTCTTCTCTAGAGCTCCTCTTAAATCTGATTTTTGACATCAAAACTTTAATCCTAAGTCATCTAGTAATCCTAAGTCATCTAGTGAATTTTTGCCATTTACTAAGATAAATATATGAGAGTACCTATAGTGGGAGTATATATATGGAGTTTTTCCAGGAAGAGGCAACAACTTTAATGCAGGTGAGACCATGACAAGCAGGAAAGAGTACACTACAATTGATAAACAGTTTCTACTTGTGCACAGTGTCTTGAATTTCTTGGCCAAGCAGAGCCTAAAAGAGGCCATATGATCAACAACCTGAAAATTGCTGACTCCCGAATATAAGCTAAAAAAAAAAAAAGTGACCTTCTTTTATGATTTAGCAAGACAGAACACATGCTGACAAAGGTTTAGAGGGACCCAAGACCAAGTTTTAGCAATTGCTCCTAGACAAATTAATTACCACTCCAACAAAACTCCAACCACCCAGGGCTGACTCATGGTGGGGGCTTGTCAGAGCTATGCTTCCATTCCTTTCTTATGAAGCGCTTCCTTCTACATTCAACAGACACAAGGCAGTCTGGAACAAAGCCAAACTCCATGAGGCAAGCATTTTTATAAGTGGATGAAGACAATGGAAACTAAAGCAAGTAGCAGAATAAGAAGCAGATTAATGGCAAGGATGTTTGCTAAATGGTGCATCTCCAAAACAAAAGATCCAACTGCCTATATAAATTTATATTTCTTTATAAATTATAGAAAAATGAAATAAATCCACTAAAGAGAGCTCAGTAAAATACATCAGAGCTCAAATCACGTTTAAAAAATAAAATCCCATGACATGACACTAAGTCTAGGAGAAAAAAAAGAAACCTCACCTGGCAGCAGATCCAAAAGACTATTGGAGATTGGGGCTAAATGGACCTAGTGAGTGCCCCCACTTTGACCAAAAAATCCACACAATGGGGATATCTGTATGTGTCTAGCCTGCATCGTATCTAACTACAGAGAACAGCTTATGTGCAGAAAGTTAAAAATCAGTTAGTGGAAAGGAGAAAGGAGATCTGTTGGGCATAGCTTTTTTCCAACAGTCAGAGAAGGTTCATGTGTTTATTCAACAAATATGTATAAAGTACCTATTCTTTGCCCATCCCTGGGCTGAATGTTGAGGATACAAAAGTGAATAAAATACTGTCCCTGCTTCCATGGACATTTGTCTATCTTGTGTCTTGTTCACTGCTATATCTCCAGCATGTAACAGTACCTCCTGCACATGGCAGGTTTTCAGTAAATACATGTTAAATAAATGAAGAAGAAGAAAAAAAAAAACTTGGCTGGGCTCAGTGGCTAAAGCCTATAACCCAGCACTTTTGGAGGCTGAGGCAGGAAGATTGCTTGAGCCCAGGAATTCGAGACGAGCCTGCGCAATATGGCAAAATCCCACCTCTACCAAAACAAAACACAAAAACAGACTATAACCGGGCATGGTGGTGCGAGCCTGTATTCCAAGCTACCCAGGAGGCTGAGGCAGGGAAATCGCTTGAGCCTGGGAGGCTGAGGCTGGAATGAGCCCTGATGGAGCCACTACAGTCCAGCACAGGTGTCAGAGTGAGACCCTGTCTCAAAAAATAAAAAACAAGAAAAAAAAAGAAAAAGGAAAAAGCTCATGAACTAGTATCCAGACTGTCAACAATAGGCGGTTACAAGACAATGTTTCAGCAAGTATTTATTGAGCATTTACCATGAGTTAGGCAGTCACTGTACAATAACAGGCTGTGATACAGGAAAACATGGTGGGCCAGCAGGGGAGTGCTGTGGGAGCACAAGGGAGGGACTCCTAACTCATCCTATGCCTTCCTATAGCCCCTGAGCTGAATCCTGGAGTTCGATGACTGAAGGATTGAGGTGAGAACATCCCAGGCAGAGGGAACAAGATGTGAACAGGATCCATTTAGTAAAAGGTGATTGGGTGAGCTGCCTATACAGCATCTCTTATGGCTGTAGGGCGGTGAGTGCAACCCAGAGAAAATGAGGCTGAAGAGAATAACAGTGGTGATCACAAAAGAAGTTGGATCTGCAGACTTGGGGACCCCCTTGGTGGGGCGGAGGGTTGTTGGGGCAGAAGAGAGATAGGATTTACATGTCTACCAGACAGCTCTAGCTTTAGGTGGAGGCAAACAAGCCAATGAGAAAGTTTAAGCAGTGGTCCAGGTGAGAAGAGATGGTGGCTTACACTATGGTGAAGGAAATGGCAAAGGATTGACTGGACAGACAGACTGAAGAGATATTTGGAAATTAAAATTCAAAGACTGATGAACGTGAGCAGACAGCAGGAGGCTGGCAGGCTTCTGACTCTAGAGACAGAGTGAATAATAGGACCATACCATAAAATAGGAAACATGGGAAGAAGATAGATATGCTTTGCAGCAGATGGGAAAGAAAAATAGTCCCAACCAGTAAACAGAGAGCAGAACTAAAATTGACTCATGAAACCATCAGAGTCAGCTTAGCAAGTGAATGAGGTAAGCTGTGTCCTACAGCTTGTGATATTCCTGGCACGAAAACGACCCCCCACCTCTCTACTGCCCCCAGGGTCTGCAAATGCTTTTACTCAAGACAAGAACACATGCTAGTTTATTCTACAAACACCCTCAGTTATTATTCTACAAACAATTATTGACTTCCCACACTGCGCTAGGTACTGCTCTAGACACTGAGAATAGAACAGTAAACCAAAGAGCAAAAATCCATGACCTCATGTGACTTCTAATTTAGTGGGAAGAGGCAGACCTTAAGCACAGTAATTTAGCAAATAATGTAAAGTGTTAGGAAATGAAGCTGGGCACGGTGACTCACACCTGTAATCCCAACACTTTGGGAGGCCAACATGGGAGGATCACTTGATTTCAAGACCAGCCTGGGCAATAGAGTGAGACCCCTTCTCTTAAAAAAAAAAAAAATTAAGAATTTGCTGGGCATGGTGGCATGCACCTGTAGTCCCAGCTACTCAGGAGGCTGAGGCAGGAGGAGCCTAGAAGTTCAAGGCTGCAGTGAACCATGATTGTGCCACTGCACTCCAGCCTGAGCATACAGCTAGACCCTGTCAAGAAAGAGAGAGAGAGATTGAGAGAGAGACAGAAGGGAAGAAGGAAGGAAGGAAGGAAGGAAGGAAGGAAGGAAGGAAGGAAGGAAGGAAGGAAGGAAGGAAGGAAGGAAGGAAGGGAGGGAGGGAGGGAGGGAGGGAGGGAGGGAGGGAGGGAGGGAGGGAGGGAAAGAAAACGTCTGCAAAGAAAGCAAGGAAGAAAGGAAGAGTTAGGAAGTGTTGGGGTGCTGGACAAGGGGGTATAATGTTAAATACAACCAAGAAAGTCTCACTAGAAAAGGTGACATTGAAGCAAACACTTGAAGGTAATGACAGAATGTTGTAATCTAAGAGAACTGAATTCCAGGCAGAGAGTAAAACAAGCACAAATTGTTGAGTTGAGAGCTTGCTGTGTTTTAAAACTCAGCAAGGGGGCAAATGGAATTGGGGAATTGAAGGAACTGAAGACAGAGTTGGTGATGAGGGTTGTGAGTGGACAGGAGGGAAGAAGGATGATTACATTACAGAATATCTTAAGACCCAAGTGAGAATTTTGGTTTTTCTTCTGAGGAATATGCGAAACCACAGAACAATTTTGGAGGAAAGAAAGACTAAGAGAAAAAAATCTTTTTGACTCACTCCTGCAATCCCAGCACCTTTCAAGGCCAACGTAGGAGGATCACTTGAGCCCAGGAGTTCAAGACCAGCCTGGGCTACATAGGGAGACCCTGTCTCTATAAAAACTACAAAAATAAGCCAGGTGTGGTGGTGCATTCCTGTAGTCCCAGTTACTGGGGAGGCTGAAGCAGGAGGATCACTTGAGCCCAGGAGTTTGAGGCTGCTGTGAGCTGTGATCACGCCACTGTAATCCAGCCTGGGTGACAGAGTAAAACTCTGTCTCAAAAAAAAAAAAAGGTTTGCATTTACTCCCACGTATTTGCTATTTCTTATCCTATTCATCCCTTTCTGTAAATGTGAATTTCCATCTGGTATCATTTTCCTTTGATTTTTCAGCATTTTTTTGCAGGCTGGGTCTTCTAAAGAGAAATTCTCTCTGTTTTTGTTTATCTTATAATGTCTTCATTTTGCCGTAAATATTGAAGGATGTTTTCATGGAATATGAAGTGAAAGGTTTACAGGTTCTTTTTTTCATCTTTATTTATTCCAGTTGTTTTAAAAGCCTGCTCTTTAGTTTACTTTTTGGCCATTTGACTAAAATGTGCCTAGGTGTGATTTTCTTTTTGTTTTTCATGTTTGGTGCTCACTGAGTACTTACGTTGATGCTTTCTATCAAATTTGGTAAATTTTCAGCCACTCTTGCTTCAAACATTTTTTCTGCCCTTGGTCTTTCTGAGAGTCCAGCAACGCGTGTATGTTACACAGCTTGGTAGCATCCCTCAAGGTCACTGGTGTACCCTTCATCCTTTTTAAATCTTTTTTGCTTTCTCTGCTTCAGTTTGGATAATTTCTATTGACCTTTTTGCAGGTTTACTGATCATTGCTTTTGCTTTGTCCAATCTGTAGTTAACCTTATCCAATACATATTTTCTTCAGATACTGGTTTTTATAGAACTAGAATTTCTATTTGATTCTATTTGAGTTTTCATTTCTTCCTTCCATATTATATCTCTCCATCTACTATTCCCATTTTTTCCTGTCCTTGGAAGTTTTGAGCTGAAGATGACATGATACATTTTAGCAGAACTACCCCACCTTTTGTATTAATTATGGAGGAAGTCCAGGGTAAGAGAAATAAGGAGACCAGTTAGGAGGCTATTGCAGTAATTCAGGCAAGAGATGATGGTGGCTCCGGCCAGGGTATGGCAGTAGAGAAAATGAGACTCAAGTGCCTATAATGAAGGCAAAACTCATAAAGCAAAGTGAATGAGGTATTGTGAGGGACGCCTGACCAATACCATGATCAGAATTTCCTTTTAAAGGGGGGTTTTGCCACAAGAAGGGGAGTGAGAACAGAATGTATCCAGAGATCTGAAAAATTTGATACACAAATAAAGGAATCTGGGACTAAAGCAAGGCCTTATAATCCTAGACCTTCAAAACTAGAAAGATCCTTGAAGAGATCATCTAGCCTAACCTCTTATTACTGATGAGGAGCCTGAGACACAGAAAGAAGCATGGACCTACCCAAAGCCATCCAGCAAATTAGTGGCAAAACCAGAATTTAAAGCTATGAGTCCATATGCTTCCTTTCCATAGGACCTGGACCAGCTGGGATCATTTGAGGCCAGGAAGCCACATGAAGAGAAGGGAGGAAAATGGAATGACCATTGATTGAGCACTTATCGTATACCTAGCACCACAGGAGCTACTTTTCATATACATGATTCTTTACTCCTGCAAAGTAGGCACTGCTATTCTCATTTTTCACATGATAAAAGTGAAGTTCAAAAAGGGTAAATAATCCACCCAAGAACATGCACCTGTTAATGGGGTAGGACACAGAGCTATCTGAAACCTGAGCATGTTTACGTGCATGTCTGCATGAGGTGGGATTTTGCTGTCATCAGATCCTATCTGGAGTGTGAACGCAGGTGAAGGACTAGCATTTTTCAGCCACAGTCTTATGTTTACTTAGGAAACAGCCCAGCCCAGTGAATTGGGCTCAAACTCAAGATTGGCTGATTCAACAAGGCACCCCTGCAGACAAAGCTGGCAGAGTAGAGATTTCAACTCCTTTCCATGGGTAAGAAAATTTGTAGAGAATAGGAAAAAAAAAAAAAAAAAATGGCCTAGGCGGAAGGGACTGGATCTGCTGGCCATGGGAAGCTACAGAAGATTTGGGAGAGGGGAGGAGTATTATGTTAATACCCTGGGAGAGGCTGACCCAATGATACCCCCCCCCCCCCCGCCACCACAGTCAGTTTCCAGTAGGCATCTGGAATTCAAATTCCAGAACCCATGCCCCTGATTCCTTTGCCTCCAACAGCAGCCCACCAAAACCTGATCTCGAAGATCTTCTGTTTATGCTGCAGGGACTGTCAGGAGCCCTATGCCATGGATGACTCCAAGGTTCCCAGTCAAACCCAAGAGCACAAGCCATCGACCCAAAGTAGGTATCAGATAAGGACACTCTGCATGGCCCCTCTATACCTCAGTTTGCTCACTCTCTGCCTGCTGGGATACCCCCAAACTGCCTTCATCTTTTGAGTGATAATTCCGATTTAAAATGAGGTGGGTGATAGCTAAGTACTCAAACCAATAAAAAAGAGAGCTTAAACTCTTGTACTTAAAGTGTAGTCTACAGACCAGCAATACTGGCATCACTTGGGGGCTTGTTACAAATGCATTTTCAGACCCTGCTCCAGACCTACGGAATCAGAACTGGCACTTTAACAGGATCTCCAGGTAAATTTGAATATACATTATAGTCTGAGAAACACTGGATTAAAGACTATAAAAATAGTGGGTTAAGATCCCTGTTTTGGGGGCAATACATGCTAGTTCAAATCTCAGTTCTGCCACAGAAGTTGGGCAAGTCTCTTGACCTCCCTGAGCCTCACTGTCCTTACCTGTAAAATAGGGCTATTCACAATACATTATTATTTTTCAGGATCAGTGGGAGGGTAAAATGAGGCAATATAAATAAGCATCTAGCTCAGGGTCTGGCACAGAGTAGGCACTCAACATACAGAAACAATATATAGGTATTGATCATGTTCTGCTGCTAAAACAAATAAGCCTTGAAATCTCAATGGTTTACAAAATAAAAATGTATTTCTTGCTTACACAAAGTCTAGTACAAACCAGCCATCCCCCTTTTAATCTGGGCCTCTGGAACATGAGGCTTCCTAGGCTACCATGTCAAGGGAAGACAGAGAGACAGAGAAGGCACCCTGGCCTTCAATTTGTAATCAAAATCTTCTCGAAGATCCAGGAAAAGAGATCAAGCAGAGAGGATCAGGGATCAAAATCAACTATTTCAGACAGGGGGAAAAAAAAAAAAAAGGAAGCATTGTTGTCAAAATCAGCCAAATTTAGGACTCACACAAGTGGGAGGGGGTGAGCACAGATGGCCAGGAACCTGGCAGACCCCCATTGAGAGACAGGATAGCACAATGATTTGTTTTGACAGAAATCCACATGTGAGGGTCTTTAAAATACTTTCCCTGGAAGTAGAGTCACAATAAAAATCAAGAACCTTAAAAATATGAATGCCTTTTCCCAAGGGAAGGATGATGATAATTACTGAGAACCTATAGTATGCAAAGCACTGTCTAGGCACTGGGAACCCAGCTGTGATCAGATAAATCCCTTACTGTTTCAGAGCATATATTTCACATTTTAACAGTAAAATGATATTATTTAATCCCCACCATAACTCGAAGAAGTGGACATTAGTATTCAAATTGAACATACCATTTTGCAGATATGAATGTAGAGGCAGGCGGGGGTTAAGCAAATAGTTAAGGTATGCAGCTAATAAATGACAGAGCTGTCTATCACAGAACACAGCTCAGACTGTCGACAAAATTCATTGTTGTTCTTCTAGAAACCTAGAAGTATATAAAGACAAAGTCTCATATACAACAATGTTCATCGCAACAGTATTTATGGTAGAAAAATTTGGGCTGGGCACAGTGGCTCACACCTATAATCCCAGCACTTTGGGAGGTAGGAGGATCACTTGAGTCCAGGAGTTCAAGACCAGCCTGGGCAACATGGGAAGATCCCACCTCTACAAATAATAAAAAATTAGCCAGACTGGGCACGGTGGCTCATGGCTGTAATCCCAGCACTCTGGGAGGCCCAGGTAGGTGGATCACCTGAGGCCAGGAGTTTGAGACCAGCCTGGCCAACATGGAGAAACCCCATCTCTACTAAAAATACAAAGTTAGCTGGGCATGGTGGCACATGTCTATAATCCCAGTTACTCAGGAGGCTGAGGCAGGAGAATTGCTTGAATCCGGGAGGTGGAGGTTGCAGTGAGCCGAGATCACGCCATTGTACTCCAGCCTGGGCAACAAGAGCGAAACTCCGTCTCAAAAAAAAATTAGCCAGGTATGGTGGCACACACCTGTCATTTCAGCTACTCAGGAGGCTGAGGTAGGAGGATCGCTTGAACCCAGGAGGTCGAGGCTGCAGTAAGTCATGATTGCACCACTGCACTCCAGCCTAGGTACCAGAGTGAGACTCCCTCAAAAAAAAAATAAATAAATAATTAAAAATCCAACATTAGAACTTTGGTTAAATAAATCTTACATTATTCAAAAACTAGAATATTGTACAACCATTTTTAAAAATTATTGACATGAAAAAAATATTTATACCATAACGTATATAAATAAAGTCAGATGCAGGGCTGGGTGAGGTGGCTCACATCTGTGATCCTAGCACTTTGCGAGGCTGAGGCTAAAAGATTACTTTGAGGCCAGGAGTTCAAGACCAGCCTGGCAACATAGTGAGACTCCCGCTCTCTACAAAAAAAATTTAAAAATTAGCTGAGCGCAGTAACACATGCCTGTAGTCCTAGCTACTTGGGAGGCTGAGGCAGGAGCATTGCTTGAGCCTAGGAGTTTGAGGTTACAGTGAGCTATGATCACACCACTGCACTCCAGTCTGGGCAACAGAGCAGATCCTTGTCTCAACAAATAAATAATAAATAAGTAAAATTCATCCATAATACATAGGATATGACGGACTATGTAAAATATGCATAGGAAGAGACCAGAACTGTGGTAATAACTTGGGGAAGAGGTGTTTGGGGTCACTTTTTTCTCTTTTATACTATTCATTATTTCCTAACTTTTCTATAAAGCATATATATGCATTACATTTATAAATGGAAAAAAGTTAATGTCTTAAAAGGAATACATACTTTGCCCTGAATTGATCATTATACATTCTATGCACGTAACAAAATTTCATATGTAGCCCATAAATACGTACAAATATAATGTATTATTTTAAAATACACACTTTGAATTCAGCACCTACTTGTGAGGGGAAGCCCTCAGAGGACAGGAGGTGGTAGTTTCAGGTACACCCCCACCCCATAGTAACCCCCACTTGCCTTTGTGCACTGCTTCAGAGCCTGCGAAACACCTTCACTTCCGTGATCTCACCTAAGCCTCCCCACGTGACCCTGTGGAATTCTCATTGCCAGATTTGCAGCTTCAGAAGGATGAGCTTGACAGACAAAATCCCAAGCGCATTAACGCAGTCTCCCATTTGCCTTCGAGAACACCCCTGATCCAGCCAAAAAAGAGCACTTCCTCCAGCAGCAGTGAGTTTGAGGGTGAGTCCCAAATTGGGGTCCTAACGCTGACCAGAAACCCCTACCCAGGGAGCCTGGTCCTGATAACCAGACCCCATTGATATTTCAGCTAAGCGAGATGGGGAGATGGAATCGCTCCCATCAAGCAGCCCCAGTCATATTCCAGAGCACACTGGGGAGACCCTAGAGTCTAAGACCTGACTCCACTATCTTCCAAGCTAGGAAGAGGATGAGGAGGAGCAGGTCTGGGGGGAAAGGGCACACATCCATGCTTTCCTTTCAAAGCTTGGTGGCATCATCTTTTTTTTTTTTATTTTTTTGAGATGGAGTCTCCCTCTGTTGTCCAGGCTTGAGTACAGTGGTGCAATCTCTAATCTCAGCTCACTGCAACTTCCGCCCCCCAGGTTCAAGTGATTCTGCTGTCTCAGCTTCCTGAGTAGCTGAGATTACAGGTGCCCACCAACATGCCTGGCTAATTTTTGTATTTTTAGTAGAGAAAGGGTTTCATCATGTTGGCCAGGCTGGTCTCGAACCCCTGACCTCAAGTGATCCACCTACCTTGGCCTCCCAAAGTGCTGGGATTACAGGTGTAACCACTGCACCTGGCGGCATCATCTTATACATGTATTTTTCATATGCTTAGTTGATGTCTACTTTGGCCACTAGACAGTAAGTGCCAGTAGGGCAGGGCCCACATCAGTTTTGTTCCCTGTTATGCCCCCAGATCCAGCCAGGTGCATGGCAAGTAAACAATGCCAGAAAACACTTGTGGATTGAATGTAGTTCAACTGGGGGTGAAATGCCTCCGGGTCATGGAAGAACAGATGCCCAATCCCGGGACAGGGGCACAGCCCAGGAAGAAGAAATGCAGCCACATTGCTGGGCAGCAATTCTATCCCCAGGTGGTCTCACATAACTCACAGCCACCCCAGGAGTCCTGTTGAGAACTAAAGATTACCCAACCCAGTCATTTTGAAACCCCCTTGAAAACAACATTTCACAGAGTCCAATTTCTATAAAAGACGAAAGAGGAACAGCTCTGCTTGAATCAAGCTTGAGAAGGTAGGAACCCCACTACCTCACCCTCTCCTTCCTTCTGCCCTTCCCACCCCCTACAGGGGTGAGGTTCACAGAGGGTAAGGGACTTCCCACGAGTGTGCTAGGGAATGACGTAGGTGTCAGAGCCACGATGGGCCAAGTCTCCTACCTTCTATGCCACTGTGCTTTGCAAGACAGCTTACCGTCACTGAAGCCACCAGCGTAGCACAACGCAAAACAGGCTGCAAGAAACTCCTCCTATCACAAAAGTCTTCCAAGTCCTAAGCTAGGGGCTGCCTTGGGTCCCTTGGAATTCAAGAATCTGAGGAATGATCAGCAATGGATACAAACAATGAGAACAGTTCATCCAAGCCCTATTCAAAGGCCTTCACCCAGCATAATGTTTTCCTTTCTTCTTTCAGATCTGAATGCATATGCTTCCCAAAGAAATTTTTACAAGAGAAACTTAAACCGCTACTGCCAGGAGCGCTGGCCATTCCAGCCGTGCCTCATTGGGAGGCCCTGAGCATTCTAGCCAGCGGCTGCACAGCTGCTGGGGTGCCTCCATGAGGAAGAGGGCGGTGGACAGGAGTCATGAAGATGAATTCGGAAACTCCCCTGAAGGAGGAGAAGACGTCTGAGCCATCCTTGGGCCACCAAGCAAGAGTCACCCCAGCTCCTGAAAAAGCCCCCATGGGAAGAGCTGCCTCCAATTAAAGTTCTTGATTGCACCAGAGGATGTGTCCTTCCTCTTTTCCTTTCCCCCTTACCAAATAATGTCTTATTATTTTTAAATATATTGTCACATCTTACTAAGCTTTAAAAAGTTAGCCTATTGGCCGGGCACAGTGGCTCACGCCTGTAATCCCAACACTTTGAGAGGCTGAGGCAGGTGGATCACATGAGGTCAGGAGTTCAAGACTAGCCCGGTCAACACGGTGGAACCCCATCTCTACTAAAAATACAAAAATCAGTGAGGTGTAGTGGCGTGCTCCTGTAATCTCAGCTGCTAGGGAGGCTGAGGCAGAGGTTGCAATGAGCTGAGATCTCACCACTGCACTAGCCTGGGTAACAGCCTGGTAACAGAACAAGGCTCAGAGAAAGAAAGAAAGAAAAAAAAGAAAGGAGAGAAAGAGAAAGAGAGAGGGAAAGAAAGAAAGAAAGAAAGAAAGAAAGAAAGAAAGAAAGAAAGAAAGAAAGAAAGAAAGAAAGAAAGAAAGAAAGAAAGAAGGAAAGAAAGAAGAAAGAAGAAAGAAGAAAGAAAGAAAGAAAGAAAGAAAGAAAGAAAGAAAGAAAGAAAGAAAGAAAGAGAAAGAAATAAAGAGAAAGAAAGAGAAAGAAACAGAAGGGAGGGAGGGAGGGAGAGAGGGAGGGAAAGAAAGAAAGAAAAAGAAAGGAAGAAAGGAAGAAATAAAAGAAAGAAAGAAAAAAGAAAAGAAAGAAAGAAGAAAGAAAGAAAGAAAGAAAGAAAGAAAGAAAGAAAGAAAGAAAGAAAGAAAGAAAGAAAGAAAGAAAGAAAGAGAAAGAAAGAGAAAGAAAAAGAAAGAGGGGAGGGAGGGAGGGAGGGAAAGGAAAGAAAGGAAGAAAGAAAAAAGAGAAGGAGAGGAAGGAGAAAAAGTTTTAGCTTTTTGGATACCTTTTGAAATAATTCCAAATTGACAGAAATATTGCAAAAATAATACAGAGAAATTCCCATTTACTTTTTACCCAGAGTCACCAATTGTTTAATCTACATTTTCCCCATTTGCACCACCTTAGCTCACTGCAGCCTCCACTTCCTGAGTTCAAGTGAGTGAACTCAGGAGTTCAATCCTGCCCCAGCCTCCCGAGTAGCTGGGATTACAGGCGCCTGCCACCATGCCCGGCTAATTTTTGTATTTTTAGTAGAGACGGGGTTTCACCATGTTGGCTAGGCTGGTCTCAAACTCCTGACCTCAGGTGATCCACCCTCCTCAACCTCCCAAAGTGTGGGATTACAGGCGTGAGCCACTGTTCCAGGCCAAGGTATATCTTTAATAACACATGAGAACAGATTAATACAGTGTACCTTTAGGGTTAATTTTTAAGCATGAACTTTTTAGCCAAATGAATAAACATACACAGTTTTGTTAGATGCTGCCAAGCTCTCTTCTATAAGAGTGTATGATATCTGAGATACCTGTTTCCCCATGCCCTCAGCAACTGTTTAGCCTCTCCCAATGCTACAGGTGAGAGATGGTATCTCATTTTGGTTTTAACTTGCATTTCTCTTACCATGAGTGAAGACTAACATCTATTCATATGTTTAAGGGTCATTTTTATATGTTTTTATTAATTATCTGTTTATGTCTTCCACTCTTTTTTATTTTTCCCATTAATTTTTGAGTACTCTTTATATACTAGAAATACTAGCTCCTCAAAGTCAAGTTTATTAACATTTCATTGAATCTGGACTTCGGGTTATCATTAGAAAGCCTTTCCCTACATCCAGTTTATAGAGGAATTCACCCACACTTCTTCATTTGCTTGTATAGCATTATATATTAGAAGTATAACCTGTTCCATTTGGCATTTATTATTATGTATGTAGGAAGTATAGATCTAACTTTACACTTTCTCCTAATGATTACTTAGTCATTTCAGCATATTTATTAAAGAGAATATCTTTTGTCCAATCATCCATCTGAGATGACACCTTTATCATATACTAAATTTTAATATATATTTGTGTCTCTTTCTGAACTTTCTATTCTACTCCACTGGGGAGTCTGCCCGTTTTATTCTTGCTTGTATTTTCATGTAAATGTTAGGATCAATTTGTCTAGCGTCAGAAAAAATATTGATGTTATTTTCATCATGATTGTGCTAAATTTATAGATTAACTTAGGGAAAATTATAAATCAGGAAAAACTGACACATCTATAACACTGATTCTTCCTAACCACCAACCAATGGCTTTTCATTTGTTCAAACCTACTTCGTTGGCTTTCAGGACTATTTTCAAGTGTTCTTTATATTAATTTTGCAAATTTCTTATTAACTTTATTCCTAAGTATTTTATCTTTTGTTGCTATTGTAAATGGAGTTTTCTCTCTATTGTTGTAGTTATTGCTTGTGTATAATAACACTATTGACTTCAGTATGCTAATTGTATGCCTCGCTTCCCTTCTGAATTCTTTCATTGTTTGAGTAGTTTTCTTTCTGCTTTCCAATGGTTTACCAGTAATACTATTATGTCATCTGCAAGTAGAAATACTTTAACTACCTCTTCTTCTAATTTTTATGTGTCTGATTTACCTTGTCTAATTGCAATGGTTAATGCCACCAGTACAATGTTAAAGTTAGTAGGTATCTGTGCTTTGTTCCTGATTTTAAATAGCTCCAGTATTTGCACATTGAGGAAGAAGTTGAATTTAGGGCAAAGGCTTAGAGGTAGAGATAGAGAGTGCCATTTTATCATATTAATATAATAGCCATCAATTCCCTCTTTTTTCTTTTTTCCGCATCTATAAGAAAAAAGGCACATAATTTCTTTACTCATATTGAATCAAACTTCCATTCCACAGATAAATTTCACCGACCATGATTTATTATCCTCATACTATGAGGTTGGATTCTGTTTGCTAATATTTTATTAAGTATTTTTGTATCAGTATTGGTAGGTGGCATTGCCTTGTCATTTTCTTTTTGTATTATCCCTACCAGATGTGGTTATCAATATAAATTTGCTTCACAAAAAGAATTTGGAAGTTTTACTTTAAATGCTCTAGAACAATTTATGTAGTACTGTAACTGGTCTTTAAAAGCTTGGTGAAACTCTCCTTGTGAAACTCTCTGGACCTGTTGCCTATTTGGGGGAGGGTAATTCCTTAATAAATTTCTTCTACAGAAATTGATAGTTTCTATCTTTAATGCAGTGAATTTAATAAACTGTATTTTCCCAGAAAATTATCCACTTCCTAGTTTTTCAAACTTTTCAAAATAAAAGTATGTTACGGACTCTCAAGATTTTTAAAATTTCTTTTGTTTCAACAATTATTTCCCCCTCATTCTTTCTCATTTTATATATTTGCACTTTCTCCTTTTTTTCCTGATTAAGCTACATAGTATTTCTATTTTGTTACTTTTTTTCAAAAAAAGATTTCGATTAATTAGATCTGCTTTTTAACATTCCAGTAAATTCTGCTTTTAAACTTTTGGTTACTTTGTTGCTCTTTTTCCAGCTTTTAGAATTGGGAAATTATTTCATTATTTTATTTTCTTGATACAAGTGTTTAAACACTGTCCCACTGCGAAACATTAAAGTTGAAGCTACAATTAAGGTTGCTAAGAGGCCGGGCGCGGTGGCTCAAGCCTGTAATCCCAGCACTTTGGGAGGCGGAGACGGGCGGATCACGAGGTCAGGAGATCGAGACCATCCGGGCTAACACAGTGAAACCCTGTCTCTACTAAAAAAAATACAAAAAACTAGCTGGGCGAGGTGGCGGGCACCTGTAGTCCCAGCTACTCGGGAGGCTGAGGCAGGAGAATGGTGTGAACCCGGGAGGCGGAGCTTGCAGTGAGCTGAGATTCGGCCACTGCACTCCAGCCTGGGCAACAGAGCGAGACTCCATCTCAAAAAAAGAAAAAAGGTTGCTAATCAGTGACCTTGAGATAATCCACAGTTACCTGGGTGGGCCCCATGTAATCACACTGGGAGGATCTGCAGCCCACTCTGGGGCAGGTTTCTGCTACAATAGCACAGAGGCCAGGACAGGAGAGGAGGCAGCAGCAGTCGGGAATTCACCAACAACCCCTTCCTGGTGAGAAGGGACTAAATTGTCATGTGACTTGCTTGGCCAATGAAAACACAGCAGATAGGACACTAGCAGGGGCTTAGGAATGTGTTTTCACAGTGGGGCTTGCTGTGTCTTCCTCTAGCAGCCCCAGAAGAACACGCCTGGCTGCCTACTAATCCAAAACGGGTAAGAGACAAGTGAGGCAGAACCACTCCAGCCGACCTGATAGGCACAGTGGACATTATGGCATGGTGGACAAAGGGATGGACCCCTGGAGAGGGGCTCAGCATATGTCCTCCCTCCTCCCTTTGTGGTTCAGTCCAAACCCCACTGTCTCCAACATTCCCTGGTTCCCCCACTCTGTGACATCACTGCCAGCCTCCTGTCCACTCTGCCAGCTGCAGGTGAGTGAGGCTCATAGGTTAGACCTAAGGGTATGAGGGGGTAATCTTTCTGTACTAAAATAGAAAATGCCCCCAACACTCCAGGACACCTATTCACTTTGTTACAAGCAGCACCCCTTATTTGCCTTGACCACACTGTTTCTCTGTTTCTGGGTCCCAGTCTCCCCACCTGTGCTGAAAGACTCCTAAGGGCTCTCTTAGCTCCAGACGACTTCCTGTTTGACCTCATTGATCTTTCTTACTCTGATCAAAGTGCTGTGGGGTCCCTAGAGAACCGAAACTCAACAATCCACTAGGGACAGCCCAAGGGCCCTTTTCTTTGGCTCCTGCTTCCCTCTAGAGGCGGGCATTGGTAATGCAAGAAACACCACCCGACTCCGTCCCAGCCAGCATCTCAGTGACATTAAACGCTTACTATGTGCCGGATACCCTGCAAAGCACTTGACATCTTTATGTCACCAAATCCTTACAACAGCATTCTGCGGGTAGGTTTCACCATACCATTGTACAGACTGGAAAACTGAGGTTCAAGAAGGCTAAGTGGCCCGAAATTACACAGCAAGATGCAACAGGAATTAGGAACTGAAGTCCATCTAAGTTAAAAAGGAGTGTGCTCTTAACTGTTCTGCTGTTCTGCCAGGCTTCAGATGGAGCCTTTCCATTTAAAAACCACTTACCATCAACTCTTGGAGGTCAAGGTGGTTCTGAACATCTCATTCTGGAATTGTATGGACAGAATAAACTCTGGCTTCAGATAAAACTACATTAAAATCCCAGCTGTTCCTGTTGGCTGCCACACCTGAGCAAGTCACCTTTCTTAGGCTCAGTTCCCTCCATCTGGAAAATCAGACAAAGTCCCTTCTTTGCAAGGTGGAGAGGAAAATGCAATGAGCTCAGAGATGTCAAAGGACCTGCCCAAATGCTCAATGAATGTCAGTGTTCTTGACATCATGGCTGTTTCTAGTCCCATAACTTTCTGAGATTTTTTTTTTTTTTTTTTTTTTAAAGCCTGTTCATGGAAGGGAGAATGGGGTGAAGGATTGAGCTTCTTGAAGGAGGTCACACCTGAGCTGTCTTCAAGTGTAATGAGGAGAGGACATAGAGGTGCAGGTTGCAGCTTGTGCAGAGGCACAGGGATAGAACAGTAAGAGAAAGTCTGGAGCACAGCCAGCAGCTCCTATGGCTGAAGAGTAGTGACTGAGTTGGAACCAGTGGAGCTGGCAAAGTTGACAGGGGCAGATCCTCAGACAAGTTTGAACAGCAGAACAGGGGAGCCGCTGAGGGTTTAAGGCAGAGGAGGAGTGATCTAACAGGATTGGCACCAGGGACAGATCTTCTGGTTGCAGATGAGCCACCAGAGAGGCCAGTGGGAAAGCAGTGGTCAGGATCCAAAGACAGGAGGCGCTAGTGGTGAGGGCAATGGGAATGGAGGGTGGCCGACAATGGAGATATTTATGGGATAGATTCAAAAGACCTTGATGAATGTGAACAGATGGGAGGTAAGGGGTGCCCCATTTCTAGCTGCAGACACAAAATGAATAGTGGTACCTGTCCCCAAAATAGGAAACATGAGAGGAGGAAAAGCACGTTTGGGATGGAGAGGGTGGGGAAGAGAGGTGGTCCCACCAGCAGGCAGCCAAAAACAACCCTATAAGTCATCCATAAAGCCATCAATCAACTTGGCAGGTGGGTGAGGCAGGTGGTGTCCTGCTGGTTGTGACATTCCTTGCTACTCCCTGGTGACAGCACCTGCTTGAACCCTGAACCAAAGTGAGATACATACAGGTTCATCCAACCATGCCACAAATGCTGTTAACCACCTGTCCTATACCCTGCACTGGGGACTCAGCAGCGAACACAGGAGACTCCCTGCCTTCCTGGGTTTACTAATGGGAAAGTGAGTACGAGAACATAAATAAATTCTAGGCTACTTCTGAACATGACAAGGGCTGCAGAGAAGCATGAGGTGGGGAAGGGAAATAGAGAGTGCTGGGAGTGGGGAGGAGGCTTAAACAGAGGGAATAAATGGAGAGAATTAAATAGAGTAAATGGGCCAGAGAAGGCCTCACTAGAAAAAGTGTTCATGGCTGGGTGTGGTGGCTCATGCCTATAATCCCTGTACCTTGGGAGGCCGAGGCAGGCAGATTTCCTGAGGTCAGGAGTTCGAGACCAGCCTGGCTAACATGGGGAAACCCCGTCTCTACTAAAAACACAAAAATTAGCCGGGCATGGTAGTGCGTGCCTGTAATCCGAGCTACTCAGGAGGCTAAGGAATGAGAATCGCTTGAACCCCGAAGGCAGAGTTTGCAATGAGCTGAGATCACCCTCCAGCCTGGCCAATAGAGCGATACTCCATCTCAAAAAAAAAAAAAAAAAAAAAAAAAAGATAAAGTGTTCTCTAAGCAAAGGTTTGAAAGAAGTGAGAAAATGAATCTTGTGGATCTCTAGGGGAAGAGCATTCCAGCAGAAGGTGGAGCAAACGCAAAGAGCAGTATGTTTGGTGTGGCAGGAAAGGGATGAAGGGTAAAGTAGCAGTAGACAGTGAGGGACAGGTGGATAAATGGTTAGATTATGAGTTTTTTCAAGAGAGGCCCAGGGAAGGACTTTTCTTTTACTCTGCATGATACTGGAAGCCACTGGGAGGTTCTGGGCAGAGGTGTGACATGATCTAATGTCTGTAGGAGGAGGATTCATCTGTGTTGATGCTTAATGCTGATGCTTTGGAGCCGTTGCAATAATCCAAGTAAGAGATGCTGGTGACTGAGGCTGGAGAGGAGCATTGGACAGGTGAGAAGCCACTGCCCAAGGATGAGGCCATGGAGTGAACCCAGTGTGCTGTGATTGACACATGACCACTGATGATGGAAATTTCCAAAGTGGGGCTTTGGCCACAGAGAAAGGGGAGCAAGAGCAGATGGCCAGAGCCTGGAAAAGAGAAAGGAGGTTGGGAATAAGATAGACTTACAACCTTGGGTCATCAGAGCTGGGAGAATGCTTGGAAAGATGGATGATGCAGCCCACTGACTTCCTGTGGCAGATGCGGAGGGCCTCAGCATGGGCTAGCCCAAAGCCACACAGCAAGTTAGTGGCAGTGCCAGGACTGGGACCAGCGAAGCTGGGCTGCATCATCATGCTCCTGTGGGACCTGGGCCCAGCTGGAATAATGGAGCCAACAAACCATATGGGAAGACAATGAGCACAGAAAGCACTTTGAGGCACCTCCCATCAGAGTGGCCAATTTACAGACAATTAAACACTCATCACTCCAACGTGGTATTACTGTTCCCATTTTCCACATAAGAAAGGGAGGCCAGTGGCTGGGCAAATTGACTCATGCCTGTAATTCCAGCACTTTGGGAGACCGAGGCCGGAGGACCACTTGAGGCCAAGAGTTTAAGACCAGCCTGGGAAGAATAGCAAGATACCGTCTCTACAAAAAGTTAAAAAAAAAAAAAAAAAAAAGCCAAGTTTGGTGTCACACACCCGGAGGCCCAGCTACTCAGGAAGCTGAGGCAGGAGGATCACTTGAGCCTAGGAGTTCAAGGTTGCAGTGAGCTATGATTACGCCACTTCGCTCCTGGCTGGGCTACAAAGCAAGACTCTGTCTCAAATAATAAATAAATAAAATAAAATAAAGTGAAGCACGAAGAGATTACAGAACCCACCCAAGAGCACACACACACCTAGAGAGAAGGTAAATCTGACTCTTAAACACCAGCTTGTCTGCGTGGGCTGCCGCATCTCCTGGGGTTCTGCTGCTATAGGACCTGGCAAAGAAGAGATTCACGTTTTTCAGCTACAGTCGTAAGTTCATCTAGAAAACGACGCTGCCCAGAGAACTGTGCCGGACCTCCAACATCTGCTGTTCAAGAAGGCGACCCTACAGGTAAAGACTGGCAGAGTGGAGGCTCCAAGTCCTTTCCACAGGTAGGAGAAATGTGCACACTTGAAGAAAGACTGGCCCTCAGAGTGGTGGGCCCAGGCAGGTGGGCCTGGAACTGCTGGCCACAGGGAGCTACAGCAGGTCAGAGAGAGGGGAGGGCCCACTATGACCCAGTGCTTAAATAATAATGGGTTTCTGGGATTGGAGCTGCAGAGCCAGGAGCCCCAGTGCCCTTTCCTCCTCCCACCGCCCACCAAAACATGGGGTCCAAGATCTTCTGTTGTTGCCGCAAGACCAGCGAGGGGTCTTCTACCACTGCTGGCTTCCACAATCCAAGAATGTTCCAACAGCATCATCCACGGTCCTTTAGTAGGTTCCAGGAGTGGGTGTATGATAGTGTTGGGAACATCTGATGATTCTCTGTGCCTCAGCCTCCCTAGCCACCTCCTGCTGGGACATGCTCAGATTTCTTTCAGCCTTCTGGGAGTGTGGAAAGGGCGTACTCAAACCTGTAACGACACAACCTAAAGACTCTATGAGTTATTAGAGATTAGTTACTAGGTAGCAGATATTCGTTGAAATCACTGGCTTTAGTCCTCCATAGTAGTTTATTGATTCATTTAATTTCTCACTGAGTTGGTGGTATTTTATTAGATGGTAGTTTAAACTCTGCCTCAGCTGCTTACTGAGTTTGGGCATGTCGCCGACCCTCCCTCTCTAAGCCTCAGCATCCTTCTCTCCAAAATGAGGATAACGATAATATATCGCCCACTGTGCAGGCTATTAGAAGATGAAGGGAGACACTGTGTGTAAGTGAATGCATATGGCCACACACAAAGAAGACATTCAGCAAATGATATCTGTGGATGTGTATTAGGATCAGCTGGGCCATGCTGAGGTAATGAGTAAACTCTAAAATCTCCATTGCTTTACCCAGCTTGAGATCATTCTTAGCTCACACAAGCAAACTTTTATTTTTAAAGCCATGAATGATCTGAGGAGTCTCTGAGTGGAGTATGGCCAAGATAGGTTATTCACGTATCACTCAAAGCCTTTACCCAGGATAAGTTTATTCCTCTGTTCTTTCAGATCTGAACACAAATTCTCTCCACAGTGCTGCACCAAACAGACATCCACGCCTCCCCCATGACAAACGCGTGATGCTCAAGGCGTGCACCCTCAGGAGGCCATGAGCATTCTAGTCGGCGGCACCCACGTGGTCCCTGAGGCTGCACGGCTGCTGCGCTTCCATGAGGAAGAGGGTGGTGGACAGGAGTCATGAAGACTGATTCAGAAACTCCCCTGCAGGAGGAGAAGATGTCTGAGCCATCCCTGTGCCACCACCAAGAGTCACTCCAGCTTCTGAAAAAGCCACCATTGGGGGAGCTGCCTCCAATTAAAGTCCTTGGTCACATCAGAGGAAGTGTCTCTCCTCCTTCCCCCTTTGCCAGCCCTACCTCTGAGATTCCCAAGAATGTGGAGCAATTAGACCCTGGCACCTCTTGGAAAGAAATGCGGTTTTATCATTTTAACACATTAACACTTTTTTTTTCAGTCACTCCTAACCAACCTAACAAGGAAGTGCTCTATTAGGAGAGGCCAGTTTGCATAACAGGCCGCTGTCATAAACGTCCAGAGCTTGAGGGCACAATTCTGCTCACCTACTGTGCGACTCCATTTGACGCTCAGGGCCACAGGGAACAGCAGGGCAGGGTGTGAAAAACTCTGCAAACAGCAGCCCTAGAGTTATGCAACACGTAGCCAGTGCAGATCCGCAGCACTGCTTGTGCTGAAACACGGAGCATGCGACTGTGAGTAACATGCAGAGGACCCCACGTGGTTTCCACGTTAGCCAGGGAGCCAGGCACAGAAGTGTATCACTCTGCCATCACAGGGCAAACACTTGGAGAGCAAAATGACAAAGAAGCATTTTGCCACTGACTTGGGGATTCATGGAAGGCTTCCTGGAGGAGATGGGGCTTCAGTTTTCTGAAGGTTGAAAGGGAGTTAGCCAAAAGGAGAGGGGATGATATTCCAGAAGGAGGGAATACAATCAGCAAAGTTGGAAAATAGGGACACGACCTGGGAAGGCATGAGGGTAGCAAAGTACCAAGTCTGGAGTAACTCAAGTGAAAACCTGAGCCAGGGTTTGGTGGGAGGTGAGCAGAACACCAAGAGCTTTGTATCCAGGGAAAGGGAGCTGGACTCTATCTTGAAAATAATGGGAAGCCACAGATGAGTTTTAAGCAACAAAGTGACACAGCCTGATTTCCGACTTTTGTACTATGAACAGTGCCTTAGTCTGTTCGGGCTACTAAAATAAAATACCATAACTGGGTGACTTACAAACAACAGAAGTTTATTTCTCACAGTTTTGGAGGCTGGGAAATCCAAGATCAAAGCTCCAGCAGAATCAGTGTCTGGTGAGGGCCCGTTCCTCATAGAGGGCGCTTCTTGCTGTGTTCTCACATAGCAGAAGGGGTGAGGGGTCTCTCTCAGGCTCTTTCATAAGGGCACTAATGTCAATCATGAGGGCTCTGCTCTCATGACCTAATCCTCCTAAACCTCCCAAAGTCTGCAATTCTGAAACCATCACCTTGGGAGTTAAGATTTCAACATATGAATTTGGGGGGACATTAGCATTCAGACCATAACAAACAAGGTGAGTTGGAAGACAATGCCTTTTTGTTTGTTTGAGATGGAGTCTTGCTCTGTCACCCAGCCTGAAGGGCAGTGGCATGATCTCCACTCACTGAAACCTCCACCTCCCAGGTGCAAGGATTCTCCTGCCTCAGCCTCCCAAGTAGCTACAGGAACGTGCCACTACACCCAGCTAATTTTTGTATTTTTAGTAGAAACAGGTTTTTGCCATTTTGGCCAGGCTGGTCTTAATCTCCTGACCTCAGGTGATCCGCCCACCTCAACCTCCCAAAGTGCTGGGATTACAGGCGTGAGCCACTGCACCTGGCCAGAAGACAACTTATTAATTAGCACTCCTTGTGCCTGCCCTGCCTCAGAAAAGTGAAGAATAAAGGAATATGGCCATGGGATTGTGGAGTAAAAGTCACACCTTCAATGAAAAACCCATCCTGGCTACAATTTGAAGGACGGAATTTTTTTTTTTTTTTTTTTTTTTTTTGAGACAGAGTCTCGCTCTGTCATCCAGGCTGAAGTGCAGTGGCGTGATCTCAGCTCACTGCAACCTCCATCTCTCGGGTTCAAGAGATTCTCCTGCCTTAGCCTCCCAAGTAGCTGGGATTACAGGCGCGTGTCACCACGATTTGAGTATAGTAATAATCGCAATAGACAGTCCGGGACATTGCTTACTCTGTGCCAGGTCCTCTTCTAAGTGCTTCATAAATATCAACCCAATCAGCAAAATAACCCAAAAAGGTTAGAACTATTACTACCTGATTTTACAGATTAGGGAACTGAGACACAGGTTAAATAAATCTTTTAAGGTTTACACTAATTCACATTAAGTGCCAGAGCTAAGACTTGAACTCAAAAACGCAACTGCAGAGTCCACACTCTTAACCACTTGGTTATGCAGCCCCTCGATAATGGTAGAATGACATTCAGTTATTGCTCTGGACCCCAAATTGACTGTTCATTGCCTGCTCTTCAAAAATGGAACTGGCCCTTTAAATATTTTTATGTTGGTAGTTGGTGCAATGTTAGGCTCTGTCAGGAGGGGGTGCTAGAGACATTGGAGGAGGAAGGGGCCTTCCTTCCTGGTTGTAAGGGGCCCATCTTAACAGCACACAACTCACAGCTTCTCCAACATCACCCTTCTGCAGTGCAGGCAACTTTTCCAGAACAGGAATCCTGCAGAGGATGGTGGTCAGTAGCACTTTGCAACTAACAGCTTCTCCTAGTGTCCCCCACAAATAGGAGGGGTGCCTCTAATCAGACACCATTCCATGACAGATTTCCCTGGCACCCAAGGGCAGACTCCAGAACATTCTCCCAGACTTCTCTGCCATTGTAAGCCACAGCTACCCCCTTCCCAGCAAGATCTGGATCTCAGCTAGGGATAGAGCCTGGGGGTGTTCTTTCTTAGTTCTAGGGGTGCTGGCTGCTCCTTATGTCCATTATTCCTATATTCTTTAAAGCTCTCCTGACTTCTTACCACTCCTTCATTACTCCAATCCCCTGTTCTAGTTAGTACTTACATTAAACTTCTCATATTCAAATTGTTATGTGGTTTCTGTCTCCCAATTGGATCATGACTAATGCAGAAATCCAATTAAGAGGCTGAGCTTACGTCTGTGGCCCCAGAACTACAGGAGGCAGAGACAGGAGGATCACTTGAGGCCAGGAGTTTGAGATCAGCCTGAGCAACACAGCAAGACCCCATCTTTACCAAAACAAAACAAAACAAATTAAGCGACTGCCTAGGCGATCAGGACAGACAGCAATACAGGCCTACAGTAGGGCAGCAGCAGTAAGGATGAAGAGGACCTTGAGTCGTATTTCTCAAGCAAATCTGGCCAATTCTAACTCAGAACCTTACAGGAAAGAAGATTCTGGGGAATGAGGTCCTTGTGGTATTGAGGCCAAGTGGACAACACACAGCAGATCACTTAATTTTGGGCTATTCCAGGCTGGAGGGGCCTGTGGGACATCTGGATGGCCATTATTAAGAAGGTTGGCAATATTTAGCAGGAAAAGGTAAAAGAACTATAGCTGGAAGGAAGCAGAGGGGCTTACCACATGTGTGTGGAGTTGTCAGCTCACTGCATTGTGGCACCTCTTCCCCATGGGATGAGACCCCACTGGCATCCGTTGGGTGAAGATACAGTTCACTTTCCCAGACCTCATGTCCAGAGTCCTCTTCCACTGCCCATTCTCATACTGTATCCACTGGACCCACCCTCTTACCCAGATTCCCCTTGTCCTATGCATTCCTCACCTCCTCCCATGCCAGGGTCCCACTTTCCTTCCCCAGCAAACCCCATGTTCCTTATTTCTTGGAGCTGCTTCTTGCAACAACTATAGCAGGTACTTTACACAAAAAAAGATGCTCCTTAAATGTCACTTCCTGTTTCAATAATTTAGAAACTCCTTCACAGAAAGGATGCAAAGCAGCCTCCATCCTGTGACTTTTTTAAAGGGCTCTCAGACACAGGGTGACATCTTTCTTTGAAGGATTCTCAAATAATAACAATAAAAATAATCATGGAGGCCACAGCTGGATTTACTTCTGATCATGGCAAACTAGCTTATATCAGACTAACCCTCCTGCTGACAACAGTTTAAAAGCAATTGTTTTTTTTTTCTTAAATGTGTTTGAATGCATCAGAGAGATATCAACATAGTGAGGACATGAGGGGCCAAGATGCTGAAGAGGAAAGTACAGAGAGAGAAGATGAACAATGAAGCCTTCTTATCCCCTTGAGGCACCTGCCAAGTCCTAAGCAGAGTCCAAGTAGCTGAAAAGCAGAGTAAAGCTTTCAGAAGTCTCACAGCTTGGGGTAACAAAAATTGGAGGTTTAGGACTCACCATGAAAGAGGAGTCCTGGTTAGAGAAATATATATATATTACATTTATATATATAATATATAAAAATATATATTATATATTAATATATATTTACACATATGTGTGTGTGTATATATACACACACACACATTTTTAGCTAAAACCCCTGAAGGGCTACAGCCTGAGAGTAAGGTGTAATCACAACTAGACTAGCTCTTACAAAGCCCAGGGTCAAGTTTATCTCAAGCCTACTTTTCCCAGAGGTAAAAGTAAATCCTGTCTGAGGGAAGATCCAGAGCCTTGTATATCTCCTTCGATATTTCATTTTTCAAAATATCTAGCATTTAATGAAAAATTACCATGAATATCAAAAAATAAGACTAACTGACTGAAGAGCAAAAGGAAAAAAAAAACAGATATTAGAGTTTGCAGACATGAACTTTAAAAGCAGTACAATTAGCCGGGCGTGGTGGCTCACGCCTGTAATCCCAGCACTTTGGGAGGCCGAGGCGGGCAGATCAAGAGGTCAGGAGATCGAGACCATCCTGGTAACACGGTGAAACCCCGTCTCTACTAAAAATGCAAAAAAAAAATTAGCCAGGTGTGGTGGCGGGCACCTGTAATCCCAGCTACTCGGGAGGCTGAGGCAGGAGAATGGCGTAAACCCGGGAGGCGGAGCTTGCAGTGAGCTAAGATTGCGCCACTGCACTCCAGCCTGGGTGATAGAGTGAGACTTTGTCTCAAAAAAAAAAAAAAAAGCAGTACAATTAAATATTGAGGAGAATAGATGACAAGATTGGTAATTTCATTTGAGAACTGGAAACTATTTTTTAAAAAACAAAATTGTAGAACTGAACATTATGATAGATGAAATTAAAAACTCAGGCTGGGCATGGTGGCTCACACCTGTAATCCCAGTGCTTTAGGAGGCAGAGGCAGGAGGATTACTTGAGGCCAGAAGTTCGAGATCCGCCTGGGCAACACAGCAAAACCCCGTCTCTACAAAAAATTTAAAAATTGGCCAGGCATGGTGGCACCTGCCTATCGTCCTAGCTACTTGGGAGTCTTAGGTCCCAGGAGTTTAAGGCTGCAGTGACCTGTGATTGTGCCCACTCCAGCCTGGGCAACAGAGCAAGACCCTACCTCTTAAAAAAAAAAAAAAAGTTAGAAACTGGATTGACTTTTAAATGAAACATAGGGTTAACAAAAAAACTCAATTGATAGGATTAAACACAAATGAAGACAAGATTAATGGAGAAGACTAGTCAGTAGAAAATATCCAGACTGAATCACAAAGAGCCAAAAGAATGGAAAAATACCAAGAAGGGTCTTAGAGATATAGTGAAAAAGTCTAACACTTATCATTAGAGTCCTGAACAAGATGAGAGAAGAGGGTGAATGCCATGATGAAAGATATCATGTCACAGATTCAAGATGTGCTGTGAACAAGCACAAGCAGGAAAAATACTTTAAAAGCTACAGCTAGGCACATCAGAATGTAACTGCTAAAACTCATAGAAAATGTTAAAAGCAACAATGGGGCTGACAGATGACTTCTCAACAGAAACAATAGAAACCAAAGACATTTTCAAAAGGTGAAAAGAAAATAACTGCACTAACCTAGAATTCCTTACTTACCAAAAATATCTTCCAAAAACAAAAACAAAATACAGACTTCTCAGCAAACAAAAATTGAATTCATCACAAGATCCGTACTGAAAGGAAAACACTAAAGGTATTTCTAAATATACTATACTAAATATGATACTATATTGAAGAAAAATTCTAAAGTTAGTTCCAGGAGAAGAAGGATCCAAAATAGATGCACATAAATACAGAAAGGAACGAAGGGTAATAAAAAAGAAATAACAAATAAAGAGTAATAAAAAGTAATGTGAATAAATCTAAATGAATATTGACTATAGAAAGCATTAATAAGAATATCTGTTGTGGCTTAAAATACAGAGAAAACTGAAATCCACGACAAGACTACCACAACAGGTAGAAAGGTGAAAGAACTGTATAGTTGTTGGGGCCAGGCCCAGTAGCTCTCACCTGTAGTCCCAGCACTTTGGGAGGCTGAGGCAGGTGGATCACTTGAGATCAGGAGATTGAGACCAGCCTGGACAATATGGTGAAACTCTGTCTCTACTAAAAATACAAAAATTGTCAGGGTGTGGTGGTGCACACTTGTAATTCCAGCTACTCAGGAGGCTGAGGCGAGAGAATCGCTTGAAGCTGGGAGGCAGGAGGTTGCAGTGAGCCAAGATTGTGCCACTGCACTCTAGCCTGAGCCACAGAGGGAAACTCCGTCTCAAAAAAAAAAAAAAAAAAGAATTGTGTAGTTGCTGGGTTGTCCAGAAAATTGTAGAAGTGACCACTTATAATACACTTCAGTTAGTCAAGGATGCTTGTTAAATCTAGGATAAGAACTAAAAGAAAAGTATACTTCATATGCTAATAAAGGAGAAATTACCCAGAACAAACAACCTTAATCCAAAAGAAGGAAAAAAGACAGAAAAAAGAAAAGAACACAGTAAGAGAAAACCAATAGAAAGACTTATTAGTAAGATGGTACATTCAAACCCAAGTCTATCAATAAACACATTAGACATAGTGTAGTAAATACTCTGAATTTTAAAAAATCTTAATTTCAAAAAAGCAAATCTTACATGCCTACAAGGGTGAAACCTTAAATGTAAGAATGTGGAGGTCAAAAGTAAAAGGATGAACAAAGATATACTATGCAATGACTATTCAAAAGAAAGCTAATTTCCTCTCAGTAAGCAAGGAATAGAGAGGAAACTTTCTCAACTTATTAAAGAATATCTCATTTGGGCATGGTGGCTCAGGCCTGAAATCTCAACACTCTGGAAGGCTGAGGTGGGAGGATCAACTCCAGGAGTTCAAGACCAGCCTAGGCAACAAAATGATACTTTATCTCTACAAAAAACTAAAAAATTATGGCTGGGTGTGGTGGCCCAGGCCAGGCATGATGGCTCACGCCTGTAATCTCAGCACTTTGGGAGGCCAAGGTGGGTGGATCACCTGAACTAAGGAGTTCAAGACCAAACTGAGCAACACTAACATGACAGAACCCTGTCTCTACCAAAAATACTAAAATTAGCCAGGCATGCAATGCATGCCTGTGGTCCTAGCTACTCAGGAGGCTGAGGTAAGAGGATCACTTGAGCCTGAGAGGCAGAGGTTGCAGTGAGCCAAGATCCCACCACTCCACTCCAACCTGGGTGACAGAGTGCGATCCATTTCAAAAAAAAAAAAACAATTGGCCAGGTATGGTACAGACCCAGCTACTCAGGAGGATTGCTTGAGCGCCAGAGATCAAGACTGCAGTAAGCTGTGATCGTGCTACTGCACTCCAGCCTCCAGCCTGGGTGACAGAGTGAGACCCTGTCTCAAAACAAAACAAAACAAAACAAAAAAACTACTAGGGCTGGGCATGGTGGCTCATGCCTGTAATCCCCAGCACTTTGGGAGGCCGAGGCAGGCGGATCACAGGGTCAAGTGATCAAGACCAGCCTGGCCAACATGGTGAAACCTGATCTCTACTAAAAACAAAAAACAACTAGCTGGGTGTGGTGGCACACGCCTGTAGTCCTAGCTACTGGGAGGCTGAGGCAGAAGAATTGCTTGAACCCAGGAAGTAGAGGTTGCAGTGAGGCGAGATCGGGCCACTGCACTCCAGCCTGGTGATTGAGCAAGACTCTGTCTCAAAAACAAAACAAAACAAAACAAAAAAACCTACCAAAAAGTCCAGAGCTAACATTATATTTAATAGTGAAGGCCAGGCATGGTGGCTCACGCCAGTAATCCCAGCACTTTGGGAGCCCAAGGAGGGCAGATCACCTGAGGTCAGGAGTTTGAGATGAAGCTGGCCAATGTGAAGAAACCCCATCTCTACCAAAGAAAAAAAAAAAAGTATAAAAATTAGTTGGGTATGGTGGTGCAGATCTATAATCCCAGCTACTCGGGAGGCTGAGGCAGGAAAATTGCTTGAACCCGGGAGATGGAGGTTCCAGTGAGCTGAGATCACGCCACTGTACTCCAGCCTGGGCAACAGAGCAAGACTCTGTCTCAAAAAAAAAAAAAAAAAAAAAAATAGTGAGACACTAGAAACTCCCACTACAATCATAAACAAGGCAAGAATGTTCTCTCTTACCACTACTCTTCAACATCATACTGGAAGTCCAAGCCAATGAAATAGGACAAGAAAAGGAAATGAAAAGTATGCAGATATACAGATGAGGAAGGAAGAAATAAACTGTCTTTGCTTACAGGTTCCGAGATGATTATCTCATCAACAAAAGAATCAACAAAGAAACTCCTAAAACTAATAAGAGATTATAGCAAGGTTGCAGGATACAATGTGAATAGATAAAAGTCAATCACTTTCCCATATATTAGCAATGAACAAATGAAATTTGAAACTAAATATACAATACTATTTTTATTAGCACCCAAAAAAATAAGATATTTAGGTATAAATCTTATAAATCTAACAAAATATGTACAAGATCTATAAGAAAAATTACCAAAAAAAAAAAAAAAAAACTGTAGGAAAAAGGAAAAACCTCTACAAAACTGATAAAAGAAATCAAAGAACAGCTAAATAAATGAAGATAGATTCTATGTTTGTAGACAGAAATCAATATGGTGAAAATGTCAGTTCTTGCAACTTGATCTATGGATTTGATGCCATCCCAATCAAAATAAACAGTGAGTTGTTTTGTGGATATTGACAAACTGATTCTAAAGTTTACAAGGAAAGGCATAAGACACACAATAGCCAAATCAACATTGAGAGAGAAGAACAAAGTTGGAGGACTCACACTATCCAATTTCAAGACTTACTATAAAGCTACAGTAATCAAGACAGTGTGTTTTTGGGAAAGAACAGACACATAGATCAATGGAACAAATAGAGAGCCCAGAAATAGACCCACATAAGTATAGTCAACTGATCCTTGGAAAAAAAAAAAAAGCAAAGGCAATACAATGGAGCAAAGAGAGTCTTTTCAACAAACGGTGCTGGAACAATATGCAAAAAATTAATCCAGATAGAGACCTTACATCCTTCAGAAAAACTAACTCAAAATGAATTACAGACCTAAATGTAAAAACACTCAACTATAAGATAACATAGGATAACATAAACTAGAAGCTAACAGCAGCCAGCAGCTGCAGAAGAAACGTCCCCCACTGACTGAGCCCTTACTGTGGACCAGGCTCTGTGCTTCACATCAATCACTTCCATTAACCCCCCTTATTATCACACTCCCCCCTTAACAGATGAGGAAATTAGGTACAGGAAGTACAGAAAGAGTGAGTATCTGGCCCAAAATCAACGGTTTGCTCTTTATCTCCTTGTTATGTTATCTCTGGATGCTGAATTCCAGAGATTTGACTAAAATCTTTATTGACATAAGTATACCCCATGGCACTGAAATAGGTGAGGTCTGAGGCAGACTGAATAGCCTTAACTGTTAATGACCTGCTACATCAACAAAAATATACATCAGGTATCTACAATATACATGACAAAAATTTTTTTAAGCAACAATTTATTGAGTTTTCACTCAAGTTTGGAATTCAAAGTTGCAAGCACTTGACACTTTTTTACATCATTATTTAATCCTTACTACAACAACCTGCCAAGTACATGCTCTTATCCCCATCCTATAGATGAGGAATGAGATTCAATGAGAGGAAGAACATTGTTCTTAAGTGGAAGAACTTGAATTAGAATAAATGGAACTCTAGAATCCATGCTTCACTCTCACTCGAAGACATCGCACTGCCTCCACGATGGCCACAACTATCACTAACACAGAGCCTTAAGACTTAGAAGCTGGCTGGGCATGGTAGTTCACACCTGTAATCCCAGCACCATGGGAGGCCAAGGCAGGAGGATCACTTGAGGCCAGGAGTTCAAGACTAGGCTGGGCAACAAGACCCTATCTCTCTGAAAAAATGACATTAAAAAAAAATAAATAAAAATTAAATAAAATTTAAAAACTGATGAGCATTCTTGTGTGTAGTATGTGATCTTCACAGCAATCCTGTAAAGTAGGTGAGACAGAGATCATAGGGATTTCATAAATGAGGAAACTGAGGCACAGATGCAGAGAAATGTACATTGTGGGCATACCCTGAAAGCCCTACCCACTAGGTGGGACCATCATCCATTCTAAAGAAGGGAAAAGAAACACACATCAAAGGTTCTTAAGTAGACATTAAAATTGAAAAACTGCTGCTTTGTCATTTACAAACACATTTTTATTCTCTGTTATTTACTTACCAGGATTCTAGGACTGAATGAGAAATACGGGCCTCTTTCTATTGGTCATATTCACAGCCAACATTTCCTCTGTGCCAGGTCAGAAAGACAGTGGTCACCTCCGTGAATAATTTGCTTGAGCAAAGCTGCTCTCAGCCTTGACTAAAGCAGCCTTTCCAGGGGCTGGTCTATACCCATGGTCTCTCTTCTCTGGCACACAGAAAGTGAATGGTCAGACTCATCTCTTGAATGGTGAGCCACGTGCTTATTACATTTCTTGTTCTCCAGATCCACTTTATTAAAAAGTGAAATGACAATCAGAACGGTTAAGTGACTTAGCCAAGGTCACACAACTTGGAAGCAGCAGATCAGGAAGAAAATTCCAGGTCTGCTAGGTAGGCCAGTCTTCTGTCCAAGGGCATCCTAGGTCCAGGTCATCTCAGCCATGTGGGGTTGCCAGATGTTTCTGCATCTGGATAGACAGGTCAAGAGCTACGAAGGGGCAGAATAAGCTAGAAATTCCCAGAACTTCGGACCTAGAAGGGCCCTTAAAAATCATCCAGGCCGGTTGTGGTGCCTCACATCTGTAATCCCAGCACTTTGGGAGGCCGAGGTGGGCGGATCACCTGAGGTCAGGAGTTCAAGACCCGCCTGGTTAACATGGCAAAACCCCATCTCTACTAAAAATACAAAAAAAGTATCCAGGCGTAGTGGTGCACACCTGTAGTCCCAGCTACTTAGGAGGCTGAGGCATGGGAATCACTTGAACCCAGGCGACAGAGTTTGCAGTGAGCTAAGATCGTGTCACTGCACTCCAGCCTGGGTGACGGTGCAAGACTCCATCTCAATTAAAAAGAAAAAAAAAAAAATCATCCAATCCACCCATTATAAAGATGGGCAAACTGAGGACCAGGCAAAGAAAGCAACTTGCCAAAAATTACACAGCTTGAACTGGCAGATCAGGTCCAGAACCCAGGTCCATAGCAATGTCATCATTCAAGTGAGTTTGGACAGCAATCTGCAAAAGCTGCTGTGAGGATGGCAAAGCAATCAATCTACTGGATTTTTTTTTTTCCTTAGCGGTCCAGGTCATGCACAAAAAGTACAAGGTGTAGTCTCTGTCCTTAAGGAGTTTACAGTCTAGTTAGAAAAACTGGCATATACACAGGAAAACAAAATCAATACCATAAAACATCAGAACAGGCAACAGCTTTATCAAGAATTTAAAGGAGGCAGAGAGCAGCAGGGTTGGCTGTGTGGGAAGGCTTCCTAAAGAAGGGCTTAAGAAAGCTGGACTTTGAAGCATGAATAGGAGTCCAACAAATGGAAAGGAATAGGTATGTCAGTCCAGGAAAGAGCTTCAACCCATAAAGGGGTTTTGTGGGAGATGAAGCCAAAATCGCAGATGAAGGCTAGGTCTTGGGGGCTGGGGATCCTTCACATGCCAGGTCAGGGCATTTGGACTTGGGTCGATGAAACAATAGGTCTTCAAACTTGTTTCGGGAGCAGATCACTTGGAAGCCTCTGAGCTCTTCACAGAATCCCACGAGTGGCTGATCACACTTCATTCCAGGACAGTGTTTGTGTCGGGAAACATAACCAGTGTTCTACATCTGTAATATAAAACCACAGCCACAAGCGTGCATGCCTGTGAACAAAGTAAGTCCTCAAGTCAAACAGGATCAATCTTTCTCAAATATTCCTGTCAACAGTTATCTGCCCTTGATCTCTTTCTTCTGTGTCTTCTGTAGCCTGTGTACTGGTAGAAAACATGTACACGTACCACTGCTTTTCACAAAATATGGGGGAGAAAAACATAAAAAAATTGAGAGAATTCTGAAAACATTTTTTCTTTATATTGGAAAAAGGCAGTCTGATAATTTTAGGGGTTCAAGGCAACGCCACATAGAGCAGTATCCTCTCTGAGTCTCAGTTTCCCCATCTGGCATGAAGGGGTTGGAAATGGAAACATCTGAGGCCAAGTTTTGGACACATAATTTGCCCTGTCTGGTCATCTTCATGCCTCCTGGGCTCTCTGGACAATGAAAGCGATAGGGGTCCAGTCCTTCCATACGTGTCCACAGTTCTAAGCAGCAGAAAGAGTAGCTTTGGTGGGACTAGCTCTGTAACCATCAGCTCCTGCAAAGGCCAGGGGGTCAGCATGAGATGTCAAACAGCATGAGATTTGTGTGCTGGGCCCTGGAGTGAGCACAACACCCCAGTGGCTGACATCACGAGCCCCTTTTGGAGTGCCCCTAGATGCTTCTCTCCTCACCTGGGGCTCCCCATTGGCCATCTTGGGCTCCTGAAGCCTTCCCGACTGCTCAGTCTTGGAGGAACATGAGTACCTTCATCCCTAGGTCACCTGGCCAGGAACGGGCAGCACCCTGTGCCCAGGACATAGGCTTCTATGAGCTGGCAGGGGCATGGAATTCTCGGAGAGTTCGTGTGTCGTGTCCCCATTGCCTGAGGGAGCTGGGAGGTCACTAGAAGCCGGATGTAGTAGCCGCCAAACACTGCCAGCAGCTGGCGGGCCATTTCCTAGAAGAGGCAGGGAAGCAGATTGAATACCACAGGGGAGCCCCTTGAAGAAAAATGGCTTAGGCACCAGGGGAAGGCCACACTGCTTTCTTGCCCCTGGACCCAGGAGTGATGCTCACTAGGAAGAACCAGGCCAGGTCAGCACCTGGGACTCTCAGAAGATGTCAGCCTGGTCCAGAAGCCCAGCTCTGCAATCCATGGCCTGTGGGGCTCCTGCAGCTTCAGTGTCCTCATTGCCAAGGTGGGTAACTAATTACTGAATGGCAATAATAATACGCACCAAAAAAATACGCAACCTCGAAGCCCTAGAGAAATTATCTAATTTCTAATTATCTAATTTTTTAAGCCTAGTTGGCCAGGCATGGTTGTTCACACCTGTAATCCCAGCACTTTGGGAGGCCGAGGTAAGAAGATCACTTGAGGTCAGGAGTTTGAGACCAGCCTGGGCAACAGAGCAAGACTCTGTCTCTACAAAAATAAAATTAAAATTAAAAATATATTTTAAAAGCATAAAAAGAAAGTAAACCTAGCCAGCCACAAATACATTCTTTTTCCACTTTCAAATGTCTATGAGTCTGTCAAGTACGTGAGATCAAAGTGACTCACTTGAAGAAAATGACGAGTTAAATGTGGAGGTAGGGAGAGGAATATTCCCATTACAGCAGAATTCTTTAATTCATATGAGGTACCTTGTAGATTTGTTTACACAAGTACTCCTAACATATTAAAAGAAACTGCTTACATTTAAATATGGTGACTGACAGTAAAAGAAAAAAAAGAAAGAAAAACATAAAAAAGGGAAAAAAAGAGATTGATTATCAAAATTGGGTTTATCACAAAAGGACAAGTACTGTATGATTCCACTAACACGAGGCACCTAGAGTAATCAGTTCACAGGGAGAGAAAATAAAATGGTGGTTTCTAGGGGTTGAGGGGAGGGAGGAAGAAGGAAAGGGGAAGTTAGTGTTTAAAGGGCACAGAGCTTCAATTTGGGAAGACGAAAATATTCTGCAGATGGCTGATGATGATGGTTGCATAACAATGTAAATGTACCTGATGCTGCTGAACCATATACTTAAAATGGTTAAGATGGTAAATTTTATATTATGTATATTTGCCACAATAAAAAAATTTTAAGTAAAAAAGAATTTAAAAATTGCATTTAATGTACTTTTTTTTCTTTTTTAAAGACACAGTACAGCCGGGTACAGTGGCTCATGCCTGTAATCCCAGCATTTTGAGAGGCCGGGGCGGGCAGATCACTTGAGGTCAGGAGTTCGAGACCAGCCTGGTCAACATGGTGAAACCCCATCTCTACTAAAAATACAAAAAAAATTTAGCCAGGCATGCTGACACATGCCTGTAATACCAGCTACTTGGGAGGTTGAAACAGGAGAATCACTTGAACCCAGAAGGCAGAGGTTACAGTGAGCCAAGATCGCACCATTGCACTCCAGCCTGTGCAAAAAGAGCAAAACTCCGTTTCAAAAAAAAAAAAGACATAGGATCTTACTATGTTGCTCAGGCTGGTCTTGAACTCCTGGGCTCCTGCCTTGGCCTCCCTACAGTGTTGGGATTACAGGTGTGAGCCACTGTGCTAGGCCTTACTGCACATTCTTATTAACACAGTTGGTCTGTAAAGATCCATTCACTGGTATAGAAGATGGGATCTCAGGGGAAATGCTTAAATTCCTTAAGCATGGTGTTGAAGCTCTTTCACAATACTTGTGTCCACTCTGAATGTAATGAAATAAGGTGTGGGTTACACTAGATATGTCTGTAGAGTTAGTAATTAAGAATAGGCTTTAAAGTCAAAAAGGCCAAGAGGGAATTTCAACTCAGCCACTCTATGACTAACCCAGAGCAGTCACTTCACATTATTGAGCCCATTTCTTCATTGGTAGAATAAGGAAAATAGTACACTGACCCCTGTAAGTTAGAGTGAGGATTAAAGAGACTAATAGAGGCCGGGTGCATTGGCTCACACATGTAATCCCAGCACTTTGGGAGGCCAAGGCAGGTGCATCACCCGAGGTCAAGAGTTCGAGAACAGCCTGGCCAACATGGTAAAATGCCGTGTCTACTAAAAATACAAAAATTAGCCGGCCATCGTGGCAGACGTCTGTAATCCTAGCTACTCAGGAGGCGGAAGCAATAGGATCGCTTCAACCCGGGGGGTGGAGTTTGCAGTGAGCTGAGATCACACCGCTTCACTCTAGCCTGGGCAAAAGAGCAAAACTCCCTCTCGGAAAAAAAAAAAAAAAAAAAAAGGGAGAGACTACTAATAGAAAGCATTGAGCCCAGTGCCTAGTGCTCCACAAATGGCATCAATATCTTTCTGTCATTATCACTCAAAAAAGCAGAAACCCCACATGGTTCATAAGATTAGCTTTTGTTTCAAGTTATCCTTTGTGCTAGAAAACATAAAACACTTCAAATAGTTTACCACTCACCAGCTCAGATCGGTCTTCTCGCCAATTTACTCTAAAATCAATAATATAAGAAGCAAAGAACCATAGCAAGAACATTGGTCTACTTAGAATCAGCAGGGCTGGCTTCTGCCCTGGGCTTACTGCACTCTCCCTTTCTGGCAACCTTGGGCAAGTCAGCTGACCTCTTGGAACCTTATTTCACCCATCAAGGAAGAAGGGAAAATAATTCATACCTCGAAGAGTATGCTAATGAATTTTATGCATGAGAAAAATCCGTAAAAATGTAAGAGGTCATTATCACGGTCTTTCCATCTTTTACAGACACTGGGTTCCTACTGAAATGTGACCATCTGGCACAGGTTGAGACTTGGGCATCGATTATATTTTCCCTAACTAAATTATAAGGGCAGCTACTTTAAAAACATGTGCACACACACTTGATACTCATGACAGGAAATTGTATTACTATTGGTTGGAATGAATCTGAGAATAATCATTTAAAAGACCCATATTTAATGGGCTATTGCACAAAAACTCACAGATGCATGTCACAAGAAAGTACATAACCTTATCAATCTCTTCTCTTTAAAAAAAAAAAAAAAAAAGGATAAAGTGAAGAGGTTAATACATTTATCATTTCTCTCTTTTTTTTTTTTTTTTTTTTTTTTTAAATATTTTGGCAGGGCACGGCGGCTCACACCTGTGATCCTAACACTTTCGGAGGCCGAAGCGGATGGATCACTTGAGCTCAGGAGTTCAAGACGAGCCTTGGCAACACGGTAAAACCCTGTCTCTAAATTAAAATTTAAAAATGTATATAAAAAGATAAAAGAGTTTAATAGAGGCCGGGCATGGTGGCTCACGCCTGTAATCCCAGCACTTTGTTCAAGTGAGCCACCGCACCATCCTGTCACTTTCTTTTTTAAATAGTGCTACTTGCAGGCTTCCTACTCCCCACCAGTACAAAAAAGAAAGTCTGGGCTGGTTTGGACCTTGAATTCCCAAACCTCTTGGCTAAAAAGATATAAGTGCTCTTCTGAAGTTTCAAATGTCACCTGAGGTCACCATCACTGCTTGTCTCCCCGACAGTGGGTCTGTCTTCATGATGAGAAGAAGGTAGCACAAGCTGCAAACCACATTTTCAGATTTCTGGTCTGCCAGTGCTGAGCCATAGCCAAGAGGCAGCGTGGATGGCAGGACCCAAGAGAACTCTGGGGCGGGAGGAATTGGAATTCAACAGAAATGCAAAGAAGTGGGAGGTCGAGGCAGGTAGATCTCTTGAGCCCAAGAGTTGGAGACCAGCCTGGGCAACATGGCAAAACCCTGACTCTAATAAAAATACAAAAAATTAGCCAGGCATGGTGGCACATGCCTACAGTATCAACTACTCAGGAGGCTGAGGTGGGAGGATTGCTTGAGCCTGGGAAGTTGAGGCCACAGTGAGCAGCGATCACACCACTGCACCCCAGCCTGGGTGACAGAAGTGAGACCCTGTCTCAAAATAAAACGAAACAAAAAAAAATGCAAAGAAGAGTCAACTATCTAACTGCAATTAAAGTAGATGAATGAATGGTTGGATAGATGAATAAATAATTGATTAACTGACTAAGATGCAAATATTTGTCAATATGTTCATGGTTAAGTAAGTTATAATCTATCAACATGCAACTACCCATCCAATGCAACCATCAAAAAGAATATCCAAGATATTAAATAATGCAACAAAAAGTACCAACAAATATAAAATGCTTAACTATTTTTTTTTTTTTTTTTTTTTGAGACGGAGTCTTGCTCTGTAGCCCGGGCTGGACTGCAGTGGCCGGATCTCAGCTCACTGCAAGCTCCGCCTCCCGGGTTTACGCCATTCTCCTGCCTCAGCCTCCCACGTAGCTGGGACTACAGGCGCCCGCCACCTCGCCCGGCTAGTTTTTTGTATTTTTAGTAGAGACGGGGTTTCACCGTGTTAGCCAGGATGGTCTCGATCTCCTGACCTCGTGATCCGCCCGTCTCGGCCTCCCAAAGTGCTGGGATTACAGGCTTGAGCCACCGCGCCCGGCCTGCTTAACTATTTTTTTAAGTGCTAGGGTGAAGAATGAAAAGATCAAAAACTCTGAGCTAGATTTGTATAGTGTCTACCAACTGAGAGAAGCTATGTCCCGGGGAATCTAGGAAGCCTCCACATATGCAATTCCCCCGAGGGTGGATGGCCCCAACTATCCCCGGTGCCTGTTACCTCCGGCTCAGCCTCAGGAATGAGCTGATGAAGCTCAGTCTGCACGAGTGGCCTCTCGTTAGGACAAGAATTGCCAGGCAGGAGAGGAGCATCCTCCAAGTCCTCAGGCCCCTCCGCTGTTACAGGGCTCACCCCAGTTTCCATGACAACACACAACTGGCTCAGTCTGCTTCTCAGCAAGGACTGCAAAGGAAACAGAGAAGGGGCTCAGGAGTGCCTAAATCAGGTGGTATCTGCGAGGCTGAGTCCCTCCCCAGGCTGCAGACAGAGCAGAGGATGAGGTCTCAGACTCAGACAATGACCTCAGAAAAAGCTGGTCACATGGGTGGTATTACATAATTCCCTACAGATGGTCATTAATAGTTTCTAAATATTTTTCCTTTTATGGTCACGCACAGTGGCTCACACCTGTAATCCCAGCACTTTGGGAGGCCGAGGCGGGCGGATCACTTGAGGCTAGGAGTTCAAGACCAGCCTGGCCAACATTGTGAAACCTCGTGTCCACTAAAAATACAAAAATTAACTGGGCGTGGTGGCGCATGCCTGTAGACCCAGCTACTCGGAAGGCTGAGGCATGAGAATTGCTTGAACCTGGGAGGCAGAGGTTGTAGTGAACCAAGATGGTGCCATTGCACTCCAGCCTAGGTGACAGAGCAAGACTCTGCCTCAAAACAAACAAATAAACAAATGTCTTTCCTTTCATGCCCTCACTTGCTCAAAACAGCCTGGGATGTGGGTATCTTTATCCATATGTTGCAAATGAATAAACTGAGACTCAAAGGCCCTGCCTGAGGCCACATAGGAACTAATGAGCCAGATTCAGGGCTAAGTTACAACTCTGACTTCAAGACCCACTGCAGCCGGGGCTCAGAAAAGGCTGATCCTAGAGAAGGAGTCCAGGCTTCAGCGACAGGAGGCCTGGCCTCCAAACCTGGGCATCACCAGCCAGCTCCATGACCACAGGCCGGTAATAGGTCATCCCGGAGACCGTTTCCTCCTCTGCAGAAGCAGAGCAAAATCCCTCTGGTTTCCTTAATAAATGGTAGAAAGGCACTGTGAACACGTAAAAGTTGCCTCAATGCATGATACTTTGGGATCCACCAAAAGTTATTATTAATATTATAATTATAAAGAAATATATGGCTGGGCGCGGTAGCTCACACCTGTAATCCCAGCACTTTGGGAGGCCAAGGCAGATGGATCACCCGAGGTCAATTCAAGACCAGCCTGGCCAACATGGTGAAACGCCGTCTCTACTAAAAATACAAGAAATTAGCCAGGTGTGATGGCAGGCACCTGTAATTCCAGCTACTCAGGAGGCTGAGGCAGGAGAATCGCTTGAACCCAGGGGGCGAAGGTTGCAGCGAGCCGAGATCGTTCTACTGCACTCCAGCCTGGGCAACTGAGTGAAACTCTGTCTCAGAAACGAAAAAAAAAAAAGAAAAAAGAAATATATGCTCACCATAGGAAATGTGGAAGAAGCTATGAGTTAAAAAGAAGCAGAAAAGCAGCCATAATTCCCTAGGCAAAAACAAGCACTGATTGCTCGTAGGTATTCTTCCAAGTAACTTTTTCTTAGACATTTTCCCACCCTTAAGATAATGCAATCGATACAACTTGGCCTCCTGGCTTTTGGTTTGTTTTGCTTTTTCACTGAAGATATCTTACCTCTTGGCTAGTCTTCATTTCTTGAACATGATCAGACAAAAACTGCACACAGCTCTCCAGGTCGAAGTAGACAAACCAAAGCTGTAGGGAGAAGCAGCAGTGACCACTGTGGCTCAAAGCCAGCCCAACCCTGAACTCCCCCTCCCTGAGACAGTCCTATTTAGCCTGCTGTCTGGCAGGAACGTGCCATTTGGCTCCCTCCCAGAGTTCCACACCACGACCACATCTCACTTGCATGGTTGGTAGAAAAATGGCTTTGTGTGCAAGTTTAGAAAAGGTCAAACCCTAGGCCAGATGCAGTGGCTCACACCTGTAATCCCAGCACTGTGGGAGGCCGAGGCAGGCAGATCACTTGAGGCCAGGAGTTCAAGACCAGCCTGGCCAACATGGTGAAATCGCTCTCTCTACAAAAAATACAAAAAAATAGCTGGTGTGGTGGTGGACGCCTGTAATCCCAGCTACTCAGGAGCCTGAGGCACAAGAATCGCTTGAACCCAGGAGGTGGAGGTTGCAGTAAGCCAAGATTGTACCACTGCACTCCATCCTGGGTGACAGAGCAAGACTCTGTCTCAAGAAAAAGGAAAGGGAAAAGGAAAGAGAAAGAGAAAGGAAAGGAGAAAAAGTTAAACCCTGTTTAAAATGGCTGTGGCTCCATTTCCCACAAGCTGCTGAGCATCCCAGACAGACTCTGAACCCTCCTGAACATCACCTGTCCACCTGAAGCCACCTTCATCCTCAATGGGCGGGGCGTGAACATGCAAATGAGTGAAACCCTTCAGAGCTGACACCTGCAGCCCACAACCAGGTCTGAGGTAATCAACCTGGGTGCTTGTGGGGAGAGAAGCAGGGTGAGAAGTCCATACCCCATCTGTGCCTCCCCTTCCACCCCAGGGGCCAGCCAGGCTAAACTTAACCAGGCCGAAATCCTCCATGTTCATGTTACAACATCCTGTCAAGACCACGGCTGCTACACATCCTAATTGAAATTCTCAGAGAAACTGGTGGCCCTTGTCCCAAACTCCCACCCACTGGCCACCTTCTCTGGTTCCCAGACCTCCTTCCTCTTAATGACTGACCCATGAGGCCCAAAGTCACAGCCTTCTTGCCAACTAGTCTCCCAATGTCTTACCCACAAGGGAGGATTTCTCAAATGATTCCTTTAAAGCTTTTTACTATGAAAATTTCCAAGCATATACAGAAGTAGATGACAGCAACCCATCCTCCTGCTGCAACTGTTAGGTCACCTCATGACCACTCTGGTTTCATCTTCATCCTCACTTGGTACCCATCCCCAACACCCCCACCTCCACTGCACCTCCCAGGGAATCTGAAGGACATCCCAGATAGTGTATCACCTTACCCCAAGACACTATTTTGAAACCGAAAGAATCCAGTTGTCTAAAAAGATGTGTCTATTCTTTTTTTTTTTTTTTTTTTTTTTTTTTTGAGACAGGGTCTCACTCTGGCACCCAGGCTGAAGTGCAGTGGTGGGATCACAGCTCACTGTAGCCTTGACCTCCTGCGCTCAGGTGATCCTCCCACCTCAGCCTCCCAAGTGGCTGGGACTATAGGCTTGCGACACTATGCACAGTTAGTTTTTGTCCTCTTTGTAGAAACAGTTTGCCATGTTGCCCAGGCTTGTGTTGACTCTTAGATTCAAGCAATCCACCTGCCCCACCCTCTCAAAGTACTAGGATTACAGGTGTGAGCCACTGTGCCCAGCTGATGTGTCCCTTTTTTTTTTTTTGAGACAGAGTCTCACTCTGTTGCCCAGGCTGGAGTGTGGAGTGCAGTGGCACGATCTCGGCTCACTGCAACCTCCACCTCCTCGGTTCAAGTGATTCTCCTGCCTCAGCCTCCGAAGTAGCTGGGACTATAGGCGCATGCTGCCATGCCCTGCTAATTTTTTTGTATTTTTAGCAGAGACAGGGTTTCACCATGTTGCGCAGGCTGGTTTCAAACTCCTGAGTTCAGGCAATCCACCCGCCTCAGCCTCCCAAAGTGCTGGGATTATAGACGTGAGCCACCATGCCTGGCCCATTCTTTAGTCATCTATCCATCCACGCATTCATCTAACACATGCCAAGTCACTCTGCATACCAATGGATAAAGGAGATTGGAAGATAAACGAGGCTAAAAAGGACCCCCACATTCCAGGAGCTCCCAGTCTACAATGTCACACTTGAACTGCCGAGAATCTTGTGATGCCATCTGCTTCAGTCCAATGTTAGGCAAGATCATCTTGTACCTACACCATCTCGGGTGTGATAGGCTCCATAAACATAGGGACCTGCATGTGTTCTCTGCTGCAGCCTCAATCCCTGGGACAGTGCCTGGTACATAATAGGCTCTCAATAAACATTCATGGAGTAACCGAGGCAGGTGCGTGAGAAGCCTCTTCCCAGGTCCCCCGTGCACACCCACCCCTGGGCTCCCACCAGGCAAGGGGCAATGACTGGTGAGAATGCAGATGTGGTGCCGAGGAGGTTTTGCAATTCCACCGGGTAGATCAGGCATGGATGGAGGAACAGGAGAGTTCAGCCAGGATCAGGAGATCTGCCCTAACTGTGTTCCGACCCACCCTGCGACTCCATACTAGTCACTTTGAGATCTCCCCACAACCTTCGGGGCAAAGAGAATGACCAATCCAGGCAGACAAGGCCTTCAGCATCTGACCTGCCTCTCCGGCCTCATCTCTCCCCGCTGTGTCACTCTGGTGTAGCCCCAGCCATGGTGAGCTCCATGCAGCCCTTCAAAGGGACCCTGTGTACCTTGCCTCTCAGCCTTGTCGGGGGCTGTCCCTTTGCTATAAGGCCAGAGAGGCTACTGTGGACTATCTCACTGTATGCCTGTCATCCTCTGCCAGGACAGGGACCTTGTATGGGCCCCTCAATGTCGTCAGTGTCCAACCGAGGGCACAGCACATAGGAGGCTCCGTCTGTCTGCTGAATAAGTGCCAGGTGAGCAGCAAGGTTTGGGCGCTATCTGTGCTTCCCTTCCAGCCCTGCCACGTGGAGGTTCCAGGCCACTGGTTACAAAACAGAGAAGGTGTCTTGAGGAAGAAACACCAGGGGCAGGGAGGAAGGAAGGGCTGCCGACAGCCATCTCATTAGCAGACTACTGCAGACACTGTGCAGGTTGGGAGAACATGAGGCCACTGCTCTCCATCAGCCCAACATAAAACTGGGCCAACAGGAAGAGGTCACTATGAGACACAGCACCTGAATCACACTCTGGCATCCTTCCACTGTGTCTGTCACCCCCAGCAGCACCCGATGTCTCAGGAGGGCTCCATTGGCAGCTGCCAGCCTCAGATCCGTATTGGTGTTGGCCTGTAAGACAAATGCCAGGCCCATCACCAGACCTCCACGCTACTGGGGAGCTCCCGGGCTCTGGGCAGTAGAAACACACCATCCCACCCCTAGATGCCAAGGGACAATCCCCACCCTCAGGACTGTCCCATTTCCTCCCCTATTAAATGGGCTGGGGTGGAGGCAGGTGCAGTGACTCATGCCTGTGATCCCAGTGTTTTGAGAGACTAAGGCAGGAGAATTTCTTGAAACCAGGGGTTTGGGTCCAGCCTGGACAATGTAGCGAGATGCCGTCTCTATAAAAAATTGTTTAAAAATTAACTAGGTGGGGCCAGGCGCAGTGGTTCACGCCTGTAATCTCAGCACTTTGGGAGGCCGAGGCAGGTGGATCACAAGGTCAGCAGTTCGAGACCAGCCTGGCCAACATGGTGAAACCCCGTCTCTACTAATAATACAAAAATGAGCTGGGCGTGGTGATGCACGCCTGAAGTCCCAGCTACTCGGGAGGCTGAGGCAGCAGAATTGCTTGAACCCAGGAGGCGGAGGTACAGTGAGCAGAGATCATGCCACTGCACTCCAGCCTGGGCAACAGAGCGAGACTCCATCTCAAAAAAAAAAAAAAATTTGCTAGGTGCGGTAGTCCACCTGTAGTCCCAACTACTTGGGAGAGTGAGGCGAGAGGATCACTTGAGCCCAGGAGTGTGAGGTTATAGTAAGCTATGATTGTGCCACTGCACTCCAGCCTAGGTGACAGAGTGAGACTCTATCTCTTAAAAATAAGGAAAGAAAAATAAAATGAGATGGGGGATAGTTGGAACAGTAAATTCAATAGTGTCAGATGGCCCTGGCATAAAGCCCAGCTCTGCTGCTTCCTGGCTATATGACCCTGGACAAGGCATGTCCCTTCCCTGAACCTTATTTTCTTCAGTTGTAGAATAAAAGAATGTCTCAGCCTCCTAGGAATAGAGTGAGATTTCACTGAGATTGTGTGTGATGTACTTAACGTAGGGCCTGGGACTCTGTCAAGGTGCATAAGATATTTGTGGAAGATGGGAGATGAGATGAGTTTGATCTGTTTGAGCTGACACATTAAATCTGTTGTGTAAGTGAAGCACTCGCTCCATCTAGAAAGCACCTACTTTAAAGTATCTAACACAGCACCTGGTCCTCAGGAGGGTCTCTGGGAATCAGCTTCCTGCTCTCCCACCCAAACCAACGGATGCCACACATTCAGCTGGAAAAGTGGATGCTAAACAGGTAGGGGAGAAGAGAAGGGACAAGGGGACCTCAAATGCTGGTTTGGGGAAGTGAGCACAAGAGGACTTTCAGACGCAGTTAGAAGAGAGCCTGATCGGCCGGGCGCGGTGGCTCAAGCCTGTAATCCCAGTATTTTGGGAGGCTGAGATGGGCGGATCACGAGGTCAAGAGATTGAGACCATCCTGGCTAACCCGGTGAAACCCTGTCTCTACTAAAAAAATACAAAAAACTAGCCGGGCGAGGTGGCGGGCGCCTGTAGTCCCAGCTACTCGGGAGGCTGAGGCAGGAGAATGGCGTAACCCGGGAGGTGGAGCTTGCAGTGAGCTGAGATTGTGCCACTGCACTCCAGCCTGGGCAACAGAGCAAGACTCTGTCTCAAAAAAAAAAAAAAAAAAAAAAAAGGAAGAGAGCCTGATCAAGAATAATAGTTCTCAAAAGGGGCAACACCCTGTAAGGGAGATTCTGGAAATGCAAACAGGACCCTTTGGTTGTCACAGGGATTGGATGGACAATGCCGGCAGTTAGTGGAGGAGGGCCAGGCGTACTAAACCCATGCCTTCCACTGAAAGACATGTCCTATTAGAAACAGTTCTGCACATTCAAGACTGTCCCCTGGGTTGCCTGAACTCCAAATGTCCCACTGAGCATACATACAGATAAAAAAAAATCTACTTAGAATTATCTGGTCAGCAAACATAACTCCAGTTTACATTTATACCTAAAGTGATTTTTTTGGGGGGGGAAACCTAGTCTCGCTCTGTCACCTAGGTTGGAGTGCAGTGGTACGATCACAGCTCCTCGACCTCCTGGGCTCAGATCTTCCTGCCTCAGCCTCCCAAGCAGCTGGGACCACACATGCATGCCACCACACTCAGCTAATTTTTAAATTTTTTGTAGAGATGGGGTCTCGCTATGTTGCCCAGGCTGGTCTCAAACTCCTAGGTTCAAGCAATTCTCCTACCTCAGCCTCCCAAAGTGCTGGGATTACAGACATGAGCCACCATGCCCAGACACTTAAAGTGATTGTTTGCATGAGTTTAATACACACTGAGTTTTCCAGGAATGCCTCTACTATGAAAATTGAGGAATAATTAGATTTTGTTTTGCCTAGATCTGTAGTAAGGAGATTTGGATGTGGATTTGGATTTGATGTGGGTTTCTTCCTTTTAGAAATCCACATTACCAACAGTTCAATTCCTAACTCTATCTCTCACTGCCCATATAACCTTGGGCAAATTACTAAACATCTCTCTGTCTCCATCTTCATACCCCTAAATGGAGATAATAATGCCTTTACCTCAGAGGGGTATAAAAAGGATGAAATTAGTTAATCCATGTAGAATAATTGAAAGAATTGAACACTTAACACATATCAGCTGATAATATCACAGTGAGGATGACAGTGAATTTAAATCATCGTGTTTTTACTGTGCCATATTAGCCACAAATAAATATTTGTAGGAACTTGGAACTTCTCATGTGTCCTAGCAATGTGCTATACTCTACAAGGCCGGGACTTGCCTGCCTTTACAAACCTTCCAATCTTTTTTTTAATTTTATTTTATTTATTTTTGTTATTTTATTTTATTTTATTTTATTTATTTTTTATTTTTCTGAGGCAGGGTCTCGCTCTGTCACCCAGGCTGGAGTACAATGGCGCCATCACAACTCACTGCAGCCTTGAACTCCTAGGCTCAAGCGATCCTCCCGCCTCGGCCTCCTAGGACTGTGGGCATGTACCACCACACCCCGCTGATTTCATTTTTTGTAGAGACAGAGTCTCACAATGTTGCCTAGCCTGGTCTCAAACTCCTGGGCCCAAGTGATCCTCCCACCTTAGCCTCCCAAAGTACTGGGATTATAAGTGTGAGCCACAATGCCCGGCCCAAACCTTCCAATCCTGAGGAAGGCTAACAGTACACCAAAGGGAAAACAAGACAGTTATGCAAGACACTGAGGCTCTCAAGGACACCAAGTAACAACACAGGGAGGATGCTAACAGTAAGAGTGACAATGGCCAGGAAGAGGGGATCTGCATAGTCCTGAGTGACAAGGGATCCAGGGAGGAGGAGGTCCTGGAGCTGAGACCCAAAAGAAGACCCGAGAAGGGCTGTGTGGCCATGGACTGCCTACTTAACCTTTCTGAACTCCCATTTCCTCACTGGCAAACAGAGTTAATAACAGTTAATACTTACAAAGCATTTACTTTACACCAGGTACTATTATAAACACTGTGTGTGTCTAAGTCATTTAATTCTCACAATAATCCTATGAGGGAGCTAAAATTATTATCTCATTTTCTAGATGAGGAAACTGAGGCCCTGATAGATTAAATAATTCACCCCAAGTTGCAGAGCTAGCAAATGATGGAGGTATCCTGCCTCCTTATAAGGTTGTTGTTGAGCACAGACATGAAGCCCCAAGCATACAGCACACAATAGGTGCTCATGAAATGATGGACATTATTAGGAAGAAAAGAAGGAGTCTCCTAAATGGGCAGTGATGATGGTATTGCCAGGATGCACCTGGGACTCCATGCTGCACATAAGCCTTGCTCATTTTCTGGGATCTGTGCCTGGCACAGAGTAAAACCCTGTCTTGGATGGATGGATGGATGGATGGATGGATGGATGGATGGATAGATAGATAGATAGATAGATAGATAGATAGATAGATAGATAATGATAGATAGATCCATGGATGGATGGATGGATGGATGGATGGATGGATGGATGGATGGACGGACGGATGGATAGATAGATGCATGGATGGATGGATGGATGGATGGATAGATAGATGGATGCATAGATGGATGGATGGATGGATGGATGGATGGATGGATAGATAGATAGATAGATAGATAATGATAGATCCATGGATGGATGGATGGATGGATGGATAGATAGATAGATAGATAGATAGATAGATAGATAGATAATGATAGATAGATCCATGGATGGATGGATGGATGGATGGATGGATGGATGGATGGACGGATGGATAGATAGATGCATGGATGGATGGATGGATGGATGGATAGATGGATGCATAGATGGATGGATGGATGGATGGATGGATGGATGGATGGATAGATAGATAGATAGATAGATAGATAGATAGATAGATAGATAATGATAGATAGATCCATGGATGGATGGATGGATGGATGGATGGATGGATGGATGGACGGATGGATAGATAGATGCATGGATGGATGGATGGATGGATGGATGGATGGATGGATGCATAGATGGATGGATGGATGCATAGATGGATGGATGGATGCATAGATGGACGGATGGATGGATGGATGGATGGATGGATAGATAGATGATGCATGGATGGATGGATGGATGGATAGATGCATGGATGGATGGATGGATGCACAGATGGATGGATGGATGGATGGATGGATAGATAGATAGATGCATGGATGGATGGATGGATAGATGCATGGATGGATGGATGGATGCACAGATGGATGGATGGATGGATGGATGGATGGATAGATAGATGCATGGATGGATGGATGGATAGATAGATGGATGCATGCATGGAGGGATGGATAGATGGATGGATGGATAGATAGATGCATGGATGGATGGATGGATGGATGGATGGATGGATGGATGGATGGATGGATAGATAGATAGATAGATGCATGCATGGATGGATGGATGGATGGATGGATAAATAGATGGATGCACAGATGGATGGATGGATGGATGGAGATAGAGAGAGAGAGAGAGAGATAGACAGACAGACGAATGGAAGGATATATATATATATATATATATATATATATATATATATATATATAGTTGGAACAGTAAATTCAATAGTGTTAGTCCTGGACCAAAGCCCAGCTCTGCTGTTTCCTGGCTGTGTGGCCGTGGACAAGGTCCTGGTACTATCAAGGGCTTCATAAATACCGGCTGAATAAAAGGAGGAAGGAAGAGACAGAGGCAGAGAGCCAAAGCAGGCATTCCCTCCACCATGTGAATTACATCCGCATCCTCGAAGCACCTGTCAGGTGCCAATCTTTTTTGCTTGCTCCTGCTAAATAAAACAAAGCACTTTGCTTCTTCCCCTCCCCAAGACAAAGTTCTTACTACAGGAGTAGCCAGCTCGATTTATTTTTTAAAGGTCAAACACAAGGGCCATGAAAGTTTCAACAGACCCCAAGGGCAGCATTACTTTGTCAGTCTCATGGTAAAGCCCAACAAAGATCCTTTCAGAATGAGTGCACCATAAAGTTCCCATGTGTCTCCGTGAACACACGCACTAAGTGGAATTCATACTCCAAATGCTGATTTACATTTCCCAACATCCTGCCCTCCCTTTCTGAGTCAGGCAAGATCAGAGTCCAGCACTGTGCCAGGGATCAGGGTTTGGAGGAACAGGAACTTCCCAAGTAGGTAGAAAGACAACATAGGTGCAGTAGCAGAGAAATGGTCCCCAAAGATGTCTAAATCCTATTCCCCAGAACCGGTGTGAATGTTGCTACACGGCAAAGGGGAGTTAAAGCCGCTGATGAACTTTATGTTGTTAATCAGATGACCTTAAAATTAGGAGATTATCTGAGATTACCCAGCTGGCCCAGTGCAATCACAAGGGTCCTTAAAAGTAGAAGAGGGAGGCAAAAAAGCCAGAGAAGGAGATGCGAAAAAGACTAGATCTGCCATTGCTGGCTTTGAAGATGAAGAAAGGGATCACCAGCCAACGAATGCAGAGGACCACTAGAAGCTAAACAAGCAAGAAAACAGATTCTCCCCCAGAGCCTTCAGAAGGAAGCAGCCCTGCCTGTACCTAGATTTTAGCCCAGTGAGACCTATGTCAAATATCTAACCTACAGAACTGGAAGATAATAAATTGTTGTTGTTTTAATTCACTAAGTTCATGATAATTTGTTACAGCAGCTATAGAAAACCAACAGTTTTGGGCCGGGTGCGGTGGCTCACGCCTGTAATCCCAACACTTTGGGAGGCCGAGGAAGGCAGATCACCTGAGGTTGGGAGCTGGAGACCAGCCTGACCAACATGGAGAAACCCCATCTCTACTAAAAACACAAAATTAGCCAGGTGTGGTGGCAGGCGCCTGTAATCCCAGCTACTCGGGAGGCTGAGGCAGGAGAATCACTTGAACCCAGGAGGCAGAGGTTGCGGTGAGCCAATATTGCGCCACTGCACTCCAGCCTGGGCAACAAGAGCAAAACTCTGTTGAAACAAAGAGAAAAAGAAAGGAAAGAAAGAAAGGAAAGGAAGAAAGGAAAGAAAGGAAAGAAAGAAGGAGAGAAAGAGAAAGAAAGGAAAGAAAGAAAGGAAAGAAAGAAAGAAAGAAAGAAAGAAAGAAAGAAAGAAAGAAAGAAAGAAAGAAAGAGAAAGAGAGAAAGAAAAGAAAAGAAAAGAAAAAAGAAAAGAAAAGAAAAGAAAGGAAAGGAAAGGAAAGAAAGAAAGAAAGAAAACCAACAGTTTTCTCTAGTGTAGTGACTAAGAACATGGCTTGGAATCTGAGGCCCTAGCCTTGATTTCCAACTCTGGCATTTATTAGAAGCATGGCCGGGACTACTCTTTGAGCCTTAATCTAGGGTTCCTCAACTGCAAAACAAGCGTAACAGCATCTACCCAGATTTAATGTCAAGGGATTTAATGAGTTAATGTGTTAAGCATTTAACAGAGGACCTACTACATGTGATGTGCTCAGTACATATCAAAAGACAGACACTGAAGAGACAGAATACAATTAAAATCATTCATCAAGCTAGGAGGTATCCACCTCCTTTCTAAACATGATCAGGAACCAGAGGGCTCAGGGTTTGAACCCTGGCTCTGTCACTAACAGTGGGATCCAGGACAAGTTACCTAACTCTCAGACCACCCACTTTGCCTCAAAGGTCATTGCTGGGATTAGAGACATGACTGTCGATAGAGCACCAGGTCGGCATCTGCCCGTCACAGGAGGGAATAATGTAAATTACCTCTCCCCAGAGGTCAACTTCAGGCACCTGGTGCTGCAGGGTGGTTTCAGTAACCCTCCCTTGTTCACAGGGCTGTTGTGAGCACCCAGCGGGAGGAAGTGCATGAAAGGGCTCAGTTAACTAAAGTACTGTCAGGATATGGGCTATTAGTGCCCTCCTCCCACATTCTCAAAGCACAGCTTGCTTCCAGAAAAACAATCCACAGGGATTAGACAGAAAAAGCAGAGAGGACAATCACATATACGATTTGATTTATTTTAGTCACTGGGCTTATGGGCTAGTGTGAATTTTCATGGCCAGGGAAATTCTTTGAGGGAGGCAAAAGAGAAAAATCGGATTCTCACGCCTGCACCGCCCTTCTGGAGGGAGCGTGGCAGGGATCTCCAGCCATCTCACCTTCTTCTGCTGTCTCTCAAAGACCAGCACAAGAGTCAGGGTCAGGCTCACCGCGGCGAGGGTCACGAGCAGCATGCCAGCCCAGTGGTTCCCTAAGGCAAACATCTGACTGGTAGAGTAGATATTAGCCCACACCACCATGTAGAAAACCTGCAAGATGCCAGACAGAGATCACGGTCAGGAACTTCAGTCCTCACATAAAGCAGCTCCATTCAAACGGACACCCTTCAGACACTACTGACACCCTCCTTGGATTCAGACAGCTCACAGCACCAGTAAGAGAGTGATACAGACATCTAGGTCTGTGAGAATGAGCTCATGTTCCTTGTTCATAAGCAAAAAATAGACAAAAAGGGTTAGTAGCTACCCCTAATCCTTGTTTACCTTAATTTTAAAGAAAACAGAAAAACGCAGGTGTATCCAAAGTGAGACAAATATCAGTTCAAAGACCACAATGATCTTTCAAGTACTACATGGCTTTGGACAATGTATAACTCCTCTAAGTCTCAGTTTCCTCATCGGTAAAATGGGGATAAAAACACCTATTTCACAGCATTGTAATAAGGGTTAAAAAGGTCACATAAGTAACAGCCCCGCACTCAGCAGGTAATGAATCAATGCTGGTTCCCACCCTTTTCCCTTCTCCCTGGAAGTGGGACCTGGGAGTCAGGTGTGCTATCTGACCATTTATACAAGCAGCAAATCATAGTGCTTCTGAGCACAGACACTGAAACCAGACTACCTGGATTTAAATTCTGGCTCTGTCATTTATGTATGTCAGTGTTTATATGCATCAATATGAAGATGTATACTTTTTATATTATATATACAGATGTGTATACACACATACATAGAGCTGAAATAACCCATCTGTTGAGCAGATGGGGAAACCAAGTTCCGGAGAGGAGGAAAATCTTGGCCAAAGCCAGACATTGAGTCCAGAGCCTGGGTGGATCTGCAGACTTCCAATCCCAAGCTCTGCCCACAGTAAACCCTGACTCCCATCCTTTATGCAAGGACCTGGTTACAACTCTCTCCCATAAATTTCCTCTGATCCCAAATCAATGTCCATACGTGCTGCTCGTTTCCAGGCACCTGGGCCAACAGCCCCCAAGCCTCTGACCCACACCAGCAGGCTCCAAGACACGGTGCTGAATTTGGTGGTGCCACAAGCTGTCAGGGCAGGGTCAGTGTGCGGGCCACCTCCCTCTTACCACAGCAAAGGCCAGCCGCATAGGCCTCGAGTTGTAGATAATGTATCTTCTCACTTGGGGCTCCAAGAGAGCACTCTCAGCCAGGCTCCTGTACTGGTCGGCCGGGACCTGCTTAGAACCCAGGGAAAGAGATCAATTAGCCACAGGACAGCCAGTTTCCAGTTCATGTGACTATCATGTGGAAGGGGGATTAGGCACATTCTGGGCTGTCCCAGAGGCAGAATGAGGAGCTTGGAGCGCTGGAAGTCACATGGTGCAGCTCTCAGCTCAGGGAAGAACCGGCATCACGACATCTGGAGAAGGATCCATACAGCCTCAGACTCAGTACCTTGCAGCAGACACAGGGTAGCCTGATGGTTAAGGCACAGGCCCCGGAGTCAGACAGCCCTGGGCCCAAACTCTGGCCCTGCCACTCATGTGCTGTGTGGCCTGGAGCAAGTAACCCCACTCCTCTGAGCCTCAGTTTTCTCCTCTGTAAAATAAGCATAATAAAAGTACCCACTTTGTAGAACTAAGGTACATATTAAATGAGGTAATACACATACTGTGCTAAGCAAAGGGCCAGTCCCTCAGTGAACACTCATTATAGAGTTGCCATTATCAATACTGCAATATCAATATCTATTAATGCCATCCAAAAGACTGAACACTCACATCTTCCTGCCCAAACAAAGGTGTCTATAGAATATAAAGGCCCTGTGATAGTAGACCTAAGAAAACACAACTTAACCATTAAAATTATATTTAGGCTGGGCGCAGTGTCTCATGCCTGTAATCCCAACACTTTGGGAGAGCAAGGCGGGCGGACTGCTTGAGCCTAGGAGTTCAAGACCAGCCTGGGCAACATAGCAACAGCCTGTCTCTTTTTATAAAAATAAAAAAGAAGGCCAGATGCAGTGGCTCTCGCCTGTAATCCCAGCACTCTGGGAGGCCGAAGCAGGTGGGTCACGAGGTCAGGAGTTCGAGACCAGCCTGGCCAACATGGTGAAACCCTGTCTCTACTAAAAATACAAAAATTATCTGGGCATGGTAGCACATGCCTGTAATCCCAGCTACTCGGGAAGCTGAGGCAAGAGAACTGCTTGAAGCCGGGAGGCAGAGGTTGCAGTGAGCCGAGATCACACTGCTGCACTCCAGCCTGGGCCACAGAGCAAGACTCTGTCTCAAAAACTAAATTAATTAATTAAGTAAGTAAAATAGAAAAAAAAATTATACTTAGGAATACGGTAGAACAATATGTAAACTGTTCACGCATAAGAAAACCCAATCTGCCAGGCGCAGTGGCTCATACCTGTAATCCCAGCACTTTGGGAGGCTGATGCGGGCGGATCACTTGAGGTCAGGAGTTCGAGACCAGCCCTGGCCAACATGGTGAAACCCCGTCTCTACTAAAAAATACAAAAATTAGCCAGCCGTGGTACATGCTTGTAGTTCCAGCTACTTGGGAGGCTGAGGCATGAGAATCACTTGAACCCAGGAAGCAGAGGTTACAGTGAGCCCATATTGTGCCACTGCACTCCAACCTGGGCAACAGAGAAACACTCTGTCTCAAAAAAAAAAAAAAAGAGAGAGAGAGAGAGAGAAGTAAATTCTAAAACCTTCAGGCTAAAATTAGCAGTATATCTTCCCTATTTGTAATTAATCCTTAATCCTCCTTGGCTAGCACAGGAAAGGCCTGACCATGTTGGGGGCTTTGGGAAAAGAGTAAAACCCACACATATAGGTACTTCATAACAATAATAGCTACAATGTATTGAGCATTTACTATATACTAGAGACAATGCCAGGGTTCCTCAAGCATTATTGCATTTAATCCTAACAAAAACCCTTTGTAATAGGTATCAATATTATCCACATTTATAGATGATAAAACTGAGGCTCAAAGAGGTTAAGTCACCTTCCCAAAGTCACATAGGTAGTGAGCATCTGAGCTAAATCTGTATCCAGTTCCACAGGTCTGTAAGCCTGGCCTCAAATCATTATGCTTGAAGGTACTGCATCATTATCTAATGAATTCACATGCACTTACCTTGGTATATGCAGTTCCCTCTCCCAAAATGCCCTTCCTCCTCTCCACCCAGCATATTCCTATTTATTCAAGATCCCAGATCAAGCATCTGCTCCTCTGCAAAGCTTTCACAACCACTGCCCTCTTCCCCCAGGCAAGTTTCTCATTTTCTCCTGTGAATGTCTTCACTGCCTATGCATTCCTCTCCTGTGGCATTTATATGATACGGTCCCAATTTCTCCCACACACGTCCATCTCCCCCGCTGGGATCTGTGTCCTGTCCACCTCTATTATGTTTAGCCAGTTAAGTGCCTGGCACAGAGTGGGCACCCAAAAAATACACATTTGTTAAGTGAATTAATTGGGAAGAGAGGAAAGAGAGAGCAGTTCTAGCACGCCTTCCTTATATGCCCTATGACAGCTGGCACAGAGTGTTTCATAAAGATTTTGTGAATAACTGGATGAAAAGATACAGGGATGAATGGATGAAAGAGAAAATGGTAGGGATTCAAGGAAATCAGCACTCACCTGAATGCCCCAGGTTTGCAGTTGCTCTTCTGCGGCTCCCAGGTCGAAGGAGATGGGTGCACAGGTATTGTCAATCCGGAGAACAGTGAGGACCTGGCCATTGTGGAGCTCTGGAAGCAGACCAGAAGCTTCATCTGGCTGAGTGATAACCATACCATGCTTGTGGGGTGAGTCCAAAGCCTGATGGCATCACATCTCTGGCCATGAGAACTTCCTCGTAACAAGGAGGGACACTGTGGCCATCCTCAAATCCTCTTGAGAGAAGGACTGGATTTGACTGGGAAGCCCCAGGAGGCAGAATTAAGGCCAGAGGGAGGAGGCTACTAGGACCACAATGTGAGACCACATAAGGAAGAACTTCCCAAGAGCAAAAGCTGTCCCCACAAAGAACAGGTATTTTTTGTCCCCACAAAAAAATGTTCCCCAACACAAGGAACATTTAAACAGAGAATGAAAAACTACATTAAGGGGGGTGATGCAGTGGACCTTGATTTCAGCACTGCAAAGGATGCTCAGCTGAATAAGTTAAATTCCCAGTAGGCTCAGAGAGTCTAAGTAAGAAATAACTGATCACAGTAGGCAGAACAATGGCCCCAAAGACATCCACACCCTAATCCCCAGAGCCTGCAAATATACTGCCTTTCATGGCAAAGGGCGGAAGTAAGGGGGCTCATTAGCTGACCTTTAATAGGGAGACTATCCTGAATCATCTGGGTGGGCCCCATGAAATCACAAGGAACCTTAAATGTGGAAGGGGGGACAGAAGTAGAGTCAGAGGGAGATGTGACTATGGATGAAAGGCAAGGAGGCATGTGGCATCAATCGCTTTGACCATGGAGGGAGAGGGCCATGAGCCAGGGAATGTGGGCGGCCCCAAGGGGCTGGACAAAGAAAGGAAATGGATTCTCCCCAGAGCGTCCAGAAAGAAAAACAGTCCTGCCAACATGGGGATTTCGGCTCAGTGAGAGCAGTGTCAGACTTCTAACTTACAGAACTATGAAATAACAAATCCAGCTGGGCACAATGGCTCATGCCTATAATCCCAGCACTTTAGGAGGCCGAGATAGATGGATCACCTGAGGTCAGGAGTTCGAGACCAGCCTGGCCAATATGGTGAAACCCGTCTCTACAAAAAACACAAAAATTAGCCAAGCGTGGTGGTGGGTGTCTGTAATCCCAGCTATTGGGGAAGCTGAGGCAGGAGAATTGCTTGAACCTGGGAGGTGGAGGTTGCAGTGAGCTGAGATCACACCATTGCACTCCAGCCTGGGCAACAAGAATGAAACTCCATCTCTAAATAAATAAATAAATAAATAAATAAATAATCTGTGGTTGGTTTTTTTGTTGTTGTTATCATTGTGTGGTTTTGTTTTTTTTTTTTTTTTTGAGACAGAGTCTCTCTGTGTCACTCAGGCTGGAGTGCAGTGACATGATCTCAGCTTACTACAATCTCCACCTCCCAGGTTCAAGTGATTCTTGTGCCTCAGCCTCTCAAGTAGCTGGGAGTACAGGCATGCACCACTGTGCCTGGCTAATTTTTGTATTTCAGTAGAGACATAGTTTCGCCATGTTGGCCAGGCTAGTCTCAAACTCCTGGCTTCATGTTATCGGCCCGCCTCGGCTTCCCAAAGTGCTGGGATTACAGGCATGAGCCACTGCACCTGGCCCAAATCTGTGGTTTTAAGCCAGTATGCTAGAGGTAACTTGTTATAGCAGCAATAGAAAACTAATACACTGACTTACTGGTAATCCCTCCTACATATGGCTGTAACACACTCAGCATGTCAAAAGCATAAAATATGTGTTTATTCCCTCAAAAAACATGCATCAAACCAGGCTGCTCCCAACTGCTTACAAAGCCCTCGCCCTCCAAGGGTGGGATGAAGCCAGACCATGAGACCAGCTGGAGAGAAAGGTCTGGACTGAAAACCCCTCAAGGCCAGGGAGGAATGGCAGCAGCACAAAGCCAAACCTACCCGCCTGCAGTTCCAAGTAGAGAAACTGGACAAAAGAATCGAGATCTCCTTGCACCACAGTACAAGGCCCTGTGAGCCACTGGTCAGCAGCCAGGAGGTCTGGGGGTTGGGAAAGATTCCAGCCCTGGGATTCTAGGTCCCAGGTTTCAGCCATGCACTGCTGAGGACTGGATATTTTGGCATATTCTCTGTGGCTGCCGCTTAGACAATGAGGCAGGACAGAAGGGATTAAAGCATAAGTGTGTTGTCTGCTGGCCCAAACCACCTGTCACCCCAGTCTAGCTCTGAACAGTACTTGAATCTTCAAAGCCAAATGACTCACTGTACTTTCCTGGAAATTCCTGGCCCATCCCAACCCTCTCTCTCTCCGCTCCCCCAGTGCATCACCAAGTCCTGCCAACCGGGCAAACAAAACATCTGTCCACTCCGTGCCCTCCTGGCATCCTTACCTCTCCCTTGGCCCTCTGCAGTAGCCTACTAAGTGGCTTCTGCTGCAAACCTACCTTTACTTCTATGATGCATCTTCCACACAGTGGCCAGGGTGCAGATCAGATGAGACCAATGCCTTAAGTAAAACTTTCAATAGCTTCCTGGTGCTTTGCAAAAGCCAACCTTGTTACCATGTTCTTCCAGCCCTTAGGAAAACCAGCCTCCCGCCAGACTCAGCTTGAGCCCCTCAGCCTTGTTCTGTGTCTCACCACACCAGACTCCTTCACTCCCTGAACACAGTGTTCTCCCCCACCCCAGGGCCTTTGCATATGCTGTTCTTCTCTCTAGAATACGTCTACCTAGCTTCACCCAGTTACAGCCCATGCATCATTTGTAACCCAGCTTGATTCACTTTCCCCAGAGCGACCTCCTTGACACTCTAAACTACTAACTGATTAAATCCTCTGCTAAACCTACCATAACTGATGCTCTTCTCCTTAATACTCACCAAAGCTAAATACCTATGTATGCAATTATTTGATTACATAGGCATGAAATTACTTGAATAAAATCTATCTTCTCTGCCAGACTATACACTCTCGCATTGGTTTGTTCATCATTGAATCCCCTGATCTGATACAAACAGAAGGCACATTAAATACATGTTTGGCGTATAAACAAATTAACAAGCTAGGAAAAGGTTTTTTTTTTTGAGACAGTATCTCATTCTTGTCACCCAGGCTGGAGTCCAGTGACACTAACACAGCTCACTGCAACCTCCACCTCCCAAGGCTCAAGCAATCCTCCCACCTCAGCCTCCCAAGTAACTGGGATCATAGGCATGCACCACCACACTTAGCTAATTTTTTTAACCTCCACCTCCCAAGGCTCAAGCAATCCTCCCACCTCAGCCTCCCAAGTAAGTGGGCTCATAGGCATGCACCACCACACGTAGCTAATTTTTTAAAAATTTTTTATTCTGTAGAGACGAGGTCACTATGTTGCCCAGCCTGGTCTTAAATTCCTGGGTTCAAGCAATCTTCCCATCTCAGCTTCCCAAAGTGCTGGGATTACAGGTCTGAGCCACTGCACCCAGAGAGGAAAAGGTTCTTTTTTCATACCCTGGGATATCATCTCTGATCTCAAGGGTTCCATAGAATTCTAAATTCTACATCCTGCCAAAAAGACATTTATTTTACTTTTTCTCTCTCTCTCATTTTTTTTTTTTTTTTTTTGGAAGTGGTGGGAACAAGGAGGCGAGGTGGTGAGGTGGTGAGGTGGTGAAAACACAGCTAGATAGCTTTCCAGTTCAAACTGGAGCTCGGTCTCTCACTAACATGGTAAAGTTGAAGAAGCAACTTACACCTGTTTCCTCGCGTAAAGGATGCACACACATTCACTGCAGAGGACTTTACAAATAATTAAGGTGATAAAAATAAAGTGCTCAGCACAAGATGGGTACAAAATAACTGGCTGCTATTTTCATAATTTAAAAGCAAGCTTGTCACAATTCAAGTTATAATCAAGCAACATTTATTTATTTGTGTTTTTAAAAGCAAGCTTGCCACAACTCAAAGTTAAAATCAAGCAACATTAATTTATTTGTGTTTTTACCCTCCCATACCTTGTTCCAGAAAGGATTTAAGGTGGCTTCATAAAAATAAAATATGAAAAGATAAAACTGACCAGGCACGGTGGCTCACGCCTGTAGTCCCAGTACTTTGGGAGGCTGAGGCAAGTGGATCACTTGAGACCAGGAGTTTGAGATCAACCTGGGCAACATGGTGAAAAACCCTGTCTCTACAAAAAAATACAAAAAATTAGCCAGATGTACTGGCACGTGCCTGTAGTCCCTGCTACTCGGGAGACTGGGGTGGGAAGATCCCCTGAGCCTGGGAGGTCAAGGCTGCAGTGAGCCAAAATCACGCCACTGTATTCCAGCCTGGGCAACAGAGTGAGATCCTGTCTCAAAAAAAAAATCAGTAACTAAAAATATAAAAATTTTTTTTTTGAGATGGAGTTTTGCTCTTATCACCAAGGCTGGAGTGCAATGGTGTGATCTCGGCTCACTGCAACCTCCGCCTCCCAGGTTCAAGTAATTCTCCTGCCTCAGCCTCCTGGGTAGCTGGGATTACAGGTGTATACCACCACACCTGGCTAATTGTTGTATTTTTAGTAGAGACGGGGTTTCCCCATGTTGGCCAGAATGGTCTCGAACTCCTAACCTCAGGTGATCCGATCCACCCGCCTAGGCCTCCCAAAGTGCTGGGATTACAGGCATGAGCCACCATGCCCAGCCTGAAAATAAATTTTAAAATAAGCAAAGGAGGAGAACCAGACAAAACAAAACGAAAGGCAGACAATAAGAACAGGTTCTGGGTATGCAGCCCTTTCCTAAGCACCAGGCACTACGCTTGGGCTTCATTCATTATTTCATTTCATCCTCCAAGGGCCCCCAAAGCTCAGTGCCATCAGCATGGAAAAGAAAACTGAGCCTCTGAAAAGTGAAGAAACTCCCTTGTAAACAGGGAAAATGAAAGTGAGAACAAGAAGCGACAAGGGAAGGTAGTGCACAAAATGCAGGCAGCCAAGCAGATCCAGTCTCAGACCAGCTCTCCACTCCACAGGAAGAATGAAAACTCCACTTTGATTTGGACTCCACGCATGGAGACTCAGAACCATTCCCAGGTCTAGTTCGTTGCACATTGAATTATGTGTTTGCCCAAGCAATGCAAAGATCTTTCAGGATGTCTTTGTTTGCCTTTCGAACCAAGAGTTCCTGGATTCTTTGCAATACCAGCTCTCATCTGTTCCTTACAGTGAGAACAGCAAGTCCTCCACTTAAAAATACTTGTTTTTACACCTAAGCTAAGAAAAGCTACCAAAGAAAAATGTGTGTGTCTGTGTGTGCGTGTGTGCGTGTGTGTGTGCATGCAAGCACAGAGGGGGCAGCAGTTTCCTACAAAGGAACAAGAACTGACATGCCAAAAATCAGTGAAGCAATGTCTTCAAAGTTCTGATAGAAAAATTATTTCATTCCATCTTGTTCTACTATTGTGTACACACTGCCTTCCTTACGTATATACACACACAGTGCTTTCCTAACAACAGTAGTAATAAAAGAAGCCTTTGTTTTTAAGCAGTCAAATTTCAAAGCCTCTAAAAAACCCTCCACATTCCTGTGGACCCCCACAATTCTGGATGCTGTTTCCCCTTGCCCATATCCAGCTACTCATTAATTCTTTCATTCAACAAAATATTTAAATTGAGCATCTACTATGGGCCAAGGTCTGTGCTAGGTACAGTAGATACAGGGATGAAAAAGACAGAAACCACTTCCTTCAGGGAGCTTACACTCTAGTGAAGAAGCCAGACTTCAACACTTTATACATAATTATTTACAGACTATGATAAATGCTAGAGGGAGAAACAGGAATATATCAGAGGGTCCTGACTTCGGCTGAACCACCAGGAAGATTCTTCAAGGAAGGGATATTTGAACTAAGTTCTGAAGGATGAATGGAAATTCCTTTTTTTTTTATTTTTTTTGAGATGGAGTCTCACTCTGTCACCCAAACTGGAGTCCAGTGGTGCGATCTTGGTTCACTGCCTCCGCCTCTCCGGTTCAAGTGATTATCCTGCCTCAGCCTCCCTAGTAGCTGGTACTACAGGTGCCCGCCACCACATCCAGCTGATTTTTGTACTTTTAGTAGAGAAAGGGTTTTACTATGTTGGCCAGGCTGGCCTTGAACTCCTGACCTCAAAGTGATCTGCCTGCCTTGGTCTCCCAAAGTGCTGGAATTACAGGTGTGAGCCGCCATGTCTGCTGGATGAATTCATCAGGAGAAAGGAGGCAGGGGAAAAGCACAGCAGGCGGAAGGAAACACAGGTGCAAATGTCCTGAGGCAGAACAGCACAGCAAAGAACATGAAGACAGGCCTTGCAAGCCGATACTGACAGGTCTTCACACTAAGCCCCATGGGAAACACTGAGCAGAAAGTGACATGGTTGGACTAAATGCATATTTTAAAAAGATATCTGGGGCCAGGTGTGGTGGCTCACGCCTGTAATCCCAGCACTTCGGGAGCCCGAGGTGGGCAGATCACCTGAGGTCAGAAATTCGAGACCAACCTGACCAACATGGTGAAATCTCATCTGTACTAAAAATACAAAAATTAGCTGGGCATGGTGGTGGGTGCCTGTAATCCCAGCTACTCAGGAAGCTGAGGCAGGAGAATTGCTTGAACTTGGGAGGTGGAGATTGCAGTGAGTCGAGATCATGCCACTGCATTTCAACCTGGGCAACAGGTTTGAAATTCCTGACTGAGATTCCATCTCAAAAAATAATTAAAAAAAAAAAAATTAAAACCTCTGGGCCTCATATCCATAACCCCAGCATTTTGGGAGGCCAAAACCAAAGGACTGCTTGAGGCCAGGAGTCTGAGAACAGCTTGGACAACAAAGTAAGGCCCCATTTCTACAAAAAACATTTTTAATTAGCAGAATGTGGTAGTGCACGCCTGTAATCCCAGCTGTTCAGGGGCCTGAGGTGGAAGCATTGCTTGAGTCCAGGAGTTTGAGGCTCCAGTGAGCTATGATCACGCCACTGCACTCCAGCCAGCATGACAGAGCACCCTGTCTCTAAACAAGTAAAAATAAATTAGAAATATAAATAAATAATAAAGAGCTCTCTGGCTGCCATGTAGAAAATGAATGGAAAAGAGAAGACCAACAGGCAAGCTTTAGCAGGGGCTCAGCAGAGAGGGATGGTGGCTTGGTCTAAGGCCAAGAGACAGAACTGGTAAAAATGACAGAATGTGGGCCGGGCGCGGTGGCTCAAGCCTGTAATCCCAGCACTTTGGGAGGCCGAGACGGGCGGATCACAAGGTCAGGAGATCGAGACCATCCTGGCTAACATGGTGAAATGCTGTCTCTACTAAAAATACAAAAAACTAGCCGGGCGAGGTGGCGGGTGCCTGTAGTCCCAGCTACGTGGGAGGCTGAGGCAGGAGAATGGCGTGAACCTGGGAGGCGGAGCTTGCAGTGAGCTGAGATCCGGCCACTGCACTCTAGCCTGGGTGACAAAGCGAGACTCCGTCTCAAAAAAAAAAAAAAAATGACAGAATGAGGCCTCAAAGACACCTCCCCCTGACCTTATCTAAAGGAACTTCTGTGCCCTGTGAGTGCAGCTCAGCATGAGGTAGAAAGGGGGTAGAAAATGAAAGGTTGTGATCTTACCTTGCCCCCAGCCAGGAGGGCTCCCTCCAGGCAGGGCACTCCAGCCAGGGGAGGAGGAGGGCAATGGGCCAGCAGCCCCCGGGTCCACCTGTGGTTCACAGGCCATGGCAGGGTGCCAGCTGTTTCTACTTCCCCTTCTCAGAGCTGTGGTTCATTCTGGAGCAGCCAGCTCAGCATCATATGCCTTCAAAACACAGCACAAAAAAGAACTTCAGGCCTGGGACTGGGCAAGATGGGCTTCCTAGGGGCTCTCTCCAGGGCCAAAGTCACCAAAGGCCAGGGAGAGCCACCCAGAGTCTTTTTGCCAACTTTGGCCTTTCTGAAAATGCTGAGAAAAATTCCCAGGAGAAGAAGGAGGAGGAAGAGAAACTAAAACCCTCCAAGGCCCAAACTGAGAACTTCCCTTCTGGTCTTGGGTCTCCTCCAGCTCAGGCACAGCCAAGGGTCCACAGGGTACTCAAAAGCTGACCAGGCCCCACTGCCAGGCAGCTGGGATTTCTGTTCCCTTATGGAGGATGCCCCAGGCAACCAGGCACAGGATAGGTATATTCATTACAGGGAGTCTTGTTCACACACAGGATTTCAAGTAGCTTCCTGTAAGACACTGCAAAATACAAATTTAAAAAAAAAAAAAAATTCAGGCACGGTGGCTGACACCTGTAATCGCAGCACTGTGGGAGGCCAAAGTGGGTGGACCACCTGAGGTCAGGAGTTTGAGACCAGCCTGGCCAACATGGTGAAACCCCATCTCTACCAAAAACACAAAAATCAGCTGGGTGTGGTGGCGCATGCTTGTAATCCCAGTTAGGAGGCTGAGGCAGCAGAACAGCTTGAATCCGGAAGGCAGAGGTTGCAGTGAGCCGAGATTGCACCACTCCACACCAGCCACGGTGACAGAGAGAGACCGTGTCTCCAATCAAAAACAAAAACAAACAAACAAACAAACAAAAATCAGATGGTAGGAAAGATAAATGAGTAAGAAAAGTAGGCTGAGCACAGTGGCTCATGCCTGTAATCCCAGCACTTTGGGAGGCCAAGGTGGGTGAATCACCTGAGGTCAGGAGTTTGAGACCAGCCTGGCCAACATGGAAAAACCCCATCTCTACCAAAAAATACAAAAATTAGGCTGGGCATGGTGGTGGGCACCTGTAATCCCAGCTGCTTGGGAGGCTGAGGTAGGAGAATCACTTGAACCCGGGAGGCAGAGGTTGCAGTGAGCCGAGATCACATCACTGCACTCCAGCCTAGGCGACAGAGAGAGACACCATCTCAAAAAAAAAAAAAAAAAAAAAAAAAGGCATGGGTGTTTCCTTGATGAGAAACTGAGTTTCCAGTGCCACTCCCTCCAGCGGCAACCTACACATTTACCTCTGTTATGTGTCCCCCAGCAGGCCTGAAAATTACTCCTCACCAAGGAAAATCAGGCCTAAGTCCCCTGGGATGACACACCAGCCCTGCTAACCACATTTTGTGTCTAGTAGACACAAAAGTCTACTAGAATCGTCTTTTGCTGCCATGGTTCTAGATGTTTGTGAAGATATGAAGTGTCCAGTCAGCACACATCTTCATGATTCCAAGCTGGCCCAAGGGCTGATGGCCACTGATCAGGCCCCCTAGAGAGGGAACAGGGCTCTCATGCCCTCACCATCTTTCACTTCTCTCAATACTTTAAACAGCAGCAGCTACAGAATGTGTGGGACCCAATTGAAAATGAAAATGTGGGGCCTCTTCTTTAAAAATAATGAAAAATTGGCCGGGCGCGGTGGCTCAAGCCTGTAATCCCAGCACTTTGGGAGGCCGAGACGGGCGGATCACGAGGTCAGGAGATCGAGACCATCCTGGCTAATACAGTGAAACCCCGTCTCTACTAAAAAATACAAAAAAAATAGCCGGGTGAGGTGGCGGGCGCCTGTAGTCCCAGCTATAGGGAGGCTGAGGCAGGAGAATGGCACAAACCCAGGAGGCGGAGCTTGCAGTGAGCTGCGATCCGGCCACTGCACTCCAGCCTGGGCGACAGCGCGAGACTCCCTCTCAAAAAAAAAAAAATAATAATAATGAAAAATTTAAAGATGGCAACAGCACAGCATTAAACCAAATGGGAGGGGCTTCGTAAGTGGGGGACCCTGTATGACTGCACAGGTTGCATGCACCTGAAGCTGGCCCCAATTTTCAGCTCTGGAAGATCACTTAGGAGCCTCCACTCCCAACCAAGAATATGTAAAACATGAGCCTTTAACAGTTATCATGTATCTGCCCTGCACCAGGCTCTAAGGCTGCAAAGCAGCAACCTATGAAAACATTGAAGACTTTAGAGCCAGAAAACCTGGACTTGAATTCCCACTCTGCCATATACATGCTCTTTGACATTAGCTGTCAAGGTACTTAACAATCCGCACCTTGCTGTTCTCATCTGTAAAATGGGGATAGAGAGGTCCACCTCATATAGCTGCTGTGGGGATGTAACAGAAGGAAATGCAAGCATAATCTCCAGTACTCTGCTCACCAGACCGGCCCCTGTCCTCAACATGATTTTCCTATTTTACAGGAGAAAAAACTGCAGGTCAAAGATGTAAAGTGACTTGCCCAAGGTTGGGAGGCCATGCTACCAGCGTGGAGCCAGGAGGTAAACCCAAGCCATCTGGCTCCAGGGTCCAAGCCCATAATTTCCATGCCCTTGCCCCTCTGCACTGTCTCTGAGAATGTTCATGAAATCACCCTTATAAAACAAAACAAAACAAAAAAGAGTGAGTCAAGGGAGACTGCATTTCCCAGGCAAGATCAAGCAATAAATGCAAGTCAGCCCTGAGATGTACACTGGGGCCTTCTCCTCCTCACCTGGCCCACAGCAGAAGACTCTCCTAAATATGCTAAGCGTTTGTCACTCTTATCATGCCTTCCTTCCTTCCTGTTACCAACAAAAATAGCCACAAGGATCTCTGCCCTGCACTTGATAATCACTGAAGCCCTTCCCTGCTTCATTTGATAATCTCTTAGGCCCCTGAGGCAGATATAATTCTGAGATCCATGTTCCAGACAAGACACACAGGGACATCGTAGCTAGGGGCCTACAGCCCAGAAAAGCTGACTAGAGTCTCAAAAAGGCCTGGGGGACCGGGGAGCCACGAGGGACCATGCTCAGGCTGGAGCTGCACAAGTATCCTTCCAGACTGCGTGGAAGGTTCCATTCGTGGCAAAAATCCCACCATTAGGCATTGTCTTTCGGAAGAAATCACAGCACCCTAGTTGGCCCCATCAGCCTCTCACAAAGTACCAATCGGCAGGCTTTATTCCATTCACCTGGAGGCTGTTTCCTGTAATAGCTCAAAGTAACCAGCCCTGTCCTGCCGCTTCCCACCTGTGTAACCTTGAGCAAGTTACTGCTCTCTGCCTCAGTTTCTTTACATGTAAGTGGGGAAAACGACAGTAACTTCAGGTGATTGTGAGGTTTAAAGAGTTCACACATGTAAATCACTCAAAATAGCACTGGGCAAATAGGAATCACTGAAGAAATACAGCTGCCATCATTTTTACTTCACAGACATTTCCTAAGCACCTTCTCAGGCCAGGCCCTGTGCTTTCTTGACTACGAAACTGGAAATAAAAACGGAAGTTCCTACTCAGCCCTCCCTGCTAGGGATCACCAAATGGTAGGAATGACAAACTCAGGGAAAGACAATTACAAAACAAACAATTGCAACAAGGCAGTGAGAGGGAGCACCTCGTTTGGGGTGGAGGAAGGAGGCTCCTGGGCTTGGCAAAGGTGGAGGTGAGAGCCAAGAGAGGCCAGTGCCAAGCAGAAAGGGATATGGACCAGAGGCCAGGATGGGCCCATCAGGGCAGCCTGTGTGGTCACCTTGCAGCCCCTCATTCAACCAGGAAGCTGCAGAGGGCAGGAGGGGTGCTAGAAAGACCCCGAAGGCAGATGCCTGTCATATGTCCTGAACTCCATTTCCCCATCCAGCTCAGCCCTGCACCAGCCCTAGGACAACACAGAGGGTCTGACAGATACCAGGGTGGAGGCAGAGCAGAGGGAGTGAGCACAGCCTTGAGGCCCCTGCAATTAAGCAGGAAACTAGAGCTTCTCTGAGTCTCCTTTGCTGATTCTGCATTTTAACCAGAACTTCCAGATATCCATCTTGCACAAGGTCAGCTCCTCTCTTTTTCAGCTCGTAGAGAGCATCTGCAAAGGAACATACTCTTAAGTCCTATTGCGCAAAGTCCTCCATCTCTGCAGACACCAAGGGCCCAGCCTCCCCGGGAACTAGCACTGAGATTCGTCAGTTTCCTAAGTCAGGTTTTGTTTTGTTTGTGAAAAGTCCAACACAAGACCCTAAAAGGGTCTGTTAGAGAAGTTTCGGGGCGAAAAAACCTTGAGACACAATGAGTCCGAGCTCTCCATTTTACAGGTAAGGACATTAAGACCCAGAAAATAAAGTGTACCATCCAAGGTCAAGGGGCTGGTCCTAGACTGAGCCAGAATGGAAACCCAGGCTCCTTCAAGCCAGCCGGAGCTGTCCCGCCATACACGGCCTTGGCCCTGGGCAGCTGTCTCGCCCCAGTCTCAGTCTCCGCCCTCTGGAACTGTCCAGGTCGGCTGAGGAGAGGGGGATCTCCTTCACCCCAGAAATCAGTCCGGCCCTCCCCAACCGCAGGCTTCCAGGAGGCTTCTCAGAGCCGCTCCCACGGCCGGCACGCGGGGGCAGAGGCCCCAGGGCGTACGGAGGCCCCCCCCGCAGGTTGCCCGGGGCGCCGACCCCAGGCCGTCTGGCTCGAACGCAGGCCAAGGCGGAGGCGCCCAGGCGGCCTCCCAGACCCGGAGCCCCGCGGCACCAATCCCGGATCGCAGGACACGGGCGCGCGCCCGGGCCCGCGCACACTCACCGCCCGCGCCGCCGCCGCCGCCGCCGCCGCCGCCGCCTCCACCCCGGGACGCGGAAGGTCGGGGGCGCTGCGCCCCTCGTGCCGTAGCCTGTGGGCGCCGCAGCCTCTGGGCATCGCAGCCCCGCGCCCCGCCCGCCTCCCGCGTCGCGCGGCGCCGCGCCGCCTTCCCGGGCCCGCCCCCCGCCCGGCCGGCCCTTCTCGGTTGCCCAACCCGGAGGAGCCGCCCGCCGGGCTCGCTTTGGGGCCACGAGGGAACGCGGCTCCCGGGCCCGCGGCGGAGCCGAGCTGGAGGCCGCGTTTCATCAGCCTAGCGCCCCCCGGGACGCCGGAAGGAGTCTCCGCGCCCAGCCGACCACGTGCACGGCATCTTAGGGCACGGGTTCCCGCCGTCTCCCCACTGTAAAGGAGCCGCTTACTCCGGAGTTCCAGCCCCCGTCACACACAGAGTCACGGGACCCGTGGATGAGGCAGTATTTGAGACCAGAAGTTTACTGGGGACTTGGGTTTGGTTTTTGTTTGGTTGATTTTGTCGTTGTTTTTAGAGTCGGAGGTCTCGCTGTGTTGTTCAGGCTGCTATCAAACTCCTGACCTCAAACGATCCTCTAGCCTGGGCCCCCGAAGTGTTGGGATTACAGGTGTGAGGCACCGCACCTGGCCGGGAACTTGTTTCTAATGGAAAATTGTGTGTGTGCTGTATTATTAAGAGCATTGGTTTGGAGTCAGACTATCTGGGCTATGACCCGGGTCTCTGCACTTCTTATATCATCTTTGGTAAATTATTTAACTTCTCTGTGCCTTCGTTTTCTGTAAAAAGCAGATAATTATAGCTACTTCATGAGGTTGTGTGAAGATTTAATGAGATAGTGTGTGTGAAATGTTCACAACTACCAGACACGTAACTGCTCGCTCGTGTTCCCAGTTGCTATACTCACAAGGGCTCACTCCCACTGCCATCTTTCATAATTTCAAAGGGTCTACAGTTAAAAGTAAGTGCCCTTTCCCCTGAGGAAAGCACTAACCTTGTGCTTTCCTTGTATTTTTTCTTAGAGCACGTATGTACCTGTGCGTGTGTGCGTTTACACAAAAGGCCTTTTCTATTCTGTTGGGCACTCTGCTTTTTCATACGACAAAGTACCTTGGCGCTCATCTGCCAGAACATGCCACACTGCCTCATTTCTTTTTAAGGGGCACATAAACGTCCCTATAGTATATTAGGTTGGTGCAAAAGTTATTGCGTTTTTCTGCCATTAAAAACATTGCAGGCTGGGGCCGGTGGCTCATGCCTATAATCCCAGCACTTTGGGAGGCCGAGGCGGGAGGATCACCTGAGGTCGGGAGTTTGAGACCAGCCTGATCAACATGGAGAAACCCCGTCTCTACTGAAAATACAAAATTAACCGGGCGTGGTGGCGCATGCCTGTAATCCCAGCTACTCAGGAGTCTGAGGCAGTAGAATCGCCTGAACCCGGGAGGCGGATGTTGCCGTGAGCCGATATGGCGCCATTGCACTCCAGCCTGGGCAACAAGAGCAAAACTCCATCTCAAAAAAAAAAAAGAAAGAAAAAACCGCAATTATTTTTGCAGCAACCTGATAGAAAGGGTCTTTGTTTTCTTTGCCCTTCTTTCTTGGTGGACATGGAGGTGATTTCCAGCCTTGCTGACAGGCCTTGCCCTGATGCACACAGCAGCATTGTTGCGTACATGCAAACACACCGCAGCCTGCCTGTCTGTCTCGTCTCGTCTCTTCTCTTCTCTTCTCTTCTCTTTTCTTTCTTCCTTCCTTCCTTCCTTCCTTCCTCTTTCTTTCTTTTCTTTCTTTCCTTTCTTTCTCTCTCTCAGTCTCTTTCTTTCCTTCCTTGTTTCTTTTCTTTTTCTCTTTTTCTTTCTTTTTCTGAGACAGGGTCATTCTCTGTTGCCCAGGCTGGAGTGCAGTGGCACAATCACAGCTCACTGCAGCCTCAGCGTCTCCTCTCACGCTCAAGGGATCCTCCCACCTCAGCCTCTCTGGTAGATGGGTCTACAAGTGTATGCCACCACGCCCAGCCGATTTGTTTTGTTTTTTGGTTTTTTGTTGTTTTTTTGTAGATTCAGGGTCTTACTATGTCTCCCCAGCTAGCCTCAAACTCCTACACTCAAGTGAGCCTCCCACCTCAGCCTCCCAAGGTGCTGGGATTACACGTGCAAGCCACCCTGCCTGGCCCATTTCTATAAGTAGATGTGCTGAGTCAGAATGTGCATGCGTTTTTGTTTGTTGTTGTTGTTGTTGTTGTTGTTTTTGAGATGGGGTCTCACTCTGTCACCCAGGCTGGAGTGCAGTGGTGAGATCTTGGCTCTCTGCAGCCTCCACCTCCCAGGTTCAAGCGATTCTCCCACCTCAGCCTCCCGAGTAGCTGGGATTACAGGGGTGAGCCACCATGCCTGGGTAATTTTTGCATTTTTAGTAGAAACAGGGTTTCACCATGTTGTCCAGGCTAGTCTCGAACTCCTGACCTCAGGTGATCTGCCCGCCTTGGCCTCCCGAAGTGCTGGGATTACAGGGGTGAGCCATCACACCTGGCCCGTGCATGCATTTTTTTATTTCAACAGGTATTGCCAGGTTGTTGGGAAACTCTCAGACCCCAGAACTTAGCTGGCTACATGCTCGGCCAGCCCTCAGAGATAGCATGCTTGGAGACAGGAGCAGGAATTGACAACCTGAGTGGTAGATACCACCCAGGCACCCTCATTCACCAGGTAAGTAAGGATCCAGGTAGTGGGCTACTAAAAATGAAGTTCATTCATTTGTTTATCAACAAATGGACATTCAGTACCTGCTAAGGGACAGGCATTGTACTGGGCAAGGGTGAACAATATACACCAAGTCCCTATTCAGTGTGCCTGATTTCCAAACCAAACAAAAACAGAAAACAATTTAGAGGCGTGGGAGCAAGAGCGTCAAGAGATATTGAAGCTTAACTCACTGATGATAGGATACTAAAAGGGATCCTGCCACAGGAGTGTGGCCTGATCGCAATCTGTCTAAACCTTACATCTCCAACAAGGTCTCCCTCCTCCATGAAGCCAGATGTGGTCCCCCTGCCCTTTCTGCCAGGCTGCCTTTACTCTTCATTCTCATTGCTGGTCACTCCAGCATGAACTTAGATGCTGACACATCAATCACCTATACTAGGGAGGTGCAAAAGACAGGGGCCTTTAGAGCTGGCCCACCAGGCTCCTCCACTTACTGGCATGTGGCATTGGCAGGCAGCTCAGCTCACTCTCTGAGTTTCAATACCCTCATTTATGAAAGGCAGATAACAAAATCTGCTAATCCGGGAGACTGCAAGGATTAATTGAAGTGATAAAGTGCTTAGAAGAAAGTGCTCAGTAAAAGTACCATGCATTCTTGGACAACAAGGTATCATGTGTTTGTATCTCTGAAATTTCACCAGTGTCCAGTGCTGGCATAGCAAGGGGGAGTGGGTGCTCCGTGTAGAATGGAGAAAGGGTAATAAAATCCAGTGACAGTAGGGTGAAATCCAGTCAGGTCTGCTGGAAAGCATGCTTCAGCAGCGACAAGGTCCTTGTGGTGGGCCCAAGCCTCTCCCCACCCACAGCCTACCCTGGACTAATCTTTACTCTCTCCCAGCATGTAAAAACCCTATGCTCCAAAAATACAGAACATCTCTCAGTTCCTCCTATAACCCTTTCCCCTTGTTCTCTCACTTCTAGTTTTCAGTGGTTGCCATTCTCTCCCAGCTGGAAAGTTGTCTCCAAACCCCAGCCCCATCGTGCCACCTGACCAACCAACTCATTCTCGAGTTTCAGCTGAAAGGGCCCTTCTTCTGGGAGCCCTGCCCTCTCCTGGGCCTGGGCCAGTTCCCCCATTCTCATAGTTCATTCTCATAGTTACTCTTGTTTGTTTGTTTCTGGCTTTGTTTGTTTGTTTTGATTTTTTGAGATAGGATCTCACCTTGTCATCCAGGCTGGAGTACAGCAGCACAATCTCAGCTCACTGCAGCCCTGACCTCCTAGGCTCAAGCGATCCTCCCACCTCAGCCTCCCAAGCATCTGGGACTACAGGCATGCACCACCATTCCTCCTGGCTAATTTTTTATTTTTAGTTAGAGACAGGGTTTTGCCATGTTGCCCAGGCTGATCTTGAACTCTTGAGCTCAAGTCATACACCTGCCTCGGCCTCCCAAAGTGCTAGGATTACAGGCATAAGCCACTGCGTCCAGCCCTACTCTTGCTTAACCTACACTCATGGTATTATCGTTGTTCAGCGTCCCCTTTCCCAAAAAGAGAGTAAGCCTTTTGGGCATAGGGCTGTTTCTACCCATGTTCGTCGCTATCCCCCTGCCCCTAACCCTGCCCTCAGTAATTGTTAAATGCATATGAAATAGTGAATGAGTAAATATGTATGAAATCATCAGGGCCTCAACTATAGATAAATCCAAATAACCACAAACCCCAGCCAAAGCCACCCTTACTCAGCAGTTGCTCCATCTGTCCTGTTGTGTCTGCAAGGGTTACAGACCCAGGGCTGAGGGCTAGCTGCCAACACTATTTGATAACTTGAATGAAGTAAGAGAATGAACTTCTTTCCAGCCTGGCAGAACCTTGGTGTTGCAGCAGATGGTACTGGGGGAGTCTTAGAACTGCTGGATGAGTAAGTGAAAAGGCAAAGATCAAAAATTACATCTTGGTGTTTTTTCGTTTGGGTTTTTTTTTTTTTTTTTTTTTTTTGGAGCTCGTGTGCCAGTTATGGATTCACTGACTTCCTAAACTTTTCTTGGAGACATACAACTTGGAACATCGCCATGGCCTGAACAAATTGAATCAAAGCATGCAGTAGTAATTCAGGCTGGGAACTCAGACAGACCTGGGTTCAAATCCAGACTTCACCACAAATTAGCTCTGTGACCTTGTAGCCTCAGTTTCCTAATCTGCAAAATAGAAATAATAATACATACCTCATAGCGATGGTAGGAAAATTAGATTATGTATATAGAGTACCTTAAATGGCACCTGGTATAAAGTTGATGTTAATAAATGTGAGTTATTTTAGAAATTATTTCTGAAAGTGTGTCCCACAGAATGTTCCATTGCTAGTGGCTCCATTACATTGATTTCAGCTCCCGGAAGTCACATCGTCAAATGACAGACTCTACTATGGGAGAGGTAGATTAACTATACGTGAGAGCTTGGGACTAGATACATAGCTGTGCTTGGCAGGAGGTGTGCTGGAAGTCAGACAGATCACATGCTGTTTGTCAGGAAACCAGGCCTAAGTCAGTAGAAAAAAATCCTCTGAATTCCTATTAGGAAGGCCAGCAATTCCCTCAGGGCAGATAAGGGTCAGGAATCTGTTTCTACACTATGAACAGAAAGATAAGCGGCAGGGTCTGAAGAGTCAGAAGAGGGAGAACTCCGTCTCCGGCTGGGGAGAAAAGGGAAGGGCAGTTGAAGGCAATTGGGCTTTTTTAACTAGGTAACTAGACTATCGGTCTTTTCATCTTTAAAAACCACCTAAGGTAATGATAAACAACCCAGTCATGCTCTCTGAACAATCAGCCTTGTTTCTTTCCTAAAGTTATCAACGGCAGCATCTAGAATGCTGCCGTCCTCCTTTGTAAGTTATTTTCTTTTTCTTTTCTTTTTTGTTTTTTTTTGATTCAGGGTCTCAACTTTGTTACCCAGGCTGGAGTGCAGTGGCACAATCTCGGCTCACTGCAACCTCAGCATCCCGGGTTCAAGCAATCCTGCTTCAGCCCCCGCAAGTAACTGAGACTATAGGCGGCACCACCACCACATCCAACTAATTTTTTTCTCTTGTATTTTTTGTAGAGACAGGGTTTCCCCATGTTGCCCAGTCTGGTATCGAACACCTGAGCTCAAACGACCCACCCATTTTGGCCTCCCAAAGTGCTGGGATTATGGGTGTGAGCCGCTGCACCCAGCTATAAGTTATTTTCAAGTAGGAAGAAAAGGAGGCTGCTTGCTCCTTAATTCTTCAAGCCTACCCATCCCTATCAATCATCCCTTCAAACACAGTAAACTATGACTTTAAATTCACACTTGGCCCAGGAGCCGGTGGCATCTGAAATTTTTTTAAAAGCCAGGGAAGATAGATGTTGACCTGATGATCTTTCAGCTTCTAGATCTCCCTGAACCACTGGCCAAATCTTTCAATAAAGAATGTGTTTAACCTGCCTCTTAAGACCTATGTATTTGCACAAGAAGGGGAAAAAAAAATGCAAAACTAGAGCTGCCTGCCTGTGCTGAAGTTTTTTCAGTAATTTCAGAGCCACTGAAGTGATGTGAGATCAGTTGACAAGAGAAAAACACTCTGAGATCTGCCAGAATGACCCTAAAGGGGAGAAAAATAAACAGGTGGAAAAACAAGAAACACGCAAGACTGATCAAAGCGTGTCTTTTCTGTTGAACAGCTTTTGTTGACTTCTGGTACCATCAGTTTCCTTGAGTAGAATAAAGAATAAGAAATGCAGAAAGTTAGTTATGGGCCTTACCCAATCAGGCCCAAAGGCTTTACTGGGGTTACAGGAAGCCAAGTACCCAGTCCACCAATATCCTGGGAGAAAAGCCTGAAGGCAGAACATGGTAGGTTTTCCCTTGCAGCCTTCAGGCTGATCTGATGGGACTTCAATTCTGTCACTTCCTTGCTCTGTGACGTTGAACATTCTGTAAGCCTCTGGGCCTCAGCTTTCTCATCCATGGAAGTGGGATTACAGTGTCTAACCTGCAGGGCTGCTGTGTGTTTATATATGTGCAGAGAACATAATGGGCTTCCCTTGATAGAAGCAGAGATTGGACGTGTGACCTCAGACAAGTTACTTTTTTTTTTTTAAAACAAGTTTTTTTTACAAGTTTCCCTCTCCCTCCCCCATTCAGAAAGTGGGAGGGGTAATTATTCAGGGAATTTGTGAGATGTTACCACAAGGTTACACAATGGCTTGCTGTAAACTATTTTATGTCTTTTTTTTTTTTTTTTTGAGATGGAGTTTCACTCTGTCACCCAGGCTGGAGTGCAGTGGTGCAATCTCGATCTCAGCTCACTGCAACATCCACCTCCTAGGCTCAAGCAATTCTCGTGCCTCAGCCTCCTGAGTAGCTGGGGCTACAGGTGTGCACCACCACGCCCCAGTAAATTTTTTGTATTTTTAGTAGAGACAGGGTTTCACTATGTTGGCCAGGCTCGTCTTGAACTCCTGGCCTCAAATGATCCACTGGCCTTGGCCTCTCAAAATGCTGGGATTACAGGTGTGAGCCATATTTTATGCCTTTTATCAGGGCATCCTCCTCTCTAGGTTTACAGGACATAAAATTGCCCAGAGGGCAACTGAGGAGCATCACTCTACAATTTGGGAGAGGTAAAGGGAAAAGAATCAGATGGGTAAGATACATAAAAGGTGTACAGCTATGAAGTTGTTCAATACTGAGTACGCACCATGGTTAAACACACAGATGCAAAAGCCAGACTGCAAGTTTGAATCTTGGCTCCAACGTTGCACATCCTTGGGCTGGTTCCCTAACCTCTCTCAGTCTCATATCCCATAAAAAAAGAATTAAATTAGTCAATATAAATGTAAAAGTTCTTACAACTAGCTGGCACATAGAAAGCTGTTAGCAGGCCAGGCATGGTGGCTCACACCCATAATCCCAGCACTTTGGGAGGCCAAGGCGGGCAGATGGCTTGAGGTCAGGAGTTCGAGACCAGCCTGGCCAACATGGCGAAAACCCATCTCTACTAAAAATACAAAAATTAGCCAGGTGTGATGGTGGGCACCTATAGTCCCAACTACTCAGAAGGCTGAGGTGGGAGAATCACTTAAACCTGGGAGGCAGAGGCTGCAGTGAGCCGAAATCGTGCCACTACACCCCAGCCTTGGCAACAGAGTGAGACTCTGTCTCAAAAAACAAACAAACAAACAAACAAACCTCTTAGCAATTGTAGCAGAAACATGGTTTTACCCATGGAATATTCATGGGCTCCCCCTTCCCCCCTTATTTCTTAGCCTCCCTTGTGTTAGGTGGTGACACGTGACCTACACCAATGAGCTGAGAACAAGTGTCATTTGAGGACTGAAGCAGGTGAGAGCTGATGCATGCTTGCCAACTTTTTCTTCCGATTACTGATATAATGGAATGTGATGAGATGGTAGAGACACAAACCGGAAGTAATCCAAATCACTGAGTGGTCACATGGAGAACAGTTGCCCTGATGTCACCCAACTTGTATCAGACTTTGCAAGAAATAAACCTTTGTTACATTAAGCCACAGAGATTTCAGAGCCTGTCCTGTCCTGACCAATGCAGCTGTTATTAAACTTGTAATCAAGAATGATTAGTCTGAGAAAAGGACAGCAAATTTTAGAAAATTAGGAAACATTTGCTGAGTACCTAGAATGTTCCAGACACCTTGTATAGTGCCTTATCTTCTCTAATGTGGGGGTGGTTTTTGGCACCCAGGGGACATTTGACAATATCTGGAGACATTTTTTTGTTGTCACAACTGAAGGGGTTCTGCTGGCATCTAGTGGGTAGAGGCCAGGGACATTGCTACAAAGCCCTATAATGTATTAAGTGTACAAAAAGAAACCCTCCCGGCCAGGCATGGCGGTTCATGCCTGTAATCCCTGCACTCTGGAGTCTGAGGTAGGCAGATGGCTTGAGCCCAGGAGGTCGAAGCTGCAGTGAGTCCTGATCATCGTGCCACTGCACTCCAGTCTGGGTGAAAGAGCATCTCAAAAAAATAAAACCTCTCTGCTGTTGGTTTCTGTGACTAGCAACATTGAGTTGCTTGGGTCAGTATTAATAGTCAAGCAGTTATATAAATAAGCACAACTCTATTAATCCAGAATAAAAATATTGGTGGCGTCCCATTTAAAAATTGAGTCTAAGCCCTTGAACATGAGTGTTGCTTCATGTTTCTCCAGTTTGGTAGATCTGTATTTGCAGTTGGCAGAGATTAGGAGTTGCTACACTTAGCAATAAGGAGAGTAAAGCCTTAACAAAACTGGATACAGTTTGGGACATGTTAAGATGGAGATGTTTACCAGACATCCAAGTCAAAATATCAAATAAGCAATTTAATGACTACAGCTCAGGAGAAATGGGTTTGAGATACAAATTTGGGTCTTCAGTATAGGTAATAAAGCCAGGAAATTAATATGGTCTCACCAATAGAACATTAGAGAAGTCCAAGACGTCCTTGGTGATAAGGTTTGGCTGTGTCCCCACCCAAGTCTTAACTTTCCCACGTGTTGTGGGAGGGAACAAGGGGGAGGTAATTGAATCATGGGGGCCAGTCTTTCCTGTGCTGTTCTCATGATAGTGAATAAGTCTCATGAGATCTGATAGGGTTTTCAGGCTGCTTTTGCTTCTTCCTCATTTTCTCTTGCCTCCACCACATAAGAAGTGCCTTTCACCTCCCACCATGATTCTGAGGCCTCCTCAGCCATGTGGAACTATCAGTCCAATTAAACCTGTTTTTCTTCCCAGTCTCAGGTATGCCTTCATCAGCAGCATGAAAACAGACTAATACAATATATTGGTACCAGGAGTGGGGTGCTGCTAAAAAGATACCCAAAAATGTGGAAGCAACTTTGGAACTGGGTAACAGGTAGAGGCTGGAACGGTTTGGAGGGCTCAGAAGAAGACAGGAACATGTGGGGAAGTTTGGAATTTCCTAGAGACTTGTTGAATGACTTTGCCCAAAATGCTGATAACAATATGAACAATAAGGTCCAGGCTGAGGTGGTCTCAGATGGAGATAAGGAACTTGACTGGAGCAAAGGTGACTCTTGCTATGTTTTAGCAAAGAGACTGGCAGCATTTTACCCCTCCCCTAGCGACTTATGGAATTTTGAACTTGAGAGAAATGATATAGGGTATCTGGTAGAAATTTCTATAAGGAGCAAAACATTCAAGAGGTGACTTGTGTGCTGTTAAAGGCATTCAGTTTTATAAGGAAAGCAGAGCATGAAAGTTTGGAAAATTTGCAGCCTATTTGATAGAAAATTAAAACCCATTTTCTGGGGAGAAATTCAAGCTGGCTGCAGAAATAATTTGCGTAAGTAGCAAGAAGCCTAATGTTAATCCCCAAGACCATTGGGAAAATGTCTCCAGGCCATGTCAGAGACCTTCACAGCAGCCCCTCACATCACAGGTCTGGAGGCTCAGGAAGAAAAAGTGGTTTCATGAGCTGGGCCCAGGGTCCCTGTGCTGTGTACAGCCTAGGTACATGACACCATGTCCCAGCCCCTCCAACCATGGCTGGCTGAAAGGGGCCAATGTACAGCTGGGTCTGTGGCTTCAGAGGGTGGAAGCCCGAAACCTTGGCAGCTTCCACATGGTGTTGAACCTGCAGGTGCATAGAAGTCAAGAATTGAGGTTTGGGAACCTCCGCCTAGATTTCAGAAGATGTATGGAAATGCCTAGATGGCCAGGCAAAAGTTTGCTGCAGGGGTGGGGCCCTCGGAGAACCGCTGCTAGGGCAGTGTGGAAGGGAAATGTGGGGTCAGAGCCCCACACAGAGTCCCTACTAGGGCACTGCCTAGTGGAGCTTTGAGAAGAGGGCCACCGTTCTCCAGACCCCAGAATGGGATCCACTGATAGCTTGCATCGTGCACCTGGAAAAGCCACAGACACTCAACACCAGCCCATGAAAGCAGCCGGGAAGGAGGTTGTACCCTGCAAAACCACAGGGGCAGAGCTGCCCAGGATCGTTGCAGGCTGTACCCTGCAAAGCCGCAGGGGTGGAACCCACCTCTTGCATCAGTGTGACCTGGATGTGAGACCTGAAGTCAAAGATCATTTTGGAGCTTTACAATTGACTGCCCTGCTGGATTTCAGACATGCATGGGCCCTGTAACCCCTTTGTTTTGGCCAATTTCTCCCATTTGGAATGGCTGTGTTTACCCAATATTTGTACCCCCATTGTATCTAGGAAGTAACTAGCTTGCTTTTGATTTTATAGGTTCATAGGTGAAGGGACATACCTTGTCTCAGATGAGACTTTGTACTGTGAACTTTTGGGTTAATGCTGAAGTAAGTCTTTGGTGGACTGTTGGGAAGGTATGATTAGTTTTGAAATGTGAGGACATAAGATTTGGAGAGGTCAGGGGCAGAATGATATGGTTTGGCTGCATCCCCACCCAAATCTCAACTTGAATTGTATCTCCCAGATCTCCCACATGTTGTGGGAGGGACCCGGGGGAGGTAATTGAATCATGGGGGCTGGTCTTTCCGTGCTATTCTCGTGATATTAAGTCTCACAAGATCTGATGGGTTTATCAGGAGTTTCCTCTTTTTCACTTGCCCTCACCATGTAAGAAGTGTCTTGCCTCCCACAATGATTTTGAGGCCTCCCTAGCCATGTGGAACTTTTAAGTCCAATTAAACCTTTTTCTTCCCCATCTCGGGTATGTCTTCATCAGCAGCGTGAAGAGACTGATAAAAGCAGAAGGAGGCCAAGTGTGGTGGCTCGCACCTGTAATCCCAGCACTTTGGGAGGCCGAGGGCAGATCATAAGGTCAAGAGATTGAGACCATCCTGGCCAACATGGTGAAACCCCATCTCTACTAAAAATATAAAAAATAGCTGGCCGTGGTGGCGCATACCTGTAGTCCTAGCTACTAGGAAGGCTGAGGCAGGAGAATCACCTGAACCCGGGAGGTTGCAGTGAGTCGAGATCATGCCACTGCACCACAGCCTGAGTAACAAGACTCCATCTCCAAAAAAAAAAAAAAAAAAAAGCTGAAGGAAGAACGAGGGAGAGAATGAATGAGAAGCAATAAAGCATAATACTGCACGATGGAAGCTAAGTCGGCTGGGTGCAGTGGAAGAACGAGGGAGAGAATGAATGAGAAGCAATAAAGCATAATACTGCACGATGGAAGCTAAGTCGGCTGGGTGCAGTGGCTCACAGCTGTAATCCCGGCACTTTGGGAAGCCAAGTCAGGAGGATCGCTTGAGCCCAGAAGTTTGAGACCAGCCCAGGGTACATGGAGAAACCCTGCCTCTACTAAAAACAGAAAAATTGGCCAGGCGCGGTGCCTCACGCCTGTAACCCCAGCACTTTGGGAGGCCGAGGTGGGCGGATCACAAGGTCAGATCAAGACCATCTTGGCTAACACGGTGAAACCCTGTCTCTACAAAAAAAAAAACCACAAAAACTTAGCCAGTCGTGGTGGTGGGTGCCTGCAGTCCCAGCTACTCGGGGGGCTGAGGCAGGAGAATGGCGTGAACCTCGGAGGCGGAGCTTGCATTGAGCCAAGATTGCGCCACTGCACTCCAGCCTGGGTGACACAGCAAAACTCCGTCTTAAAAAAAAACAAAACAAAACAGAAAAATTAGCTGGGTGTGATAGTGTGTGCCTGTAGTCCTAGGTACTCGGGAGGCTGAGGTGGGTCGACTGAGCAGGGGACACGGAAGTTGCAGTGAACTGAGACCACACCAGACCACTGCACTCCAGCCTGGGTCACAGAGCGAGACTGTCTCAAAAAAACAAAAGTGGTTAAATGAAGGAATGGTCAACCCTGTCAGAGTACGGAAGGTCAAGGAGGAAGAGGATGAGCTTTCTCAACCTGGACAGCATTGCTGATCTTGACACACAGCTTCAGTGGGATAGCAAGACTTGAGGGTTTTAACAGTTAAAAAAAAAACACCTCATCCAGTCACTCTTTTGAGGAATTCTATAAAAAGGAACAGAGAAATAACAGTAACTGGAGACAGTAGTGGTCTGAAAAAAAAAATCCTGAGTCATATTAAATATGAGGGTTTTTAAGGTCATCTGGTTGTCGTCTTGTATCAGAACAAGGAAATCCCAAGTTCTTTCAACTGTTTTCACCTATAAGCAATTACTTTTGCAACCAAAGACTTTCGGCTAAGAGGGCCACAGGACATTTAACTTGTAAGGGCTAGGCTAGGTGTGGTGGCTCACACCTGTATTCCCAGCACTTTAGGAGGCCGAAATGGGTGGATCACGAGGTCAGGAGATTGAGACCATCCTGGCTAACACGGTGAAACCCTGTCTACTAAAAATACAAAAAATTAAATTACCCGGGTGTGGTGGTAGCCGCCTGTAGTCCCAGCTACTTGGGAGGCTGAGGCAGAAGAATAGCATGAACCCAGGAGGCGGAGCTTGCAGTGAGCAGAGACCGCTCCTCTGCACTCCGGCCTGGGCAACAGAGCGAGACTCCATCTCAAAAAAGAAAAAAAAAAAACCACCACCACCACAAAACCTGTAAGGGCTAGTGTGAAGGTACTGCAGGTATAATGCACATCATCTAGCCCACCAGAAAGGAAATATGCTTAATAACTTGCCCCAGGCCAAGGCTCTCTAGAGAAAAGAAACTACAGACTAGTTGCTTGCTGTTTTCCAAAACATTTGTTGGGTGAAATCACATGACGTATGTATCACAAACATTTTCTAATTATGTATATAAATGGGTATGTGATATGTGTGCTGTTTGTGCGCTAATGTCCTAAGTGAAATTCTGCAGACCATCTGGGTCAAAGTGCATTATGCATTATCAAAAATGATGAACCATTGGTCATCATGGAGACAAGGAAGAAAATGAACGGGAGAAAAATGCATGACAGAGTCTTTACTTTTAAATGATTACTGATACACCAAGTAATAACATGTAACAAGTTCTTGAATTCTATCATCTAGTAATTTTGATTAAGAGAAACTAAAAGCAGCCCAAATAATTCTACTAGTATTCACTGTTCTAACCATTAGCAAGAATGGACTACATTAAGGCTGGCTGCTGCTTCACACAGGTTACAAAGAACTATTTACTACTTTTTCATAGATAAAGCCCCTGACCTTCAAGAAAGTGTTAGGGAAAAAAATATTTAATCCCTTCCTTTCTTCAAAGAATGGTTATGTGGTGTTTTTTTTTAAAACTAGATCTAAGAAAGAAAAAGTCAACAGTGATATACATGTTGCTTGAGCCAAAAGGCATATATACCTTGCCAAAAAGACAACATATACCCATTAAATTCCTAAGAAATATGAGGTAAAAAGATGAAATCTTTAGATAATTTCTAAGTCTGTACAAAAAAGCTAGATTTGCTACTGCCCAAAAAGTGGAAGGACCTACTATATAATATATGGAAATAATTTAATGCCATTTCATAAGAATGTAACTAGAGCTGTGCTAAAGCTTCATATTCATGAGGGCATCTAAAATGCCACTCCACAGAACAGGTGCTTCTCTCTTCTTCTATCCATTTATGCGGTAGTTTTCATGGATTTCTGGCCGAATGTCACAGACAAAAGCCAAGAGGTTATCCAAGACTTCATCCCTGTTCTGCCGGAAGTAGGTCTGGAGGATGGTCATCTTCTCCTGGGTCTCCTTCTCCACTTCAGTGCTGCAACTGCCATGGGATCCCAGTGCCTGGAGATGGGGAGCAATGTCATAGACGGATTATCAGAACAATGCTCTGGTTGGTCAGGTACATCTCATAAGCTACTTGCTGACTTTTGGAGAAACCCAGGCTCACCAATCAGTATACTCAGAATGTGACCTTGTGGCTGAAGCACATGTGACGTATTCCTTGAGTCAACGCGAGCCACATCTACCAAAAGTAAACTGCACAGCATTTCCACTGCTAGGAAATTATTCCAAAGACATGTATTCACATCTCTCCTCTAAGAGTCTGCTATATAGCCTTAACCAAAGACAGGAATCAACCTAAAAACTCAGCTTGCTTCTATACAAGAGAACTATTCAGGAATTGCAATGAACTGTAAAATATAAGCAAGATATACAACAGTATCAATGTGGTATGTTTTTGTATCTGTGGTTTTAAATGTGGGGAGATACATGGTTTTTAAAAATTCCTAAATAATAATAAACACAAGCCAGACATGGTAGTGCGTGCCTGTAGTCTCAGCTATTTGAGACACTGAAGCAGGAGGATGGTGAGTTGGAGCCCTACCTGAGCAAAATTCCAAGAAGACCCCATCTCCAAACAAAACAAGTAAGAATAATAAACACAAGAAAGATACAATTTAGGAGTAATATACAAGGAGTTTCACCATTATTGGTTAGTGTTTTAGTTCTTAAGTTCAACAGTGGATTCACCAGTGTGTCACATCTGTTCTTGCAAATATAAATATTCTATAAGAATTTAAAAAATAAACCTGTTAACAGTGACTGGCTCTGAGAAGTACTGTAGATCTGAAAGAGAGGAAAACTAATTTCTCATTGCTGCCCCCACCCCCACCCCCGCTTTTATTTATTTATTTATTTTTTTGAGACGGAGTCTCGGTCTGTTGCCCAGGCTGGAGAGCAGTGGCGCGATCTTGGCTCACTGCAAGCTCCGCCTCCCGGGTTCACGCCATTCTCCTGCCTCAGCCTCCTGAGTAGCTGGGACTACAGGCGCCTGCCACCACACCCAGCTAATTTTTTTTGTATTTTTAGTAGAGACAGGGTTTCACCATGTTAGCCAGGATGGTCTCGATCTCCTGACCTCGTGATCCACCCACCTTGGCCTGCCCCTTTTTATTACCTGAATATTTATCGTAAACATCTTATCTCTTCAGTTTCTCTTAGCAATTTCACACACACTGACATGAATTTTCTTTTACCTTCTATGGTCTTCACAGTACAGCTAGCTTTTTGTTAACTGCTGTGCCTTCTTTACTAGAACTTAACCTGTAAGGTTTTGGAAGACATAACTTTTATGTCAGACCCTTTTTATTCACCTAATCTGTTCTTGCCTCACTATACATATATATATGCTAATAACAACATCCCTTCATATTTGTATAACATTAATTTGCAAAAGATTCTCTCACATTACCTATTTCTCACAACGACCTATAAGGAGGCTATCACTCCATTTTTTTCCCCCAAAAAGATGGGATTTCACTATGTTGCCCAGGATGGCCTCAGACTCCAAGCTCAAGAGATCCTCCTGCAGAGCTGGGACCACAGGTGTGCACCACTGTGCCTGACTTTATCACTCCATTTTCTCCTTTTAAGAGATGGAGTCTCACTCTGTTGCCTAGGCTGGAGTGCAGTGGCATGATCTCGGCTCACTGCAATCTCTACCTTCTGGGCTCAAGCCGTCCTCCAACCTGAGCCTCCCGAGTAGCTGGAACTACAGGTATGCACCGCCATGCCCAGCTAATTTTTGTATTTTTTGTAGAGGCAGCGTTTCACCATGTTGCCCACGCAGGTCTTGAACTCCTGGGCTCAAATGATCCACCCACCCTGGCCTCCCAAAGTGCTAGGATTACAGGCAGGAGCCACTGTGACCTTAGGGCTCTTCATACTATACTATAACTGTTCATATTACAGGAATCTCCCGAGGCATTTCATAACAGCTCAGTTGCTAACTCATACTTTTATGTTCAGAACCCCGTTACCTGTTTCTTGAATATAAGCCATATGCCAGGCTCTGCTAAGTTGTCTCAAAAACTAAAGAGGTTATAAATGGAACACTGCTAGAAAGATTCAGAGCTTGATTGAGCGTGGTAGCTCACACCTCTAATCCCAGCACTTTGGGAGGCTGAGGCAGGTGGATCGCCTGAAGTCAGAAGTTCGAGACCAGCCTGCCAACATGGCGAAACCCTGTTTCTACTAAAAACACACACAAAAAAAAGAAAAAAAATTGCTGGGTGTGGTGGTGGGCACCTGTAATCCTACTCGGGAGGCTGAGGCAGGAGAATCACTTGAATTTGGGAAGTGGGGGTTGCAGTGAGCCAAGATCACATCACTGCACTCCAGCCTGGGCAACAAGAGTGAAACTCTTGTCTCAAAAAAAAAAAAAAAAAAAAGAAAGAAAGAAAGAAAAAAAGGAATCAGAGCTTGTGCTTTACAGTGCAATACCAGTACCATCTCTATAATCAACTACAACACACAATGTAAGAATATGAGGGCACATGTCATTGGGACCTCCTAAGCCTGTGCCACAATAAAGAAAAAAGAATGTAAAAATATGAAGACGGGCCGGGTGTGGTGGCTCACGCCTGTAATCCCAGCACTTTGGGAGGCCGAGGCACGCGAATCACAAGGTCAGGAGTTCAAGACCAACCTGGCCAACATAATGAAACCCCATCTCTTCTAAAAATAGAAAAATTAGCCGGGCATGTTAGTGCATGCCTGTAGTCTCAGCTACTTGGGAGGCTGAGGCAGGAAAATCATTTGAACTTGGGAGATGGAGGTTGTAGTGAACCGACATGACACCACTGCATTCCCGCCTGGGTGACAGAGCAAGACTCCATCTTGGAAAAAAAAAAGTGCTGGGCTTGGTGGCTCACGCCTGTCATCCCAGCAATTTGGGAGGCCGGGGCAGGCGGATCACCTGAGGTCGGGCGTTCAAGACTAGCCTGACCAACAAGGAGAAACCCCGTCTCTACTAAAAATACAAACTTAGCCGGATGCACACGCCTGCAATTTCAGTTACTTGGGAGGCTGAGGCGGCAGAATCATTGGAACCCGGGAGGCAGAGGTTGTGGTGAGCTGAGATCATGCCATTGCACTCCAGCCTGGGCAACAAGAGCAAAACTCCATCTCAAAAAAAAAAATGGCTGCCCTGACACACAAGGGTATTTCTACATTGTTTTATGAGCAATCTGACAACTTACAGCACCTATCAGCCCCAGTTCAAGAATCAAAGAAATATGTTAAGTTTTATTTGTATTTATCTTGTTTTTTTTGTAGAGACACGGTCTGGTTTATTGCCCAGGCTGGTTTTGAACTTGTGGCTTCAAGCAATCCTCCCACCTCAGCCTCCCAAAGTGTTGGGATTATAGGTGTGAGTCACTGTGCCCAGCCAAGTTTTAATGGCACTGTAATTGCCAAGAACAAAGATGATCCAGTTTGGGAGGTCGAGATGTGAGGATCACTTGAGGCCAGGAGTTCGAGACCAGTCAAGGCAACACAATAAGACCCTATCTCTACAAAAACAAAACAAATTAGCTGAGCATGATGGATCATGCCTATAGTCCTAGCTACTCAGAAGGCTGGGCAGGGGAGGATGGCTTAAGCCTAGGAGCTCCAGGCTACCGTGAGCTATGATCACACCACTGAGCTACAGCCTGAATGACAGAAGGTGACTCTGTCTCTTAAAAAGAAAAAATTAAAAATTGATCAAAATTTTTGCTACTTAATGCAAGGAGAGAGGTATGTGCCTTTAATCACTGGACTTGGGCCTGGAAGTGTGTATGCTGGAACTACTAGAGGCCACAGTGTAGAACTTGAGAATGATACAAAGTCAAACACAGAGGAGAGAGAAAGTCCTGAACATATTATTTAAGCTCTTGGGTTTTTAATTATATAGGCCATTACATTCCATTTAGAATCAGTTTTAATTATATTTTGTTACCTGCACCCAAGAGTCCTGATAGTTCCTTTTCTCTGTGAAGCCCTCCTCTGTCCTTTCCCCTTTCCACAATTGTGCCTGCCTCCTCTGTACTCTCTGTTTTTGTACTATTATTGTATGCACCATACTGTAGCCTGTATCACTGGTAAATGTCTGTACTATATATACTATACTAAAGTGGGGCTCCATTTGATTTGTTGACAACCGTCACAGCACTTTTCAGTTGTAGCTCTGCATGATTTGCACTGTATTACTGAGTCTCCCTGGCCACCAGATGGTAAGCTACACTCCATGAGGGAAGGGACCATGTCTCTTCCTGGTCACAGCTGATTCCTAGCATCTAGCACAGTACCTGAGGCATGTTAACTGCCTAACAGATATGTGTCAAATGAGTGAATAAATGAAAATTAGGACTCAATATGAGTGGAAAAACTGATCATCCTAAGAGACAGATGCCTAAGCAGTCAATAAAACATATGACTACCACATTTTCAAAATTCAACCAGGATCTCTGAGCTATGCTGGCTATTTTGAAAGCCTTGGTGGGAGGGGGGATTAGGAGACGAAAGCAGTAACAAAAACAAATGGTGCCCCACCGCAGCTTCCTTGGCCTTGAATTCCTTCTCCCTCTGCAGGCGGTACTGTTCGATTTCAGCCTGAGCTTCTTCTTTGGCCTGCTTCAGCCTCCGGTTCTTTCCTGTTTTCAAAGGAGAGAGCTATATCAGGAAGTGGTTAAAAGTAGAAAAGCAAGCAGAGACTCAGATGGTATATTATAACAATAAACCAAGAATAAATTATGACACAGTCTGAAGAGATGTGCATGGGAAAGAGGGAATGCAGAGCTAACAAATAGTACAGGTTCCTCCCTCCTATAGGCTGTACTTAACTAGCAAGTGACAAAACAAAAATGAATACCTTCTATAACTACAGCCCATTAAAAAGATGGAAAAAAATTGTAGAATGTGTCGGAATATTCTCTCAATCTCAACTATTAAGAACGAACATAGAATGAGTAACATTAACCATCTAGGGAACTCTTCTCCAGAAGTAAACACGTAAGTATGCTGCTCATTAAAGCTGCAACCCTACTTAGATGCTTAGCAAGAAGCCTAATAAGCTCCCAAGGACATTAGCCTATAATGTAACTAATGAACCAGATGATGTAACATTGGAAACTAAAAGCAGTGCCTGTCACAAGGAAGTAATGATAGTGGTGACTTGCGAAGGAATGCTGAATGAGGAACACTGTACAGTCAGACTGCACAAGCAGCTGAGAGAAGAGGAGACACAGGTATTTTGGTTTCTAGAAGTGAGTGGCTTAACATACAGCTGGAAAAAATCTCTAGGTTTGGTCAGAGCCTACATGAAAACAGACCACAAGGACAGCCAACATATACCCTCTGCTTTGAGTCTCCACTCACCAAAAAAAAAAAAAAAAAAAAAAAAAAGAGGGGTTCTAGACCATCAACCTATTTATTTAATTCAGAGCAAAAGACATCCTGCATCTAAAATTAGGCTTTGTTATACACATAATTGTATATCAACTGTCTAGAGCCCGTGTGGGTAAATGAAAATAAACTTAACCTTCCACCTCCTGATTAACAACAGAACTTTGGACCTGTAATGAAGTGACCCATGACATCAACATTCCCTGACGTTAGTCTGAAACAATTAACAGGTCTCTCTCTAAGCACTCCAAGGACTATTTCTGTAAGTCCACGTTCATTCCAGTATTATTTCTGGCCTATTACTGGTCTGCTTCGGCCACCTGTACCCCAATCCTTCACATGCTATCCTCCCATCAGCTACAATGGGCTATATTTCAAAGCTAAAGATATTTTTGAAACCAATAACCTACAAAAAACACTCATGGCCCAAACATTATGCAGTAGCTCCACAAGACATCACTCCCAACTCCCATGGCTCCCTGCATTTATAACTCAAGATAATACCATTTACTGCCTTTGGCAAACATCTTCAACATTCAATTTGATACGGGCCTCTAAAAATCAAAAATATTTAAACAGAAAATCGTATTTCTCTTAAATCTTGTTTTTCTTGGGCCTTACATATGGGAGCCAGTGTTTTCTTTCACTCCAATCAAATATGCCATTAACACAAACTTTTTAAAAATTTTAAGGTCCAGGCCAGGCTTGTTGGCTCACGCCTGTAATCCCAGCACTTCGGGAGGCCAAGATGGGCGGATCACAAGGTCAGGAGTTCGAGACCCGTCTGGCCAATATGGTGAAACCCCGTCTCTACTAAAAACACAAAAACTAGCTGGGCATGGTGGCGAGCGCCTGAAGTCCCAGCTACTCAGGAGCCTGAGGCAGAAGAATCACTTGAACCCAAGAGGCAGAGGTTGCAGTCAGCTGACACCACTGCCCTCCAGCCTGGGGGCGACAGAGCGAGACGCCATCTCAAAAAAATAAAAATTAATAAAAATAAATAAAAAAATAAATTTAAGGTCCAACGTAATGATTTCATTAAAAAATTGGATGGGACCATTTTACATACTGCCTCTTCCCAACTCTTAACTGGGCAAGTCAACCATAATTATAAATCAAGAAAGGCAATTTTTCAAACTGCAGTTCTTCTGAATACCTCTGCTCCTAACTATTAACAATTCTGAGACAGGACAGGCACAGCGACTCATATCTGTAATCCCAGCACTTTGGGAGGCCGAGAGTTTGAGACAAACCCGGCCAACATGGTAAAACCCTGTCTCTACTAAAATACAAAAATTTATTTTGTATTTATTTACGTACTGATTAATTTATATGTTTTTGTATTTTAATAGAGATAGGCATGGTGGCGGGCACCTGTAATCCCAGCTACTTGGGAGCCTGAGGCACAAAATCTCTTGATCTCGGCAGGTGGAGGTTGGAGTGAGCCAAGATGGTGCCATTGCACTCCAGCCTGAGTGACGGAGTGAGACTGTCTTCAAAAAAAAAAAATCTGAGACGTATGTTAGCCGTAAACTAATACTGTTTTTTGGGGCGAAGGGGGGACACGGCGTCTCCCTCTGTTCCCCAGGGTGGAGTACAGTGGCATGCTCTCAGCTCACTGCAACCCCTGCCTCCTGGGTTCAAGCGTTTCTCCTGTCTCAGCCTCCCAAGTAGCTGGGACTACACGCGCACACCACCACGCCCAGCTAATTTTTGTATTTTTAGTAGACACGGAGTTTCTCCATATTGCCCAGGCTGGTCACAAACTCTCAACCTCAGGTGATACACCCACATCGGTCTCTCAAAGTGCTGGGATTACAGGTGTGAGGCCAAACTAATACTTTTTAAAACAAATTCACAGCTACCTGAGATACACAAAACCCTGCACCAGGCTTGACAGGATAAAGGTATAAAACATAAATCCTACCTGGCCAGGGTACTCAGAATTATTCTTACAATATTCCAAGCATTTTTTTCTGCACTTCCCCAATCTATTCTCCTATCCCTCCCGACAGATACAACTTCTGTTACTGATGAGCCATCAGAACACAAACTCTGAGAAGTCATTCTGGAAATACTCTATCAAGGGCATGACTGGAAATATTCTGGGAAGAACAAAGAACTTTCCAGTCACTGGAGCAAGAACAAAAGGCTTCCTCCCATTCCCAACACCCTCATAAAAAGCTTTCCAAGTACCACACAACCCCTAATTGCACAAGTAGAAGAGACACGCTTGCAATCTAGTTGGATGTCAGATAGAATAACTCCTATACTAGGAGAAACACCAAGGAATTACTAAGATCAGTATCTTAGCCTTGCATGGAAAAAGAGGCTTCTGAGTCCCAACTATGTTGCTTCCCAGGGTATGGACAAATCATTTCTGAGCCTCATTTTTACCATCTGTAAAATAGGGAAAGAAGCATCTTTCTCACCAGATGGGAAACTAGATACATAAAGTTAAATGAGACATAGTTTCTGTTCTGCAGAAGCTTAGTCGAGTGACTGAGCCATATAAACAAATAGGTTATTGCACAGCAGTGGCAGAAATCAGCACTTGGGAGGGACTCCAAGCCTAATCCGGGTGAGAAGCATGAGTCAGGAAAGGCTTCCCCGAAGAAGTGCTTCCTAAATTTTCAGGTCTGATGGAAGACTAAGGGTCAGAGAACAAAGGCGAGGAGAATTGGAAAAGGCTTCTCCCATCAGAGGAAACAGCGTGTGCCAAGACCTGCAGATGAAAGAAATCATGGTGCTTCTAAGGGACCACAATGATTCAGTATGGCTGGAGGAAAGGACCAAGCCTGACCCACAGGAGCCTCCACTTCATTAAGGAATTTGAGCTTTCTTCTGCAGGCACTAAACGTCTGACTGCAAAGGCGGTAGGAAAATCATATCTGCATTTATTTATTTTGTTCCTTGCCAGCAGGAAGTCACATCTTTGCATTTTAGAAGGATGACTGATTGCAGAGAGAATGGATTGACTGGAGAGGACTAGAACGGGTTCCTCCACTCCCCAGTCTAGATTAAACTCACCTGTTTTAAATTCTTTAGCAACCTTCCATTTCTCCACTCCAGCCCTCATCTCTCCTGCAATTAATTAAGCGATCCAATACCTGCTTCCTTCACTGCGACACTGAATGCCACGTTAGGGGAGACAACTGATGCACTGGGCACTGCGCTTGCCACATATTACACAGAAACACAGACACCTGCCCCCCAGAACACACACACACACACCAATCAACGATTTAGATAGTTACAGTACCTTTAGAGAAACTAGTGTCCTGGACTAAGACGCTGGTAGTAGACATGGAGGAAAAAGTGAAAGATACGCAAGCCTTGGCGACTGGCTAAAGGTGGCAAACGAGGGAGGGAGAAGAGGCAAGTAGGACTCCAGTTTTCCAGACCAAGCAACCGTGTGGATGCTGGCTCCATTCACCGAAACTGACCACCCCAGAGCACTTAAGTGGGAGAGGGGAAGAACAAAGAGCTCCGTTTGGAGAGCCCACTTCACATGCCTCCAGGCCCCAAGGACGGTAACCCATTACTGTTTCCACGCCCAATTTACCATCTCACATCGTGGCTTCCAGGCGATTCGCAAGCCTTCCAGAGCCTCAGCTCCTCAGAGCTTCGAAACACACAACCTTCCGCGACTATGCCCAAGGCCGCACCCCGCAGTTTTTCGGGCCTAATCTACCCACCACCTGCGGCCCAGCGGTCTTCCTTCGACTCGCGCCACGCTGGGCAGCACCACCCTGAAACTCACTTTTACGGGCCTCGGACACCTTCTCGGCTGCCCGCTTCTCGGCCTGCAGCAGCTGCTGGATCCCCTGCGACTGACTAGCCATGGCGGCAGCGATTCTGAGACCAAGGCAAGCCGCCTAAAGCACCTCGAAGGCCCCTTGGGTCAGCTGACACAGCCGCCCACCATCTGCGCCTGCTCCTTGCGCCTGCGCTTCGCCCCTCCCCGTTGTCACGTGGCCGCGTAGCGTAGCATCAGCTGACCGCTCTTGGACTTCTGTGATTAGGGAGAGAGAGGGCGGGGCAGAGGAGAAAGGAGCTGAGCGCCTCGACTGCGCCTGCGCAGGGTCTCCACTCTCCTCCCCGCTCCCCTCCGGGGCCTGTTTTGATGGCTGCCGGGTCATTGGTTCACTCAGTGTAGCCGCCCTGTCACGTCGTTATTGCTATAGTCCCTCAGTTTGCAGTAAGCTCGCATTAACGTTAAGAGAGAAGGGGCCAAGTCAAATCACTTTCTTCCTACTCTCCACACTGCTCACTCCCTCCCTTTCTGAGACTTTCTTTGGCACTCAAAATTTTATCGGGGGGGTAGTTTAGAAAGATTCTTGCCAGTTCCAGGGATAGTCTTGGGTTGCCAGTTAGGAGACTTGGGATCAAGTCTACCGCTAACCTGTGTGATTTTGGACAGGTCGCTATCCTTTTCTGAACCCGAGTTCAGGAATGGACTGGACTGTTTCCCATAAATATTTGATGAAAGCCTGCTGTGATCCTAGACCACTGTTGATACTGAGGACATAGCAGAGAGCAGGTCCCGGCGGAGCTCACAGTTTATGGACACAGACAGGTTAATTAAAATAAATAGACAATTACAAACTGATAAAGTCGTGAAGGAAAAACGCAGGGTGCCGTAAGAAGGAACCTTTAGTAACAGGAGAGGGATGTGGAGGTGTCTCTGAATGCTGTGCCAAGGAAGTGGTGTTTGAGATAAGATCTGAAGGCCAGGCGCAGTGGCTCACGAGCCTGTAATCCCAGCACTTTGGGAGGCTGAGGTGGGCGGATCACTTCAGGTGAGGAGTTCGAGACCAGCCTGGCCGGCGTGGGGAAACCCCGTCTTTACTAAAAATACAAAAATTAGCTGGGCGTGGTGGTACGCGGCTGTAATCGCAGTTAGTTGGTAGGCTGAGGCACGAGAATCGCTTGAACCCGGGAGGTGGAGGCTGCAGTGAGTCGAGGTCGTGACACTGCACTGCAGCCAGGGTGACAGAGCAAGACTCTGTCTCAAAAAAATTAAAATTAAAAAATTAAAATAGGCCAGTCGCGGTGGCTCACGCCTATAATCCAGCACTTTGAAAGGCTGAGGCTGGCGGATCACGAGGTCAGAAATTTGAGACCAGCCTGACCAACATGGTGAAACCTCATATCTACTGAAAATCCGGGCGTGATGGCGCACGCCTGTAATTCCAATTACTCAGGAGGCTGAGGTAGGAGAATCGCCTGAACCCAGGAGCTGAGGTTGCGGTAAGCCGAGATCGCGCCACTACACTCCAGCCTGGGCGACACAGCAAGACTCTCCATCAAATAAATAAATAAATAAATAAAATTAATTTTTTAAAAATAAAATAAGATCTGAAGAATAAGAAGTTACCCAGGAAAACATAGTGGGGGATGCAGGCGGTGGGAGATGATTAGGGAAAAGGGCCAGCGTGTGCGGAGTTGGGGAGGGGGTCAACTGGGCACGGAGACATCTCCCCATCCACAGTGAATAGGGAAATACGAAGCCAGAGTTTGAGTTTACAATATGACAGGCCCTTGTCATTGCTTCACTCACTCCTCGCTGTTACTAATTCCATTTTATATTGGCCAAACTGAAGCTCAGAGAGTCCCAAAGTCTCTGAGCCAAAAGTCATGCCGCTGTTAACACACAGACAGGATATCTGAATCCAGTCAGGGCTGCAGAGTAAAACCTCTGAGCTACTGCTCTTCTTCAGGAATCTTGTGGGCTGAGGAAAGGACCAGGTGACCTCTTAAAGTCCAGTGAGTGCTGCGAACATAAAATAATGCCAGAATTTTTCTTGATAGAAAGATTCTGCACTCCGGGACCTGGATTCATGGCTCAGGACATTTTCATTTGATTAACGTAGCAGTGGGGTTGGAAAGAAGGTACAGAAATTCTGTTCTGTTCTGATGTGAGAAACAGGACCGGAAAGATGTTTTGAAGATAAAACAGAATAGGACACATGGGCCCCCATGTCTCCTGCCTGAGTTACTATATTCCTTAAATGATAAATTACACTAATCCTTGCCTCTTTTACACATAAGATAACATCTGACAGAGTTAGTCATTACACTTCCACAAATGTACCTTATTTCTTTTTCTTTCCTTTTTTTTTGAGATAGAGTCTCACTCTGTAGGCCCAGGCTGGAGTGCAGTGGCACAATCTCGGCTCACTGCAACCTCCACCTCCTGGGTTCAAGTGATTCTCCTGCCTCAGCCTCCCAAGTAGCTGGGATTACAGGTGCCTACCACTGCGCCCAGCTAATTTCATTTGTAGTTTTAGTAGAGATGGGGTTTCACCATCTTGGCCAAGCTGGTCTTGAACTCCTGACCTCGTGATCTGCCGGCCTCAGCCTTCCAAAGTGTTAGGATTACAGGCGTGAACTACCACGCCCAGCGTTTATTTCTTTATTAAAATGTACTTTAAGTGGCAGGGTATGGTGGCTCACACCTGTAATCCTAGCACTTTGGGAGGCCGAGGCCCGTCATTCACGAAGTCAGGAGTTCAAGACCAGCCTGGCCAACATGGTGAAACCCTGTCTCTACTAGAAATACAAAAATTAGCTGGGCATGGTGGCGCGGCTTGTAGTCCCAGCTACTCGGGAGGCTGAAGCAGGAGGATCCCTTGAGACCAGGAGTTAGCAGCTGCAGTGCACTATGATTGCCCCTATAAATGGCCACTGCACTCCAGCATGGGCAATGCAGGGAGGCCCCATCTGTATAAACAAAAAGAGATCAAAAGAAAGAAAACACAGTTCACTCAGTCAATCATTGGAGGACAGCAATACACACTTCCAGAGGTGGCATAAAGATTAAAAGAAATGATGGTACCCCCAAACTGGAAACAAACCAAATGTCCATCCACTGATGAGTAGATAAACAAAATGTAGCGTATTCATACAATAGAATAGTATTTGGTTATAAAAAGGAAATAAAGCTACAACGTGGATGAAACTTGGTAACATGCTACATGAAAAAAGTCAGGCACAAAAGACTACACATTGTACAGGTCCGCTTATATGAAATATCCAGAATAGTCAAATAGATGCAGAAAGTAGATTAGTGGTTAACCAGGGGCTGAGGAATTGGGGAGTGCCTGCTAACCGGCATGGGGTTTCTTTTTCAGGTGATGGAAACATTCTGGAATTAGTGGTAACTGCTTCATACCCTTGTGAATATACAGGAAAAAAAAAAAAAAAAAAAAAAACCGGCCGGATGCAGTGGCTCACACCTGTAATCCCAGCACTTTGGGAGGCTGAGGCAGGTGGATCACCTGAGGTCAGGAGTTTGAGATCAGCCTGACCAACATGGAGAAACCCCATCTCTACTAAAAATACAAAATTAGCTGGTTGTGGTGGCGCATGACTGTAATCCCAGTTACTGGGGAGGCTGAGGCAGGAGAATTGCTTTAACCTGGGAGGCGGAGGTTGCGGTGAGCTGAAATCATGCCATTGCACTCCAGCCTGGGCAACAAGAGTGAAACTCCTCAAAAAAAAAAAAAAATTCCACTGAATTGCATACTTTAAAAGTACAGGGTGTAAATTATACCTCTATAAAGGTGTTATTAGAGAGAGATGATGACAGATGTAAAGCTCTTGCAATTTCTAGTCTGTAGTAAGAGCCAGAGCCAGGAAATGGAAGCTGTTATTTTTATCTGGCTGGGGGGTGATAGTTTGATTTACAAATCTGGTCCTCCACTTAACAAAAGCCTTCACATTAGGGTTCCTCTAACAGCCCAGTCCCTCAAAGCATCTAAATATCTACAAATTCCAGAATTCTTTTTGCTTGTAGCATTTCAAAAGTTTATTGTGTAAAGAAAAAAAAATGAGACAATCCCGCCTCTGAAATTTTTAGACTGGTTTGGATTTCCAATGATCTGAGTGGGTGTTTGTTGACAGAACTGGGGTACCCTGGGGAGGTGTCCCACAATAACTAGGAAATAAGGGTGAAGCCATTGTCCTCTGAGAGAAAGTTTTGAACCAGTAAGGTAGATTCAGACAGTCATCTGAAGGAAACAGAGTGGGTCTCAGGCCTTGTTGCCCTGACCAAGGAATGTATTAGCATATCAAAGAAAGGAGTGTTTCCATTCTGAGGACTGGTTGTTCATACAACAGGAAACAAGGAGAAGCAGCAAGGTTGTTCTTCATACACCCCAGCTCGGCTAGGACTGAGGTAGGTAGAGCCTCTCACTGCCTTGGCTAAGAGAGCCAGGTGGCCTGGGTTCAAATCCCCAGCCCTGTAATTTAGCAAATGGAACCACTCTGCGACTTCAACTCCTCACATGTTAAAAATGAAGTTAGCCGGCCAAGGTGGGTGGATAACTTGAGCCCGGCAGTTTAAGACCAGCCTGGGCAACACAATGAGACCTCTTCTCTAAAAAAATTCAAAAAATTAGCCAGGCATGGTGGCATATGCCTATGGTCCCAGGCACTCTAGAGGCTGAGGTAGAAGGATTGCTTGAGCCTAGGAGTTGAAGGCTGCAGTGAGCTGTGATCGCGACATTGTATTCTAGCCTGGGTGACAAAGTGAGACCCTGTCTCAAAAAAAAAAAAAAAAAAAATGAAAATGAAGTTAATAGTATAATAATATTATTGTGAGGATTAAATCAGTTAACACATGTAACTAGCTTACAATGTACTCACTACTCACAAGAATGTAGATATCTGGACCCCATGTTGACACAAGAATAATACAGGGCAGTGGCAGAAGAATAAAAAATTCCAGGCAGCCTGGGTGCGGTGGCTCATTCCTGTAATCCCAGCACTTTGGGAGGCCGAGGAGGGTGGATAAACTGAGGTCAGGCGTTCGAGACCAGCCTGGCCAACATGGCGAAACCCCGTCTCTACTAAAAATACAAAAATTAGCCAGGCATGGTGGTGCATGCCTGTAATCCCAGCTACTAGCGGGGTGAGGCAGGAGAATCACTTGAACCTGGGAGACAGAGGTTGCAGTGAGCCGAGATCGTGCCTCTGCACTCTAGCCTGGGCAACAGAGTGAGACTCTGTCTCAAAAAAAACAAGAAAAGAAAAGGAAAATTCTAAGCAGCAGATTCACGTGACTGACAAAAGGAAACTTTTGAAATGGCTGCATAAGCTAGGGGCTGATAAAACCCTGAAAAACCAGGGTATAGGCCAAGCTGGCTAAGATCAGCTGGACCCAACCTGGGGCTGAATTTGACCTAGGTTTCTCCTAGGACCTCATTATACACTTATTAACATACTAAATCACACACCCACCAGCACCTGGACAGTCCCAGGAACACTCATATTTGGTGTAAAAATGGGCGGCAAGAGTTCTGAGAAATCTTTACATTTTCCCAGGAATCTTCATGAATATTCCACCCCTTGGTTAAGGAAACCCATAAAGATAGAAACCCCAAACCCAATGGCACAGCTCACTGTCTTGAGAACACCTGCACCTGCCTTTCTTGAGTGTGTATTTCTCACTTTGCAATAAATCTCTGTACTTTCACTGTTTTTTTTACTAGTCCTTTAATTCCTTCTCATGACAGTGACAAAAGCCTAGACACCAGCAGGGGTCGAGGTCCCACCGGCATTTGGGAACCTCACCACAGAAAATAAGAAATGACCTAGTGTATCTGGTCAATAAAAGTTCACCTTAGTCAAGGAGACTCCTTCCAGAGACTCTGCAAGGCCACTACAAATGCTGGGATAGGCTGTTTACTGCATAAGGAGGCAAGACTGGGCTAAAATCCAGCCCATACTCTGACCATTTGGCCCAGAAGAAGCATCTTTTTACATTTTATTTTTTTAATTAATTAATTAATTATTTAATTTTTAAGACAGAGTATTGCTGTGTCACCCAGGCTGGAGTGCAGTGGCGTGATCTCTGCTTACTGCAATCTCTGCCTCACAGATCCAAGCGATTCTCATGCCTTAGCCGCCCAAGTAGCTGGGATTACAGGTGTAAACCACCATACTTGGCTAATTTTTGGGTTTTTAGTAGAGATGGATTTTGCCATGTTGGCCAGGTTAGTCTTGAACTCCCGGGCTCAAGCGATCCTCTCACCTCGGCCTCCCAAAGTACTAGGATTGCAGGGGTGAGCCACCATGACTGGCTCGTCTATAATTTTTACTTAACAGTAATTATCTTCCTTATAAATCAAGGGAGAGGAAGGGTTAACTATGCATTAATTCTCAACATCCTGTCCACCTAAAGAAAGAAACTAAGGCAAAATTAATATAGAGAATTTATTTGGGCAGAGTTCGAGGACTGCAGCCCTGGACACACTTCCAAGTTGCCTTGGAGAGTGCTTTGTTTGGCCTTTGTTATTGAACAGGGTTTTAAAAGCAAGAAGTGGACTGATGCAAAGTTGTTCGACAGGAATTCTCACTGATTTACAGAGATGACATTGGTTAGCAACTGGCTATGTTAGTAGTGGTCAATCAGTGAATCTGTAGGGTTCTGCAGCAACCTCAATTCTTGCCTCATCAGAAGAAAGAATTCGACCCAGGGGCATAAGGCAGAGTGAGAGACTGAGGCAAGTTTTTGAGCAGGAGTGAAAGTTTATTAAAAAGCTTTAGAGTTCGAATGAAAGGAAGGAAAGTCCACTTGGAAGAGGGCCAAGCGGATGATTGAGATCAAATGTGTAGTTTGACCTTTGACTTGGGGTTTTATGTGTTGACATTTTTCTGGGGTCCTGCATTGCTTCTCTCCTGATTCCTCTTTTGGGGTGGGCTGTCCGCATGTACAGTGACCTGCCAGCATTTCAGAGGGGCTGCGTGCGCAGTGTGTTTACGGGAGTTGTATGCATGCTCGCTTGAGGCCTTCTTCCCTTACCAGTCGAATGTTCCTAGAAGGTCATATACCAGTTAAACACTGCCATTTTGCCTGTTGGTGTGCATGTTTGAGCCCACTCACCCAACTTTGAAGGCTATTCATCACCAGTTTCCGGTTTTTCTATCTACTGGGAGACTGCCTTTCCCTGGCACTGGGTGTGACCAGTGGCATGATCTCGGCTCACTGCCGCCTTGACCACCTGGGCTCAAGCTATCTTCCCACCTTAACTTCCTGAGTATCTGGAGTTACGAGTGTGCACCACCACAACCGGCTAATTTTTGTATTTTTTGTAGAGACGTAGTTTTGTCATATTGCCCAGGCTGGTCTCGAACTCCTGGACACGAGGGATCTACCCGCCTTGGCCTCCCAAAGTGCTGGGATACAGGCATGAGCCACCATGCCCAGCCAAGTGATTGGTTAACATCAGGTTATTTCAGTTTACTTTTTTGTTAAGGATTAAAGCAGAGAGAACTTCATTATCATGCCAATTGAAACTGGCCTGTTCGGGAAGTTAGGCTGTTATCTCTCTCTTGATTTATGGGAAGGTCAGATAACAAATTAGTTCTGGTTTGGTGGCATGGAAACCTCAGCATATATATATATATATGATATATATATATATATATATATATATATATATATATATATATCACCCAGGCTGCTTGATTGCAGTGGCTCCATCATAGTTTACCGTATGATCCAGCCACTGCAATCTAGTCTTCTCATGGGTGCCTGACTAGCTACTATAACAGCTAGACATTGTTGAGCTATAGGGTATGGGATATGGCATCCAGCATATGGCATTTGGTGACTACTTGGCATCAGTTGGTCTAGAGACTATGTAGCAAGTGACTTCAAGAGGTAATTATGGCTGGGTGTGGGGGCCCACACCTGCAATCCCACACTTTGGGAGGACGAGGCAAGAGGATCGCTTGAGCTCAGGAATTTGAGACCAGCCTGGCCAACATGGCAAAACACGTCTCTACTAAAAATACAAAAATTAGCCAGGTATGGTGGTGTACACCTGTAATCCCAACTACTTGGGAGGCTGAAGCACGAGAATCGCTTGAATCTGGGAGGCGGAGTTTGCAGTGAGCAGAAATAATGCCACTGCACTCCCGCCTGGGTGACGGAGCAAGACTCTGTCTCAAAAATTTTTTTTAATTAAAAAATTAAAATAATGCTCCTTCTGGGCCAAATGCTCAGAGAACTGGCTAGATTTTAGCCCAGTCTTGCCTCCAGTCTTGCACTCTAGCATGAGCAACAGAGCAAAACTCTGTCTCTCTAGAAAAACAAAATAAAAAGTAGAAGTCTAAAAATTGTTTTAAAATAAAAAAAAAGGAAAAGGAAATTTAAAGAAACAATCATATATTTCTCTATTGTTCTGTTTCCTTGTTCCTGCCTTACAGAGAACTTTGAAATGACCAATCCACGTTTTGTTATTTTATTCTGCTTTTTTCAGCCCTTTTCCATCAATGAAACCAAACTCCTCTGCTCAGCTCATTGGAACACTTACTCTATTTTATGGAATGAAGTGTTTAATTTATTTAGGATATTTAAAGGTATTTAAATTTAAGATATTTAAATTATTAGGCTGGGTGCAGTGACTCATGCCTGTAAACCCAGCACTTTAGGAGGCCAAGGCAGGAGCATCACCCAAGGTCAGGCATTTGAGACCCCCCTGGCCAACATGACAAAACCCCATTTCTACTGAAAATACAAAAAAATTAGCCAGGCATGGTGGTGTGCGCCTGTAATCCTAGCTACTCAGGAGGCTGAGGCAAGAGAATCGCTTGAACCCGGGAGGTGGAGGTTGCAGTGAGCTGAGATGGTGCCACTGCACTCCAGCCTGGGTGACAGAGCAGGACTCCGTCTCAAAAAAAAAAAAAAATTACAGATATTGTTTAATATTATATTTATATTACATAAATAATATGTTTAACATTTAAACACAATATATGTATATAATAATATTATATTTCAAGTGCTCAATAGCTATGTATATATACATATATGCATACGATAGAACATTATGCTAAGTGAAATGAGCCAGTCACAAAAGGACAAATACTGTATTAATCCATTTTTAAGAGGTTCCTAGCATAGTCAAACTAATAGAGACAGAAAGTAGAATGGTGGTTGCTAGGAGCAAGGCAGGTGGTGGGGGAATAGGGAAGAGAGGAATCAGGGCTTGTTTAATGTGTAGAGAGTTTCTGTTCTGCAAGACGAAGATATTCTGGAGTTTAATTCCACAAATATATACTTAATATTACTGAACTGTACACTTAAAAATGGTCAGGATGATAACTTTTATGTTATGTGTATTTTACCACAATTAAAAGTAAAATATTGGCCAGGCACGGTGGCTCATGCTTGTAATCCCAGCACTTTGGAAGGCTGAGGCAGGCGGATCACGAGGTCAGGAGATCAAGATCATCCTGGCTAACACGGTGAAAACCCGTCTCTACTAAAAAATACAAAAAATTAGCCAGGCGTGGTGGCAGGCACCTGTAGTCCCAGCTACTCAGGAGGTTGAGACGGGAGACTGGCGTGAACCCAGGAGGCGGAGGTTGCAGTGAGCGGAGATCGAGCCACTGCACTCCAGCCTGGGCAACAGAGCGAGACTCCGTGTCAAAAAAATAAATAAATAAAAATAAATTTAAAAAATAAAATAAAATAAAAAATTGTTAAAACAAAAAAAAAAAGATCCATTTTACTTTTTCTCTTTACTTTAAAAAATGTGCCCAACAGGAAAATTTATTACACATTTGGTATGCGTTATATTTCTGTTGGTGCTACTCTAGAAAACAGAACTTTGATATCCAAGGGTTTTTTAACAAAGTAACTTGATCATGAGAAATAAAAATAAAATCGTAAGCCTCCCAACCAACTGAATGGGCCCCTTCTTGGCCAACCGAATTCCAGAAAAACTTAAATGCTGAGCTCCCAGTCATGTCGGGACAGGAGGTCAGACATGCCTCAGAAGGCCCCTTCCTTACTAACCTAAACCAGAATTCTTTCCTAAGGAATAAGCAGAAAGCAACTCTAGAGAACAAGAAACAGACCAGGCGTGGTGGCTCACACCTGTAATCTCAGCACTTTAGGAGGCTTAGTTGGGAGGATTGCTTGAGCTCAGGAGTTCATGACCAGCCTGGGCAACATAGTGAGATCCCATCTCTACAGAAAAAAATTAAAAATAATATTAATACAGAAAAAAAGGAAACAAGAAACAAACAATTCATTCCTTTATCACCTCTAGTTAATCATCTGAGGCCGTGACCAGACTCCCCCTCTCTTTTGCAGTTTCCACACAGCAACTGACCAGCTCTCCTTCCTGTTAAGAGGTCACCGACCACGGAGCAGTTCTGGGCAGGGTACAGAGGCTGCACAGTGAGGGACAGTGAGCTCTGTGTCCTCTGCTTCACCTTTTGACATCAGAGGGTTGAAAACAGCTCCTTCAGATCACGCTAATGTCGCAATTTTTGGAACATGCTACCCATGAAGAGGCATGAAGTTCAATTGCACATGTGCATGTTTCTCCTTTCATAAATATTCATGACTCCTTCTATAGCTTACTGCATATGTATACTCAGTCAACCAGCTCAGCATACATTTCTGTTTTATACTTCCCATTCTTTTTTTCTGAAGACAGAGTCTTGCTCTGTCACCAGGCTGGAGTGCAATGGCACGATCTCAGCTCGCTGCAACCTTCACCTCCCGGGTTCAAGCAATTCTCCTGCCTCAGCCTCCCGAGTAGCTGGGACTACAGGCATGCGCCACCATGCCCAGCTAATTTTTGTATTTTGTGTAGAGGCGGGGTTTCACCATATTGGCCAGGAGGGTCTGGGTCTCTTGATCTCGTGATCTCATGATCCACCCACCTCAGCCTCCCAAAGTGCTGAGATTACAGGCATGAGTCACCGCGCCCGGCTTCTATACTTCCCATTCTTGAGGCACCTTTTTCCCATCTTCTGTCATAGGCTATGCTTCCCAACCTGTTAGAATGGCCACCTTGCTGATCACCTGAGGTTAGGAGTTCGAGACCATAGTTGAAACTCTGTCTCAAAACAATTAAAAAAAAAAAAAAAAAAATGGCCCACCTTGCAGGCTGCAACCCTTTATGAGAAATAGAACCCTGCCTTCAAAATTTGTGACCCTTGTCACTCTTCAGCTGACAATATAGACTGAAGAATGAGGAAGAGGTAACTAACGAAGCTTGAGGTGTCCACCTTGGGGCAGGGTTTGAAGTTAGGAGAGTTGGAGAGCTTTTGAGGCAGAAAGAACAACTTGAGCAAAAGCCCTGAAGCAAGAGAGAGAATGGAGTGTTCCAGAAAGAGCAGTGTAACTGGAGTGCACAGAAAGAGGGGAAGAAGGCCCTAAGGTGAGGCCGGATAAGTAGGCAGGGGCCAGTTCCGTGGGGCCTGGAGGCCTTGCTAAGGACTTTGGCCTTTATCTCAAAGCAATGGGGGCCAGGTGCAGTGGCTCACACCTGTAATCACAGCACTCTGGGAGGCTGAGGTGGGCAGGAGTTGAGAGTCAGGAGTTGAGACCAGCCTGGCCAATATGACGAAACCCTGTCTCTACTAAAAATACAAAAATCCGCTGGGTATGGTGATGGGCACCTGTAATCCCAGCTACTCAGGAAAGCCAAGGCAGGAGAATTGCTTGAAACCAAGAGGTGGAGGTTGCAGTGAGCCAAGGTAGCACCACACACTCCAGACTGGGCAACAGAGTGAGGCTCCATCATAAACAAATGAATCAAGCAAGCAAGCAAGCAAGCAATGGGAAGGCAGCAGGAAAATGGCAGGAATGCCTTTTAAGAGATTGCTCTTTCTGTCATCTCCAACGCAGGGAACCAGAGCCTATGTGTACATGTCCCTTTTTTGTTTGTTTAATTTTCATAATTTTTTCGTGAGATTAACAATGTTGAACTTTACCTAAGCCCTATGCTCCTGGAAAACAGCAACAGTTAAGACATCTCCCAACCTTTTGTTTTTCAAACTCCCCTCATCCTTGTGTGTTGCTGGAAATCACTTACCTATAAGAACCACTGGCTCCTCCCATTAATTAATTAAATAATTATTTCTTTTTCTTCTGTGTTTGGTTTTGGTTTTGGTTTTGGTTTTGAGACAGGGTCTCACTTTGTTGCCCAGGGTGGAGTGCAGCGGTACATTCATAGCCCACTGTAGCCTCTACCTCCCAGGATCAAGTAATCCTCCCACCTCAGCCCCCCAAGTAGCTGGGACTCTTGGCTTTTTAATTTTTTGTAGAGATGGAGGTCTCTCTCTCTCTTTTTTTTTTTTTTTTGAGTTGGAGTTTTTACTCTTGTCGCCCAGGCTGAGTGCAGTGGAGCGATCTTGGCTGGCTGCACCGTCTCCTGAGAAGCGATTCTCCTGCCTCAGTCTCCTGAGTGGCTGAGATTACAGGTGTGTGCCACCATGCCCAGCTAATTTTTGTATTTTTCGTAGAGATGGGGTTTCGCCATGCTGGCCAAGCTGGTCTCAAACTCCTAACCTCAGGTGATCCACCCACCTTGGAACTCCCAAAGTGCTGGGATGACAGGTGTGAGCCACTGCTCCAGGCTCCACTAATTTAGATAAGACTCCCTTCCATAGGATTCACAGATGACTTCCAGGTATTTGTGACAAGGTCAAATGCAGCCCCTTCAACTCCGTGTTCCTTTTTTCATGAGCAATTAAGATTAGAATTTCCTGTCCCCCTGAAACTAGCTAGAGACAAAAGTAAACATTTTCTGTTCAGCTGGCAGAGACTTCCCCTGATTGCAAAACTATTCTAAACTGTTCATCATGCACCTGTGACTTGCCTATTCTTAACTATAAAGGTCTAAGGCAAAGCTACTTTGCCACAATACTTTGATCTTCACATCTAGATGGCTCTCCCTATTGCAATAGCCTCAATAAAATCATATCCTTAATTGTCCTATGCATTTTGTCTCTTTTTTTTTTTTTTTTTTTTTTTTTTTTTTGAGACAGGGTCTTGCTCTGTCACCCAGGCTGGAGTATAGTGGAATGATCTTGGCTCTCTGGAACCTCTGCTTCCTGGGTTCAAGTAATTCTCCTGCCTCAGCCTCCCAAATAGCTGGGATTACAGGGGCCCGCCACCACGCCCAGCTAATTTTTATGTCTTTAGTAGAGACGGAGTTTCACCATATTGGTCAGGCTGGTCTCGATCTCTTTACCTCGTGATCTACCCACCTCGGGCTCCCAAAGTGCTGGGATTACAGGTGTGAGCCACCACATCTGGCCCCTATGAGTCTATTTTTAAATATGTATCCTTTACTTGGTCACTTCCCCTCTTCAAATATTACAGTTTTTCTTTTACTTTTTTTTTCTCAAAGTATAAAAAGTATGAAATATAAACAGGCTTTTTTGCATTGCACATGTAGAGGTGTACAATTGAAGCATCATGGAACTATCTTACACCAAAAATACCATCAAATCTTAAACAATTCCTTAAACATCTCAAGGCCCAGAAAGAACTAAAACCCACTTTTTCTTCGTTACACATATAATTCAAATATTCTGTCTGAAGAAATACACTTAATCATTTTCGCTCTCTTCCATATCTGCATGGTGGCACACTTATAAAAATACGCCTGTATGATCATGTTTAGTCTTACTGTTTCCAGCCAGGTTTTTTTCTTTTTTTTTCTTTTTTTTTTTTTTTTGAGATAGAGTCTCACTCATTGCCCAGGCTGGAGTGCAGTGGCATGATCTCGGCTCACCACAACCTCTGTCTCCTGGGTTCAAGCAGTTCTTCTGCCTCAGCCTCAAGAGTAGCTGGGATTACAGGTGTGTGCCATCACGCCGGCTAATTTTTTTATTTTTAGTAGAGACGAGGTTTTGCCACGTTGGCCAGGCTGGTCTCGAACTCCTGACCTCAGGTGATGCACTTGCCTCAGCCTCCCAAAGTGCTGGGATTACAGGCCTGAGCCACTGCACCCGGCTGCCAGCCAGGTGTAAAACCTCAAAGCCAGCCATCTAGAAAAACAGGTAGTCAGAAAGTTGATCTCTTTCCCACCTCTCTAACCCCAATAACTATGAAGTCAGTTTTATAACAGGACTCCAAACACTGGATTGTGATGAGAAATGCTAGGTCCAGTTTCTTCATAATCCTTTTTGGCATGGCATACTCAGTAGACGCCAGCATGTATCCTCCAAATCAGACTGTATTGCTGCATGTGTTGCATAGTGATCTGTCTATCAGTAGGTTCTGGCCTCAATCTACCGCCACTCAATTCCTCACTTAACTCCTGGCATCTTAGAGTTCTTTTCAAATCTCTCATAAGCAATATTCAAAGTACCTGAACATAGTTGAACCTCCAGAGAGGACAATATTCTTGCAGGGACGATGTCTGACATTCACAGGACAATCCTGAATTACTTCATCTGCAACCTCCCACCTCGATCTCCCAAGTAGCTGGGACTACAGGTGTGCACTGCCACACCTGGCTAATTTTTGTATTTTTTTTTTTTTAATTTATTTATTATTATTAAACTTCAAGTTGTAGGGTACATGTGCACAACGTGCAGGTTTGCTACATATGTATACTTGTGCCATGTTGGTGTGCTGCACCCATCAACGTCATTTACATCAGGTATAACTCCCAATGCAATCCCTCCCCCCTCCCCCCTCCCCATGATAGGCCCCGGTGTGTGATGTTCCCCTTCCCAAGTCCAAGTGATCTCATTGTTCAGTTCCCACCTACGAGTGAGAACATGCGGTGTTTGGTTTTCTGTTCTTGTGATAGTTTGCTAAGAATGATGGTTTCCAGCTGCATCCATGTCCCTACAAAGGACACAAACTCATCCTTTTTTATGGCTGCATAGTATTCCATGGTGTATATGTGCCACATTTTCTTAATCCAATCTGTCACTGATGGACATTTGGGTTGATTCCAAGTCTTTGCTATTGTGAATAGTGCTGCAATAAACATACGTGTGCATGTGTCCTTATAGCAGCATAATTTATAATCCTTTGGGTATATACCCAGTAATGGGATGGCTGGGTCATATGGTACATCTAGTTCTAGATCCTTGAGGAATCGCCATACTGTTTTCCATAATGGTTGAACTAGTTTACAATCCCACCAACAGTGTAAAAGTGTTCCTATTTCTCCACATCCTCTCCAGCACCTGTTGTTTCCTGACTTTTGAATGATCGCCATTCTAACTGGTGTGAGATGGTATCTCATTGTGGTTTTGATTTGCATTTCTCTGATGGCCAGTGATGATGAGCATTTTTTCATGTGTCTGTTGGCTGTATGAATGTCTTCTTGTGAGAAATGTCTGTTCATATCCTTTGCCCACTTTTGGATGGGGTTGTTTGTTTTTTTCTTGTAAATTTGTTTGAGTTCTTTGTAGGTTCTGGATATTAGCCCTTTGTCAGATGAGTAGATTGCAAAAATTTTCTCCCATTCTGTAGGTTGCCTGCTCACTCTGATGGTAGTTTCTTTTGCTGTGCAGAAGCTCTTTAGTTTGATGAGATCCCATTTGTCAATTTTGGCTTTTGCTGCCGTTGCTTTTGGTGTTTTAGACATGAAGTCTTTGCCCATGCCTATGTCCTGAATGGTACTACCTAGGTTTTCCTCTAGGATTTTTATGGTATTAGGTCTAACATTTAAGTCTCTAATCCATCTTGAATTAATTTTCGTATAAGGAGTAAGGAAAGGATCCAGTTTCAGCTTTCTACTTATGGCTAGCCAGTTTTCCCAGCACCATTTATTAAATAGGGAATCCTTTCCCCATTTCTTGTTTCTCTCAGGTTTGTCAAAGATCAGATGGCTGTAGATGTGTGGTATTATTTCTGAGGACTCTGTTCTGTTCCATTGGTCTATATCTCTGTTTTGGTACCAGTACCATGCTGTTTTGGTTACTGTAGCCTTGTAGTATAGTTTGAAGTCAGGTAGCGTGATGCCTCCAGCTTTGTTCTTTTGACTTAGGATTGTCTTGGAGATGCGGGCTCTTTTTTGGTTCCATATGAACTTTAAAGCAGTTTTTTCCAATTCTGTGAAGAAGCTCATTGGTAGCTTGATGGGGATGGCATTGAATCTATAAATTACCTTGGGCAGTATGGCCATTTTCACGATATTGATTCTTCCTATCCATGAGCATGGTATGTTCTTCCATTTGTTTGTGTCCTCTTTGATTTCACTGAGCAGTGGTTTGTAGTTCTCCTTGAAGAGGTCCTTTACATCCCTTGTAAGTTGGATTCCTAGGTATTGTATTCTCTTTGAAGCAATTGTGAATGGAAGTTCATTCCTGATTTGGCTCTCTGTTTGACTGTCACTGGTGTATAAGAATGCTTGTGATTTTTGCACATTAATTTTGTATCCTGAGACTTTGCTGAAGTTGCTGATCAGCTTAAGGAGATTTTGGGCTGAGACAATGGGGTTTTCTAAATATACAATCATGTCGTCTGCAAACAGGGACAATTTGACTTCTTCTTTTCCTAACTGAATCCCCTTGATTTCTTTCTCTTGCCTGATTGCCCTAGCCAGAACTTCCAACACTATGTTGAATAGGAGTGGTGAGAGAGGGCATCCCTGTCTTGTGCCAGTTTTCAAAGGGAATTTTTCCAGTTTTTGCCCATTCAGTATGATATTGGCTGTGGGTTTGTCATAAATAGCTCTTATGATTTTGAGGTACGTTCCATCAATACCGAATTTCTTGAGCGTTTTTAGCATGAAGGGCTGTTGAATTTTGTCAAAAGCCTTTTCTGCATCTATTGAGATAATGATGTGGTTCTTGTCTTTGGTTCTGTTTATATGCTGGATTATGTTTATTGATTTGCGAATGTTGAACCAGCCTTGCATCCCAGGGATGAAGCCCACTTGATCATGGTGGATAAGCTTTTTGATGTGCTGCTGAATCCGGTTTGCCAGTATTTTATTGAGGATTTTTGCATCGATGTTCATCAGGGATATTGGTCTAAAATTCTCTTTTTTTGTTGTGTCTCTGCCAGGCTTTGGTATCAGGATGATGTTGGCCTGATAAAATGAGTTAGGGAGGATTCCCTCTTTTTCTATTGATTGGAATAGTTTCAGAAGGAATGGTACCAGCTCCTCCTTGTACCTCTGGTAGAATTCAGCTGTGAATCCATCTGGTCCTGGACTTTTTTTGGTTGGTAGGCTATTAATTATTGCCTCAATTTCAGAGCCTACTATTGGTCTATTCAGGGATTCAACTTCTTCCTGGTTTAGTCTTGGAAGAGTGTAAGTGTCCAGGAAATGATCCATTTCTTCTAGATTTTCCAGTTTATTTGCGTAGAGGTGTTTATAGTATTCTCTGATGGTAGTTTGTATTTCTGTGGGGTCGGTGGTGATATCCCCTTTATCATTTTTAATTGCGTCGATTTGATTCTTCTCTCTTTTCTTCTTTATTAGTCTTGCTAGTGGTCTGTCAATTTTGTTGATCTTTTCAAAAAACCAACTCCTGGATTCATTGATTTTTTGGAGGGTTTTTTGTGTCTCTATCTCCTTCAGTTCTGCTCTGATCTTAGTTATTTCTTGCCTTCTGCTAGCTTTCGAATGTGTTTGCTCTTGCTTCTCTAGTTCTTTTAATTGCGATGTTAGAGTGTCAATTTTAGATCTTTCCTGCTTTCTCTTGTGGGCATTTAGTGCTATAAATTTCCCTCTACACACTGCTTTAAATGTGTCCCAGAGATTCTGGTATGTTGTATCTTTGTTCTCATTGGTTTCAAAGAACATCTTTATTTCTGCCTTCATTTCGTTATGTACCCAGTAGTCATTCAGGACCAGGTTGTTCAGTTTCCATGTAGTTGAGCGGTTTTGATTGAGTTTCTTAGTCCTGAGTTCTCATTTGATTGCACTGTGGTCTGAGAGACAGTTTGTTATAATTTCTGTTCTTGTACATTTGCTGAGGAGTGCTTTACTTCCGATTACGTGGTCAATTTTGGAGTAAGTACGATGTGGTGCTGAGAAGAATGTATATTCTGTTGATTTGGGGTGGAGAGTTCTATAGATGTCTATTAGGTCTGCTTGCTGCAGAGATGAGTTCAATTCCTGGATATCCTTGTTAACTTTCTGTCTCGTTGATCTGTCTAATGTTGACAGTGGAGTGTTGAAGTCTCCCATTATTATTGTATGGGAGTCTAAGTCTCTTTGTAAGTCTCTAAGGACTTGCTTTATGAATCTGGGTGCTCCTGTATTGGGTGCATATATATTTAGGATAGTTAGCTCTTCCTGTTGAATTGATCCCTTTACCATTATGTAATGGCCTTCTTTGTCTCTTTTGATCTTTGATGGTTTAAAGTCTGTTTTATCAGAGACTAGTATTGCAACCCCCGCTTTTTTTTGTTCTCCATTTGCTTGGTAAATCTTCCTCCATCCCTTTATTTTGAGCCTATGTATGTCTCTGCGTGTGAGATGGGTCTCCTGAATACAGCAGACTGATGGGTCTTGACTCTTTATCCAGTTTGCCAGTCTGTGTCTTTTAATTGGAGCATTTAGTCCATTTACATTTAAGGTTAAGATTGTTATGTGTGAACTTGATCCTGCCATTATGATATTAACTGGTTATTTTGCTCGTTAGTTGATGCAGTTTCTTCCTAGCCTTGATGGTCTTTACATTTTGGCATGTTTTTGCAATGGCTGGTACCGGTTGTTCCTTTCCATGTTTAGTGCTTCCTTCAGGGTCTCTTGTAAGGCAGGCCTAGTGGTGACAAAATCTCTAAGCATTTGCTTATCTGTAAAGGATTTTATTTCTCCTTCACTTATGAAACTTAGTTTGGCTGGATATAAAATTCTGGGTTTAAAATTCTTTTCTTTAAGAATGTTGAATATTGGCCCCCACTCTCTTCTGGCTTGAAGAGTTTCTGCCGAGAGATCTGCTGTTAGTCTGATGGGCTTCCCTTTGTGGGTAACCCGACCTTTCTCTCTGGCTGCCCTTAAGATTTTTTTCCTTCATTTCAACTTTGGTGAATCTGGCAATTATGTGTCTTGGAGTTGCTCTTCTCGAGGAGTATCTTTGTGGCGTTCTCTGTATTTCCTGGATTTGAATGTTGGCCTGCCCTACTAGGTTGGGGAAGTTCTCCTGGATGATATCCTGAAGAGTGTTTTCCAACTTGGTTCCATTTTCCCCCTCACTTTCAGGCACCCCAATCAGACGTAGATTTGGTCTTTTTACATAATCCCATACTTCTTGCAGGCTTTGTTCATTTCTTTTTCTTCTTTTTTCTTTTGGTTTCTCTTCTCGCTTCATTTCATTCATTTGATCCTCCATCGCTGACATTCTTTCTTCCAGTTGATCGAGACGGTTACTGAAGCTTGTGCATTTGTCACGTATTTCTCGTGCCATGGTTTTCGTCTCTTTCATTTCGTTTGTGAGCTTCTCTGCATTAATTACTCTAGCCATCAATTCTTCCACTTTTTTTTCAAGATTTTTAGTTTCTTTGCGCTGGGTATGTAATTCCTCCTTTAGCTCTGAGAAATTTGATGGACTGAAGCCTTCTTCTCTCATCTCGTCGAAGTCATTCTCCGTCCAGCTTTGATCCGTTGCTGGCGATGAGCTGCGCTCCTTTGCCGGGGGAGATGCGCTCTTATTTTTTGAATTTCCAGCTTTTCTGCCCTGCTTTTTCCCCATCTTTGTGGTTTTATCTGCCTCTGGTCTTTGATGATGGTGATGTACTGATGGGGTTTTGGTGTAGGTGTCCTTCCTGTTTGATAGCTTTCCTTCTAACAGTCAGGATCCTCAGCTGTAGGTTGTAGCTGTAGGAGATTGCTTGAAGTCCACTCCAGACCCTGTTTGCCTGGGTATCAGCAGCAGAGGCTGCAGAAGATAGAATATTTCTGAACAGCGAGTGTACCTGTCTGATTCTTGCTTTGGAGTCTTCCTCTCAGGGGTGTACTCCACCCTGTGAGGTGTGGGGTGTCAGACTGCCCCTAGTGGGGGATGTCTCCCAGTTAGGCTACTCAGGGGTCAGGGACCCACTTGAGCAGGGAGTCTGTCCCTTCTCAGATCTCAACCTCCGTGTTGGGAGATCCACTGCTCTCTTCAAAGCTGTCAGACAGAGTCATTTGCGTCTGCAGAGCTGCTGCGTTTGTTATTATGTACTGTGCCCTGTCCCCAGAGGTGGAGTCTACAGAGACAGGCAGGTTTCCTTGAGCTGCTGTGAGCTCCACCCAGTTCGAGCTTCCCAGCAGCTTTGTTTACCTACTTAAGCCTCAGCAATGGCGGGCGCCCCTCCCCCAGCCTCGCTGCTGCCTTGCCGGTAGATCACAGACTGCTGTGCTAGCAATGAGGGAGGCTCCGTGGGTGTGGGACAGTCCCGGCCAGGTGTGGGATATGATCTCCTGGTGTGCCTGTCTGCTTAAAGCGCAGTATTGGGGTGGGAGTTACCCGATTTTCCAGGTGTTGTGTGTCTCAGTTCCCCTGGCTAGGAAAAGGGATTCCCTTCCCCCTTGCGCTTTCCAGGTGAGGCAATGCCTCGCCCTGCTTCAGCTCTCGCTGGTCGGGCTGCAGCAGCTGACCAGCACCGATCGTCTGGCACTCCCCAGTGAGATGAACCCAGTACCTCAGTTGAAAATGCAGAAATCGCCGGTCTTCTGTGTCGCTCGCGCTGGGAGTTGGAGACTGGAGCTGTTCCTATTCGGCCATCTTCAATTTTTGTATTTTTGTAAAGACAGGGTTTCTCCATGTTTCTGCAGGGCTCAAGCGATCCACCCACCTCGGCCTCCCAAAGTGCTGGGATTACAGGCATAAGCCATCATGCCCAGCCTCTGGTGAATCTTCTCTCAGGCTGAACCTCCCTCTTTTTCATAGAAGCTCTTTGACTTTATTTGGGATCTAGTTTGGTAATAAGGCCTTTTTTTTCCTTCTTCTTCTTTTGAGACGGACTTTCACTTTTGTTCCTCAGGCTGAAGGGCAATGGCATGATCTCAGCTTACTGCAACCTCTACCTCCCAGGCTCAAGCGATTTTCCTGCCTCAGCCTCCCAAGTAGCTGGGATTACAGGCATGTGCCACCATTCACAGCTAATTTTGTATTTTTAGTAGAGATGGGGTTTCACCATGTTCGTCAGACTGGTATCGAACTCCTGACCTCAAGTGATCTGCCCACCTCAGCCTCCCAGAGTGCTGGGATTATAGGCATGAGCCACGGTGCCCAGCCAAGACCTCCTTAATAAATGGCCTTGCATCCTTCTTGGGACTATAAAAAGCTTTTATCTTTTCTGGCAAGCACTTCCTATGAGGAGAGCATCATCACAGAGCAAAGTCTGGTTTCTACAGAATTTATGTTCTGTCTGTGAGGCATGCCTTTTCCGGTGAATTTTCTTTTGTTTTTTTCTGCATGCCTGATATAATATTTCATGCGGTCCGCACACCTGGCTTAAAAGTTTTGAGGCAATCTTACTTTGGTTTCATTTTGGATTGGTTATGTGTATCTGCAAATGACTTGGGGTTCTTTTATTTTTCCCTGCTTGTTTCTGAACATCTTCTGAGGGCAAAAAAAAAAAAAAAAAAAAAAAAAACATTCTAAGTGGTGGGCACAGGTGGGCCTATTAAAAGCCACTAGGGGCTGGGCACAGTGACTCATGCCTGTAATCCCAGCACTTTGGAAGGCCGAGGTGGGCAGATCACCTGAGGTCAGGAGTTCAAGACCAGCCTGGCCAACATGGCAAAAACCCATCTCTACTAAAAATACAAAATTAGCCAGGCGCGGTGGTGCATGCCTGTAATCCCAGCTACTCGAGAGACTGAGACAGGAGAATCGCCTGAACCCAGGAAACGGAGATTGCAGTGAGACAAGATCATGCCATCCCACTTCAGCCTGGGCAACATGAACGAAACTCCACCTCAAAATAATAAAAAATAAAAGCCACTAGGGTAGTTGCCACCATCTATGAGGGACTCTTGTCCCTGAAGAAAAAGTCTCCCATGTTAAGATAAACAGGTACGATTACTATTGGGGTGCCTGCCAGTCTCAAGAAAATTTCCATGTGACTAGGGAAAACTTGGTCACAGACTGGACAACTTCAGGCAAAAGCCATCTGCCAGGGATAAAAAAAGTATTCTGTGCCAGGTACACCGTAAAAAAAAAAACACGGGTCCAAGCCCCTGACATTCCCAGCAGGGCTTATAGGGGTTTCTTTTGCTCTCAAAAGATTAATAAAAAATGGGACAGGATTCTCAAAATTCTAGGCATGCCAGACTCTCTGGGATGGGACTCTAGCTGGAAAGATGTTCAAAACTGATGGCCCTTTCTCATGCATATTTTTAAACTGATGGGCAAACTATACCAATGATAATTTATGGCCATGATGGGAATTATTTGAATTTTCTAAACTTGTTTTTCTCAGAAAACCTCAACTACAGAGTTAAGCAGTCTAAACACTGGATGCATAAAGAGGTTTCTAACCTCTGTATGTACTTTTGTTGTTGTTTATTCTGAATCTGCTAATTTTTTCACTTGTATTAAGATAAATCTTTTACTAAAGGCTACTTGAAGGTTTTCATTTTTTCTCCAACCCCTAAATGAAATATAAACATCCAAGAGTTCACTAAAACAATTCATCTGAAACTGAGAAAAGGTGGTGAGAAGTTTAAAACAAAAAAAGACTTTTTAAAACCAAACTGCTATGGAAACTGCTTTGCCCAAAATTTGGTTCACAACCTTCATTATATTACATCTCAGGACAAATAAAAATTTTCAAGTTTAGCCATATGAACATGACCCTAACTTGTCCCATTTTGTTAGAGATATAATTTGGATCCAACTGTATTTTTATAAGCTGACAAGTTTATATTACTCTGTTTTACTGTATTATGATTAGAATTTTAAAGTAAAAACTGTAAATTTTTTGTTTTTCTTCATCTATATGTTTTTACTTTTTGTGTCTACATATTTTATGTATATGATTTTAAATTTATAAAGATCTCTATTTAATTGGCTTGACGGAAAATAATTAAGTGCTTAAAAAAGTAATATGTTAGAAATACAGTAATTAATACAAATGCTTTTACGTTCACGTGAACATAAATCCTTTTTTTTTTTTTTTTTTTTTTTTAGACAGAGGCTTGCTCTGTCGCCCAGGCTGGAGTGCAGTGGCACAATCTCTGCTCACCACAACCTCTGTCTCCTGGGTTCAAGTGATTTTCCTGCCTCAGCCTCCCTAGTAGCTGGGATTACAGGTGTGTGCCAGCACTCCTGGCTAATTTTTTGTATTTTTAATAGAGATGGGGTTTCACCATGTTGGCAAAGCTGGTCTCGAACTCTTGACCTCGTGATCTGCCCACTTCGGCCTCCCAAAGTGCTGGGATTACAGGTGTAAGCCACTGCACCTGGTGGGTAATCTTTTGTAAGTAAACTAATCTTAAAATTATTGGTAAAATAGGCTGGACGTGGTGGCTCACACCTGTAATCCCAGCACTGTGGGAGGCCGAGGTGGGCAGATCACTTGAGGTCAGGAGTTTGAGACCAGCCTGGTCAACATAGTGAAACCCCATCTCTACTAAAAATACAAAAATTAGCTGGGCATGGTGGCGCACACCTGTAATGTCAGCTACTCAGGTGGCTGAGGCAGGAGAATCACTTGAACCTGGGAGCTGGAGGTTGCGGTGAGCTGAGATTGTGCCATTGCATACCAGCCTTGGCAACAGAGTGAGACTCCACCTCAGAAAAAAAAAAAAAAAATGTTGGTAAAATAAAAATAAAAATGTCTTCAGAATTCTTAGCATAAATTTTTGCCTGAGTTTACTGGTCAGGAAGTTCTATATTTGTCTCTGCTAGATGTTGTAAGGTCATAGACCCACAAATCCAGCCTTAAAAGCAAAATTATCTTTGTGTAATTCTTTGATGAATAAGGCTAGTTTAATATTGTTTAAAACAATTTTTTTTTTTTGTAGTGATGGAGTCTTGCTATGTTACCCAGGCTAGTCTCAAACTCCTGAGCTCTAGCAGTTCTCCTGCCTCAGCCTCCCAAAGTGTTGGGGTTATAGATGTGAGCCACTGCACCTAGCCAGTAAAAAATTATTTTAAAAAAGAACATGAATATATGTTTTTTAATTTAAAAATAATAATTATATCTAATTTGGACATTATTTAAAGGTTGTTTCAAAATATAGATTTAAGATGAAAATAAAGACAAGACAGAAAGAAATCAATAAGTAAAAGAGACATGCAAAGAAAATGATAAATATGAGAAGGTATCTTTGGTAAGAAAGATGAAAAAGATACATAACTTTGTATGAGAAAGAATCTTATGTGGTAAAAATGATAAAGAAAAAGAAAAGTAAATTTTTGTCTTAAGGTAGAATAATTGTTTATTCCAATATTAAAAAAGAAAATCTAAAACAAAATTAGGCCTAAGCAAGCCATAAGATGTTTGAGCAACTTGCAAAATGTTTGTGAAAGATGAATCTTATGAAATAAATTGTACATGTAATCAAGTTGGCTAAATTTAGAAGGAAATTGTTTATAAATTTTTCTGAAAATTGAGTATACTGATACAAAACCAAAAACTAGTTATCTATGTTTAAAGTGATAAGGGTTTACTGGAGTATCATTGCTCTTAGTTTAAAAAAAAAAATTACAAGAGGTTTTGATTTTTAATTCTGAAATCTGGTTGGGTGTGGTGACTCACACCTGTAATCCTGGTGCTTTGGGAGGCCGAGGCAGGAGGATTGCTTGAGGCCATGTGTTTGAGACCAGCTTAGGCAATATCATGAGACCCCAATCTCTACAAAAAAAAATTAAAAATTAGCCAGGCATAATGGTGCATACTTGTAGTTCCTCCCTTGCCCCCCACCTTCTCAGGAGGCTGAGGTGGGAGGATCAGTTGAGCTCAGGAGTTTGAGTCTGCAGTAAGCTATGATGGTACCACTGCACTCCAGTCTGGGCAACAGAATAAGATCCTATCTCTAAAAAAAAAAAAAAAAAAAAAAAAAAAACCCAGAAATCTATTTCTTCAAATTTTTTACCATCTTCTGAACTATAACCTCTTCCTGTTTTATGGTTTCTGTTTAATTTCTCTATAGTAATTTAATTTCTCAAACTAGAGTCTTTCTCTTGAAGATTTTCAGATTTATGTCTCAGAAGTGCAACTTCTGCTGCACCTCATTGCACATGATTTGCAAGTCATACACCATTGCCTTCTGCTGTTCCTCCTTCTCCTCTTAAGAAGGCACACCTTTTTTTTTTTTTTGAGACGTATTCTCACTCTGTCACACAGGCTGGAGTGCAATGACGTGGTCTTGGTTCACTGCAACCTCCACCTTCCGGGTTCAAGCAATTCACCTGCCTCAGCCTCCTGAGTAGCTGGGACTACAGGCACATGCCACTACACCAGGCTAATTTTTGTATTTTCAGTAGAGACAGGGTCTCACTATGTTGTCCAGGCTGGTCTTGAATTCCTGACTTCGTGATCCACCTGCCTCGGCCTCCCAAAGTGCTGGAATTACAGGCATGAACCACCGCGTCTGGCCACACTTTTTTTTTTCTTAATTAACTTAATGACTCTCTCCCTTGACATTTTGGTAAGCTTCTGTACTTATTTTATCTGGTTCTAACTCTGTTGTTGAGGCCTAATGCTGATATGTTTGTCTTAAAGGCCTAGAAAAGCAATGTTTTCCTCAAGAATAACTTGATTCTGTGCTATCGGCTTTTCTTGATATGTCTGAATTATTCCATGTAACCAGGAAACTTAATGTGCTTTTACTTTTTCTAAGAGCCATATGTTTCCCTGCTCGAGGTACTTATTGTTTTGTTTACTTCTTCTATAATATAGTGTATACTCATAACCTTGGACACACACTCATCAAGTGTCAGATTGAATCCAAGTACCTTTTCATTAGGTTAGATTTTCAGGTTATCTAAAAGGACTTCCTATAAGAAGCAACTACACTGCAGGAGTATTTATTTTTTGGTAATTGGCCTAGGAAACAAAGATTCTGTGTTTTATCAAGGTAATTTCCTGTGCTTCATGCTGTCTTTATTAGTTTGTTGTTGTTGTTGTTTTTGAGACTGAGTCTCACTCTGTTGCCAGGCTGGAGTGCAGTGGCGTGATCTCGGCTCACTGCAACCTCCGCCTCCCAGGTTCAAGCATCAGCCTCCCGAGTAGCTGGGACTACAGGTGCATGCTACCACGCCCAGCTCATTTTTGTATTTTTAGTGGAGATGGGGTTTCACCATGTTGGCCAGGATGGTCTCGATCTCTTGACCTCGTGATCCACCCACCTCTGCCTCCCAAAGTGCTGGGATTACAGGCGTGGTGAGCCACTGCACCCGGCCAGGTTTGTGGTTACTTAGGAAAACTGAGTCTTTAGCCTTTAAAAAAACCAAAAAACAAAAAACAACATGCAACTTTCTGCATTTGCTTTTGCAATTTTTATTCTTTAAGATAGGGTCTCACGATGTTGTCCAGTCTGGTCTTGAACTCCTGCACTTAAGGGATCCTCCCACCTCATTCTCCTGAGTTGCTGGGACTACAGGTGCACACCACCATGCTCAGCTTACTTTTAAAATCTTCAGTCACAATCCTTTTGTAGTTCATGAGGATGATTGAGTGTTCACACTCATGTGTGAGATGTGCTACCCTCAGACCTTGAAATCTGCAGTCACTCTTGGTAAGTGAACAACTATTATTTCACTATGATCTGCAATTCTGTTTTAATTAAATGTTTTATACCTTTTGACATATTTGGCCGGCTTTCTCAATATCAGAGCTCTAAATGAAGTCTTTTCAACCTAGAATTATCTTTGAGATTTTCTAGCTGGGCTCCTGGAGAACCTCAAAGGATGGATTTTTCAGCTTGTAGAGATGTTAAACTAATTAGGCTTGTTTGATGTATTGAGTTGTATGAGAAGCATTGGAGGCACAGATGGGATCAAATAACAAAGTGATGCTAAATCTTCTCTAAGTTATATTTATATGGCTATGTTATTGATGTGAAAGATCTAAAAATTATGTAAAATTTATAAATGTTTGATGGTCCTAATGTGATGCTGTTAGTCATTTTTCTGGTTGTCGTCTTAAAATGCTGTATGCAATAAACATAACTGAGTTTCCTTTTCAATTGCTGAACCCTCATCAGATTTTTAACCATGGCTGTTTTAAGCCTCTGTCTTCCACAGTTTTAATTCTTCTTTAAATGCATCTGCAATCAGATTCATGGAAAAGACTCTGGCCAGTATGCCTGAATATAGATTTCTGATAAGTTTAAGATTAATGGACTAAGTAAAGATATTCAGGACCCCCATGAAGAAACTGATAAATTCATGAAACTGACAACTAAGATTACACAGAACAAAAATTAATTACATGAGATTAAATATCTAATGAAGACAGATATTTGAAACACTGTTGGTTTTTTACTTAAATGTTTTGTTTTCCAGATTTAAGGAGACTTTCTCTCTCAATCTATCTATAGTTTACAACCATTTGGTAAAGTGTACTTTTGTGAGCAAAACTGGCAACATTTACTTTTTCTCTGTCCCTCCAAAATTTGGAAACTATTTGTGAGTATTCCTAATTTTTATGGCAATGAAGTTGTTTGCATAAGTTTAATTAGAAGCTGCTTTTTTAATAACAAGGTACAATTGGAAACATTGGTTACGTTACCAAGCTTTTAAAAGTAACGTCATATTTTAAGTTATTTATAGGTATAGTAGAAAAAGTCTGAAGTCTGCCTTAGATTAGCTTTCTAGCCTTGAGAAGCTTTTAAAGTCAAATCTGAGGTTCCTACGTGGTCAATTACTATTTCTGCTGTGCTTGTGTGAATTTATCAGGCCAAATTTGATAAAACACAAATAACAACAAATTAGTCTTACTCGGATTATCTTTGGTAGAAATCAGAATGACCGTAGAAAGAAAAGTTGTGTTTCTATGTTTCTAAAGAAAAATTAAAATATACCTTTTATTAGATTGTAACCCTGTGTGGGGTATTTTTGTTTGTTTGTTTGAGTTTTTATTATTTACCTGTGGACTGAACTGGATCTTAAATTCTTCTAGGTTCCTCCAATCCACTTTTCTCCCATGGAATTACTAAGAATGGGAACTGCTCTTTCCTAAAGCCCTGTAAGCTGAAGTTAGACAACTTGATGTAAATTTCAAGGGTCAATCTTCATGCCTGATGTGTGGGCCACACCAAAAGTTCACCAAACCACCGAATGCCATAACCAGAGACATTTAAACTACAAACCAAGGTGAGCAGCTGACATCTTCATGCTGTGGACATGCTGTTCCTTCCTAAAGTGATGGAACAAGATTTCCCATCATAATGAAACTCTTACCCCTCTGAATTTTTCCTTGCTTATGCCTAACTTTTTCACTTGGCATAATAATGATATAATTAAAATTTCACAGTCAGCAACTTCTGCAGGGAACTTGACCAAATGTTGCAGCTGTCATGCCAATCCTGAATATTTACATAGCCTAAAAAAAAAAAAAAAAAAGGTTTAGTCCATCCAATAGGTAACTTTAACAAAATCCCTAATACAACTGCTACTCTTTGCTTTAACTCAACCCAGTCATGAGATAATAGATGATAGAATTGCTCTTGATTATCTAGCTGAAAAAGGCAGTGTCTTTGCTATTGCTAATACTACATGTTGTACCTGGATAAATTCCTCTGGGGAAGTCGAGACCCCAATACACAAAATAAGAAAACAGGCCACATGGAAGCAATAGGTCTCACCTAATTCACCATAGTCATTTGATTTATTAGTTGGTTGCCTTTAAGCATTCGTTCATGGTTCAAAGCTATTAGACAAGCTGAAATTCTCATATTAGTATCAATGATACTTTGTGTTTTCCTTTTTAAACTTTGTATCTATTGTCTGTTAAATTTCTGCAGGAGTAGGACTTCTAACAATAATGCTGTCCCAGCGCTTTGAATGCTACCCAACGCCTACGGAACAGAACAAATTAAACTTGACAATGGCCTCTAGACAGACTTAGCCTGACAGGCACCCCCTCCAAACCTCCCTTGTAGCTCAAATGTAGCTAAAAGGGTTTTGACACTTACTCCTAGTTGCCAGTCAATTCCTTCTGATATGGGACCAGACTAACAACTCAGAACAGGTTACTCCACACCAAGAGACAGTCAAAACCTAACCATAAGATAATTAATCAAAGATGCTTTCAGAGAATGATCTCAATTAAAAAAGAAATGTTAAAAAAGTCATCAGAATCAAAATGGAATCACTTATGTCAAACCAAATTGACAAATGAAGCCACGAAGGGGGGTTCTCATGCACATGCACGTGGTAACAAGAACGGTCACAAGAGACTACAAAAACAACCTTGCACAAAAGTTGCTACAACAGCACACAAAAAAATACTTCTGTGGGCTGGGCATAGTGGCTCATGCCTATAATTCCAGCATTTTGGGAGGCCGAGGTGGGTGGATCACCTGAGGTCAAGAGTTCGAGACCAGCCTGGCCAACATGGCAAAACTCCATCTCTACTAAAAATAAGTAAAAAAAAAAAAAAAAAAAAAAATTAGCCAGGTGTGGTGGCGCATGCCTGTAATTCCAGGTACTCAGGAGGTTGAGGCAGGAGAATCACTTGAACCCAGGAGGTGGAGGTTGCAGTGAGCCAAGATCGCACCATTGTACTCCAGCCTGGGCGGCAAGGATGAAACTCTGGCTCAAAAACAAAACAAAACGAAACAATCCTTGTCTTTCTTTACTTCCCTGAATATACCCATGTGTACTCCCATTGCAATGCTCATTCCTCAATAACAAACATCATTTTCTCTTAGAGAGCTTCTCTCTCTGTTATTTGTGTTGACCGAAGAATCGAGACCACACTCAGTGTCTGCCACTCCCTCAGTTCATTTATGAGCCAAGAGGCAGCAGATCCTTGCACACGGGTTGCCATGCTTTTACTCATGTGACCTGCAGCCCAGGAGTAGCAGAGCTGTCATTGCTCCACTTGTTTCCCTGTGACCTTTTAGTGGGCTCCAGCCCATTCCCAACTTCCGGTATCTACATCTCTTAGCCCAGAGGCTTTTTTATTTTCCACAGAACTGAGGAAGTTGGCTCCTCCCAGCACAGGGGAGGGTGAAAGTGACTGGGAATTAGAATCCTCAGAGAGCAGCCTTCAAACAGTAACAGTAGGAAGTTGGTATATAAATACATCTATTCCCTCCTCCTTTGGATGGGATAATTCTGAAGCGTATGTTTCATGCTGGGTTTCCCCCCAGGGAATTAAACTCTAGTTGCCCACTATGGTAGCTTGCTTAATAATGCACTTTCCCTTCCTTGTATCACTTCCTTTTTTGGTGGGGGGATGGAGTCTTCCTCTGTCACCCAGGCTGGAGTACAGTGACACCATCTCGGCTCACTGCAACCTCTGCCTCCTGGGTCCAAGAGATTCTCCTGCCTCAGTCTCCCGAGTAGCTGGGATTACAGGTGCCCACGACCATGCCCAGTTAATTTTTTGTATTTTTAGTAGAAACAGGTTTTTGCCATGTTGGCCAGGCTGGTCTTGAACTCCTGACCTCAGGTGATCTGCCTGCCTTGGCCTCCCAAAGTGCTGGATTACAGGCGTGAGCCACCACGCCTGGCAGTCTTTGTATCACTTCCACACTCCCCTATCAGTTTGCCCTGCACCTTCCAAAGGCAAAGTTGTATTCAAATCCTTTCTTCTGAGAACCCATGCTAATCACCAGACTCAACTGATTAGACAAGGAATGAGCCTTGACCCAAGACAGCCATTGTGTTTGGCCACAACTCTGCTGTGTACATGGTTATGGTTAGGAAAGCAATTCAACGTTTTCTCAAGGAGCACAGAAGGAAGACACTAAAGTAGGAAAAAGGAAAGAGTAACGAATGAGCTGGCTTTTGGGAATGGTGGCATCCTGGGGGAGGCAAGTGTCCTCCTGAGTCCTGACTATCCCACCCCACTGATGGGCTTCCCTGAGAGTGCCAAGATGTCTGTGCACTTTTTGTTTTTTTCAGATGGAGTCTCGCTCTGTCGCCCAGGCTGGAGTGCAGTGGCGCGATGATCTCGGCTCACTGCAAGCTCCGCCTCCTGGGTTCAAGAGATTCTCCTGCCTCAGCCTCCTGAGTAGTGGGGATTACAGGCATGCGTCACCATGCCCAGCTAATTTTTATATTTTTAGCAGAGACAGGGTTTCTCCATGTTGGTCAGGCTGGTCTTGAACTCCTGACCTTGTGATCCGCCTGCCTCTGCCTTCCAAAGTACTGGGATTGCAGGTGTGAGCCACTGTGCCCGGCCATCTGTGCACTTTTATAACAACTTCCACCACCTGCCTCAACCTGAGCACAGCTACCCTCACAATCTTAAAAGGCCCAACTCATGGAGACTTTAGAGTCAGACAGACCTCAGTTCAGATCAGTCTTATGTAGTCTTCAATGAATGACTTTCAGCCTCTGAGCCTCAATTTCCTCAGTTCTGAATGGGAGAACACTATCTCACATGTGTTTGTGAGGATTAAATAAAGCAATGTGTGCTAAGCAACCTGATACATAGCTTGTTGTCAGTAAATGTAGCTCTGTCCCTTACCTGAGCTCTTCTACAGATACTGGCATCTACAAATAGGTCCTGTCTTTTGGTCGTCATGGTGACCCTAGGCAAACTATAAATTTCCCCTAATGAAGTTGAGATAGTTTCTGTTTTCGTGCTGTGCCTGTGTCTCGAATAGATTAAAAACTCTCAAAGGAGTCACATTTTAGAATGTGTAGTCTGACCATTTATAGTCCACATCACCCACTTTGATACAGGCAAAACCAATCAAAGAGGGAAAGCAGAAAAGGTTCAACTCAGTCTTCCCTGAGCACAAAGGTGCTCTGTATTTTTGGTGGTTTAGGAAACAACTGGAGGGTGGGACTGGCAACAACGGGAATTGTTGGTTGGCTTTGGAAGGAAGCCTTTGGCCAGTTGGTGTCATTCAAGAGGCCACTGATCGGGCACAGCGGCTCATACCTGTAATCCCAGCACTTTGGGAGGCTGAGGTGGGAGGACTGCTTGAGCCCAGGAGTTCAAGAGTTCAGTTCTTGAACAATCTGGACCAAGGTAAGAACAACATAGGGAGAATCTTATCTCTACAAAGTAAAAAGAAATAAATTGAAACCTAGCTGGTTGTGGTGGTGTGTGCCTGTGGTTCCAGGTACTTGGAAGGCTGAGATAGGAGGATCACTTGGACCCAGGAGGTTGAGGCTGCAGTGAGATATGGTCGTGCCACTGCACTCCAGCCTGGGTGACAAAGTGAAACCCTGATTTAAAAAAAAAAAAAAAGGCCATGAAGCAAGCTCTTCTTGGGTGCCCTTCATTTTATTTTCCCTTTGGGTAATTCATTTCGATGCAAAACAGCAAGCACACCTGAGTACCTGATTGTACCAGGTCTGGAGCTAGGCACGAGGGTCTCAGATATGAATCTAGCTCAGGGTCTGCCTCAGGGAGCTCATGATCAGCAACATTGCTTTCCTTCTTTGTAAAATGAAGGTGTCAGAGTACATGATTTTTAAATCCCTTCTCACCTTGAGTTTCTATCATTTGTATGAATCTGAGGTCAATTCTAAGAGGAAGCCTATGAAGAAAGGCTTTACTTGGCTGGGGGCGGTGGCTCACGCCTGTAATCCCAGCACTTTGGGAGGCTGAGGCAGGCGGATCACAAGTTCAGGAGTTCAAGACCAGCCTGGCAAATATAGTGAAACCCTCATCTCTACTAAAAATACAAAAATTAGCTGGGCATGGTGGTGGGTGCCTGTAGTCCCAGCTACTTGGGAGGCTGAGGCAGGAGAATCGCTTGAACCTGGGAGGTGGAGTTTGCAGTGAGCCAAGATCACGCCATTGCACTCCAGCCTGGGTGACAGAGCGAGACTCCATCTCAAAAAAAAAAAAAAAAAAAAAAAAAGGAAAGGCTTTACTTAAAGATAAAGATAAGGGTGAGAGACGATTGAGATGTCATGGATTTTTGCAAGTACCAAAATGCTCACCTAGCATCTCTCTTTCCATAAGTTAAAAAAACAAACAAACAAACAAAAAACTGTCAGGTAACAGGGAACCTGGCATGTAAATAATCTGTGTCCACCACTGAGGTTCAAAATGTCTGGGCCAGACATCTATAGTCTGTTCTGCTTTAGCATTTGTTTTGAAAATGCAAATTTGTTCCAATGCAATTGATATATCGAAAAACAATTTGAGCGTAATGCAAATTTTGCATTTGTTTATGTGTGATTTCATCCACAGGACGCTAGGTGAAAGCAGAAAACGGCTTCCAGCTGAACTGAGCCATAAAGTGTCAAGTGAAAAACCAATCTGGACCAAGGTAAGAAAACTTTTATTTTTTCACAAGGGTCAGTAGACTATTGCAAAAGAAAGAACACTTTAACCATGAAATTTGTAAGCATCTCCAGGGTTAGGCAAAACCAGTTTTTCTTTTATGGAGAGAAGTCAACAAAGCTAGAAAAAACCAATGTGAACACTAAGATAAAAAGCCGTGTGTGATGAAATAGAGCAGATCAGAGAATGTCAGCCTGCTCCCAGGAGGATCTCTCATAGGGAGGGGCTGTCTGCTGGCTGAGGTTGAGGGTGGGCCAAGGCTCAGGGGCCTCAGGGAAGGAGAGAAGCTTAACCTAAGTTTAGTTAACAAAGATTTTGTTTCTGATTGATCAGTGGGGCAAAATACTTCAGCTAAGCATTTTACAAGGCTTGTGAGAACAGCAGTTTGGAGGATCTGTGTCTGGCCTTGTCATAGGTTAACAAGGGGGCTTCCATGAGGCTTATCTAAGTCACATGTGAAGTGTCACTCTTTGTAGTAAGTTGTTTCCAGAACACAGAAGGGTGACGGGATTTCTTTACCTATTGCTGTCTTCCAGGATAACAGGACACCAGTAAAATTCAACAGCATTGATAGGAATGCTGAATAGGAATTCAACAAAACATACAAATACATACACTTCAAACACCTACCAGCTGTCCCAGTTCTCCAAGTGTGTTATAAGCCACACCTCCCTCCAAATGGTGTTACAGCTGATATTCCGATTTCAGATGACCCTCCTTCTGTCAGAGGTATTTGAACCAGAGTGACTCCATCTTGAATAGGGGGCTGGGTAAAATGAGGCCGAGACCTACTGGGCTGCATTTCCAGGAGGTTAGGTGTTCTTAGACACAGGATGACATAGGAAGTTGCCACAGGTCACAAAGACCTTGCTGATAAAACAGCATGTGGTACAGAAGCCAGCCAAATCCCACCAAAACCAAAATTACCATGAAAGTGACCTCTGGTTGTCCTCACTGCTCATTATACACTTATTATAATACTAAGAGACACTCCCACCAGTGCCACGACAATTTACAAATGCCATGGCAACATCAGGAAGTTAGTCTATATGATCTAAAAGGGGGAGGAACCCTCGTTCCGGGAATTTTCCACCCCTTTCCCAGCAACCTCCTGAATAATCCATCCCTTGTTTAGCATATAATTAAGAAATAATGATAAAAAACAGCCAACCAGCAGTCCTTGGGGTTGCTCTGCTTATGGAGTTGCCATTATTTTGTTTCTTTACTTCTCTAATAAATTTGCTTTTACTTTACTATATAGACTCACCCCAAATTGTTTCTTGCACAAGGTCCAAGAACCCTCTCTTGGGGTCTGGATTAGGATTCCTTTCTGGTAACATTTCTACCACTGCACAGTATCTCACAAGCTGTCACCCTTTCTTCAACTTTAAACTTCAGGTTTTATTCAAGATAAACTGCCACATTTATTGTAGTGTGTCTTAGTCTGTTTTGTGTTGCTACAACAGAATACCACAGACTGGGTAATTTATAATGAACAGAAATTTATTTGGCTCATGGTTCTGGAGGCTGGGAAGTCCAAGAGAATGGCACTGGCTTCTAGCAAGGGCCTTCATGCTGCATCACGCCGTGGTGAAATGCTGAAGGCCAAGAGAGCACATGAGTGAAAAAGAGAGAGAAAGAAGGGAAGGGTGCTGAACTTATCCTTTTTATCAGGAACCCACTCCCACAATAACTAACCCAGTTCCATGATAACAGCATTAATCTATTCATTAGGGAAGAGCCCTCATGACCTAATCACCTCTTAAAGGTGACGCCTCTCAACAGTGCTGCATTGGGGATTCAGTCTCCAACACACGAAGTCTGGGGGACACATTCAAACAATAGTATGGTGTTTATGTCTTTCTTAACCATCAAATATGTGTGAGACTGTGCTACCATTTTTGTTAGTTTCCTATCTTTTTTTTAATGTGTCACTGACAATGTTTTTGAGTGTGCCCTAACTCCATTTTTCCATAAGCCCTATGACTTTATTATTTTATTTTATTTTATTTTATTTTATTTTATTTTATTTTATTTTATTTTATTTTATTTTATTTTGAGACAGAGTCTTGTTCTGTTGCCTAGGTTGGAGTGCAGTGGCACAATCTTGACTCACTACAGCCTCTGCCTCCTAGGTTCAAGAGATTCTTGTGCCTCAGCCTCCCGAGTAGCTGGGACTACAGGTGTGCACCACAATACCCGGTTAATTTTGGTATTTTTAGTAGAGATGCAGTTTCACCTTGTTGGCCAGGCTGGTCTTGAACTGCTGACCTGAACTGACCCACCTGCCTCAGCCTCCCAAAGTGCTGAGATGACAGGCATGAGCCACCACGCCTGGCCTACCCTGTGATTTTTAATCACACAATTTTACATAGCACAATGATTTTTAGGAACACATAAATCATTTTATAGTGGAACTGTCTGTATTTGCAGCACAGTCAGCTCTTAGGAGAGGAAGCAACCCAGGGTAATGGCACTTTACAACTCCAGGGACAATGGTTACATGGCACCTTCTGTGGTGTGTATTCTGTGGAGTGTGCCCATAGGACCATGAATGTTTTGTGCCCAGCACAAGGGTTCCCAGCTGAGATGTGGACAGGGGCTGAGATCCAATGCTTACTCTGCCTGCCAAAGTCATCACATTCTCTGTCCACCCAGAGGGAGCTCCTGTTGCTAGCTCATAGCACACAAAAGAGGAGAAAAGGGGTTTTAATTGCATTTGGAATTGAAGTGAAATAGTTGAAAAAAACAGAATTGTATTGTAAATGTCAAAATGAGATTTTACTAACAGCCTAAAACAGTGCTTCCAAATCTCAAAGAAAAGGATGACATTTGTTGACCACTTATGGGCCAAGGCAACTGGCCAAGAGCTCTGACAGCCCCAGGCCCCACCCATGCTACTCAGAGGGTTAAGGGATTTATTTCTCCATCTGTCCTGCACTTTCATAGTTCAGTGTGCTGTGGCATCTTAATTGGATACCTCTGACCAAAAGTGAAGGTAAATTAAGGAACCTTACCAAGATGACATCATGGGACTCATTACTTAATGGGAAAGGCAAAGTAGGGGGCTGGAGGGCAGGGAAACAGGGGAGATATGTGTTAGTTAGTGCACTTACTGAAAGAGGGAAAGCAATTTCTATATTGAGGGGACCATACATTCTAATTTGCCCAGGACACTCCTGGTTTATGCATCCTTTTTCATCCTCAAAAGGGTCCCAGTGACCCTATCTATACTCCAAAAAGTTAACACTTCTTAATCAATAATTGGTGAAACACCCTGTGGTATGTGTGTGTGTATATATATATATATATTTGGTCCTTGTCCTGTCCCTGGTTTTTGACAAGGAGCTCCTAAATCCTTTGACATTTTTTGAGTAAAAGGAGTGTCTTTTGTTTTTCAAAGGAACCTTTGAGTCCTTGTCTGTCTTCAGCCATGTATGAAAGTGTATGCGAATAAGGTCAATCTTGTTGGGCACCTAGATGACTTCAGGATGGGGCTGGTCATCAGAGGAATCAAGTGTGTGATTACAGGGCTGCAACATCCAGTCCCACTGGGGAGGGGACAGGGGCAGGAGTTTGAGCTCAATCACCAATGGCCAGTGATTTAATCAACCATGCCTATGTAATGAAATTGCCATAAAATCCCCCAAAGGAGACAGAAGGGTTTCAGAGCTTCTGAGTTGATTAACACATCCATGGATGGCGAGGGTGGTGCACCCTGACTCCACAGGGACAGAGGTTCCTGAACTCGGCACCCTTCCAGACTTTACCCTATGCACCTCTTCATCTAGCTGTTCATTCATATCCTTCATAATAAACTGTAGGTGTAGTATTTTCCTGAGTTCTATGAGTCATTCTAGCAAATTATTGTACTTGAAGCAAGCATGGGCCATGGGGATTCCTGAATTTGTAGCCAAACTGGACAAAAGTGCAGGCAGCCCAGAAACCCCGGACTTATGGCTGGTGTCCCAAGTGAGGGCTGTCTTGTGGGACTGAGCCCTTAAACCTATGGAGTCTGACACTAACTCTGGTTAGTCAGTGTCAGAATAGGATTGGATTGTTGTACACCTAGTTAGTGTCATGGGAACCAGAGACAGTCCTTCAAGTTTTAATTATAACCCCCTCTAGAAGACAATTGGTCTGGGGACAGATCTTAGTAGTAGATGCCAGACTGCGTATTACCACTCCCCTCAACGTTAGAGACGTGGCCATGGGCCTCCCACCTCCTCCCTTGAAGTGCAACAGGACCACCATGTTGCCCGCCTCCTCAGGCACCATTCACAGTGTATTTTATGTGAAGGTGTGGGTTTATCTTTTTTAATTCCTAGGAAATAAGAATTCAAGGTGACCTTCCCGGCACCCTCTCTACCTGAGCAGCCTCCCCAATACCATTTCATAAGGATTTTCCCCAGCTCAAGTAGTAGATGAGAACTTTTGCAAATCAGCTGGCTAACCAGATGTCCAACGGTGGAACAGACTACCAGTGTCTTTTCTTGCAGACACCCCAGTTTGAGCCCTACGTCTGTCTTGGCCTTAGGGAAAAGACAAAGGGGCATCCCTGCATGAACACTGTACTACCCACTGGCCAACGACCTCTAATATTTTTTGGGAAAGGTGTGGACCAGTTTCATTTTTTCTCAGTAAGGCTTGCGGGAATATGTGTGCTCTGAGAAGGGAACACTATCAGGTAGGTGACTTGATTGACGTGTCTGCCACGATGGTCCTGCTGCTTAGAAATCCATCAGTCCTTTGTGCATACCCCCTACTTCTGGGACTGTTCACCTGCATCAGTGACCAATGGTTTTGGCTAAAAGTTACAAAACCACATTGGCCAGGCTAGCCTCGAACTCCTGACTTCAAGTGATCCGCCTGCCTTGGCCTCCCAAAGTACTGGGATTAAAGGTGTGAGCCACCTGTAATCCAGCCCAAAAGCCTTTTCTTTCTGAGGCTCTGTCTTTTTTCTAGGAATTGAGGGTCCCAGACTGACTCCCCTTAGGTCTCTTTGTCCAAAACTGGGGTTGGAAACAAAAAGGGGAATGGGATTGCCAGGGCTGGCATAGACACATGATGACTTGTTTCTGGTGTTGGGGGAAGGATCTTGCCCTTACAACAAGCCAGGGAAAGCGGTGGAGGGGCGGGTAATGGTCACCCCTCTGAGTGCCAACCTTGACCGTCTATCTTCCTTGCTGGTCAGTTCTTCAGTGCACCTGCACCTCCAATGTCCACACCTTTCTTGCAGACACCCCAGGTGGAGGCCCTTCCTTTTTTCTCCCTCCCAGCAATACTGGACTTTTCCACAGCAGTGGATACCACTCAATAAATGTTTCTTAAATAAATGAAGACAAAAAATTTAAAAAAAAAAAAAAAAAGATTTTATGGCGGGTGTGTGGGGAATATAGAATTTGGAAGAAACATATTTCATAGAATTATTAGACAAATAGAACCTAGAGATCAGGAATTCATTGCCTGGAGCCCATGACTTGATGTCAGGGGGTTTCATGAAACCCTGAGATTGTATGAAACATTTTGCATGAATGTGTATATAAATTTTGGGTAGGGTGTGTCCTTGGTTTATAGCACATGTTGAAGATTCTGTAACCTCTAAAAGACTCAGAAAGCCCACCCCAAATGGCCTAGGGCAACACCCTCCAATTACCGGTGGGCAAGGTAGTAGCCAGCATCCTCCAGGGAATGATAAGCTAGCAGGGCTGAGCATCTGACTCCCAGGACTTCTCCTCCTAAAGCCACAGACTCCATTGTTTCTATTTTTAAAAGGTCAGTCCAAAAGGTGTTATTACTCTCTGTCTCCCAGCACAGCTTGGAGCAGAGTGGCCAGACTAGGGAAGGAGTCTCTCATGATGACTCACCACCGTCCTTCCATGAGTAATGGCCTTCAGGCTCTATCACTCACTTGTGCTGACGCACTGGACTGGAAAAAGCTGACCCTGAGTCAGTGGTTATATGGACATGTAAAACCCTGGGAGGCGGGACCAAAGAGAAGGAGCTGGGCTGGAGGTAGAGCCAGTGCCCACCACCCAGACCCACACCTCCCCCACCCCAAGGGAGAAAGTTCACTTACTCATGCAGGAGCCAGGTGAGCTACTGGATCAGTGTTAAAACTCCAAGCAGCCCCTGCATAGCGGATAGCTTGTAGGTGAAGATGGAGAGTGGGAAGAAGGCCCACCTCTCCCTCAACAGGCAGCTCCTTCCCACTTTTAGGATGCAGAATAGTTGTGGTTGAGTCTGGCTTGGGAGGCTCAGTGAGTGAGTTAGGACCCCACCCCACATAATTCAGAGTGTGTGAGGCCGGGTGCAGTGGCTCACACCTGTAATCCCAGCCGTTTGGGAGGCCGAGATGGGAGGATCGCTTGAGGCCAGGAGTGTAAGACCAGTCTGGCAAACACAGGGAGACCCCCTCTTCCACCCCGTCTCTACAAAAGAATTTTTTTTTTTTTAATTAGCCGGATGTGGTGGCCTGCGCCCATTGTCCCAGCTACTTGGGAGGCTGAGGTGGGAGGGATTGCTTTAGCCTGGAAGGTTGAGGTTGCAGTGAGTTGTGATCAGACCACTGCACTCTAGCCCAGGTGACAAAGCAAGACCCAGTCTCAAATAATAATAATAATAATAATAATAGTAATAAATTAAATTTAAAAAAATAATAAAATTCAAAAACAAACAAACAGGAAAACAACCCACACATTGTTGTGTGAGACTGACCTGCGACAGTTTTCCAGCTCCCAAGGTGTGTACCCTGGTCATCAAGCCCTGGACTTGTTATGTGATCTTGGGAAATTCATGTGGCCTCCCTGGTACTCAGTGGTTCCCTTAATGGAAAGTTGTGGGGTTGCACTAGGTCAGTGGTTCTACATATTCCTCCTTAACAGCCTCTGACTCTGCAAAGGTAACCCCAGGCAGGCCATGGAGGGGATGGGTCCCAGTGAGGGGCCTTAGAGACTAGGAGGAGAGGTGCCTTGGGGGACAAATGAGAGGACCCCTTGGAAAAGGAAGAAGGACACTGGCCTCTGGACATTTCATGCTCATGGGATTTTGCAACATGGCTGCCCTTTAGAAGTGAAGACTTTGGCCAGGCTCACACCTGTAGTCCCAGCACTTTGGGAGGCTGAGGTGGGAGGATTGCTTGAGTCTAGGAGTTTGAGACCAGCCTGGGCAACATAGTGAGACCCCATCTATATTTTTAAAAAAGGAAATGTGGAGCTTTGTAAAATCAGAATTGCTTTCCCCAGACCTACCGATTCAGAGTCTTGCAGGGATAAAGACTGGAATCTGGACTTTCTGAAAGCTTTCCAGGACATTCTAAAGCAACAGAGATTGTGCCTGTGAATAGCCACTGCACTCTAGCCTGGGCAACATAGTGAGACCCCTGTCCCTGAAGAAGAAGGAGAAGGAGAAGGAGAAGGAGAAATAAAGCAGCAGGGGCTGGAGATCTAAGATCTGGGCCCACTCAAGGTCAAGGTGCTTTCCCAGTTGCCCCCTGCCCACACTGGAGACGCCCATTCCAGGAGGCAGCCCCCACCTCAAAAGAAAGGAAAGGAAAAGAAAAGAAAAGAAAAGAAAAGAAAAGAAAAACAATGGGGTCCAGACTTCAGCAGGTCCTCCAAGGGCAGCCGACCTCCTGCTTTCAGATGCTCTAAGTGAATCAGCTCACACACATCTGTTGCCGGAGCCACAAGTCTATCAAGATCCTGAGTGGAAATATCTCCATCATTTAGCTGGTGACAGAGACAACACCAAGAACAGTGTACTTACGATCGCTAGAGAAAAACATTGAATGGGTTTTGAATAGCCACAGAATGGCTCACACAGCGTGCACAAATTCATTATCAGACTTGGCTCCACTCCCTTCAGGCGTGCCTCGGGCATGACAGGTTTCTGAAATTTGCATTCCTAGATGGAGGATGCTGATGCAGAAAGCAGGCAGCCGAGATGGGGTTGGAGGAGGGAAAGATTCCCAAGTGAGTTGGGTGGCGGTTGCTAGGAAAAGAACAATGTTGGTTGGAATTGTTGAGTTACAACGACAGAGTCCCAACTCTTGGCAGTTGAAGGAGCAAAGGGGATTTACTGACATCACGGAAGAGCTCAGACTGACTCTGCGTCATACAGAGTCTCTCTGCAGCCCCTGGTTCTGCTTTCCTCTGTGAGAACTTCCGCCTTGGCCAGGGCCTCTCAATGTGGCAACACAGGCGGCCACCAATGGCTCCAGGCTGACGGTCCACCAGCTTAGCCACTGCAGGGAAAGAATTCTTCTTTGTCCCAGAAGAGCCAGCCAAAGTCTGAGGGTGGACTCTCAGGGGCAGGCTTGTGACATCTGGACATCCCTGAACAGAGCACAGTGGCCAGGCCTGGAGCCGAACCGTAAGGTCTGTCTCACTCAAACCGCATTGACTGACATGATGGAGTGGCTTCTTTAGTGAGCATTAAGATGCTGTTATTAGAAGGAGGCCAGATCCGGGAAGGCACACAGGAGCTCTTCCCAGCCACTGCAGCAGGAGTGAAAAGCACTTGCTCTTGTTTCTGTCATGTGCTGAGCTCACTTCTATTATAGATTTTCCTAAATGGTCATTTCTTTATCTGCGTGTCTTCCCTGCTGGTTATGTATCCTCTCTCAGGCAGCAGCTGTGACCTCTATCATCTTTAAACCTGCAGATTTACAGAGGTGCTTAATAAGTCTTAGTAGATGGGGGTAAATAGCACAAGACTGGGATTAGAGAATTCTGAGTTTCTGTCTGGATTCTACGTGTAGACTTGTGTGCAGCCTTTGAGCAAGTGCTTTCTTCTCCTTCGGCCTCTTTCTAATGCACTGGATGAGGGTCAGCAAACTTTTTTTGTAAATTGCCAGATAGTGAATATGTTAAGCTTTGTGGGCCATACGGTCTCAGTCATGAACATTCAACTCCACCACTGCTGCCCAAAAGCAGCCAAAGACAGTACATGAGCAAGTGGGCACTGCTGTGTTCAAATAAATAGAAACAGGCAGTTCATGGGCAAAGTAAATGATTGCTGTTGGGTTTTTTTGCTTTTTGTTTTTATTTTTGTTATTCTTTTTTCCTGACCATGGCAAGGACTGTTAAAACTGTTGTTTTAAGCTGCTACATTTCCTCCTTCTTTCCTTCCTTCCTCCCTTCCTTCCTTCCTTCCTTCCTTCCTTCCTTCCTTCCTTCCTTCCTTCCTTCCTTCCTTCCTTTCTTTCCTTCCTCCCTCCCTCCCTCTCTCCCTTCCTCCCTTCTCTCTCTCTCTTTCTCTCTCTGTCTCTCTTCTCTGTAACCCAGGCTGGAGTGCAGTGGCACTATCACAGCTCACTGCAGCTCAATTTCCTGGGCTTGAGGGATCCTCCCACCTCAGCCTCCCGAGTAGATGGGACTACAGATGCATGCCGTCACGCTCAGCTAATTTAAATTTTTTTTTGTTGAGATAGGGTCTCACTCCGTTGCCCAGTCTGGTCTTGAGCTCCTGGACTCTAGCAATCCTCCCATACAGCCTCCCAAAGTGCTGAGATTACAGGCATGAGGCACTGTGCTCAGCAGCTGCTAAATTTTCAAGTGGCCTATCACATAGCAATAGTTAAAGGGAACAGTCATCCAGCAGAGGGTGGCAAACTATAGCTAGACAGCCACATTTGGGCCTCCACTGGTTTTTGTTAAAAAAAAAAAATCAGCCAGGGACTTGCTACTTCTTCACGTGGACTTCTCCACAGGGCTGCTTGGGCTTCCCCATAGTATGGCAGCTGTGTTCTAAGAGTAAATTTTCCAAAAGATGAGAAGTGGAGGCTGTCAGTGTCTCAAGGCCAGTGTTCAGAAACTGGCACAGTGTCATCATACATTATTGGAAATCCACCAACTGCCCAAGATGAGTTCCCAGCTGACAGCTAGCCCCAGCTTGCCAACCGTAGAAGTGAGCCATCTCAGAAGTGGATCCTCCTGCCCCAATTGAGCTTCCCCAGCTGATGCTTCCTGGAGAGCAGCATCAACTGCCTTGAATCTGGGAGCTGGCCCTAAAAGGCTGGGTGATGTTTCAGCTCAAGAGAGGGTATTTTGAATAAAATATTCAGAAGGAAGGCTGGAAAAGAAAGTGGACCAAATTGCAGATTTGCAATTTTGCGGTTGCGGAGCCCACCCAGATTCAAGTTTTGACATTCCTCCTATAGGTGGGGACTGTGTCTCTTCCACGTAAATCATGAACTCCAAAGACTCTGCCAGTTCAGGTGTCCTGTGGCTTAAAGATTCGATAGTCTGGCCTTGGATACCAGCAGCTTCTTGCTAATTCCCTAAGCTGACTCTGTAAAAGAGCATCACCCTGACCCACACCTTGATCTCTGAGGTTCTTGACCTATAGTGTCCTTGCAATCCATGCCTCCCCTCATTTCTCACTGCCACTCTCAGAGCAGCCTGAGAGTTGTAACGGTCTCTTTACTAGTCGCTTGGTTTCCAGTCTATGTAAATATGACTTTAAAGTTTTCCTGCTAGAACGCTTCTCTCCCTAGTGCTTCCTAGATCAACATCTTCACTGACTTTCCACTGCCTGGAGAACAAAACCCCAGATGGGGTTCCACTTCATTTTCCAGCCTTACTTCTGAATACTTTATTTGAAATGTCCTCCCTTGAGCTGAAAAGTCACATCCTTTGCCCAAAATTTCTAATTCTCTCTCCCATTCTTCTTACAATTGAAATATCACCCAGCCTTTTAGGGCCAATTCCCAAAAGCCCCTTGATGCTTTTCCTAATTCTTAGACTCTAGTTGTATAGTTATTATCATACGGTGTCAGGCGTAGGCCAGTTTTTATCTTATGCTTTGCTATTTTCTCATCCCTGTACCAAATACAGGGACTGTACCTCATTCCTCTCTGTGGCTTTGCATACAGAGGGTTTTTGGTAAGAGCCTGGTGAATTGAAGTCAACAGAATTATGGACCTCAACTTCCCTGCCACCCCCCCTATCCTGCCTCCCCAGGATAGGCAAATCCCAGGAATCAGGGCTGCAATGTCCCTGGCTGGCCAAAGCTGAGATGGGAGGCTGTGGCAATGAACCCTTCTCTTGTGCCTCTTGAAACCGACTCCAGGATGTCAGCAACAGGAACTGATCTTTCCAGAAAGGGCTTATGCATGCAGAGGCCCAATACCATCCTGTCCCAGCAGCTTCCCAGAGAAAATTGAGTAGCCTGCCCCAGTAGAAACCAAGTTTTCTTCCTGGCTTGTTCATTTACCCAGCTAACTGGACTCTCGCTTTTAGTCTATGCCTTTACATTATACCTGACTCTGACCCGGTCCCTTCCGAGCCCAGAACCCCTGGTAGCAACTCTTGGTTCTCAGGATGACATTCGGTCTCATTATGCTGACAACCGGGGACCCTGATGATCTGTTTCCTGACTACGTGCCCTACTTCATTACTGTCAAATCTCTCCCCTTGAATGCGGCTCCCCCAACCATTATATCATGTACTTTAGTCCCTGAACTATTTGGAATCTTTGAAAAGATTAAGCTTCGATGCCTTGGGATCTTTCCTCTTCCTACACTCTTTCGTGTTCCTAGGATGCCCTTCTTGCCCTGTTTAAACCTTCCCTCATTCCTCTCATCCTCTCTGAACTAGGTTAGGATACCCTTACTCTACTCTTACAGCCCCCAGTACTTCTCTTCACTATCACAACAATTGCACTGTGTTGATAGCACTGGTTTTGATGACGGTTCTTTGCTACCCTCACTGGACTATGATCTCTTAGAGGGCAGTGATTTGAGCTTTTTTCCTCTTCTAATGCCAATGCCTGGCACAGAGCCTGGCACATGGTTGGCATTCAGTAACTCTATATTGGATAGGACAAATGGTTGCTCATTTTTTTCAGGCAATTTCTAAAAAACAGAATAATAAACTTTAAAAGTGAAATAATATACTGGATAAAACAAACAAACAAACAGAAATCAAACAGTTGTTATATATGTAATCAAGAGTTAATGCATCAGCTGGGCGCAGTGGCTCACACTTGTAATCCCAGCACTTTGGGAGGCCGAGGCGGGCAGATCACCTGAGGTCAGGAGTTCAAGACGAGCCTGGCCAACATGGTGAAACCCATCTCTACTAAAAATACAAAAATTAGCCAAGCGTGGTGGCATGTGCCTGTAGTCTCAGCTACTCAGGAGGCTGAGGCAGGAGAATCACTTGAACCTGGGAGGCGGAGGTTGCAGTGAGCTGAGATCGCACCACTGCACTCCAGCCTGGGCTACAGAGCAAGACTCCATCTCAAAAAAACAAAACAAAACAAAACAAAACAGTTAATGCATCTATACTACAATGATCTTTTATAAAGCAATGAGAAAAAAAATTAACCTGCAAAGAGCAATAGGCTGAACACATGAACAAAAAAGAATAAGCATTAATGGCCAAAAAACACATGGAAAAATGTCCAATAAAGCATTACAAATTAGACATCATGCCATTTCACGCTTCATATTAGTAAAAATAAAGAGAAATGGCAATGGTTGGATTTAATGAGGTTGTAGGGAAAGGGATATTCCCATACACTTCTGGTGGCACATCCCTGAGCTCAAATTTACAATGTGTTCTAAAAGCCTTTAAAATGTGCAGGCTCTGTTAATCAACTATTTCATTTTTAAAATGTTTATTCCAAGGAGCTAATCAGTAATACGTACACAACTTCACATGCATTAATTCCTCATTATTTCCTGATTGATTGTTCTGCCTCTCACAACAGACTGACGTTGTAGTCATAGGAGATGATAGTATCTTACCACTGACTTAAGGACAAGAGCAGAAAATACCTTCGTAAAAGTGAAAGATTTTTTTTTTTTTTTTTTTGAGACGGAGTCTCGCTCTGTCGCCCAGGCTGGAGTGCAGTGGCGCAATCTCGGCTCACTGCAAGCTCCGCCTTCCGGGCTCACGCCATTCTCCTGCCTCAGCCTCCCAAGTAGCTGGGACTACAGGCGCCCGCCACTGCGCCCGGCTAATTTTTTTCTATTTTTTAGTAGAGACGGGGTTTCACCATGGTCTCGATCTCCTGACCTTGTGATCCGCCCGCCTCGGCCTCCCAAAGTGCTGGGATTACAGGCGTGAGCCACCGCGCCCGGCCAAAAGTGAAAGATTTTTATGATCTGATGGTGGTTTGATTATTGGCTGGCAACCCGTGGGAAGCGTTTCTGGAGTTGTAACAAAGCTGAGTCAACAAGTTCATCATCTGCTGTCCAATTTGGAAAAGACCCAGCAATTACTGAAAACATCAGTTTGGAAGATGAATCCTGGCTTGCCAAGTGGGAAGGGAAAGTATTTTATTGAGCACCTTCTATATGCCAAGAAGTTACTTATATGATCTCATTTTATCTCTCTTTAGGTAGCCATAATTCTCCTTATTTTACTGATGGAAAACTAAGGCACAGTGTAAGAAAGAAAACTAGGATACGAACCATGTCTGTTCCATTCCAAAGCACATGAAAATTCCCACGAGGGCACAGGGGATGAACCATTGATTGTTTAAGCAAAGGAGGTTAAGTACAGTAATTCTGGTTGCCCTTCATTAAACTACATTGAGTGAAATATTGTGTGACATCCATATTCAGTAGCCTCAAATGTTTCCCCAGGTACATAATAGTAAACTATCATTCAAATGAGGGGGAAAAAATCTGATTCCAAGCAGGACACAGTGGAACAGGTTCCTGAATGTATTCTCAGGGCATTTTCTTTGAGCAAGTTCTCAATCAGAGTACCTGGGCATGTTGTGATGCTTGATGGGGGATAGACTGCCCTGTCCTGGCAGCTCGGAAGTTCATTGTAAGTGATTCCCTTTCATACATTCTGTAAAATAAACATTCAAGCCTCATTGTCTTTGCATTGACATCATAAGGAAACACACAATGATTGTTTGTCTGGTGCCTCTCCGCATCTTCTTTCTGTCTTCCTGCCCCAAAAGCCACGTTTTTTGTGTTTTAGAGAAATCCTGTGATGACTATAGAGGATCTGGGCTGGGATCTGAAACTGTGGTCAGGCACCAAAGAGGATGGACGAAAAAATGCCAGACTAGTTAGAAATAACTCACTGAGTCTTTGGCTTGTTTTGTTGTTTTGCTTGGGATTCATTTAGTTTTCAGGTAAACTTTTAAAAGTATTTGGATTTGGTTTGCTGGAGGTTCAGCAAATACATGTAGTTTATTTTCATTTGTTTGTTTGTTGAGGTTTGTTTTGCTTGCTTTAAGTTCAGATACCTGCTTTGAAGATCGGATGAAATTTAAAGTCATACACAGGCCAGGCACAGTGTTTCATGCCTGTAATTCTAGAGCTTTGGGAGGCTCAGGCAAAAGAATTGCTTGAATCTAGGAGTTCGAGACCAGCCTGGGCAACGCAGCAAGACCGCATCTCCACAAAAATAAAAAGTAATTTCCAGGCATGGTGGCAAGCACCTGTAGTCCGAGCTACTCAGGAGGCTGAGGCGGGAGGATTGCTCAAGCCCAGGAGTTTCAGGTTACAGTGAGCTATGATCTGCCACTGCCCTTCTACCTGGGCAACAGTGTGAGACCTTGTCTCAACAAAATAAATAATAGATAAATAAATAAAATCATACACAGACATACACATAGCGATATAGCCAAGAAATAGAATTCTAACCATTCATAACAATAATCAAATTACATCACTCATATCTTTCCAAGATGATGATAAAGAATAAAAATGACCTGGAATACTTTCACATTGGGTGTCTCATTTTATCCTCTTCGTATTCCTGTATATCAATATTCTAAAAATGGGGAGTTTATTGTAAAAACTAGTTAACTGTTCAATATTATGGCTTGTCCAAATATGTACAGTCTCAGCCTTCTTGAGTGAAAAGATGCCTTTGAATACTTGAGTTTTACAGAGGTTGGGAAATTAAAAGACTTAAAAAAAAGAAGATAAAGGGAACAATAATTATGGTCTGATGGCTGCGAAGATGGGAGACCATTCTAGAGCATCATTATAGGAGGCAGGTATTATACGGTTTCCTGGGAAGAAGCCACTCCCTCAACTGAGCCCTCACAGGTAAACAACTACTACTACTACTACTACTACTACTTCTTCTTCTTCTTCTTCTTCTTCTTCTTCTTCTTCTTCTTCTTCTTCTTCTTCTTCTTCTTCTTCTTCTTCTTCTTGTTTTTTTTTTTTTTGGTTTTTTGGTTTTTTTTTTGAGACAGAGTCTCGTTCTGTTGCCCAGGCTGGAGTGCAGTGGTACGATCTCACCTCATTGCAACCTCTACCTCTCAGGTTCAAGCGATTCTCCCACCTCAGCTTCCCAAGTAGCTGGGATTACAGGTGCATACCACCATGCCTGGCTAATTGTTGTGTTTTTAGTAGAGATGGGGTTTCACCATGTTGGCCAGGCTGGTCTCGAACTCCTTGCCTCAAGTGATCCACCCACCTCAGCCTCCAAAGTGCTGGGATTATACAAGTGACTTCTTTACTGTGCTGATCGTGTCCCTTGATACTCTAGACTTGTGCTGTCCAATACTGTAGCTATGAGCCACATGTGGCCATTGAGCACTTGAATCCTAGCTGGTCAGAAATGAGATGTGCTGTGAGTGTAAAATACACACAAGATTTTGAAAAGTTAGTTTAAAATAAAGAATGTAAAAATCTTAAAAATATTTTTTCTATGGATTACACATTGAATAACTTGTTGGGTACTTTAGGTTAAGTAAAAAATATTAAAATTAATTTCACCTATTTCTTTTTACTTCTTTAACTGCGGTTATTAGAAAATGTAGAATTAAGCTGGGCACAGTGGCTTACACCTGAATCCCAGCACTTTGGGAGGCTGCGGTGGGCAGATGATGGGCAGACGACCTGAGCCCAGGAGTTCAAGACTAGCCTGGGAAACATAATGAGACCCCGTCTCTACAAAAAAAAAAAAAATTAGTTAGGCATGATGGAATGCATCTGTAGTCCCAGCTACTTGGGGGGCTGAGGTGGGAAGATTGATTGAGCCCAGGAGTTCGAGGCTGCAGTGAGCCATGATTGTGCCATTGCACACCAGCCCAGGTGACAAAGTGAGACCCTATCTCAAAAGGAAAGAAAGAAAGAAAGAGAGGAAGGAAGAGAGAGAGAGAGAGAGAGAGAGAAAGAAAGAAAGAAAGAAAGAAAGAAAGAAAGAAAGAAAGAAAGAAAGAAAGAAAGAAAGAAAGAAAGAAAGGAAGGAAGGAAGGAAGGAAGGAAGGAAGGAAGGAAGGAAGGAAGGAAGGAAGGAAGGAAGGGAAAGAAAGAGAAAGAAAGAAAGAGAAAGAATTACGTATGTAGTTCACATATTTCTATTGGACTGCACTGCTCTTGAGGCCATGTTTTCCCATGTGCCTCATTGGTTTAATTTTCCTTTGCTCCTTATCTCTTAACAGGGCAATACAAGGTTTTGAAGACATCACATGATTGAAGACAGGCCCTGACCAGGGAAAGTGGGTACTTCAGTTTACCTGCTCAGAGGCACAGCCATGAGTCAATAGCATAAAACCAGCGTGCAAGTCATTTCAGCCCCTTTCCAGCCAGTTTAGAAGTGATTCTTTTCACAGTGCTTTTTTTTTTTTTTTTACGGAGTCTCCCTCTGTCACCCAGGCTGTAGTGCAGTGGTGCCATCTTGGCTCACTGCAGTCTCCACCTCCCGGGTTCAAGTAAATCTCCTGCCTCAGTCTCCCAAGTAGCTGGGATTACAGGTGTCCACCACCACATCCAGCTAGTTTTTGTATTTTAGTAGAGACAGGGTTTTTACCATGTGTTCTCGAACTCCTGATGTCAGGTGATCCACCCTCCTCGGCCTCCCAGAGTGCTGGGATTACAGGCATGAGCCACCATGCCTGGCCTCTTTTTTTAAATTTAGGAGAATTTGCATTATTTCAAATTTTGCACACAAAATGAATGCTTAATTAATATGGTTTATATCACTCTGTGTATAGTTCACAAAATTCAGACTTACATAAAACGCGTCCTTGGTGTAGAGGGAGAGCTGTGCCGTGCTTTGCTCTGCATCTCAACGTTCTATCCAGTGGACAACATAGACTGCCATCTTTTCTTTGCTGCAGCAAAAACAATTTTGCATAATGATCAGAGGTTTGCACCACACATGTAAATACAGCCCAGTGGCTGAGAAATGCTGAATTAGTCAGGAGAGGGGACAAGGCAGAGATCGTTTTTCAGCCCAACCTCACACTTAACAGCACCAGTGCTCTAAGCGTGTATTAGGCTGTTCTTCCATTGCTGTAAACGAATACCTGAGACTGGGTAATTTCTAGAGAAAAGACGTTTGATTTTTTTTTTTTTTTTTTTTTTTTGAGACAGAGTCTTGCTTTGTCACCCAGGCTGGAGTGCCGTGGCGCAATCTCGGCTCACTGCAACCTCCAAAAAGAAGTTTCATTGGCTCATGGCTCTGCAGGCTCTATATGAAGCATAGTGCTGCCATCTGCTTCTGGTGAGGGCCTCAGGAGGCTTCCAATCATGGCAGAAGACAAGGGAAAGCAAGCACGTCACATAGTGACAGCAGGAGAAAGAGAGGAAGGTGGGAGAGGCCCCAGATTTTATTAATAAACAACCAGATCTCCCGTGTACTGAGTGAGAACTCACTTATCACTAAGGGGATGGTGCCAAATCATTTATTTAGGTCATAGCAGAAGGAACATCTGACCACTTTGTTCAATATGAGCATGAACTTTATACAGTCAGCATTGCTGAAGAAAAAAAACAAAACAAAACACCTGGGTTTCGGGAGGGAGTGGTTTCTATCATAAGAGGGTCCTAGCAGAGGTCAGATGGCTGCTAACAAGAATTATGCAAAGGAGGCCTTCTTTGCATGGATCTGCCTCCATGATCCAATCACCTCCCACCAGGCTTCACCTCCAACATTGGGAATCACATTTCATTGTGAGATTTGGAGAGGATAAACGTCCAAATCATATTAAATAGTGAACTGCACTTTGGGAGGCCCGGGCGGGTGGATTGCTTGAGGTCAGGAGTTGGAGACCAGCCTGGCCAAAATGGTGAAACCCCATCTCTACTAAAAATACAAAAAGTTAGTCAGACGTGGTGGTGGGTACCTGTAATCCCAGCTACTCAGGAGGCTGAGACGGGAGAATTGCTTGAACCCGGGAGGTGGAGGTTGCAGTGAGCCGAGATTGTGCCACTGCACTTCAGCCTGGGCAATAGAGTGAGGCTCCATCTTTAAAAAAAAAAAAAAGTGAACCTAGCACCCCTGTTATTCAAAGACCTTTAGATCTGGAGTGAACCTCAGAAGTTGTCATGCCCAGCTTCTACCTCGTGTAGGGGTCTCCTTTGCATAATTCTTTTTTTTTTTTTTTTTGAGATGGAGTCTTGCACTGTTGCCCAGGCTGGAGTGCAATGGCGTGATCTTGGCTCACTGCAAACTCCGCCTCCCAGGTTCAAGTGATTCTCCTGTCTCAGCCTCCCGAGTAGCTGGGATTACAGGCTCCTGCCGCGATGCCTGGCTAATTTTTGTATTTCTAGTAGAGACGGGGTTTCACCATGTTGGCCAGGCTGGTCTCGAACTCCTGACCTCAGGCGATCTACCCGCCTCAGCCTCCCAAAGTACTGGGATTACAGGTGTGAGCCACCACGCCCGGCCTCCTTTGCATAATTCTTGTTAGCAGCCATCTGACCTCTGCTCAGACCCTCTTATGATAGAAACCACTCCCTCGCGAAACCCAGGTGTTTCGTTTTGTGTTTTTTTCTCCAACAACGCTGACTGTATAAAGTTCATGTTCATTTTGAACCAAGTGGTCAGATGTTCCTTCTGCCATGACCTAAATAAGATCCAGAATTCAAAACAACCTCTCTCCTCCAAAACAGATGAGTTTGAATGCAGGCTCAGCTATTTAGTGTTTTTCAAGCCTCATAATCAGCATCAGTTGCTTCATCTGAAAAAAAAAAAAAAAAATGTAGGGGAAGGGTGTGAAAACACCGAGCTTACTGAGTCGTCGTAAAGAGATGAGAGAGAACAAAGGGCTCTGCAACTGTTCAGTGCTGCCTGCACGCTGGTCTATTAGTCTCCATTCGAAGTGCCTATTTCTTTAAAACGGGCAGGGGCTGCATTCCAAGTGCCCAGCAAGCTCTTGCTTTCACAAAGATGCATTGGCAATTACTGAGAGTCCTGTTCTCTTCTAGGCATTTACAAATTGATTTGTTCCCATGTCATCAGGTATAGAAGGTAAGCAGCTGAGTAATAATGTATGGGTGAGGACAGGGAGTCCAGAATGGGCTTTATTTCTGGAGGAAGAGGTGTGGAGTGAGGAGGAGGCAGCCAGACCCCCTTGGGAGAGCAGAGGCTGTGTGCATGGTGTCCAAAGTATTCAAATAAACAGTAAGATCTTAGTGCCTGTGACAGAAAGAACACTGGATTTGGAGCAAAAGAGACATGGCTATAAATTTCAGCTCTGTCACTTAATAGCGACATTGGAGACGTCCCATCATCCCTTGGATTCTCACTCTTTCATCTATACAATGGGAATGATAATATGCACCTTGCATGATAAAGTAGTGCTTGAGTGTTTAGCATGTGGAGGCAGACTGCTATTTATTAGATATATGACCTTGGGGAACTCGTTTTGTTTTTCTGTTTTTCAAACTTTTTTTTTTTTTTCAAGACCTCACTCTGTCACCCAGGCTGAAGGGTAGTGGCACAATCCTAGCTCACTACAGCCTCAAACTCCTGAGCTCAAGCAATCTTCCTACCTCAACCTCCAAATAGCTACAGATATTCACCACCACGCCTAGCTAATTTCTTTAAAAAAATTTGTAGACACTGGGACTCATTGTGTTGCGCAGGCTGGTCTTGAACCCATGCTTTTTTTTTTTTTTTTTTTTTTTGAGACAGAGTTTCACACTGTTACCTGGGCTGAAGTGCAGTGGCATAACCTTGGCTCACTGCAACCTCCGCCTCCCGGGTTCAAGCGATTCTCCTGCCTCAGCCTCCTAAGTAGCTAGGATTACAGGCACCCGCCACCACGCCTGGCTAATTTTTTGTATTTTTAGTAAAGACAGGGTTTCACTATGTTGGCTAGGCTGGTCTCAAACTCCTGACCTTGTGATCTGCCCACCTCCGACTCCCTAAGTGCTGGGATTACAGGCTTAAGCCACCGCGCCTGGCCTCTTTGAGCAGTTTTCTTGTCTCAGCCTCCCACAGTGCTGGGATTACATGCATGAGCCACCACACCCAGCCAAAACTTTTTATTTCTGCAACAGATTTTTTGAGGTAAGATTGACGTAAACTACACATGTTCAATGTATACAATATTATAAGTTTGACATGTTAGCATGTGTGAAATCATCGCAACTAAGATAATGAGCACATCAATCACCTCTAAAAGTTTCCTCATGCTTCACCCCCTGTTACCCTTATCTCCAGAAAACCACTGATCTGTTTTCTGTCACAATCGATTAGTCTGCATTTCCTAGAAATTTATGTAAGTGAAATTATATAGGATGTGCTCTTTTTAGACTGGCTTCTTTCACACAGAAACGTAATTTATTTTGAGATGCATTCATGTTGTTAGATGTGTCAATAGTGCATTCCTGGCCGGGTGCAGTGGTTCATGCCTGTAATCCCAGCATTTTGGGAGGCCGAGGCGGGCAGATCACTTGAGGTCAGAAGTTCAAGACCAGCCTGGCTAACATGGTGAAACCCTGTCTCTACTAAAAATACAAAAAAAATTGGTGCACAGGCAAGTTGGTGCACACCTGTAATCCCAGCTACTCAGGAGGCTGAGTCAGGAGAATCGCTTGAGCCTGGGGGGCAGAGGTCTCAGAGAGCCAAGATTGTGCCACTGCACTCCAGTCTGGGCAACAGAGTGAGGCCCTCTCTCCAAAAAAAAAAAAAAAAAAAAAAAAAAATTGCATTCCTTTTTATGGCTGAGTAATATTCTGTTATGTAGAGGTACCATGATTTGTTTATCCATTCACCTGTTGATTGATATTTGGGCTATATCCAGTTTTTGATGACTACAAATACTGCTTCTATGGACCTTCATAAATAAATGGTTGTATGCTTTCATTTCTCTTAGGGAAGGGTCTAGAAGTGCAATGTTTGGGTCATACTATATGTGTATGTTTAACTTTTTAAGATCTGCCAAACTGTTTTCCAGCCATATAGGAGTTCCCATTTCACCACATCCTCACCACCTCTTGATCTCATGATGTCTCTTAGTCTGTTGGGGCTGTTGTAGCAAAATACCACAAACAGGATGACTTATTTCTCCAGAACTGTGAGAAACTTCTCAAGATCAAGGCACCAGCAGATTCAATGTCTGGTGAGGGTCTTCATTCTGGTTCATAGACAGCACCTTCTAGCTCTGTCCTCACCTAGTAGAAGGGGATAGCTAGGTCTCTGGGGACTCTTATTTATTTATTTATTTATTTAGAGATGGTATCTTGCTCTGTTGCCCAGTCAGGAGTGCAACGGCACGATCTCAGCTCGCTGCAACCTCTGCCTCCTGGGTTCCAGCGATTCTCCTACCTCAGCCTCCCAGGTAGCTGGGATTACAGGCACGTGTCACCACGCCCAGTTAATTTTTCTATTTTTAGTAGAGACAGGGTTTCACCATGTTGGCCAGGCTGGTCTCGAACTCCTGACCTCAGGTGATCCACCTGCCTCGGCCTCCCAAAGTGTTAGGATTACAGGTGTGAGCCACTGGGCCCGGCATCTCAGGCCTTTTTTTATAAGGACACTGATCCCATTTGTGAGGGTAGAGCCCTCATGATCTAATCACATCCCAAAGGCCCCACCTCCTCATATCACTCATTGGTGAATCAGTTTTCAACATAGGAATTTTTGGGGGGACACAACGTTCAGACCATAGCAATATAGTCTTATTTCATATTGTGTCTCAGTTACTTATTTCATATTGTGCTGCAAAAACACAATACCTGAGACTGGGTAATTTATTAAGAACAGAACCTTAATTTACCACAGTTCTGGAAGCTGAGGAGTCCAAGATCAAGATGCCAGCAGGTTCACTTGTCTGATGAGGGCTACGTCCTCTGGAGGGGTGGAACGCTGTATCCTCATGTGGCAGAAAGCAGAAGGGCAGGTGAGCTGAACACTACAGGAAGTCTCTTTGATAAGAGTCATAATCCCACCCACAAGGGAGGAGTTCACAGCCTAATCACCTCTCAATGACCCCACCTCCTAATACTACCATGTTGGCCATTAGGTTTTCACACCTGAGTTTTGGAGAGGACACATTCAAACCACAGCAATCAGTATTTTTAATTTTAGACATTGTAGTAGGGGTGTAGTGACATCCCATATTTTAGTTTTAATTTGCGTTTCCTTAATGGTTGATGAGGTTGAGTAGGTTTTCATGTTCACATTTGCCATCTGTATTTCTTCTTTAGTGAAGTAGTTGTTCAAATCCTTCATTCATTTTAAACATTTGAGTTTTAATTTTCTTTTTGAGAGTTCTTTATATATTCTGACCATAGGTGCTTTAACAGATTTGTGATTTGCAAATATTTTCTCCCAGTCTGTGGTGTATCTTTTCAGGCTTTAAGAATGTCTTTCAACAGGCAGAAATTCTAACTTTTCATGAACACCAATTTATCATTTTTTAAAAGAATTGTGCATTTGGTGTTACAGTTAAAAAATCTTTTCCTAGCCCAAGGTAAGTGCATTAATTTCTTAGGGTTCTCTGTAGCAAAGAACCATAAATCAGGTGGCTTAAAACAACAGAAATTAATTCTTTCACGGTTCTGGAGGCTCTAAAGGAGAAACTGCTCCATAACTCTCCCCTAGCTCCTGGTGGTTATCTGCAATCCTTGGCATTTCTTGGCTTATACACCCATTACTCCAGTCTCTAACTCTATATTCACATGGCATTCTCCCTGTGTGTCTTGTTTCTCTTCTTATAAGGACATCAGCCATATTGGATTAAGCGCCCACTCTACTCCAGTATGATTTCATCTTAATTTAGCTAATTACATCTGCAATGGCCCTATGTCGGATAAAGTCACATTCTGAAGTTCTGAGAAGAACATGATTTTGGGGAGTATGCTACTCAATCTGATACAGTAAGAAACAAAAATTTTCCCCTATGTATTCTTCCAGAAATTGTATAGTTTTAGGTTTTATATTTAGGTCTATAGTTCACTTTGAGTTAATTTGGGTATACTATATGATGTATGGATTGAAGTTCATCACTTTTCATATATATATGGACTTTTCATTCCTGTGAGAGAAAATGTATATATAGTAGTTCCAGGAGCATTAGCTGAAAAAATGACCCTTTCTCTACCAAAGTGCCTCTGCACTTTTGTCAAAAGTCAATTAACCATATATTGGTGCCAGTTTCTGGGCTTTCCGTTTCATTGATTTGTCTGTCTTTCTATCAGTGTCACTCTGTTTTGATTACTATAGCTTTGTAAATGTTGAAGTCGGGTGGTGTAAGTTCTCTAACTTTGTTCTTCATTTAGAAAGTTGTTTTGCTCTTCTAGGTACTTTGCATTTCCATATGAATTTTAGAGTAAGCCTATCAATTAAAAAAAAAACAAATATGAGATTTTTGACTGGGGTTGAATTGAACCTGCAGTTCAATTTTGGGGAAAATTGGCATGTTAATATGGAGTCTTCTGATCCATGAACATAGTACAACTTTCTTTTTTTCAGGTCTTTAGTTTCTCTTGGCAATGCTTAGCTTACATTGTATGAATCTTACACATTTTTTTTGGTCAGGTTTGTCTTTATTTCATATTTTATGATATTGTAATGGTAATTTTAAAAATTCAATTTCTTGAGCTGGGTGCAGTGCAATTCAATCTCAGCCACATTCAATCTCAGCACTTCGGGAGGCCAAGGCAGGTGGATCACTTGAGCCTAGGAATTTAATACCAGCCTGGGAAACATGGTGAGACCCTGTCTCTGCAAAAATACCAAAAAAACCCCACAAAAATTAGGCCAGGCTCAGTGGCTTGCACCTATAATCTCAGCACTTTGAGAGGCCAAGGTGGACAAGTTGCTTGAGTCTAGGAGATAAAGACCAGCCTGGGTAACATGTCTCTACCAAAAACAAAACAAAACAAAACAAAACAAAACCGTTTCTCACAGTTGATTGCTAATATGTAGAAATACCATTGAGTTTTGTATATTGATCTTGTATTCTACAACCTTGGTAAACCCATTAGTTTTACAGCTTTTTGGTAGAAAAAACTTTTTTAGTTAAAAATCCATGGAATTTTCTACTGAAACAATCATGATATTTGTCAGTAAAGACAGTTTTAATTCTTCCTTTCCAGTCTGACCCCCCCCCATTATTATTTTTAACCTTATTGCACCAGCTAGAACAATGTTGGGTAGACATGAAGAGACTTCCTGGTCTTATTTGTAGTATTATCAGAAAAAAATGTTTCCTTCCTTACTTCCTTCCTTCCTTTCCTCCTTTCTTCCTTCCTTCCCTCCCTCCTTCCCTTTCTTCCTTCCATCCCTCCCTCCCTCTTTTCTTTCTTCCTTTCCTTTCCTTTCCCTCCCTCTCCTTCCTTCCTTCCTTCCCTTCCTCCCTCCCTCCTTTCTTTCTTCCTTCCTTCCTTCCCTCCCTCCCTCCTTTCTTTCTTCCTTTGCTTTCCTTTCCTTTCCCTCCCTCCCTCCCTCCCTCTCCTTCCTTCCTTCCTTCCTTCCTTCCTTCCTTCCTTCCTTCCTTCCTTCCTTCCTTCCTTCCTTCCTTCCGTCCTTCCTTCCTTCTCACTCTGTTGCCCAGACTGAAGTGCAGTGGTTCAATCATGCCTCACTGGAGCCTGGAACTCTTGAGCTCAAGCAATTCACCACTCTGAGTGGCTGGGATTATAGGTGTGCACCATCATACCCAGTCCTATATTTTCATCATTGAGTACAATATTTGTTGAAGGTATTTTTTTAATCTAGATGGAATTTTATTAGACACACAGAGGTCTAAATTGTTTACAATAAAGAAAAATCTCAGACTAATGCATATTTGTGCAGGGGGCATATAACATAGTCACTTTGTGCCGAATTTGGTTAAAATTCTAAAACTTTAAAGCCTAACATAAAATACACATGAGATTGCATCTGGGAAAATTGAATCAAATTAGTTTTCAGCTTTCTGTGCTTGCAGGGGAAGGAAACTGAATAAACAAAATCCATAGATCACACAAACAAAAAGAAATCTAGTTTAAAACAAGTTCTCCCTCTTCTAAAGCTGCTGTCTGAGAAATCTGTAAATGTTACTGATTTCAGTTTTAACTTGCTGAAGGTTTTTAAATAGATGCCCTTATTTTCTGGTTGAGAATTGATACAATTTGGCTGTGTCCCTACCCAAATCTCATCTTGAATTGTAATCTCCATAATCCCTATGTGTCATGGGAGGGACCCAGTGGGAGGTAATTGAATCATGGGGGCAGTTTCCCCCATGCTGTTCTCTTGACAGTGAGTGGGTTCTCTTGAGATCTGATGGTTTTATTAGTGTCTGGCATTTCCCCTGCTGGTACTCATTCTCTGTCCTGCCACCCTGTGAAGAGGTGCCTTCGGCCATGATTTTAAGTTTCCTGAGGCCTCCCCAGCCATGCGAAATTGTGAGTCAATTTAACCTCTTTTCTTTATAAATTACCCAGTCTCACAGCCGTATTTCTTCACAGCAGTGTGGCAACAGACTCATACAAGGATATTCTCACTTATTCCTAATTTCCTGAGGGTTTTTTAAAATCAGAAATAGATGTTAGGCTGAAATGGATGTTAGGTGGCAGCTCATGCCTGTAATCCTAGGACCTTGGAAGGCTGAGGTGAGAGGATCGCTTAAGCCCGGGAGTTAGAGACCAGGCTGGCCAACATAATGAGATCCCATCTCTGAAAAAAAAAAAAAAAAAAAAAGAAAAGGATGTTAGATTTTGTCAAATACTTTTTTCTGTATCCATTGAGATGGTCATATGGGTTTCTTTTTTAGTTTATTAATTTGGTGAAGTGCACTGATTGATCTTTTAATGTTAAACTAATCTTGCATTCCTGTGAGATTAGTCATGATCTATTTACCATTTTTACAACTTAGTCATGATCTATTTACCTTTTTTTATATGAATGGATTCAATTTACTAAAATGTTATTTAAAATTTTTGCATCTGTGTTTCTGAGGCATATTGGTCTATAGCTTTATTTTCTTGTAATGTTTTTTGAGACAGTTCTTCTTTTCTAATATAGGTATTAATGCTACAGATTCCTCCTAAGTAATACTTTATAGCCATCTTAGTGGGTATGAAGTGGTATCTTACTGTGATTTTAGAATTTCTTGTATATTTTGCCACTTAAAATTATTCCACAGTTCTCTAATGCTCTGTTCATATTTAAAAGGTTTTTGTTTGTTTGTTTGTTTGTTTTTTTGAGACGGAGTCTCACTCTGTTGCCCAGTCTGGAATGCAGTGGTGCGATCTCTACTCACTGCAACCTCTGCCTCCCGGGTTCAAGTGATTCTCCTGCCTCAGCCTCCCAAGTAGCTGGGATTACAGGTGCCCACCACTATGCCCAGGTAATTTTTTGTATTTTTAGTAGAGATGGGATTTCACCATGTTGGCCAGGCTGGTCTCGAACTCCTGACCTCGTGGTTCACTCGCCTAGGCCTCCCAAAGTGCTGGGATTACAGGCGTGAGCCACTGTGCCCGGCCAAAAGGATTTTTTTTTTCTGTGTTTAATTTTGGATAGTTTCTATTGCTATTTCATTAAGTTCATTAATCTTCTCTGCTGCCTAATCTGCCATGAGTCTCATTTGATGTTCTCTTATCTCTGATATTATAGTTTTCATCTTTAGAACTTTTGGTTTTTTTTAAAGAAATCTTTTGTATATCTACTTAACATGTTCATTTTTTTCCTCTGTCTTCTAGAACATATGGAATAGAATTATAATGACCATTTTAAAATCCTTAGTCGCTAATTCTATCACCTATGTCATTTCTGGGTCAGGTTTGATTGATTTTTCTCATTTTTTTAAATTGAATGCTTGACATTTTAAATTTTATCTTGCTGAGGGCTGAACATTGTTGTATTCCTTCAATACATAAAAAATAAATTTAATAAATAAATAAATAAAATAGAGATCATTTTAATTTCATATATGCTATGGCCTGAATGTTTATCCCCCTAGAATTCATATGTTGAAATACTCACTCCCAAGGTGGTAATATTTGGAGGTGAGAATTTTGGGAGGTGATTAGGTTATGGGACAGAGCCCCCATGAATGGGATTAGTGCCCTTATAAAAGTGACGCCAGAGAGCTAGCTAGCCCCTTCCACCATGTGAAGACACAGCAAGAAAGTGCCATCTGTGAACCAGAAAGCAGGTCCTTACCAGACTCTGAATCTGCTGATGCTTTGATCTTGGACTTCCCTGTCTCCAGAGCTGTGAGAAATACATTTCTGTTGTTTATAAGCTACCTAGAGTATGGTATTTTGTAATAGCAGCCCAAATGAACTAAGACAGTGTACTTATAAACAAAAATTATAGAACGTATATCTTTTTTCTTAACTTTTTACATGTTTAGCTCATCCATTTAAACATTTTATCTGGCCAGGTCACAGTTTATATTTCTCAGATATATTTTTGAGCTGTTTTGCGGGGGGGTGTTTGATCAGTTCAGGACTTCCTTTTAAGTTTTGTTAGGCATGAGCAGCATTTAGTCTAGTGTTAATTCTTCCCACTAATAATGCCCTTATTGGTATCACAGGACCCGTAGTGGTCCTTTAACCTAATAAATTAGGAGCATTTTCCACTCTGGCTGTTGGGAACAGGCACTATTCCTAGTTCTGTGTGATCTCCGAGCAATGTTCCCTCTAAAGGTGGTTCTTTCCCTGGCCTCAGGTGGTTTCCCTATGCACGGACCAGTAATCTGAATAATTGTGAGTGACCTGCAGAGTTCCAGAGTTCTCTGTTAAGCTCTCTTCTTTCTGATACTGTGCCCTACAAACTCTGGCTGCCTTGACTTCCTCGGACACCCAGTTCTGTATCCTCAACTCAAGGGGTATGCTGGGCTCTTCCTGCATTTCCCCCGCCGCCCTCACCATCAGCAGTGAGGACTGAAAACTTTCCCCAGGAATTATGCCGGGATGATCATGAGACTTGCCTTATTTGTTTCCCATCTCTCAAGGATCAGTGTCCTTTGTTGACTCATGTCCAATGTCTTGGGAACTGTTGTTTGGTTTTTCAGTTGTTTCGGGAGGGAGAGTAAATACAATCCCTATTCTTTCAGTTTAGCCAGAAGTAGAAAGTTATTTAAATCCTCTATGATTCAATTTCCTCCCCTACAAAATAAGAATAATGATAGTACCTACTACCTTATAGAGTTGTTGCAAGGATTAAATAAGTTAATATGTATAAAACCCTTAGTATAGCATCTAGGATATGGCAATTGCTCAATAAATAGAAGCTATCATTGTTGTTATTGACATTATTGTTCTTGTTGTTATTATTATTATTGTCAGCAAATAACTTTGGATCTATAGATGAATTTCTGGGACTCCAGAATTTTCAGTCCCCTGCACGGTGCCTAACACTTCATTGGTGTTAAATATTCGTACCTTAACTCTTCTACAGCCAACACCTTCAGCAGATAATCACTTGCCTTTTTACTTTGGAGAGGGCTAAGAATGACCTTTGAGATCTTTAACAGCCGTAATTTCTATGCCTCAAAGATCTAATTGATATGCTCATTGAGCGAATTAGCATTTGCAGCAAACATATTTCACTCCAGATTTATTATGCTCCCTAAATTAATATAATAAGGGTATCCTGAAGAGCAAACCAGAGTTTAATTCATATGAATCCAGAGGCTGGTCTGTGGGTCTGCTGAAGGAATTCAGGGCAGAAAAGAAAGCTTATTCCAATTTTTTTTCCCCCCGCAGGCTAACCATCTGTGCAAATAGGACAGAGAACTCAGCTCTCTAAAGAAAGAAGGAAACCTTTCTGAAATATGTATTCAAAAAGAAAGAAATGGTGGCCCTAGTCCCTCAATCCACTTAATTTCCTATTCTTGCCTTCAGATATCTTCCCTCAGGATGGATGTGGTTGGTATCAGATGTTCATCACTCTTCATGGTCCAGACATCTGCCTGGGTTATCCTAGAGGCCTGGGGAAAGCCAGTGGTTTGAGGCTTACAGTGTCACCTGAACAAGTAGGGTGTGCTCCATGGAAGCCTCCTACAAAGTCTACACTTCAGTTTCCTTATCTCTCCCTTACCCCGACTTCCATAAACAGAAAGAGGGTCTGCTTCCCACTGGTCCGTCTCTGCCCGGATAGTGCAAGGACTTAGTCTCAGAGGCTTATTAATGTCCCTAACACTGTCATTAGAAGCAGGAGTCTACTTGTATTTATTCAACTGCTTTATCTTGTTTAAGAGAAGTAATTTTATTGCCATAAATAATTTTTTTTTTCGAGACAGTGTCTTACTCTGTCACTCAGGCTGGAGTGCAGTGGCGAGATCTTGGCTCACTGCAACCTCTGCCTCCCAGACTCAAGCAATCCTTCTGCCTCAGCCTCCTGAGTAGCTGGGACCACAGGTGCCTGCCACCATGCCCAGCTAATTTTTTGATTTTTAGTAGAGATGAGGTCTTGATATGTTGCCTAGGCTGGTCTCGAGCTCCTGAGCTTAAACAATCCTCCCGCCTCGGCCTCCTAAAGTGCTGGGATTACAGGACCAAACCATCATGCCCAGCATTTTCTTTTTAATTTTTTTTTTGTGTGTGTGGAGACAAGGCCTCACTATGTTACTCAGGCTATTCTTGAATCTTTGTCCCCAAGTAATTTTTCTGCCTTTACCTCCCAAAGTGCTGGGATTACGGATGAAGAACAAAAATTCTTACAATCAAATCAGCAGCAGCCATTTGGACACTGGTTTCTCATCATGGTACTTGCAGTTCATTAACAATTGACGTTTGCTCTTTTGTCATCTCTGAAATCAAGATCACCACCAACAGAATTTTCACAAATATCTGCATACTGAAAAGAACTAAGTCTAGTCCTAAAGGGTATATTAAGGTTGATCAAATGTGAAAGGATTCATGACAGTCAAGGAGCATGTTGATGCTTAAACCTAGGGCTATAATTTGGGGCCTGAATTCGTTCTTTTATTCAATGGTTTTTTTGTTTTTTTTTTTTAAAGCAGGGTCTCACTCAGTTGCCCAGGCTGGAATGTAGTAATGTGATCATGGCTCACTGCAGCCTCAACCTCCTGGGCTCAGGTGATTCTCCCCCACCTCAGCCTCCTGAGCGGGACTACAGGTGTATGCCACTACCACACCTGGCTAACTTGTACATTTTTTTGTAGAGACGAGGTCTCACCATGTCGCCCAGGCTGGTCTCAAACTCCCGGAGCCAAGCAATCTGTTTGCCTTGGCCTCCCAAAGTGTTAGAATTACAGGCATGAGCCATGGCACCCAGCCTATTCAACAGTTATTAAGAAAAGTTCTAAAATAGTATAATCTCAGAGGGCTGCAGTTAAATAGGGGATATAAAACAAGGATGTAAATAATTGAAACTCAGGGCAGAAAATGCTAGAAGCTAGGAAGTGGTGTCACATAGTGGTTGAGATTTAGAACTTTGGAGTCACTCCTGGGTTTGCCTACTGGTTTTGGCCTTGACGGGCTGTGTTTCCCAAGTCTGGGCTTCCTCATTTGTAAAATGGAGCTATGAGATCAGTTGTGTGAATTAAATGAGATGTGATATGCAAATACTCAATACATTGCTCCGAGTCAGCACTCAATCAGTGTTAGCTATTGTTATTAATTGTTTTTTTCAGTCCAGAGGAGAAGATCTTAGATGGTTTTCCAGGGAGAGGGTGGTAGTAAACAACTTGGTGGCTCCCTGGACCAGGGAGAGAGTGGGCTTTGGAAACTGGAGCCTTCTATTTCTACTTCCGGCAGGTGAAAGCTTTCAAGGAAAATTTGAAATGGTTCTACTTTCATCTGTCTGGTGACCTGAGCAGCTGTGGTGTGGGGCACACAGAGCTCTGTGGTCCATTGCTTGTCTTATCTTACATTTCTTTTTTCTTTTTTTCTTTCTTTTCTTTTCTTTTTTCTTTCTTTCTTTCTTTCTTTCTTTCTTTCTTTCTTTCTTTCTTTCTTTCTTTCTTTCTTTCTTTCTTTCTTTTTTTTTTTTTTTTGAGAGAGTTTCGCTCTTGTTACCCAGGCTGGAGTGCAGTGGTGCAATCTCGACTCACCGCAACCTCCGCCTCCTGGGTTCAAGTGATTCTCCTGCTTCAGCCTCCTGAGTAGCTGGAATTACAGGCATGTGCCACCACGCCTGGCTAATTTTGTATTTTTAGTAAAGACAGGGTTTCTCCATGTTGGTCAGGCTGGCCTCGAACTCCAGACCTCAGGTGATCCACCCGCCTCGGCCTCCCGAAGTGCTGGGATTGCAGGCGTGAGCTTCCACTCCTGGCCACCTTACCCTTCTTGACTGTCACATTCACCCCTGTAGTTGGAGCTCCAACATGAGATGCTAAGATTTCGTATTTCTAGACAACACAGCAATTCCAGCTGCTTCTCTCTCTCTAGCTACAAGCTCACTTATGAATGCCATCATATTCCCAGGCACTGAAGCCAGAATCTTACAGACATCCTTAAGGTCCCCCTTCCTCCTTTTCTTCACTGTGCATCTTTTCCCATTATGCTCCCTCCCTCATTCTGTTCTTGTACAATCCATCAAGTCTTGTGAGTTTGACCTGCAAAGTATGTCCTGAATCCATCAGCACAGCCACTACCCTGTGCAGGTCATTGTTCACAGGTCATCGTCCGCAGGTCATTGTCATCTTTCCCTGATGGGCTGCAGCAGTCCCCCCCACTGCTCCCTCTGCCTCTGCCTCGCACCTTGTCAAACTTCTATCAACAGTGGGGATGATTGAAATCCACCCGTGGCCTGCCATTCATAGCTCCCTACATCACCTCCTTTCTATTCACCTTATATCCAATCTCTCCTTTTTCATTTTCTAATATATTTCCAATTTTACTTGGGGCAGTGAGATGTAAGCAGAAATCTACAGTCTGGGGCTTTCTGGGAGGCTATGGTTTTCCCGATAAGAAGGGATGGACTCAACCAGAACAAAGCACCTTTTGTGCATCCGTCTTTCTTTCTGTCTGACACACAAATTTATACTTGGAGAAGAAGTCATCTTGACACCAGGAAGTTGAAAGTCATGCATTAAACTTGGTGGAACGGTAAGCTAGAAGGACTCTTTTTTTGAGGACTTCCTTGAGCAGCCAACAGTAACTCAGAACTTCTAGCCCCACCCTACTTGTTATGCTGGGAAAATAAATCTCTATTTCATTATAGGAGCATTCTGCAAACCTTGAGGAGCATCTGAATCACCTTGGTGCATTTAATGCAAATTCAGAGCTATGACCCCGCCCCAACAGATCCTCTCCTAAGTGGGTTTGCAGTGGGGTTCTGTGACTGGTGTTGCTTAAAAGCCCATTGTAGAGCCCCCTATAGATGTTCCACGGAGGACAGTTAGAGAAACACACAAATTCTGGATTTACAAATACTTTTATTTTATTTTTATTTATTTTTCTTTTTTTTTTTTTTTTGAGACAAGGCCTCACTCTGTTATTTAAGCTGGAGTGCAGTGGTGCAATCGTAATTCACTGTGAGCTTAAACTCCTAGGCTGAAGCAATTCTCCTGCCTCAGCCTCCACAGTAGCTGGGACTACAGGTATACACCACCACCAGCAGCTGATTTTTTCTTTCTTTCTTTTTTTTTTTTCCTTTTGGAGACTGATTCTCACTCTGTTGCTTAGGCTGGAGTGCAGTGGTGTAATCTCGACTCACTGCACTTCTGCCTCCTGGGTTCAAGTAATTCTCATGCCTCAGCCTCCCAAGTACCTGGGATTACAGGCACTTGCCATCATGCCTGGCTAATTTTTTGTATTTTTAATAGAGATGGGCTTTTGCCATATTGGCCAGGCTGATCTTGAATTCCTGGCCTCAAGTGATCCACCTGCCTCAGCCTCCGAAAGTACTGGGATTATAGGTGTGAGCCACTGCGCCCAGCCACCCCTCCCCAACCCCCAACTAATTTTTATATATTTTTTTTTTGTAGAGACGAGGTCTTTCTTTGTTGCCCAGGCTGGTCTCTAACTCCTGGCTTCAAGCAATCCTCCCATCTCAGCCTCCAAAAGCACTGGGATTACAGGCATGAGCCACTGTACCCAGCCTACAAGGAATTTTATAATTGACCTCTGCAACTTCTTCAACCTCAGCTATGATCATTCCCACTGCCTATATTTGCCCGCAACTATTTGGTGACTTTACTTATGCTGATTCTACATCCAGAGAGTCCTTTTCACCTTTCTGTACCTGGGTCTTTCCCAGTCTACAAGATGCAGCTCAGGCATCACCTCATCTGGGAAGACTTCTATGAACCCCCAGGCGGTGCTTGTTGTCAATCATTGAAAAGCTGTTGGAAAGTTCTGGATGAAGACAAAGCTCTAGCAGATGGAGAAGGGAGGGGGAATATGTATGTGTAGTCAGATTTGCGTGCCCACCTGCTCCCCTACTTCAGCTTGAATGGGGATGGGAAGGTGGAAAAGAAGCCGTTGGGAGAATTTTAAATTTTATTGATTTTTGTTTCAGTCATTCTTTCATAATAACTCCCAGCTTGGCATCTGCAGCCACAGTTGAATGTCAGCTCCAGAAATTTATTATTTTTAGTTGGCTGTTTTTTCCTTTTCATTTTTCATTTACATTTCAAGAGTTAGAGTCAACACCAGACATAACGGAAGCAATCAGACAGGCCCCAGTAGAAACCAGGAACATCTCATTAAATCCTTATATTTGCAGGTCTAGCTCTTAAGGGAGGAAAAAACATCAACTAGTTTGATATTTGTGGAACTCATTCATTCATTTGATCATGCATTCACTCATTTATTTACTCCTCACTCTGCACTGATAAGATTCTCTTGGTTATAAGTAACAGAAATACAACTCAAGCTATCTTAAGTCAGAGAAAGGAAAAATTGAATTATGTACCTGGGAAGTCCAAGAGTTCAACTGACTCCCCACAATGGGGGCTTAAATTATGTCTCTGACTGTTTCTAGTACTCCTCCTCCTATTTCTCATCTTCTTTCTCCTCCTCTTCCACCTTTCCCTCCTCCCCTTTCTCTCATTTTCTTTTTCCCTTCTACCACCTCTCATCTTCCCATCCTCATTTAGACTTTCTCCTTGTGGCAGGTAAAAGAGCCTCCAGTAGCCTTAAACAAGTCTCTTAGCAGTTTAGCAACCCAGGCAAGAGAGGTTGTCTACTGCTGGCACCAGCCAAAAAGTCCCAGGGAGAACTCTGGTCTGGCTTGCATGTCCTGGATTAAAACTAATTTCTGTGGCCAGAGGTTTTGGATAGTCGGATTAGCTAGGCCTAGGACACATAGCCAGGGTGGAGAGTGTGAGAGGTCAAGTTCAGCCCCACATTGTCACAGGAAATGTGTACTCTTTAGAAAAGAAGGATTCTATTCCCAGAAGAGGGGGAAAGGATACCAAAGAATCATAACTGATAGATTCCACCAAACTCATCCATTCATCTTCCCACAGATTCATTTATCTATCTATCCATTCATCTATTTATCCATCCATCCATCTTTCTATCCATCCACCCATATATTCATACAGATCCATTTATCTGTCTATCCAATCATCTATTCATCCATCCACCCATTCATCCATCCAGAGCTCTGTCTACCCATTTGTTCATCTAACAAGCATCTCCTTGGAGCTTCTATGCTTGCAACTGTACAGATATTCATGTAAGGTCATCTATTGAACAGCTAAAGGATTAGGACTCAGCACCAGGCTTCACCCAAAGTTAGTGCTCAGTAAGTGAGTGAATGAATAGATGACTCTGAGCTTTTTAAACATGTTATATTTTTAATATGATAGAAACAGGGTCTTGGTATTTTGCCCAGTCTGGTCTTGAACTCCTGATCTCAAGTGATCCTCCTGCCTCAGCCTCTCAAAGTGTTGAGATTACAGGTATGAGCCTGGCCTGACTCTGAGTGTTAAGCTTGGGTTCCTAGGACAATGATGATTCCCCCAACAGAAAATGAGAGTGTGAACAAGGAAAGTCCTCTGGGGTGAGAGGGGCCACGCTGAGCGGTGTTGAGTGTTTTATGTTGTCCCCATGACTGGTGTTAGCACCATATCTCTCTTGGTAGCAGGAAAGCCAGGCAAGATAAGAATTCTCTGCTGCTCTTACTGCCAGTCTCAGAGTCTTAGGACAGAGATGATTATTCTGAGTCATCAAATGCATAAATATTTTGGAATGTAATGAGAGTCAGTAGGGAGATGTGATGGGATTTAAGCAGTGACACCATATACTGGGCTGCTTTGGGGAGCTCTGGTTAATGGATAGGATGAAGGGATTGGGAGAACAAGAGCCTGTCAGCCAGGTCACTAATAAGCCAGTGACTTTCTTCTTCATTTCCCTGCTGTCTCTTAGGGGATGCTTCCAGGGAAAAGAAGGACATTCTGTTCTGCTCTCATTTTGGCTATTAGGCCTACCAGCATTTGGATCATGTCGCTGGACATTCTATGTATCCACTAGTAATGGGAAACTTCCTGGTGAAGGAGAGATGAACTTTGCTATGAGGACATCCACCACCATGCTTGTCACCCAGCATCCACATGCAAGCTGGGTGGGGTGGGAGCTCAAAGTTGGTCAAAGACGAGACTTTAATGCTCTCAACTTTTAGTGCATTCCTTCCTTTGTTCAATTGTTCAATTCATTCAGTTGTTCATTCACTTATATACTTCTTCCTTCATTCACTCATTCGTTTGACAAACATTGGTGAGACATATTATCGATGCTCACCCAGATCCCTTCCTACCGATCGTGTACCCCACATCCCCCTCCTTAGGTGCACTTTCCCTTCCAACAGCCAGCACCTGTGGCTCTTTTTAGGAGGTCTGTTCTTAGGAATTTACATTCTCCTGATTCTCAAGGTGCCCTTAACCAGCGACCAGGAGTACAGGAATCAGAAAGCCCCAGGCCTTTAGCCCCTAACAGGAAAAGTCTAAGGCGTAACTTGAAGTCCAGGGTTCCCCCAGGATCAGGCTGTAGCTGCCCTGTGAGGGATTTTGTCTGAAATCACATCCATGACCAAAGGGCTGGGACTAGGCAGGGAGAGGCAAGTAAAGCAACCCAGGCACAAAACTGAAGGAGACGCTTAACACTCAGGTTCAGGCAAAAACCTCCTTACATTTCACACTGTAGCCCGCTCACTTGACTCCGCCTCCAGCTCTGGCCCTGCTGACTGGTCTCTCTGTTCTTTCCTGTCTGCTTCCCCTATTCCTTTGCGGATTTCCCTGGGAACACTTCTGTAATAAACCACGTGCTGGCGAATCTTCATCTCAGGGTTCATTTATGGGAAACCTGACCAAACAGGATGGAGTAACTGCTGTGTCCTGGAAACTGTTCTGCATGTACAAAACAGAATAAGTCACAGTCTCTGCTCTCCAAGAGCTCACAGTCTGGTGGGACCACATGGTTTGGACCTTCAGTCTGCAAATAACTGTGTTGCCCTGGGTGTAACCCTGAGGAAGGGAGAAGTTCACCCTAACGCTCAAATGACTGGCCTCAACTGCCTTGCTACTGTAAGTTGCCTAAAGCTGCTGAGTTGAGGACAGTCCGTAGCATATGGAAAATTGAAAGCACTGTTTAAAAATAATTGCTTTTGTACAGTCAATTGCTGCAGACATCCATGGCTTTGCATGCTACAAAGGCAAAGAGATTTGCTCTGGCTTATTTTACAGTGTTTGAATTTGTGGTTAGTGCAATCCCAGCTTCAGGGGAAATATTTGGCTCTTGTCACTGCCATGTCTCACATAGAATTATGGTGAGAGGTCAGGGTACTCAGGGGCATCCCTATGATGGAACCATGGCATCAACATTGGCGTTTGGGTCTTGGAGTAAGCCCCAGTGACAACATGCTTTCACCCTTGTAGCAGGTTGAATGGGACCTAGGACTTGCATGCATTCAACCTTGTAGCCAGTTGAATAGGGACCCCCAGAATCTATGTTCATCTGGAACCTCAGAAGATGGCCTTTTTTGGAAATAGAGTCTTTGCATATATAATTAATTTAAGACCTAGAGAGGAAATCACCCTGGATTTAGGGTGGGTCATAAATCCAATCACTGGTGTCTTCATAAGAAGAGGACAGGACACACACAGAGAGATAGGGAAGATGACTATGTAAAGATTGATGCAGAGATGAGAGGGATGCAACTACAAGCCAAGAGAAGCCAAGGATTGCCAGGAGCCACCCGCTAGGGAGACACAAGGAAGGATTCTTCCCTAGAGCCTTCAGAGGAAGCATTCTCTTGCTGACACCTGGTTTTGGACTTCCGGCCTTCAGAAGTGTGAGAGAATAAATCTCTGCTGTGTTAAGTGGCCGAGATTGTGGTAATTTGTTGCAGCAGTCCTAGGGAATTAACACAACCCTGAGCCTCTTCAAAGTGAAGTTACAAACCTGAGCCTGGCATTCAAGTGAAGTTACAAACCAGGGAACAGGCAAGTTAAAGCTATGGACTTGGAAGTTGAGAAATTGCAAAAAAAGTGGCAAATGACTAGCAACCCCCAATGTGGTCCCTCCCAACTTTTCACTAAATCCTTATGACTAGGCAGGAAAAGAGAGAAAAAGAAAATTCTCATTAATGTAGGAAACTAAGATGGGCTTTCAAGTTAACTCCAGAATCTAAGAGAGACTGAGTGTCATTCAAGGCTGCTGATACAGGTGGTTGGAAAAAAACCAAAAAACAAAAAAACCCTACCCAGGCTTATGTACAAGGCATACTCTCCTTTTGGTTCAGGTTCAAGAGAGAAGAGCTTTTCAAACTTGAGTGCACACAAATCACCAGTGGACTTGTTCAAATGCAGGTTCTGATTCAGCAGATCTGGAGTGGGGTTGAGAATCTGCATTTCTCAAGAGATTCCAGGTAAGGCGGCTGCTGTTGGGCCATACCTTGAGCAACAAAACCTTACAGTACTTTTGACCAGGCACTGGCCACAAGAGGAAGCTCCAACTACAGCTGACCAGATAGATGTTCACCAGGTGAAAGCCTGTTTGAATCTGGGGGCCGAATGGAAATCGTGGTAGACCGTTCTGTATTTACCGTTCATAATATTGGAGGCCCCTTTATGGAGGAGGATAATACTCTCTTGCCTAATGACAACAGGGCTTAGCCTCCTAACTTATTCTGGCCAAGGGGATGTGGGTGGCGTCACTTCTGATGGACACTTGCCGAATAGTGCCTGGTTCATCACACTCCCCTTCCCTGTCATATGGCTAACCCTGTCCACTCTTCTATATTCTACTCTGCCATGCTGAGGCTCTTTTGTCTGATGTTCCTTTTGGTTTTGCCATTAGTGAGCATGGGGAGAGGCTGCAAGCAAAGGAGAGGGGAGAATGGTCTTGCTCACTCCTGTTTGCCTGCTGATCCTGTCAGTGTCTCCATAGCAACAGCCCTTCCTCCTGGCACTAGTAGTTGGTTCCAGTTTCCAGCCCTCCCAATGCCAGCCTTATTTCACCTCCTGTGAGGTACCTGTACCAGTTGAGCAGCTCTCCCTCTTCAGAGATCTGGGTACCAGGTCTGTGTGGCCACCCCTGCCTCTAAGTTTCTAGGCTCTGATAATCCCAATTTATTCCCTTCATTCCCCCGTATCTAGGGGTGACCTTTGCCTAGGACTGGTCTTTCATTCCTGCAGTTAACTCTTAGTGTTCCCTCACTCTTCTCTGTTGACTTTTCATTCCTGTAGTGCTCATGAAAACAATTTCCTATATTAAATTCTCTCTGTTAAAGTCACAGTGTAGTTTCTGTTTTCCTGATGCTAATGTCCCAGATGGGAGCTCCAATAGGAGCCTGGGTCTTGGAGTAATGGTGCAGGGCAGAATCTTAGCCAACCTGCAACGAACATGTGGTCTGAGTGAGAAATAAATATTTGTGCTGTGACCCACCAAGATTTCTGGGGTCATTTTTTTAAATGTGGCATAATCTAGCCTATTTTGATTAATACAGAAGTCACAAATGTCACATTCCCCAGCTGGGGCCGTAAGGAGAGGATTCTCTTCCCATTAGGCAGAGGATTCTCTTCCCATGCCAGTAGGCAGAGAGTGGCACCCAGGGCAAGCCATACTCTGACAATTTTACAGATACTCCAAAGTCTGGACACTTTTTGCTGTGTTTGAGATTGAGTAAAAGAGGAAAAGAGCCTAGGGTTTAGTTGTGAACATTTTTATTTTGGAAAGAGTTCTTGTAAGTAAATAAAGACAAAGACTGTTGTAGAAAAATGGACAAAGGTATATATGGAAAAATGCTCAATTTTTTTCAGGAATCAAACAACTTTTTTATTTAATTTATTTTTTGTTTATTTTTATTATACTTTATGTTCTAGGGTACATGTGCACAACGTGCAGGTTTGTTACATATGTTTACATGTGCCTTGTTGGTGTGCTGCACCCATTAACTCATCATTTACATTAGGTATTTCTCCTAATGCTGTCCCTCCCCCTTCCCCCCACTCCACAACAGGTCCCGGTGTGTGAAAAAAACATTTTTTTTTAAAGAGTCAAGGTCTCACTATGTTACCAGGCTAGCCTCAAAGTCCTGGGCTCAAATGATCCTCCCACCTCAGCCTCCTGAGTGGCTGGGACATAAAACAAATATTAAAGTCATGCATTACCAATATTATGGATTGAACTGCGTCTTCCTCTGCCAACAAAAAGAGAATGTAATATAGGAAATTGTTTTCATGAGCACTAGAGGAATGAAAAGTCAACAAAGAACAGTGAGGGAACACTAAGAGTTAACTGCAGGAAGGAAAGACCAATCCTAAGCAAAGGCTACCCCCAGTATCTTAGATGTAACCTTATTTGGAAATAGGGAAATAAAGTCATTGCAGATGCAGTTAGTTAAGATGAGGTCACACTGAAGTAGAACTGGCCCCTAATCCAACATAATGGGTGTCGTGTTTTGTGTGTGTGTGTTTTGTTTTGTTTTTTGGTTTTTGTTTTTTTGAGATGGAGTTTCACTCTTGTCGCCCAGGCTGGAGTGCAGTGGAGTGATCTCGGCTCACCGCAACCTCTGCTTCCCAGGTTCAAACGATTCTCTTGCCTCAGCCTCCCAAGTAGCTGGGATTATAGGTATGTGCCACCACACCCAGCTAATTTTTGTATTTTTAGTAGAGACAGGGTTTCACCATGTTCGCCAGGCTGGTCTCGAACTCCTGACCTTGGGTTATCTGCCTGCCTCTGCCTCCCAAAGTGCTGGGATTACGGGCGTGAGCCACCATGCCTGGCCAATGGGTATCTAATAAGAAGCTGTCCACGTGAAGACAGAGACACTCAGGGAGAAAGCTGAATGTCAATGAGGGCAGAGATTGGAGTAATGCAGCTGCAAGCCAAGGCACACCAAAGATTGCCAGCAAGTCACCAGAAGCTAGGAAGACACCTGAAGCCAGAAAGACACAAAGAACGGTTTCCCTGCAAGTTTCAGAGGCAGGGTGGCCCTGCTGATACCTTGAGTTTAGAATTCTAGCCTCCAGAACTGTGAATACATTTCTGTTCTTTTCAGCACACAGTTTGTGGTACTTTGTTACAGTAGCCCTAGGAAACACATACAACCAATTTTTTTGCTTTTCAAATTGGAAAAGAATAAAAAGAAGAAGTTCCCCAGGGCTTAGCAGAATGTTCACGAGGAGTGGGTAATAGGCACTCTTATATACTCCTGATGGGAGACTCTACCTACGAAGTCTTTTTGATGGGTGTTGGCAAAAAAAAAAAAAGAGGTTATCTCTAAAAAAGAATCTACTTTTGGCCAGCTGTTATGTCTCTATGAATTTATCTGAAGGGTTAAGAAGACAAAAGATTGTTGATTATAGCTGTGTTGACAATAAGAGAAAGTTAAAATATTGAGGTGTCCAATAACAGAGGATTGCTTAAAGAAATCATGGAACATTCTATATGGTCATTAAGAATGATGTAGATTTATTTGCATTGCCATAGAAAAAGATTGACCACATGTTGTTGGTATGGTAGAGAAATTCAAATGATATATAATATATATATAATGATGATTCCATTTTTATAGGGAAAGATATATATATTTATATACCTACATATGAAAAAAAAAAGTTCCCAGGGTTTGATAAAGTACTTAGCAATTGGTAGACACCCAATAAACCTTTACTGAATGTGCATAGGAAAAATGAATTTTCCTTTATACTCAGTTAACACTTCTGTGGCCCCAGATATGTGAGTTTTTTCCCACACAGACAGATTCTCCAACACCAGCTGGGTGTCCTACGGTACAATTAAATTCTGACACTATCTACTTGGAGTTAGCACAGACCCCACAAGTAAAGGGAGCAATCCTACAAGACTGCCACTCACTTCAGACACCAATCACAAGTCCACGTCATCATCTGCACTTCTGACCAACCAGCTGTAAATCGGAGGTTCCTACAACCTTCTTCTCAGTTTTGATCTTTGCCAGAGCAGCTCACAGAATTGAGGGAAACATTTACATATACTTACCAGTTTATTATACAGGATGTTACAAAGGATAGAGACAGACAGCAGAGGAAGAGGTACACAAGCCAAGGTATGCGGAGAAGAGGTGTAGAGCTTCCACGTCTTCTGTGGGCTTGCCACCCTTCCAGAACCTTCATGTGTTCAGCAACCTGGAAGCTCTCTGGACCCCATAGTTCAGGGATGTTTTTGGAGGTTTTATCACATGGTAGATTATTAATTCAGTCTCCAGCTCCTCTTCCCTTCCTGGGGGATACAGGTAGGCAGTATGAGGCTGAAAGTTCTGAGCTTCTAATCACGGCTTCATCTTTCTGGTGACCACCTCCATTCAGGAACCTACCAAGAGTTGCCTCATTAGAACAAAATACACTTCTATCATGCAGGAAATTCCAAGGGATTAGCAGCTCTGTGTCAGGAATTGGGGTCAAAGACCAAAAAATATATTTCTTATGGTAAATCACAATATCACACTGAATAAATGAATGGATAATTACATAAATAAAAGCTATACACCCAAAATGTTTGCACTTATTTTCTATAGTGAGGGGATTTAGGGGTGATCTTTTTCAAAAAAAATGTGTTTTTATTCTTTTTGCATCTATTTTCAAATTTTTACACAATAAGCACACTTTACTTCTATAATAAGAAGTAAAAAAGAGAAACTTGGAATTCTGTCAAATTCTGCCATCAACTTATTTTCTAACCTAGGACACCACAACCACCCTATCTTGCCTCAGAGTCCCCAGCAAGAAATGGAGAGTTGGTTGGATGACCCCCAGGAACCCCCCTCCCCTGGCCGGGTGGAGGAGTGGGCGGAGCTAAGGAAGGCTCTACAGTAGAAGGAACAGGAACGAAATGGAACTGGGAACAGAAAGATTCCCCATAAGCCAGCGAAAGTGTGCAGGCAAGGGAGCTGCTGGTCATCAATCTTGTCAGAGCCTCAGAGTCCAAAAGGTGGAATAGACAGAGCTGCCCCCAAACTGTGAGTTTTCTGGGCCTGAAGCCATGTCACATCTGAATGCTGGTTGGTAGAAAGCTGACAAAGAAATGAAATCATCAATAACAACAAAGAAGAAACTAAAAGTAACACAAGCAGGTGTTAGACTGAAAGGCCTCAAAAGGTTAACTCTTGAAGGCTATAAACTCTATTGCAGCCTTTTTGGAAAACAGTCTAGCAGTTCTTCAAATGGTTAACCATAGAGGTATCTATGGTTAACAATGGTTAAACAGTTCAGCAGTTCTACTTCAAGGTATATAACTAAAAGGAATGAAAACGTCTGTCTGCACAAGAACTTATACATAAATATTCATAGCAGCATTATTCATAGTATCCAAAAGGTGGAAACAACCCAAATGTCCATCAACTGATGAATCAACAAAATGTAGCAAAGACATATGATGGAATATTATTCAGCCATGAAAGCAATCAGGTTCTGATACATACTACAGCATGGATGAACCTTGAACACATTGTGCTAAGTGAAAGAGGCCAGTCATAGCCAGGTGTAGTGGCTCATACCTGTAATCCCAGCACTTTGGGAGGCCAAGACAGGAGGATTGCTTGAGCCCAGGAATTCAAGACCAGTCTGGGCAACCTAGTGAGACCTTGGCTCTACCAAGAGTAAAAAAATTAGTTGAATGTGGTGGTGCACACATGTAGTCCCAGCTACTCAAGAGGCTGAGGCGGGAGGACCGCTGGAGCCCAGAAGGTAGAGATTATAGTGAGCTATGATAGTGCCACTGTGCTCCAGCCTGGGTGAGAGAGTGAGACCCTGTCTCAGAAAAAAAAAGAAAAAAAAAAAAAGGAAAGACCGGGCTCAGTGGCTCACGCCTGTAATCCCAGCACTTTGAGATCACTTGAGGTCAGGAGTTCGAGACCAGCCTGGCCAACGTGGTGAAACACAATCTCTAATAAAAAATTCAAAAATTAGCAGATGTGGTGGCAGGCGCCTGTAATCCTAGCTACACAGGAGGCTGAGGCAGGAGAATGGCTTGAATCTGGGAGGCAGAGTTTACAGTGAGCAGAGATTATGCCACTGTCCTCCAGCCTCGGCTACAAAGCAAAACTCCATCTCAAAACAAACAAACAACAGAAAACAAAACAAACAAAAACGAAAACAAACAAAAAACAAGCCAGTCACAAAAGGCCACATATTGAATGACTCCATTTGTATGAAAGGCCCAGAGTAAGCAAATCTCTAGAGACAGTAAGCAAGTGGCATTTTAGGGCTGGGAGATTGATTATGGGGAATGATGACTAGAGGGTATGGGACTTCTTTTTGGGGTGATGAAAATGTTCTAAAGTTGATTGAACAACTGAGAATATATCAAAAAAAACCATATAATTATACACCTTAAGCGAGTAAATTGTGTGGTACATGAATAATACTCCAATAAAGCATAAAGCTGTGACAAAGAAAAGAAAAGCAATCAAAGACTGCATTTTTCTAATTCATGTAATCAGTTCATCCTGCAGAAAGTGTGATTCCAACTCCCATTTATTCGAGGCATCTCCTATCTCACAGGCAAAGGTGTTAATTGTGACATGGAATTGGATGACAAGGGATGTGTGGGCCAGTTGCTCCTATAGCCCTAGCCAATTGCCAGCGAACTGACAGGCAAGTGAGTAAGGACCTCCTAGATCATTCAGCTACCAGCTGAGCCCCCAACTGACCGCAGACCCATGAAAGAGCCCAGCTGACTCACAGAAGTGTGAGCTAAACCGGTGATGGTTAAGACACTGCATTTTGGGATGGTTTGTTACATAGCAGAAACCAACAGACACATGTCTGGTACAAATGTGTAAGAGTTTCCTCCAGGAAATATACCAAGATATGGAGCTGCCAGGTCTAGAGTTGGCATTTTTTCAAGCCTACTAGATACTGCCAAGCAGCTCTCCACAGTGGTTGTGCCAATTTATACTCCCACCAGCCCTGTAAGCACATTCCTTTTGCACCACAACCTTGCCAATACTTGGTAATGTCAGTTATTTTGATTTTGCCAATCTGGTATGTGCGAAATGGTGTCTCAATGTTGTTTTAACTTGCAACTCTCTGATCACAAGTGAGGCTGAATATTGTTTCTGAGGTTTACTGGTTGAATGAGGTTTCTGGAAAAAAAAAAGAAAAAGAAAAAGGAAAAAAAAAGACCTTGGTCAGATCTGTGTTTCTGCGTTTCTCCCCCTTCTTGAATTGGCACACTCCCAGATGCAAATGAGTCTTCACTTCTGGAGTCCCCTTCCCAACTCTTTCACCTGCCTTCTCCTTAAGACTCGGTGCAGGCCTTCACTCCTCCAGGAAGCTTTCCTGACTTCCAACCTCCATGTTGGATCAAGTGCTCCCTCTATGCCCCATCTGCCTTCCTCTATTGGAGCACCCATCTCATTGTATTGCAGTGGTCTAACTCTCCCTCTAGAGCAGGGATCTCCAATAAAAGTTTGTTGGATGAATGGATGAAACCCAAGCTTTGCCTTTTAAAAGGTTAGCCTCCCAGCCTCAGTTTCCTCATCTGCTGAATGGGGATGATACAGAAATCTTGGAGAATTGACATGAGTCTTAAATGAAAAAAGGAACATATGTATCTGATAAAGTAAGCTCTCAATAAATTGAAGCAAGTATTTTTTAGAATAAGGAGGTCTTAATGTTTTTAGTCATGGACCCCAGAATTTAGAGAAATGAAACATTCATATGCACACATGCACAGATTGGTGCACAATTTCTCAGACGTTACAAGTGCTCTGAAGCCATGAGCCCCACATTAAGAACCTGTAATCTATATATATTTATAAATGTCAATTATTTTTACTTTTATGCCCACCATTAGCACCTAATAAATGTTCAGTAAGACAGTGCTGATGAATGAGTTAATTTTGCAAATGGATCAGCAGCCACCCCCGCCCCATGAAATTCCTCAGCCAATGAGCATCTTAGCCTGTGGTCAGCCTTCCGCTGTCCATCACCTATAAGGAAAGAGGACTCCCAGACAGTGGATTGACCTTGGCTTTTTCTGACAAGCAAAAACAATGGCACAAAGCCTTCGCCACATGACCAGCAAAAGCTTCCACAGTCTCCCTGGGCCGGCCACCCTTCCTAACCTCCTCACAGTCCAGTGAAAAAATCTTCATTTTCTCCAACTCCAAAATCAGAACAATGTGATTCTGAAAGGCAACTGCAATCTCCTTCTTGCTACAGTGGCTTTTAATTAGACAACAAAAAGCCCTGGAGATCATACTGCTCCCTTGCAATGGTGTGTTCCAGAAAATTACTGCCGTAGGATTAAATTAAAGAAAGGTTATTCAAGTGACTTGTTAGGCACATTTCAACAGTGTTAGGATAGCACCAGGGCTGTTGTTGCTGTTTTTGTTTTTGTTTTGTCATTTATAGAGCAAGGAACAAATACACGTCCTTCTGGAAGGTTTTTGATGACACAAACTAGTTCTCATAGAATAGTTAGGATAGGAGAACCTGAGAAGTCATGCCTGGAATTGGGACATAAAGATTTTCACCAATTGGATGGGAGGAGAAAGTATCTAACATTAGCTGGGAAAATACATACTACTATGGGCTGAATTATGTCCTCCCTTACCTCATATTCATACGTGGAAGTCCTAACCCCGAGGACCTCAGAATATAACTATATTTGGAGACAAGGCCTTTAAAGAGGTAGTTATGATGTTTTAGGGTGATCCTTAATCCAATATGACTTATAAGAAGAGAAAATTTGGACACAGACATGGGCACATAAACAGGCAAAGACCATGTGAAGACACAGGGAGAAGGCTGTCTACACGCCAAGGAGAGAGGGCTCAGAAGAAACCAACCCTGATCTTGACACCTTGATCTTGGACTTCAAGCCTCTAGATTTGTGAGAAAATAAATGTCTATTAAGTCACCCAGTCTGTGTTATTTTGTTACGGCAGCCTGATATGGTTTGGATCTGTGTCCCCACCCAAATCTCATGTTCAATTGTAATCCCCAATGTTGGAGGTGGGGCCTGGTGGGAGGTGATTGGATCATCTGGGTGGATCTTTCACAGATGGTTTAGTACCATCCCTTTGGTGCTGTTCTGGTGATAGAGTTCTCATGAGATCTGGGTGTTTAAAAGTGTGTAGCACTGGCTGGGCGCGGTGGCTTATGCCTGTAATCCCAGCACTTTGGGAGACCGGAGGCCGGCAGATTGCCTGAGCTCAGAAGTTTGCGACCAGCCTGGGCAACATGGTGAAACCCTGTCTCTACTAAAATATAAAAAAAATTAGCCAGGCATGATGGCGTGCTCCTACAGTCCCAGCTACTCAGGAGACTGAGGCAGGAGAATTGCTTGAACCCAGGAGAAGGAGGTTGCAGTGAGTCAAGATTGCACCACTGCACTCCAGCCTGGGGTACAGAGCGAGACTCCATCTCAAAAAAAAAAAGTGTGTAGCACCTTCCCCCTCTCTATTCCTCCTGCTTCAGCCGTGTAAGATGTGCCTGCTGTCCCTTTGCCTTCCACCATGATTGTAAATTTCCTGAGGCCTCCCCAGAAGCAAAAGCCAGTATGCTTCTTGTACAGCCTGCAAAACCAAGAGCCAATTAAATCTCTTTTCTTTATAAATCACCCAGTCTCAGACATTTCTTTATAGCAATGCAAGAACGGACTAGTATACAACCCTAGCAAACTAACACACACACTCTATGCCAAATGAGTACTTGGCATATATAACTGCATTTCCTCTTCATTGCATCCTCTGTTACCTTCATTGAATGGCTGAGGAAACAGAAGCAGAGGGGTCAGTCATTCAAGGTCTTTCAAGCCGGCAAGTGGCAGAACCAGGATTTGAACCCCCGGCAGTCTGACTCTGATGCCTGCCACATCTGCCAAACTTCCTCAAACTGCAGTGAGGAGAAAAGGCAGTCATTGGCCTATATGGATTTTGACAGCCTCTTCCCACATAAACAGTCTGTGGTTTAGTACGCTGTGGTGGCTCAGACATATTTTTAGCAAGCTCTGATGTCTATCATACTTTTGAAGAAGTGCTACTGTCACTGTGGATCTTTATGGAGTACAAGTGCATCTATAAATCTTTCCGAGCTGTTAGAGAAGGTGCCTGATACTCCTCCAGGAAAAATCAGAATCTGCACCTGCCAACTGACGGTTCTCCGTTGCTCTTAGAATAAGGTCAACATTGCTTAGCCCAGCATTCCATGTCTGTCATACTCCACTTCCTCTCCAGCCAAATCTCTGGCCATGTACTTGCTACATTCAGTTATGCCAGACTTTCTTCATTTCCTGAACATACTGCATTCTTTCTTGCTTCCGTGTCATTATTCACGCTGTTCCTCTGCCTAGAGTATCCTTCCCATTTTGCCCACCTGGTGACCCTTTACTCACTCAGGTGTCCTCCTTCAAGTGTTCCCTCTTTCAGAAAATCTTTTTGACCTCATCTGGAAGAATCTGTTGCTTCTTCCTCTGGGCACTTGTTATACTTGGACATTTCCTGTGTGATAGACACACCATAAGGGGACCCCCCCCAATCTCCCAGTGAGTCACAGCTATGTATATTCTCCTCCACTTCCGTGTAGGCAGGCAGGCTTCTAACCCATAGAATACGGTAAATGTGATGGGATGGCCCTCCCTTGCTTAGGTTACTTTATGTGGCAAAGACGATGGGATGTTGTTCCCATGATTACAGTATGTTGCATAAGGCATTATCTTAGCAGCCTAGAGACAGAGACCCCTTGTGGCTTTCAAGAAGTCAACTAACATTTATGGACCACATTGCTAAAAATTGTGAGTAACTTCTCAGAATAGAGAGTGGCTTCCAGCCAACAGCCAGGAAAAAGGTGGGCCCTCAGTCACACTGTCAGAGAGATGGACTCTGCCATTGACTGCATGAGCTTGGAAGTGGAACCTCTCCAAGTGAAGATTTCAAATGAGAACAGAGCCCTGCCAACACCTTGATTGCAGCCCTGTGAGATCCTGAGCAGAGGAACAGAGGAACCGACTAACCCATGCCCTGACTCCTAACTCATGGAAACTGTGATATAATAAATGCATATTGTTTAGGCAATCAAGTGAGTAACAATTTGTTACACAGCAATCAGTTACTAATATACGATATTACAGCACACAGCCAGTATTCTTTATATGTTGCTACCAATTGAATGAGAGCCATGAGAACAATGACTAGAGTTCAGCTCTTTCAGCCCACACACAGTACCTGGCACATAGTAGGCACTTGATAAACTGTTTATTGAATGAAAAAGATGAATAGATTTTTAAGGTTCCACCTGGCTTTGAAAAAAAAGAGTATAATTTTAGGATGCTGAAACATCATTTACTGTGACCTTCATAGAAGGTCAATGAGAATATCATATTTCCAAAGAATAAAGAAGAATGCAGACAGAAAGCATTCTTCTGTAACAGTTATAGGTTCTTTGACACAATTTGCCGAGTAGTTGGGCATGCCGGGCCCTGTAAATGTAATAACAATGTCTGTCAAGTGTCTTTGAAGATGGTCAAAGTCAAAAGCAAAACTCACAAAACTGGCTGAAAGGCAGCTAGGACCATTAGCTGCTATTTGAAACCCAGAGACAAAAAGACATTAAGAGCCACAAACCAGTCAAAGGAAGAGTCATCAGTCAGCTTTGGAGCCAGGGACAGAAGTCTCAATTTGTATCAGCCCAGAACTCCCAGAAAACATTTCATACCCCCCTACCCCTGTCCTCCTCTTCCTCCTTTCCCCTACCTCCTCCTCTGTTATAGAAACAAAAACATAATCCTTAGAGCAAGAGAGACCTGCAGACCACCACCTCCAATCCCCTCATTGTACAAATGGGAAGACTGAGGTTGGAGAGAATGAGCTTGACCAACACTATACGGAGGGTCTGAGCCCTGGTTCAGTGATTCTCCTGCCTCAGCCTCCTGAGTAGCTGGGATTACAGGTACATGCCACTATACCTGGCTAATTTGTGTATTTTTAGTGGAGATGGGGTTTCTCCATGTTGGTCAGGCTGGTCTTGAACTCCCGATCTCAGGTGATCCGCCTGCCTTGGCCTCCCAAAGTACTAGGATTATAGGCGTGAGCCACCACACCTGGCCAATTACATTTTCACACTGCCCTAAAGACTAAAGTTAAAAACAAAACAAAGCAAAAACCTTCCTTAAGGATCAGTGAGAAAATGAGGTATTCCATGGAAAGTGAGACATCTCACTATTTAAAAAATGTTTGATGGGAGCTATATAGATAGGCAAAGCAAAGGAGCGATTCCAGAGCTGCCTGTTGTTCCATGTTTCCACCATTTCCATGTTTCCATTGCACAGTTCCCAGCCACTGTGCAATGTACTTTACATGTGTTCTCTTCATTACCCTTCCAGCCACCCGCTTTAAGCTCTTTTTTTTGGGGAGAGATGGAGTAGTCTCACTCTGTCACCAGGCTGGAGTGCAGTGGCGTGATCTCGGCCACTGCAACCTCCGACTCCCTGGTTCAAGTGATTCTCTTGCCTCAGCCTGTTGAGTAGCTGGGATTACAGGCACATGCCACTATATCTGGCTAATTTTTGTATTTTTAGTAGAGATGGGATTTCTCTATGTTGGTCAGGCTGGTCTTGAACTCCCGATCTCAGGTGATCTATCCGTCTTGGCCTCCCAAAGTGCTGGGATTACAGGCATGAGCCACCACACCTGGCCAAGCTCTTTTTTTTTTTTTTTTAATAGATGAAAAAACTGAGGCTCAGGGAGATGATGTGATTCCTCCAAGGTTAATAAGCAGGGATTATTTAACCAAGTCCCTCTGCTGTACTGACCATGGTGCTCTGATGCTGAAATGGGTTGGAGGCTGAGGCTCAGAAAAGAGGATGCCAGCTGGGAAGCCTTGCCTGGGACCCTCACCTCACACCTCACAACGATTGCATCCAGCCACCCATCATCACATTTGATGCACACAATGAGACAGCTCCTGACTGGCAGCTCCAGGAGGGCAGGGACCATGGCAGTCTTGCTCCTGCTGAATCCCCAGAGTATAGTCTGACAGAGCAGAGGGACCTAAGTGCCATCTGAATAAATGAATGGAGTGAATGCATGAATGGATGCCCCAGCGAACCATGCTGATGTGTACATGGCAAGGATGATTTTGCTAGGGGCTTCTCTAATCAGAACAGAGCTGGTGTTGGAGTGAGTGTCCCAGTGTAACCAATACCTAATCCCCTGATTTAAGATGCTCTTAACAGACTTCGTAGCAATCGGATTACAGCACAGCATGCCTGATAAGGTCGCTTCCACTACTCTGCCTCTTTCCAGCCCACAAATCAGCTCCCTGCAATTTATTTTTGCTATCATAATAGTCTGCTATTTCCCCCAAAGCTATATAAGAGAAATTGGCAGCAATTCCACCTGTCTTATATAAGATGCAGTGAGAGCACAGACTTTGGAGAAACAAACTTATAGCTTGGACACTCAGTTTCCTCATCTGTACAGTGGAGGTAATAATAGTATTCTTTTCACAGGATTCTGGGGATTAAGAGAAACAATGTAAAGTGCTTAGCCCTCAGGAATCACTTAACACATTTTCCTTGAGGAAAAAGCCTGGGACAGGCACCACTGGCTACTGGCAGGGCTATGGGCAAGACAGCAACCTTCTCTGGCCCCTGAGTGTCCCATACATAACACAAGAGTGGGAGAGGGAGGAGTCTAAGGAACCATTCAGCAAATAGTTACTGAGGATCTACTGTGTGCTCATCCTTGGGCTGAACACTGGACACAGAGAGATAAAGGAGCCGTGGCCTCGCCCTTGAGGTGCTCCTGTGTGGTAAGAGCTTTGAGAAGTGTGTCAAGCATTGTAGGAGCACCTGGTATGTGCAAGGCATATTGAAAAACACTTTCCATATAAGAGCACAATCAATATTTGCAATAACACTGATGACAGCACCACTGTCCTTGTTTTAGAGGTAAGGGAACTCAGGTACAAAAAAGCCCTCCGTGATTTGCCCAAGGTCACAAAGGTTGTGAATAACAGAGATGGGATTTGAACCTGGAGACCAGCTCTGTGCTCTAACTCCCTTTCTTGCACAAACATAATACGATTCTCCATAATGATGAGACAGACTCAGGAGATTACACTTAGGCCAAGATAAATACCAGTATCTCTCCTCTTTTCCTGATATTTTTGTGCTTTCTCTTTTTTTCGCCTCTCTTTTATCTCCCTGCACTTCCATCAATATTGTCTGCATTATCTACTACTTGTAGAGGCAACTGCTTCTCTTCTCCTTGCTGTTATCATTCCCACTGACATTGCAGGGAAGAGGAAGGTTGTGGTCCTGGAGCGTAAGTGATAACTCCAGTTGCTAACATCCTTTCTCCAGGGATCCCAGAGCTAGGAAAGGTTCCTCATGACAGCCAGCATTAGATAACCTTGAGCCTCTTCTTTCTCCTGCAATCAGGCTGAGAACCCCGGGGGGTCCCTAGATCCTCTCCATCTCTCCCAATGACATCTTCTTGACTAAACTCCTGTTCATTCCTTCCACCACAAAATGTCAGCTTAAGAAACAGGAATCGTTTGCATGTGGCTTGTTTTTAACCTTTGATATTCCCAATCAAATTTTCTAGAGAAAAAGTGACCCTCGTATCATTCCCATCCATGGGAAAATGTGGTCCTCATGCCAGCCCCAGCAGAGATACTGAGACAGTTCAGCATTTCTGAGCCAAACATTAGAGGGATCGCACAGCATAGGGGTTCAAAGTAGGAGCTCTGTGGCCAGACTGTTTGGGTTCAAATCCCAACGCTTCCATTCACTACTTTTGTAAACTTGGGTATGGTTACTTCCCTACGTCTCAATGTCCTGTCTGTTTCACCAGGAGCATCATGATGATGGTGGTGACGATGACGGTATCTCCCTTACAGAGTAGTGGGAGGATAGCATGAGTTAAAATACAAGTGTTTAAAACAGTTTGACACTCAATAAACATTAGCTTTATTTTTCTGTATGTCCCATGGCAAAGGTATCTCAAATTCATCTCCATTGCTTTTAAAGGTACATTCCAGCGGATAAAAGGAAAGACACTCCCAATGACTATGAAATATTTAATAGCAAAAGGCTTTTTAAGATTGCTGTAACAAAGAGGGAAAATAACTAACAACTCAGTGTTACTCTATGAGTTGCAACATGTTTTCATTTGCTGCACAGAACATGAAACATACAGGTTGCAGTTGTCTTCTGGGGAGGCAGGATGTTTGGGAGCCTTATTTTACAGATGAAAGGTGAAGCCACTTGCTGTGGGGTCACACAACTAGTTAAAGGGAAGCTCTGAGACTGGAATAATGGTTTTCTGCCTGGTATCCAGAGTGCAGCTCAACTTCTTGGTTAAAACCAACACATAGGAACTAAACCACGGGCCTGCCGTGGTGACTCACATCTGTAATTCCAGCACTCTGGGAGGCCGAGGCGGATGGATTGCTTAACCCCAGGAGTTCGAGACCAGCTGGGCAACATGGTGAAATCCTGTCTCAATGAAAAATACAAAAAATTAGCCAGGCATGGCAGTGCCAGCTAACCAGGAGGTTGAGGTGGGAGGATCCTGTGCCTGGTGGTGGAGGCTGCAGTGAGCCATGATCATGCCCTGCACTCCAGCCTGGGTGACAGAATAAGACCGTCTAGGAAAAAAAAAAGAAAAAAGAAAAATGCCCAACACAATTTACTCTTCTTCCTTCTGTCTTTTCAAGTGCTCCAGTGTGTTCAAGTTTCCAGGAACATTCCTAAGGGAAGGGCATTCATTGGCCAGAGCTGGGGAGCATTAATGAACAATTAAAAGTGGCTTTGGTGAAGAAAGCAAACAGAAGCCTGCTGCATGCCTGGGAGAATAATATTTTCCCTCTGAAGAGGGCAGTATGCAACCAAGGCCAAGTTGTGTACTCAGGTTTTTCTCCCAGGTCTTGCAGTGCAGCCCTCAGAAGCCGAAGCATTTCAAAGAGCTCATTTCTGAATGACAAACATCTTCATACATGAAATAGGATTCTGGAGGTTTGAGCACAGTCATACACTGCCTCTTGCCTGAGGGGACACAGTGCAAACTGATTCGAAGGTGGTTATGCAAGATGGATGGAAGAAGCTCCAACGATTTCTTTTTCTATCATCTGCCCTCCCAAATCATCCTCTATGAAATTAAACAATAGCACAGCATCTCAGATGGTCTCTGACGTTTGCAGAAAAAGTGTTTCTTTTTCTACTACGACTGCATGCAGCCTGGTTTCTGCTGCCTAAAGCAAAACACCTCCTCCTCGAAAACATCCTTTGCACAGAAATAAAATGTTGGGACTGGGGATCTTAGCTCCTGGGATGCATTTATCAAGCCAATCACAGTAATTGTAATTAAAACACAAACTAAGTGAAAGCTGAGCATGAAATACATTAGCAGGAAACCTGAACTGCATACAATTAAGCCTCGCTTGGTGGCATTTTGAGGTAAGTCATTGATACATTTCTGGGGTGGAGAAGATTGATTTTTTTTCTTAAACATCTTGGTCTAGTTGCATGAAAGGTTTCAATGTCAGTTACAAAGGAGGAATGAGGATACACACTATTAACTACCAAACTTACAGCTGTAAGACAGATGTCCAAAGGTAGCCTAATTGGATATTTTTAAAAAATCTTCCTCAGACATGCTGTTAAATATGTTTACTGGGCATTAATTTAACCTAGGTCTACTTTAGGGAAGTAAAGAATTGAAGATCTTTAGGGAAAATACAGCTTCCATTCCTAGCCTCAATGCATTAAGTCAATGGTGTTGAAAACCTTTCCACTCTTCCCCACTGTCTAGAGGAGAAAGTCCGTTCTCCTTAGAGGTTCTTCATTCAGGTGTCGCTTCTGCAGTAAAGTCCTTACCATATTCTCCTCTCCTAAACCTGGCTCCCTCGGCCATCACAACACTTATCACACTGGTTTTTAACTCTATTTATTTTATCTTTCTCCCCTGGGTCTCCAGCACCTAGCACATGACCCAGCGCAGAGCAGATGATTCAAAAACGTGGAATGACGAGCAACCAAATAAATAAATAAATAAATAAACGAATGAATAAATGAATGATCTATCCTTCTGGGTCCACCACAAACCAAATCCTCCAGGTAATCCTCCATCTTGCCCTACACTGGATAGAAGTCAGCTGGCTCTGCAATGGAAATCCTGGAAGAAATTTAGGAAAAATACATAGGAGAGTAGCTTAGGAGAGGCAGCTCAGGTTGGAAGGGATGTGTGTGAGGTAGGGGTGTGTGTGTGTGTGTGTGTGTGTGTAGCACTATGAAGCTCCCCCTTAGAATAAAAGCACAGGGCTTTTACTTAGATCTTATTTGGGGGATTGGGTGGGTGATGACAGACTCCAGGGCACACCTGAGTGTATCTTCCCATTTTGCCTAGGGATGGGAGAGCATAGAAGAGTTTTTCTTCAAGCCACTTCAAATATGTATATTTTTAATTTCTATTTTGAGATTGTAGGTCCAAATGCAGTTGTAAGAAATAATACATAGACATCCTATGGACCCTTCACCCAGTTTCCCCCCATGCTGACACGATGGCAACCAGGAGATTGACATTGATACAATCCACCCACCTTACTCAGATTTCACCAGTTTTATATGCGCTCATTAGTATGTGTGTGTGCGAGCGTGGGGTGTACACTTTATATAATATTTCTGAAAGTGGCTTTTCCCTCGCAATGGAGACTGGGAAGGGGTCCAGTCTGATCCAGCCCTGCCACGGAGTTGGCTCCGGCAGACAGCAGTCTCTGCTTGTATTCGTCTCTCCCACACAGTAGGTGGCCAACGACCGTCCACGTAAACCGTTGAACTTGTCATGTCAGGGCGCGTTCAGGAGGGGAGCGCCACACACTATAAGGAAGAAAACTGAGACTGATGTGCCCAGTATTTTGGAAGCAAAAATCAAACAAACAAAAAACTTGACGATTTCACTCCCGAATTGTGAATTAGCTAGCTAGCTAATTGCTCCAAAGCGATCCTGGGGCCGGCACTCGCTGCAAACGCCGAAAAGCGCTGTTTCTGAGCCCCGCTCCCGGCTCTGCAGGTGGGGTAGGGGACGCGGGAGCTCCTTCCATCCCTACCCCCGCGTTCACCCCTTTCTTCCCTGGGGCTGGACTGTTTCACCCCGTCTCCAGGCAACGGCCAGGCGCACCGGGCGGGACGTCATTTCCTGAGGAGCCCGGGGGGAGGGGGCGGGCAGGAGGAGGGGCGAGGGGGCGGGGCCCGGGCCGGGCTGGCAACGCGACGGCGTCGGAACTCGCTGGAAGACTCGGCCCGGGCGGCTCAACAGTTCGCAAAGTCCAGGCTCGCGGCCGCGCGGCGCAGGGGCGCGGAGGCTCCCCGGGCGGCTGCATCCCGGGGCTGCCCCGGGCATGCCCCGCACCCCTTGCCGGACGACCGCGCGGCTTCACCGACTGCGACTCCCCGGACTGCTCTGGGACTAGAGCGCCCTCCGTCCCAACTTCTGACTTTGGGGTCCCCCAGCCCTAGAGGAACGGGCGGCCCGGCTGGGGGAGCCCCAGGCATGGTGTGACGGGGCGGTCAGGTCAGCTTTGCGGCGCCTCCGGTCTCCAGCCACCCGTTGTCTCCGTGCCCTCCAGAATGTAGCTGCTCACTCCGCGCCCCCCGGACTCCAGCCGCAGTCTCCGCCACCTCTGGGCTCCAGCAGCCAACTCTTGTGTCTTTCAGGAACTCGCCGACGTCTCCGCGTCCCCTGGATTCCAGGTTCGCGACCCCCGCCGTCTTCGCGCCTCCGGGACTCTAGCAGCGGTCTCCGCGACTTCCTGGGATCCAGCCACTGTACCTGTGCTCCCCAAACCCAGGCTCCAGCCGTCGTCTCCGCGCTCCCGGAGATCCAGCTGTCGCGCCAGTACCCGCGAGGACAGCGGCACCCCCCACACCCCTCGCGCCCAGAGCCCGGCCGGGCTTTGGCGTGGAGATGAACGCGCCGCTGGACGGCCTGTCGGTGAGCTCGTCCTCCACCGGCTCGCTGGGGTCGGCGGCCGGGGCGGGCGGCGGCGGGGGCTCGGGGCTGCGACTGCTCTCTGCCAACGTGCGCCAGCTGCACCAGGCGCTGACCGCGCTGCTGAGCGAGGCGGAGCGGGAGCAGTTCACGCATTGCCTGAACGCTTACCACGCGCGCCGCAACGTCTTCGACCTGGTGCGCACCCTGCGCGTGCTGCTGGACAGCCCGGTCAAGCGGCGCCTGCTGCCCATGCTTCGTCTGGTCATCCCGCGCTCCGACCAGCTGCTCTTCGACCAATACACGGCCGAGGGCCTCTACCTGCCCGCCACCACCCCCTACAGGCAGCCCGCCTGGGGCGGCCCCGACGGCGCAGGGCCCGGGGAGGTGCGCCTGGTGAGTTTGCGGCGTGCCAAGGCCCACGAGGGCTTGGGCTTCAGCATCCGTGGGGGCTCGGAGCACGGCGTGGGCATCTACGTGTCTCTGGTGGAACCAGGCTCTCTAGCTGAGAAGGAAGGACTGCGGGTCGGGGACCAGATTCTGCGCGTCAACGACAAATCCCTGGCCCGGGTGACCCACGCGGAGGCCGTCAAGGTAGTGCTGTGGTTTGGAGAGGAGTCTGGGGCAGAGTATGGACAGAGTGGCACAGCTTTTTCAGTAACTCCGTGCTGTGTGTCCTTAGGCGAATCACTTGGCCTTTCTGGGCCCCCCCTTTTTTTTTTTAACTTTAAAACAGGAATGTATAGCTTACAGAGCAAATAGCTGTCAGGCATTGGGAACGTAGTTTTGCACAAACAGACATGACCCTTGCCTTCGTGAGGCTTAAAGGCTAGTGTAGGCGATAGTATCAAATACTTGAGCAAATGTATGGTTACGATGTGTGAAAAGGGCTGTGGATTCTTACGAGCAATAAAAGAGATAAAATCTCTGCTTGGCATCATTAGGTGGCCTTTGCTGCTGCCATTCTGTGGGTGTTTTTTTCCCTGAAAGTAAGTTTGTTAGCTCTTAAGTGGCCCGAGGAGGCCGTTTGTGTGATCCACAGTGCCCTGGCTTGACGCCGCTGTTTTTGGAACAGGCTGTGTATCCTGAAGCAAGTCATTTGCCCTCTCAGGACCTCTTATTCTCCACTTGGAAAATCGGGCCACTGGACCAAATAAGCGGTCCCTAACCTTTTTGGAAATGAGACTCCTGCCTGAATGTCAAAAATAAATTCCCCAGCCCCTGAGAGTATTTGTCCTCTCTGCCATCTGTTAATTGAGAAATATAACCTCATGACAACAAGCTTCCAGGGATTTAATCATGCTTTTTAAAGGAGTGTGTGTGCTCACTGATCTCACAGCCCAGGGCTACTGAAAACCAGCTGGAGTATGATGGATAGTGTTGGGTCCAGGGTGGAGTCATGGATCCTTTGCAGGCATTTTTCCCGCTTTCCCCTTCCCCCACCTCGTTTGTGTACAAGAAGTGAAGAGTTTGGGGGAAAAGGGACAATGACACATGCTCTGCTTCTCCAGAGAAATGCTTCTCAGAGGGTTGAACTGTTCTGTAAAACACGTCCCCCCCCCGCCCCCGCGCCCCTGGCTCCCCACCAGCACAGGTCTTTTGAACTCCAGCTGAGGGCCTGCTGGCTCCTGGGAAACTCCTAGGCAGCAGAGGCCCATGGCTACTTCCTCCTGAGTGCCGTTCAGTGACCTATGTCCAGGTGAGTCTTGAGCCATCTCCCTGGCTGTGCACCTGATGTTGGCTTCCCTTATTTGCTTCCCAGCCCATCAACCCCTTTGAAGGATGCCCTTGAGGCTTTCTGAAACTTCTTTGCAGCTTCTGGAAAAAGGCCGATCGGTTTATACTGTTCCGGGGTGCAGTGGGCAAAGCTCGTTGTGAGTTTCCATGCAACAATTCCTCTTCCCCCTCTATCAATCTTTTCCTTTTGTTTAGCATTCCATGTATTTATAAAGAAGTAGTCCATTAGCCTTGGCCTTAAAAGGTCTGGAGTTCCCAGATGATAAATTTATGCACTAAAGATACTTGATGTAAATGATCATTTATAAATGTGGATTCAATTTTAGTGGCAATTTAAAAAGACTTGGGTAACTTAACGGTCACAAGGTGATAAGGTGATAGGCTTTGGAAAGACTGTCAGTTACCTTGGGCATTCAAAACGCAGAGTGTCCCTTCCATTTGCACCCCAGACTCAGCCATGCCATAGGGGTCAAGCTGCTTGGCTGTGAGTTTCAGTTTACCTGCAGTGCTCCCGGCCTGCCACCCCCGCCCTCCCCCACCACCATTTCATTGATCCCGCTCCAGATCTTCTCTCTGAACCTCCCTCAACAACACCATGGTGCTGTTAAACTGTGACTCAGAGCAGCACCAGCCTTTAGCTCGTTTATTTACTCTTGCTGCTTCCAGAGTAAAACCTAAACTCTCCATGTCATAGTTTTTGAAGCCTGAGAATAAACCCTTGCCAGCAAGGGAGAGGTTGATAGGAGCAGAGCTGTCCTTGAAGTGTGGGAGCCTGTGGCGCAGGAGCCTGTGTGAGCTGAGTGGCTCTGTCTCTTTACTATCATTTTCCCAACAGAAGTGGCTACATTGGCAAAATGAGCTCTTGCCCCAGGGTCACCCCTCTTCTAGCCGTCGGGATACATAACCTGCCTGGCATGGACCCCTTTGGACCCTTCAGAAGCAACAAGCAAAGTGATGGCTGCTTTGTGTTACATTAACCCCAGGGGAAAAAGAGGACAGCCTTTTCTTTGGTGGGTGGAATTTAAAACGGAGGAGGCGGAACTTAGTTCCTGAGGCCATGGCACTCCTCCTGTACTTTCAGGGACAGTTTAAAAGAACACCTGGAGAACTGTTGATACATTTCCACAAAATTAAGAGCGAAAAGCCTCTTAACTGAAAGCCAGAAGAGGCCCCAGCTTTTCTACTAGGCACAGACTGCCCTTAACCAGCATTTCTCCATGGAGAGCCGTTCTTTGTAAACTGCAGTGCTGCGAGTCACCATGTCAGGGATTTTATGGTAAAGGTATATTACTGTTAACTGGACTTCACACTTCATTCAAATTTCACCAATTTTTCTACCTATGTCCTTATTTTGTTCTAGGATACTACACTGCATTTAGTAGAAGATGTGTTTTCAGTCTTAACAATCTTTATTTTTTTCCTGCAATGGAAGGTGGTTTGAGGGGGAGGAGATCCTCTGAGCTTCCCAGACAGAGAGATTCAGTGTGTGCGTGTGTAATAAAAATTAAATTAAATTAAATTTTAGGAATCAAGTTACCTAAGAGTTTATGAATAAAGGAGTGTTGCAGCTTTTTAAAGAGTGGGTCAAGCAGTTTTTTCCACTTCTCTTTCTGATAAATCAAGCATCCATTGTTACCTGAAGCAGTTCAGTGAGGATTTGATACTATATTCATTGGGGCTTCCACCCCTCTCTTGAAACCCACTTGAGGAATCAGCAGTGACAGGTCCAGATAAGGCAAGTCATGTACTATTTGCAATTATGTTGAAATGTTTGAGTTTTGAAAAAATATCTTGAATGAACAGGAGCCAAACTACTAATAATAAAAAAGTAGACCTTTCAAAGGTTTTCAGCCAAATGTGCTTGATAAATTGGCCAGAGTCCACAGACTAGGGATGCTGCCTTAGGCCCTGCTGCATACTTCCTATGTGACCTTGGGCAAGTCACCGACCCTCTCTGCATTCCAGGGTGGATGGGCCGGGAGCTGTCCAGGATCCCTTCCAGCTCAGACAGTCTGCGATTTGCTTGGTACACAGAAGGCATTTAGAATGTCTAATCTGATGTTTTCTTGTTCTTTTGAAATGGCTTTCATTTAAGGCAGAATAAGGAAAGTTGGCTAAGGATTGGGAGATGAGGATCTTGGCACTCTTGCGTAGCATCCTACTAAATCAGGAAATTGATGGGTTATACACTGTACTGACGAGAGCTGGACTGCTGTCTCTTGACCCATGAACACCAGCCCTGGTGCTATTCCGGAGCAAATGAGGAAGCAGTAGGATTCTGGCACAAACAGCACTGCCCTGGGAGCATTCAAAATCAAATTCACTTGCTCACTTGCCTTCTGAATCTCCTGGTTACATGGGTAGCAGAACACAGGGTATCCGGATACTGCTGAGATATGTACACATATGTGTGTGTTTCATCTCAATAAAAATTGCACAGTAGATGCTTCCTTATGGCCTCAGCACCCCTATGGGTAAATTCAAGGAGCATATTAGAATTCAAGGAGCATATTAGAACTGAAATATTCCAGAAGTTAAAAACTGTTGCCAGTACTTTCATTTAATTAGAGTGATCACAGCCTCCCTCCCTTTGCATAATAACCTGGAAAGAATCTGTCCATATTAATATAAGATGTTATATCTGGTCCAGCATGTTCTAAATGACACAATTGTCCTTTTCCCATTGTGCATGGTTAGCTGAAGCCATTACAAATTATTACCACTTCCAACTTTGTGTCTGAAATGTAGCTTCTCCCCCTGCTCGTTCCTGTGTCCAGTTTGGAAACCGTGGCACCATGGCGTGCACAGACTTTCCTCCGGCCCTGCTTTCACTCTTGGGTCCTATGAGTCCTGCCAGCAATGACATGTGGAAAAGCTCACTTATTAATAAGCCCATTACTGAGTTGATTTGTGGCTGCTGCATATCCAGAGTGTGATGCAGTACATTGAGAGGATCCATTTCTTTAATTTAGTCTTGTATATTTAGTTGGCTCAAGCTGAGGCTCAAGGTTTTAGAAAATTATGATGCCTAGACCAGACAAAATCCTCTTTCATCTGGTTATTTACTCTTTAAATCAAAGAAGCATTTTGTAGGGTGGAAGAGAATGCCCTTAAAAAAAAATCGGTATTTTTATAGAAAATTCTTGCCTCCTGACTTGAATCTGGACATGAAAGAGATATAGAACCACACCAGCACTAGTGTCTTATTTTCCTGTCATTCCCTTCTACTGACAAACCCAGCATTGTTTATTACTTGCCATCGATTCATCATTTGGATGGAGCTGCAAAGATAAGTGTGATCTTTTAACCCCCCGACCGATTGGATTGTGTGTATGTTGCTGCTTCCCAACTCTGCCTGCCTTCAGCCGCACCCACAGTACACAGCCTGCCTGCACCTGTCAGTGCCTGCAGCCCCTCGCTCATGTGCCTGTCTGCTCAAGCTTGAAGCACATGTACAGTCTTCTCAGAATCATAATCCCCCCTCCATCCTGCAAAGGGCTTTGCACTGAAGCAGACGTTCATAGGGGATTAGGCTCCAACTGGTGATTTCTAGCAAGGTTGTTTTATGACCTGGAAGGGAAGCCTTTGGTTTACCCTTTTCAGGGACCCCAGACTAATCCTCAGCCAGGACCAGAGAATCTTGATTAGAAAGAATGACATTAAATGGCCGGAGGTATCTGGAGGCTGAAATACAAATCTTTCAGAACTGACTTCTTCTTTTTTAAACTCCTGAGGAAGAATCTGGTATTAACTCTGAACTCACACAGACTTCTAATTGTGCCCCAGGGTAGGGGTGATTTTTAAGATTTTTGTGCTGCTGACATTGGCCTTTTACTTTTAAAGCCTGGCAAGCGGAAAGGGTGCAGAGAATGGGAATCACTCTCTCTCCATTCTTTTTCCGTGCATTCCTGGTGTCAGCTGCAGCAAGCAGCATCATGGGGCCAGTGCACTTGTGGTTATTTATTTTTCAATAGACTATTTATTAAAGCAGTTTTAGGTTCACAGCAAAATTGAGCAGAAGATACAGAAATTTCCCATATAGTGGACACATGCTAGCCGCCCCCATTATCAACAATTGATGAACCTATATTGACACATCATTGTCACCTAGAGTATGTAGTTTGCATTGCACTTGCACTATAACTTTACTTTATTGGAAGCCTTTTGGGAACAGGGGAGACTGACATTAACGAGTACCTACTATGTGCTGGGTGCTTTATCCCTCCTGTTCCCTTTAACCTTCCCCAGGGGAGCAGGCAGGCGAGGAGGGTCATGCTGAAGGAGATGGAACTGGGGAGCTCAAGGTTCCCATTGGGTTTAGGAGCAAGTGGCCTCCCTGCCTGGACCCCAGCCCAAGGGTTTTGTAGTCAGCCTCCTGGAATACAGTGCCAGCCAGTCCCCTTACTAGAAAGCATGGCAGATGTCACATTTTGTACTTGACATTTGAGAGCCTTTTAAGAACCAACCAGAGACTTCACTTTACTAAGTTGGCGGTGGGGGGTGGGGGTGCTGTCTGAGACCAACATATCAAGGGAGAGTGGTGTATTTCAGCCTGTTCCGTCATCAGGTAGAGACGTGCATCCATGCATTCTCTGAGCAGTGCTTACCACACACAGGCCTGTGGCTGATACTTGGACATCAGAGATGAACAGGACATGACCTCTGTCCTTGGGGGATACAGACCCATCCATGGCCACAGGTCACCCAGCATTTAAAGTGCTGTGACATTCTCATGCTTCTGCATCCCTGTCACCCTCTCTGAAGTAGTACCCCCACCTGCCCACTCCTGTATCCTTTTACCTGGCTTTAGTGTCCTGCAGCCCATTTGTCACTACTAAAAGGACATTTCTTTATGTCTGTTTATGGTCTGCCTCCCCGTTACAAGTTTGCTCCAGGATAACCAAGATTTGATCTGCCTTGCTCATTCACGCCTCCCCAGCTCCCGGGCACACAGTAGGTGCTTTAATAAATAAATGAGTATTTGCTGAATGAATGGAATGATCTTGCTCCTAATCCAGCACTAGTGAGTTCAGAATTCCCCAGCTCCTGAGAGTGAGATCTGAAGGAAGTCTGTGTATGCCAGCGTTGTGGGTGCTAGACAAAAACACTGAAAAAAGCGACAGGCTCTAGTGTGTGCTTTACCCCCAAGCTGGCTGTGTGGCCATGGGCAGTTCATGTGACATCTCTGAACCTCCGTCTTCGGAGCTGTGAAATGGGCATAACTACCTCCCACCTGCCTCCTTCCCAGGTGACTGTGGGGATCAAATGACTACTAGGTGTAGCAACATTTGGAACCCTCTGCTATTCGAGTGTAAGGCCCTTAAAAAAAATGTGGTCTGTGCCTGGATACTCAACGACTTTTCTCATCCCCTGAAGCCCAGAGCCACTCTACGAGACCCTTTCAGCTAGTTCATTTGTCACTTTGCTCTTAATTTTCAAACCACATTCCCAGAAGTGGGTTATTTCAGCAGCCTGATTGTGTCTTTGATTCCAAAATAGAATCATTTATGCATTCTGAAGCAATCAATGAACCAATTTTGGGTGAGATATATCTTCTGGCTTTTGGGTTTCTTTCTTTCTTTCTTTTTAAAAAAACAAAAAAAAAAAAAAAAAAAAAAAACTGTTCAGGTTTCTAGAAGCCCAGCATTTTGGGTGAAGGCCAAGTTTCCAGTAACCACACGTATGCTTAAAAGCTGCTTTATTCTCTGAGCATGCATAAATGGATTTATTTTTTCTTCCTTTTCAGTCGCAGCACCTTTGCCTCCTTCCCCGTTTGAGAATTTGTATTCCTTTTGCTAAATTGGCTATGGCTTTGCTTCAGTTAGCAGCCAGTTTCGTCATGATTTTTTTCTCTCCACCTGAGTTTCCTAATATCAGCATCCTCTCAACTCTGAATGCAAAGCAAATATATCAGCCTTCCATAAACAAGCCCCCAAATGTCCTCTTTCCTGGATTCTAAAGCTGTAGGCTGCAGGGAAGAACAGAGTAAAATGATATTTAAAGGGGTATTCCCAAATACCCGGGTGTTAGAGCCTTAGAAGTGGTAATTTACAATGTTAGCTTGCTTAAGAATTAACAAACTGCCCAGCCAAGCCTTAACCATGCTAAGGTTTGGGAAACACTGTCTTCCTTTAGGATTCCTCCATCCCCAACACTGTTTATCCCCGTAAAGACTTGACCAGAGAGGTGAACTTTCCTGTCCCCATACTTAAGTATTTTGCAGCAAGATTCCACTTGTGCACGGTCAACTGATATACTAGAGAATCTGAGGAAGGGAGGTATGTACCCAGGAGGTTAGAGTTGGGTTTTGGAGATGGACCTGGGTTCATCTGACAGTGTAACTTGGCTGTGACCTTGGGCCGGTCCCTTTGCCTTTCTGTTACTCAGCTATCCTACCACCAAACCTGGCCCATAGTCCTCACAAACATGTCATTGTTGCTGCTGAACATCAAAAGTCTGGAAAATATGACAGGGGAGGTCCTGCTGCAAGCATTGTAATGAAAAAATGGTATGGACAGCCTTCGCTTATCTTTGAAAGTCTTCTGTTATGCCTGCTTAGTTTTGTATTTGTTTGGTTGGTTGGTTGGTTGGATTTTTTTAGGTGCCACTGGAAGAAAATACTGGACTCAGGGCCCATGTGATCCACTGTAGCTGTTTGAATTGCAGAGTCATTTACTAAATGTAGTCAATATCCCCACGTAGACAGAGTTTCTTTAAAAATGTAATTGCTCCTATCTGGCTTTTGGCATTGGCATTTTTGCTTTATAGCAGTAATAAAGCCCGGTGGTTGAATAGAATTATGTGTCCCCCCCACCATCCCTTCTGATTATCTGTGAGGCCTTATAACAATGTGGGTGGCATGCCAGACAGTTGCATGACCCAGAGTGTGACAGCATTGTCCCCTGGATCAGCTGCATCCATAACTTTGTTTCCCAGCAACCTTCCCTGATGGCCTCCCCAGAGACCCTGATGAGGTGGGAGAGCAGGTGGCTGTTTTTAGAGCCCATTAAAGCAATTAATGCAGGTGAAATTGGTGATTTGATAACATGGGCTTCTGCACTTAAAAAAAAAAAACAAAAAAAACCCTGTAATTTATTTAACTACATCTGAAAAAGTGTACTAAGTCTCGTTAAGAGGTTTCTGATTAAGAAAAGAAACGTGGTCCAGCTTTCAGAAATGAACCTCCCATGTGGATAGGAAAACTTTGAAAGTCAAGGGAGGGATTTTCCTTCTGCCATGTCCATCCTCCTGTCCCTAGACGGAGGAGCGGCATCCTTTGTAGTGTTTGGACCCAGTGTACCCTTTTCCTTTTCTTCATCTCTTTCCTTCTGCCTCCCTCCTCTTTCTCTTTAGTGAACCATACATTTCTCCCAAATTTTCCCCGACTCTTGCACCCCTCTCCTCCTGCAAGTCCTTCCAATCCTGACATTTTTAAGTCTGCTTCGCAGGTCCACATACATGTACAGCTCTTCCTCAAATTCCTCTTTCCCCAGATGTCTGCATTTCTACCCATCTTCTAGCCTTGTTGTCTCTGCACAGGATCTGTGCCTCCTTTTAGTGTATTTATCTATTTTTTAATTGCCTACTCATGGTGCTTTCTCTCGCCCTTAAATCATGGATATTTCCCCTGCTCTTGTTCCCCACTTTCTCCCACTTGAGGATTGCACCAGCCCCAGGGAAGCTGGGCTCTCCAGGCTTTACTTCTCTCCAGCACTTCTTAGACCACACCTCTTTCTTCCCCATCACCACCATCGCCACCGGGACTGCCGAACTGTAGTAGCCTCCTGGCCAGCCTGTCTGTCTCCTGTCTTGCTCGTCTGCCCACCGGTTTGATGTCCATCCTGGTGACAGGGTGCACTCTCTAAATATGTATTTCATCAAGCTGTGCCCTGCCTACAACCCTGCTCTTGAGCTGGGAGCCTGCAGGGCAGACGCCAAACTCCTCAACCTCGTGTCTGGGCTGCCCGTGCTCTGATCTTTACCTGCAGACAGTCCTGTTCCCCAAGTTGTGTCCACTTGTGGCCAAGTAAGCAACATACCCTCCTCTGAAGTAAGGCTTTGATTCTCTCCAACTACTGACACCCACTGATCCTGTTAGCTGCAGCCTCAGTACATCCTCTCCAGAGGACCTGCCTGCTCACCTCTGCCACTGTCCCTATCGCCAGGAGCCTGCTCTTCCCTCCTGAACCGCACCCCCCCAGTGTCATGGCCTTTCTCACTTCTGTCATGACACAGATAATGCATTTCTTGGTGTTTTCTTTGTTGCTCATTGTATGATAATAACCTTGGATAGAGGGCTTAGAATGAGCCAGACACTGTTTTCAGTGTATGTGTATAAACTCACTTAAGCCTCATAATCACCCTGTGAAGTTCAAGGTAGGTATCATTTTCATCACTTTGTTTTCCAAAATCGCCAAGCGTTTGTCAGTTGCCGGCCATCCCAAAGGTGGAAAGTGGCAGAGCTAGGATTTACACCTAGGTGTTGTTGACTTGAGGGATTGCGTCTTTGCCCCAACAGCAGAGAAGGGATGCCCCGCAGTGCTCCAGCCTGAGCTCCGAAGCCCTGGGTTTCCAAGCCTGGCTCTACTACTTTCTAGCTGTGGGGCCTTGAACCAGCTACCTAACCTCTCTCATTCTCAGATTCCTCTTCAATGACATTGTGATGGGAATAATCGTAAAATAGCAGACCAGTTACTTACCTTCTCTGTTCAGGTTTCCTCATCTCTAAAATGGGGATATTGATGGTTATGCAGATAATGTATTAAAGCACTGGGTGCATCCGTTGGTCTGAACATTTGATGATCATTTACCCTGTTCAAACTCCTGTGTTGGGATCTGTTTTCCTACCAGATGCTGCTCTTCCTGGCAAAGTAGAAGGTACAAAACAGATAACACACACAAGATGCTTACAGTACTTAGTGCACTAAAAAATATCACCACCATTGGGAATCTTCTGTGACATCACAAGCTCTGTGTGGGTTTCACATAAATCCCCCACTGACACTTCACCATACCCCCTGGGAGAGGACTCTGAGAACTGGAAGAGGCGGTAACCCATCACGGGCACACGGTCAGGGGTAGTGGGACTAGGATTTGAATCCAGGTATTCCAGCCTCTAAAGTGCATGCTCATTGCCAGGGCTCTCGGCTGGCTGCTAACAGAGAAGCAAGGCATACAGCCCAGCATGGTGCTGGCAAGAGCAGGAGTTCAGTAAATACGCGTTTCCTCCCTGAGTTTTTTCCTTGTGGAAATGGCTTTGTAGCTATTTGATGAGAAAACCTAGGTTGCGGCCGCTCTGTTCTCTCCTGGGCACACTGTATGCATTTTATTGACTAGATTTCAGGGACAGAGGTGGCATTGGGTACTTTTTCCTTTTTTTTTTTTCTTTTTCTTCTCTCTTATCTCTCTCACCATGCCTTGACTTTTGTCAGGTTTTTATTTTGTACGTTGTGTGTGGAAATTCCCTGATAGATAACTGTGACTTCACTTCAACCCCCATTAGAATAAACTGGTGACTTGTGAAATTATCTCATTGAATGGCGGAGTCTCTGAATTTGTCCACACTGCCATATCAGCACACTTCAAGGATGAGAGCAGGGTCTCTCCTGGGCCTCATGTCGAAGGCTGGTGGTCATCAACTCTGCTGTCACAGACTGGACAAGTTAAAGGGGCATTTTGTTTGGTCATAGGAAATGTAGAATAGAGGAATTTGTCTAGGCTCTTAAAATGTGTTTCTTCCCCACTTCTCCCTTTTTTTTTTTTTTTTTTTTTTTTTGAGACGGAGTCTCGCTCTGCCGCTCAGGCTGGAGTGTAGTGGCGTGATCTTGGCTCACTGCAAGCTCCGCCTCTCGGGTTTACACCATTCTCCTGCCTCAGCCTCCCGAGTAGCTGGGACTACAGGCGCCTGCCACCACGCCCGGCTAATTTTTTTTTTTTTTTTTTTGTATTTTTAGTAGAGACGGGGTTTCACCGTGTTAGCCAGGATGGTCTCGATCTCCTGACCTCGTGATCCGCCAATCTCGGCCTCCCAAAGTGCTGGGATTACAGGCGTGAGCCACCGCTCCCGGCCTTTTTTTTTTTTTTTTTTTTTTTTTTTTTAAAAGAGATAGGGTCTTATTCTTTTGGCCAGGCTGGAGTGCAGTGGTGCGATAATAGCTCACTGCAGCTTTGAACTCCTGGGCTCAAGTGATCTGCTTGCCTCAGCCTTCCAAGTAACTGGGATTACAGGTGTGCACCACCACACCTGGCTAATTGTGTTTATTTTTGGTAGAGATGAGGTCTCACTATGTTGCCCAGGCTGGTCTCAAACTCCTGGGCTCAAGCGATTCTCCTACCTCGGCCTCTCAAAACACTGGGATTATAGGCGTGAGCCACTGTGCCCGGCCTCTTTATTTTAATTACCTAACATATATGGACTTAATTGTTTTTCTCTCTTTTTTGAGACAGGGCCTTGCTCTGTCACCCAGGCTGGAGTGCTCTGGTGTTATCCTGGCTCACTGCAGCCTTAACTTTCCAAGCTCAAGCAATTCTTCTGCCTCAGCCTCCCGAGTCGCTGGGACTACAGGCTTGCGCCACCATGCCCAGCATGGTGTGTATGTATATTTTTGTGTGTGTGCGTATTTTTTTTTCTTTTGTAGAGATGGGATTTCACCGTGTTGCGCAGACGGGTCTTGAGCTCCTGGGCTCAAGCAATCCACCCACCTCCGCCTCCCAAAGTGCTGGGACTACAGGTGTGAGCCACCACGCTGAGCCTGGACTTAATTTTTAAAACTTGAAAACTTCGGAAGAACACCAAAAGATGCTCCCCAAATCAGTAATAATTGTACCCACTCACCTACCCAGAAATAATCACTATTGACAATTAGGGTACTCTGTGTGCATCTGTGTGTGCATTTATATTGGGAATTCTCCTCAAAGCTGCCATTCTGTGCGTCGTTATCTAGCCTACTTGTTACACCAAGCAATGCATGATGACTCTGTTGCCACCTTGATAAATGTTTCTACCGTGTGATTTTTAATGATTGCATAATTTCTTCTTGTTAGACAGTTTGTTTTTTAATATTATCCATATTGCTGCTTTGAACATCCTTGCACATTCATCTTTAGGCACATTTCTAATAATTCCTTGGGCTGTCTTTCTAGAGGTGGCATTGGCTCGGGGGAGAGGCGCAATTTTAAAGCTTCTGATTAACTGTTACCAGACTGCCCCTGGGAAGGAATTTGTTTTGTATATTCCATCCCACCAGCGTTTAACAGCACCTGACGCTCTTCATTTTTCTCCAGCCATGCCAACACTGGGTATTGTATTTCTTTTCCATTTTTGCCAGTCTGGTAGACAAAAAGGTATCTTGTTTTAATTTACATAACTTAAATAGTGAAGTTAAACTCTTTTTTTTTTTTTTCAAATTACAAAGCTACTTTTAATACTTTGGGGTGAGCGCCACAGGAATAAAAAACACTGGGAAGGGGTAACCTTCTCGTCCCTGGGAGTGACCCAGGAGGAGAGAGGCCACCTCATGGGGGAAGGAAGCATAAAAGGGACTTGCTGCAGACTCAGGGCAAAGGGAAGCCATCAGGGCTGGGACTTGTGGGCCCTGCAGGGGCCTGCATGGGCGTGGTGGGACTGGCTCCAGGCACTCAGGGGAAGGGCAAGAGGGTTGGACACGAAGCACAAAGCTACTTGGGTTCCTGCTTCTTCTCGTTTGCCTTTTCTGCTTCTGCTGCATGATCTCCGAGTCCCTCTGCTTGAGGGTGGCAGCGGAAAGCTGGTCATCTCGGTGCCGTCCATTAACCGAGGTGCACTCTGCTATTTCATACTCTTCTGGCGGGGAGCTCTCACTGGTTACCACAGGTCATGGTGATGGCAGCGGCTCCAACCTGCCTCCATTACATCCCCTCATTCAGTCCCACATTGCAGTGAAGTTAAACTCTTTTACATGTTTATTGCGTGTGTGTTCATGTATTTACGCGTATATATTTCGTGCATAACTGATTGATATCCTATGCCCATTTATCACAAGAGTTTTACATTTCAGTGTCATCAAATCTATCATTATTTTTCAGACGTCAGCTGAGTAGGTTTTTAGGAAATGGTTGATTCATTCACCTTGAATTCAGATGTTTCATCTGAGCTTGAATTAAATTGGAAGCCCATCACCTTTTCAACTGAGAATTGTCAGAAAGTGATGAGGCTCAGGGATATCAAGAGTCTGGGAGGAGACTAAATCCCATTAACGTAGCTATTCATGAACTGAGAAAATGATATGGATATAAACAGATATTCCTGATGGATCTCTTTGCTTCAGACATCGATCCCAGACAACAAAATGCTCCACTGCAAACCCAGTGGGGTTCATCTTGACTGAATATATTTATGACTCTGAGGATCTTGTTTTCCTTAAAGAAAAAAAAAGAATAAACAGACAAAACTTAAAAGAACATTTATAAAGCAATTTACTTAAATTATAACAGACTAAAAGCCAGGCTTTGAGGATAATTGAAGAATTGCATTAAAAAGGAATCAATATCTTTCTGGAATTTGTTCTGTCCTCATGAGTTGTTTTGCAAAGCGGTGGACAGCCTATCTGTCACTTTCTTGCAAATATCTTGTAGCATTATCCCCAAGGTCAAGATTTTATCCCTCTCTTTGAAGGTTTATGTTTTTTCTTTTCACACAGCCTTAACTCACCCAGACATTTAGAAGCAATGACAGTGGAGAGCAGGGACTTTAAAATGTCAGGTCTTTCTTCCAGCCTCTGAGATCCCGGCGTTCCCAGCATGGGAGCAAAGGTTTCCTTCTGCATCCTCACACTGAACCCTTGGAGAAGGTCAAACTCTTAAAGAAAAGAGGGTGGAAGGAATGAACAGTTGGTTTTTATATCTTTTTTAAAAAAACTTTTTCTTTAAATGTTCTTCTTTCCTTAAATACTCTCCTATCCAGCCGCAGGGTTTTAAAAACCTACTTCGTGAGGCCCAAATTAAAGGCACATTTAAATAGCATTAAAGAAAACCAGAAAAGGGGAGAAGACACCCACGTGCCCATCCTTCTAACTGGACATCATGCATTTCTCTGCCATCTCCCCTTTATCCCTGTGTATTCACATTTCCTCAGTTGTCGAATCACCTGCTTCCTTGCATTTCTGTTTTGACATATGTTGTCATGTTGTTTAATGATCGATCCTTATGTTGAGCTGCATTTCAGGGGTGGGGTCTTGGATGGGTTCACACCAATGCTCTGTGGTCCACTCGATTTACCCTGGGATGCAGCAGTTCAAGGAAGCGAGGTGGCTGCACAGAGCCGGAGCAGATGGGCCATGTCGTGGCATGGCTGTATCGCAGGTCCTGGCTCCCTGATGAGCACACAGATGTTGAGGATGCTACTGTGAAGCTACAGTTCTTTGAGAAACAGAATTCTTACCAAACCACTGCCCAGTTATGTCATCATTCCAAAATAATATAAGAATAACAATTTTTGGACTTTCATTTAGGAGAATGTTTACAAATGACATGTGTTCTTAGACCAAACTCAGTAGCTTCAGAGCCTTTCTATAGAGCAGAGGGAGAGAGGTGAGAGGAGAAAGCAGAATATTGCCCAGGCATCTCTAAAAAGGATCTCCATCTCCAGCTGCATAGAAAAGGTATCTAATTCTAGAAATGTGCTTAGATTTTAGTGTTTATTCACTTGGCAGTGGTTTTATTGAGCATCTACCATGTGAATGGTGTAGTTTAACACCCTCTTTAAACTTTACATATCTCATTTGCTTATTTGCTAATGCATTTATAATTAAGATTCTTACTTAAGTCAAAAGTAATTGAGTGAGTTAACCTGAAAAACACTTCATTAAAAAGGTAGAGGAATCAGAAGTGATCTTGGAAAGTGCGTGTGTGTGTGTGTGTGTGTGTGTGTGTGTGTGTGTGTGTGGTGCCTTTGATAGGAACAGTATATTGAAATTGAATTCTGAGCCCTCTGGCAACCAAGGCAAAAGGAGAAATTAATGGATTATTTCCATTCTACTAGAGAAATCATTGGTAACTTCAGGAGAGGTAAATTTCTTTATTGGTGTTCAATTGCAAGAAGAAAGCATCTTTCATTTCTTCACTGTCTCTTTATGTGGAATCTCTTACCATGTCCTATGTTTTCTACTTATTGAAACATCTCTGATCAAGCCAGAACAATTTCTTGCCTTCCTGGTCAACTGAGAAGGGTGTAGATAATAAAATAATCATTTGCATAAGTAAGTATGTTGAGATATGTACTTTCAGGGACAGAGCATCACGTGCAAAGGCCTGAAGTGGAAAAAAGCTTGGAGTACTTGATCCTGTAAGAAAGCTCAGGTGGCAGGGCAGGAGATGAGGCTGGCCAGGCACCAGGGCCAGGCACACAGGCCCAAGATGCACTGTGGAGAGTTTTATAGCAGAAGCAATGGGGAGAGTTTGGGGCAGGGAAGGGCCAGAGTCCACTTACGTTTTATAAGGATCCTCTGGTTGTTCTGCAGTGACTGGGCTGAGAGAGGAGGCTGGGAAGCTGTTGCAGTTAGTGGTCCCTGTAAGAGGTAATTAACACAGATAAAAATGGTGCAGATGGAAGGAGCTTGGAAGACAGAGTGCTAATTAGGGTTTTACTTTCTCATGACATTAAAATATGCTACTGGGGCAGAGTCCGCATCACCAATTTCTGTCCTTCCTCAAAGCAGGGCTAAATGGGAAGGGACTTTCCAGTCCATGTGGCTGGACCCAGCACCTGCTCCGGGTTCAAGACCCTAAAGGACTTTCTCGTTTACATCCTGTGAGGCCCACGTCCTTTTTAAAAACCCTCCCCTGTCTGTCTTGGGCCAAGGTGTAGGATTGGCCTGGTGTTTAAGGGGGTGTGAACCCCCTTAAACTGCTGGTGAGAGGGCAGTAGAGAGAAGCAGGGAGAGGGGCATGAATATGGAAAATTCAGGATCCAGGTCCCAGCCCTGCCTTTTGTCCTCTGTGACCGTGCATAGGCACTTCACCACCTAGAATGGCGTTCCTCATCTGTGCAGTGGGAAGAATAAAACATCACATCATCACTGTAATTTCGCTGTTACCAGTGCTACCCACTATTTGCCGAACACCTTCTGTGCGCCCTGCCCAGTGCAAGATGCTTTGTGCACATTTTCTGATTGGTCCTCATTCAGTTTACATGACAACTCCGTGAGCATAGGTGTTATGGCCCCTTTTAATAGGTGGGAACGCTGAGGCCAGAGAGGTTGAGTGACTTGTCTGAAGTCTCATAGCTAGGAAGGGGTTGAACGCTGTTTGAGAATGGCTTTCTAGCAACTGTACCTTCAGGGAAAACCCTCTGAGGGAGTCCGCACCCTAACACACCACCAGGTTACCCTTTTCATTTTGGTGTTTTGCAATGTTTTAGGGCCCAAGGTTTAGCCCCCAGATGATTGGAAGATAGAGCCAAGATTCGCCTAAACTGGGAGCTTTTTGGAACCTGTGGAAGAAAGTACGAAGGAGGGTGGATCTCTGCACCAGAGTGAGCACTGCTTTGGGAGAAGGACATTGCAAAGCCTCCACCCAGCCCCATCCACATTGTCAGGGGAATTCAGGTCCTCTGTAGGCCCAGATGGTGTAGTGCTTCCCCCTGCAGGTAGATACAGGAACTACAACAGGGATAAGGCATGCCCCAGGGGACACCCTGGCAAAGAAATGTGATTGATTGTCCATGAATAAAGACGCACTGCCTATGGCTTCAGGAATTCCATCTTTCTCTAGTTTAGGGAATTAGATGCATGTATACTCCAAGATGGCACATACAAGGATGTTCATCGCAGGTGATGTTGCTAGCAAAAAATGAGAAACAGCCTAAATGTCCATTGATAGGAGAATGAGAATTCGGTAGTGATGAGTCCCTTCTGGGGAATGGGATGGAGTGTGGGAAGAGGTGAGCTTTATGCCATAGAACTGGTAAGAAAAGATCTTCAAAATACATTTTTAGCGGAAAAAAATATGGAGCAGAAAATTTTCAGTTGTGAGTTGATTTATGTAATCCGATGATAAGCTCGTATATGTATATATATGTGTTTATAAAGTACGAGAGCAAGTCAGGAAGGACAGACATCAACACCTATCAGTCGTTACCAGGGTGGTGGGTTGAGACTTCCACTCTGGGTTCTGGGTACTGAGTTCTTTACAGGAATAATACCTTTTTTTTTTTTTTTTGGTATCTCTTACCTATGTTCCAGGTGCTAAACACTTTATATATGGATATATTAACTAATTTAATCATCAGAACTACCCTGTGAGATAGTACCTCTGTTATCTCTCTTTTTTTTTTTTTGCCTGGGAAGCTGGGGCACAGATCCATTAAGTAACTTGCCCAAGGTTACTGTTGGCAGATGGCAGAGCTAGGATGGAATTCCTACAGCCTAACTCCAGGGCTGTGGCTCTTAACCACGCTTTCTTCACTTGTCTCTCCAACTTTCATGTGTATCTAACGTGTCTATGCTCACATTAAGTGTGGTCTGCCTGACTACTGATCTGAAAGAGCACTGGTCTTTCTGTGTCCTAATTTGAACAGATTTCTGGGGGCTATCTGGCATATAGAATATTAAACATCTTGTTCAATGAACGAATGAATGGACGGTTGGCTAAATGAATGAGAAGGAGCAGGGAGAGGTTCTAAAGGAAACAGACCATGTCATGTGCCTCAAGGAACTTGTCTTGTAGTCTTAAAGACAAGATCACAAATGTGACTCAGAGCCTGTGGTATAGATGGCAGCACAATCACAGAAGCGTGCTGGATGCTCTTGGAGGAAAGAGTCAGCCACGATCTGAGAAGCGTTTCTGGAGGTCGTGGGAAAGGAACTGAGTGTTGAAGGCAGAGCAGATGTGAGGAAATGTGGATTAAAGAAGGATGTTTCTTAAAAAGAGGAAAGTTGGGGGACACATGTGTTTGTGTCCATATCGATTCGTGGTTTCGAGAATTCCTGGGGCCTGTGTTTGGGAGAAGGAGCTGGCAGACTCAGGAAGGGAATTGGCATGCGTGTAGTACCTACCGTGTGCTAGGTACTGTATTTGCAGTTTACAGTGTCTTAAATCTTTACAACAGTTGCTTTTAACTTTATTATGATTTTGAAATAGAATCTCACCATGTTGCCCAAGCTGGAATGCAGTGGCTCAATCATAGCTCACCATAGTCTCGATCTCTTAGGCTCAAGCAAACCTCCCACCTCAGCCTCCTGAGTAGCTAGGACTACAGATGCACACCATTATACCTGGATAATTTTAAATTTTTTTTGTAGAGGTGGGTCTCACCATGTTGTCCAGGCTGCTCTTGAACTCCTGGCCTCAAGAAATCCTCCTGCCTGTGTCCCCCAAAGTGCTGGGATTACAGGCCTGAGCTGCTATGCCCAGACAACAATTGGTATTTATATATTTATTTATTTAGAGACCGAGTCTCGCTCTAGCTCAGGCTGGAGTGTAGTGGTGCAGTCTTGGCTCACAGCAACGTCTACCTCCTGGGGTCAAGCAGTTCTTCTGTCTCAGCCTCCTGAGTAGCTGGGATTACAGGCACCCGCCACCATGCCTGGCTAAGTTTTTGTATTTTTAGTAGAGATGGGGTTTCACCATGTTGGCGAGGCTGATCTTGAACTCCTGACTTCAGGTGATCTGCCTGCCTTGGCCTCCCAAAGTGCTGGGATTACAGGCATGAGCTATTGCGCCTGACCAGCAATTGCTTTTTAAGTGTAGAAACAGGCACAGAGAATTTAGGTAATTTGCTCAGTGTCACACAGCAAGTCATCTGCAGAGCCAACACTGTTGTCCAGTGTGTCTGAACACACAAAGCCCCAGCTAGGCAAGGTGGGGCTGGGAAGAGCAGGCATGCATCATTTTTTCCTCCCTTCTGGGTCACTAACCTGGGTCTTAGACCAGCTCTCCTTCCTGTGGTTAAGTCTCTGTTTCTGAAAAGAGAAAACCTTGCCCTTTGAGGTCTGCACCCTGAAATAAGCTGGGTGACTCATCATTATATGTCCTTGCTTGAGACTTTTCTGGAACACCTCTGTTGCACATGCTTCTCAGCACAGTGATCTGATAGTCTTGTGACCTTGAGGTCCACCCCATGCTTGCCTTTGGTGCATGGTTTTGAACACAGAAGCGTATGCGTGTCTGCCGCGTTAATACATCCCATTAGTCCCCCTACACTGTGACCCTCTTCAGTCTCTTTCTCACTCCTCTGTTAAGCAGAGAATCATGTCAGCCTGGTCTATGAATTTGGGGTTTCAGAGTTGGCTCCAAAGAGCTGAGTGAGGCAAATTTGCCTCCTGAGAGCATTAATCCAAGTAGCAGGTTATTAAATTTGAAGACATACACATGTAATTTACATTTCCATAATCATAGCGTGCTGCCGGAATAGTCATCTAGTGATGGATAGTATCTTAGTCGTGCCAACTGCTGGGTCAGATCGAGATTTCTCTATGATCTGAGTTGGTGGAACGCCCCAGGGTCAAGTTTCACCAGTAAACACGTGATAACGAGCATGGGAACACAGCACTCTAATGACCATCCCTGCATGCGGTGGGCTCTCCCCGGATCTCGCAATTTTCCTTTTCAGCTGTAGCTCATTGAATTCCTCAGTGATAGGCATTGTGCTAATAGGGCTCCTCTAAGTAAAGAGAAAGGAGAATGGTGATCTTCATTTTGCAGGAGAGAAAACAGGAGAACAGAGAGGTTTGGTAACTTGTGTGAGGTGGCACAGCTAATAGGCCATTGATTCAGGAAGACTGGTGGATCCTGCGGAGCTGTCGTGGCTAGAGAGGGGTGTGGTTGATGGAGAGTCACCAACGATGTGCAGATGGATGTGTTGGATGTGAGTTACCACCTGCAGGCAGCTGCCTACAAAGAGCAAGGACACAGGCATGGCCTCGTTGGAGGGGCAGCCTTCTGGCCTTCAAGTCCTTTCAAAGTCTCCTGCTGCTGCTGATAGTGCTGAGTTGGAGTGTCCATCCTGCCATAATTGAGATGCTCCAATTGTCCTTCTGATGTTTCCTTAAACCCTGTGGAACCTCAGAGCCCCCAGGCTCTGGATCTGGTTCAGTGACGTGGTAGTAACACCAACCAGCACAGTTCAAGTGCTCACTGCTGGAATGGGAGAAACTGAGGACAGTTTTCCAGGTCCAGAAGTCAGGTACCTGGTAGGCAAAACCCTCAGCCTGCCTGGAGTCTATCCCTGGGTGTCCCAGAGCCCCTGATCTCTCTACTTTAATGACCTGTGACCACTATGAGAGCAAATACAGTCTTTCCTTCTAAATACAGCCCTGAATCAGAAAGACATAGAAGTTTAACTTGGGACAGGATCTTAGCAAACAGGTCCAACCTGCTCATTGCCAGAGGGCAAAACCAAGGCCTAGCAAGGGGAGAAGTAACCCTAGGACACCCACCAAGCTGGTGGCACAACAGGGACCTGCTGGGTCTCTGTCTTACAGGCTCAAGCTCTGCTGCCTAAGGCTGTGTGCTCTGTAGGCTGCTCTGGTGAGAGAAGTAAAATGAATGGTCTGGTGCACCTAACTGTGGGTGAGGACCTCGCAATCCCCCAGGTGGCCTGAGCCTCTGGGATCAAGGTAGCAATGGTGGGTGAGTTTGAAAGGCTAGTAGAGTGGCTACAGGGGAGAAAGCATTACCAGCTTTGTTAGGAAATAACTCTCCTGTTTAATGATGCCCTTTAAAATAAGCAAGCAATGGTTTGTAGAAATGGAGACAAGAAGGCAGTAGGAGCAGAGATCGTCCCCTTCCCCTTCCCTGCATGACCCACACACATTTTAGTGTCATTAAACAGCAATGGATGGAGCTGTTCCTGCAGGATTCTGATGGCCACTGCACCAAGGCCATATCCCAAGAGCCTGCGTAGATGTTGAAAGCTTCTCTCAGGAATCTTGTTTATCATCAGTTTTGCCAGAAATATAAAAAAGCAGTAGAGGATGATGATATTCTTGCTCTCCAAGACCCACAAAAAGCCCGTATTTATTCCCAAAGAATAGTCATTATCAGAGGTAGATGAATGGTCTACGCTTGAGTGTCTGGCTGAGTTTCTAATCTCAGAGTCCTGTGATGGGGAAACTGAGGTGCAGAGGGGAAGGAGGCCCAGGACTAGCCTCCTGCGTCCTGGGCTGTGCCTCTTGTACTCCTGAACCTTATGTGTCCCTTCCCATCTTGGGGCTTCAGGGTCCCCTTCTGTAAAATACCAGGGGTGGGCAGCCTGTGGGAGACTCAGTGACTTGGCCCAGGCCCTCTCCGGTGCTGGCTCTCCATGGTGTTCTCATCAAGGGCATTAACCTCCTCTCTGTTCTCAAGGTTGCTGCTGGCCTATTTATAGAACTGACCAAGAGGATTCTACTGTTGCCGGCGATAAAGAATACAAATGATGCTCTGCGCATTATTCTTTATTCTTTCCTTCACTTTTTTTTTTTAAACTCCTTGGTCAATGTTTTGCTACCGCATGGTTTTCGATCTCCATGCAGACATGCTAGGGGAGAGGGGAGTGGGCTCTGTCATTTGCTGAGCTCCTACTGTGTGGCCAAGAAGGCTCTGAACTTTACGCACATTGCCTCATTTAACCCGCGCTGCCCTGGGAGGTGGGCATTGTCCTTCTCTGCAGTTCACACGTGCTGCTTTGCAAGGGGAAGCAGCTGGCCCAAGGACTATCCACTGGCAAGCCGTGGAAGTGTGACTGGAATCCCATTTTCTCTGTCTCCACAGTCCACGTGTGATTTTTCCACTTTCACTCCTCTGTTCCTGACCCAAGCATAACCTTCCACACTGGATATGGGTGCAGGAGGATGCCTGTGGATGTTAATGGTTTCTTTTGGGGGCAATATTTACCTTCTTAATCGGGCAGTCTTTTTTCAGGACCTACTGTGTGCCAGATGATACTTAATCTCTCACCAGGCTGCAAGCATCATTGAGGACCTACTGTGCACCAGATGATGCCTTGTCTCTCACCAGGCATGTGTCATGAAGACCTTCTATGGACCTGGCTATGCTCTGCTCTTCACTACGTACAAGTTTCATGAGGACCTACTGTGTGCAGGACAATGCTATGGCTTTGTCACCAGGCCCAAGTGTCATAAGGACCTACTGTGTGCCAGGCGATACCTTGTCTCTCACGAGGCGTGTGTCATGAAAACCTATGGTGTACCAGGCAATGCCTTGTCTCTCTCGAGGCTCAAGTGTCATGAGGACCTACTGTGTGCCAGGCAGTGCCTTGTTCCTCACCAGGCGTAAGTGTCATGAGGACCTGATGTATACTGGGTGATGCCTTGTTTCTCACCAGGCTGCAGCCTGTTATGAGGATAGACCCACTTTGTTTCCTCTAGGCTTGGCGCACAGTAGGCATTTGGTCAGCCCTTGTTGAATGAATGCTGTGGTGTAGTGTTGCAGTCTGTCTAGGAAGGAGCAGAGAAGGAGGCAGGCCAGGTGGAACAGCACTGGAGCAGGGAGCTGTGCCCTCATGGAAGAGGGAGCAGGGGGCAGAGACGAGAGGAAGAGGAAAGAGGGGTTAGGAAGACAGGGGCCATGGAAGACGTGGTGGCCTCACAGGCTTCTGCTGATGCCTCCTGTGCCCTGAACCACTTTCCACTTTGCTCTGGGAGAAGCCCACTTGGTCTCAGGCTTTCTCCATCCCGCCTCTTCACCTTAGCAGGGATTTCATTTTCCCGACTGTTCCGCCAGGGGAGCCCTGGGGAATGCTAAAAGAATACTGTAAATCTTACCCTGCTCATCTTCACAAAAATCTTTTTTAAAAGCAGAATTTTGGAGAGACGCCATCCTCGTTATCCCTCCACTGGGGACTGGCATTTAGCTGTAGAATTGAGGGCCTGGGTGCCTCTTGGCTCACCCTTCCTATGCTGAGAGAGGCTCAAATGTCAGAGAGTTGCCTCTTCCTGCAGGCCTTGCCTAGCCAGGGCTCCCTCCTGTCTTTGAAAGCTCAGCCCAGGGTCTGGTTTGTCTGTTGAGAGTGCTGGGGAGTCGGTAGAGCTGTATGCGCAAATTGGGGCAAAGCTTGGGGGACACAGAGAGCTAAGTGTCCACCCCTCTTCTAAGGCACGTTATTTTTTTTTCTCCGATATTGAAAGCAATGTGACCTCATTGTGGAACATTTGGAAAATATTGAGAAACAGGAAGAGCAAAATAATAATCACCCATAATCCTCCCACCCAGAGAGAAGCACTGCTAGCATCTTGGCACATTACTTCTCAGTTTTGTTTCATTTTGTTTTTCCTGTATGATTTTTCTCTTAACATAACTGACATCATACTGTAAGACATGATTTATAGCCTTTTAACCCCACTTAACATTAAAATATATCACATTTCCATGGCATTACAACCTTTGTAAATAGGATTTCAATGGCAGCATAAAATTTCAGTGTGTGTGAATTCTGTCATTTATTCAAACAGCCAGATGGTGCTGCCATAACAAAATACCATAGACTGGGTGGCTTTAGCAATAGACATTTAATTTCTCACAGTTCTGGAGTCCAGAAGTCTGTGAAGAGGGCGTCATTGTTCTCAGGTTCTGGTGAGGAGCCACTTTCAGAGTTGAAAACTTCCATCTTCTCATTGAGTCCCCACATGGAAGAGAGACCAGAACTCTCTCTCTCTTCCTACAAAGCTACTGATCCCATCATGAGGTTCCCACCATCATGGCGTCATCTAACTCCAGTTACCCCCAAAGGCCTCATCTCCAAAGTACCATCACATTGAGGATAGGACTTTGGCATATGGATCTGGAGGGAAACACATCCAATCCCTAACACAGGCTGTGTTTATTATTAATCCTGGGTCAATATCTTCATCTCAGCTGCAGGCGCCTTGTGGTAAAGCAATATGGCAGACCTCAGATTCCACCCCAAGCTGTAGAGTTTGGGCTTACCTCTCCTCACGGTGGTTCCATCTGAAGACTGGGAAATGTACAATAAAGGTGGTGTTCCACACTCAGAATTAGTTGCTATAAAAAAGGAACTTCTTTTTTTTTTTAATCGATTTTTTTTTTTTTTTTGACATGGAGTCTCACTCTGTTGCCCAGGCTGGAGTGCAGTGGCACGATCTTGGCTCACTGCAACCTCCACCTCCCAGGTTCAAGCAGTTCTCTTGCCTCCGCCTGCCAAGTAGCTGGGATTATAGGTGCCTGCCACCATGCCCAGTTAAATTCTGTATTTTTAGTAGAGACAGGATTTTGCCATGTTGGCCAGGGTGGTTTTGAACTCCTGGTCTCAGGTGATCTGCCTGCCTCGGCCTCCCAAAGTGCTGGGATTACAGGCGTGAGCCACCATGCCCGGCTGAGAAAGGAACTTCTTACTCACTGTGTGGGCAGGCAGTTTCCCTCCATTTCTTCATCTGACAGATGAGATCCCCCTTCCTCTCTGCGATCCCCCTCCCCCACTGGAGTTCTTTAGGATTTCCTGAGATAAGGCATATCAGGTGCAGCGCAGAGTGGCCGACACATACAAGCCCTTTATAAATGTTAAGCATTGCTATTACCATTGCTTTTATTTGTCGATCCTCTTGCTTGGTGTTTTATCAGGGTCCCCAAGATGACAAGTCCCAGTGATTCTCTGGAAAGGCTAACAGGATTCAGCTTATGGTTGTACCTGTGGCTAGGGTTTACTATATCCAAAGGATACAGAGCAAAATGAGCATGGGGAAAAGGTGTGTTGGGCAGAGTCCAGAGGAGACCAGGCAAAGGCTTCCATGGGTCCCCTCCCTGTGAGTTCCACAGAACACACTAATTCCTCCAGCATCGAATGGTGACAAGGCTGTGGAATGTTGCCTATCAGGGGAGCTCGTTAGAGAGCACTCACAGTTTTTATTGGGGGCTGGTGACATAGACCCTGTCTGCTCGTCCCCAACTTCCAGACTCCCAGGAGGAAAGCAGGTTAAGCATAAACCACACTGTTTACACACCGTCTAAGCACATGAGCCACATTTCTCAATTAGGGAATGGTGGGACACTCCCCAAATCCAAGTTCCCAGATGCCAGCCAAAGGCCGGCCTTGCAAACAAGCCCTCATGAGGATAGCAAGCAATCTCAGGCCTGCGATGCCAACTCCTCTGCAGAGGTCTCCTATTATATCATATTTCTTGTATTTGGACCACTTCAGGATAGAGGTGGGACAGATGTTCTTGTTTTCATAGGATAAAATCGAGGGCTAGAGAAGGAAAGGGACTTCGGGGCTGGCCTCTTTTTCCACGTGGGGCTCCTGAGAAAAACCAAGGTCTGGACCAGGGGAGGGTGTTCCTCCACACTCCCGGCAACTCCCTTCTTCTAACCTGTGTGTCCCTCTCTCCCTAGGCTCTGAAGGGCTCCAAGAAACTGGTGCTGTCTGTGTACTCAGCAGGGCGCATCCCTGGGGGCTACGTCACCAACCACATCTACACCTGGGTGGACCCGCAGGGCCGCAGCATCTCCCCGCCCTCAGGCCTGCCCCAGCCCCACAGCGGTGCCCTGAGGCAGCAGGAGGGTGACCGGAGGAGCACCCTGCACCTCCTGCAAGGAGGGGATGAGAAAAAGGTGAGTGGGGTGGGGAAAGGAGGCCAGCCTCTCAGATGCCGTATTCTCCCTCCAAACCCAGAACAGCAAAGCTGCTTGGAGGCTGCAAGAAGAGGCTGGTTCTGTCCAGGCTCTGTCTTCCCTCAGAGTCCATACTGAAGGGTGGTGGTTTTTCTTTGCTTTTCTTTTTGACCTGTGTAGTATATGTTATGATACAGGCTAAGCTGCCACAATAAAAGTGCTCAAATACTGGGATTTATTTATTGATTGGTTTATTTATTTACTTGGAGACAGAGTCTCACTCTGTCACCCAGGCTGGAATGCAGTCGCACAATCTTGGCTCGATGCAACCTCTGCCTCCAGGGTTCAAGCAATTCTTATGCCTCATCCTCCCGAGTAGCTGGGATTACAGGTGTGCACCACCATGACTGGCTGAATACTGTGATTTCAATGAGAGTTTTTTTCTCTGTCATGTAACAGAATAGAGGAACAGTCTCATCTGGGGGACAGTTCTGCTCCAGGACTTATCCTGGGACCCGGACTCCCTTCACCTTCCATTCCCCAGGGTGTTGCCCCTTCTCGTGGTTGAAGCTGGGCCACATTAAGTCCCCTTTCTAGCTCCCAGGAAAGGGGAAGAGATTTCAAGATGACCAGACTTCCCACTGGCCTAGACCCAGGTGCATGGCCACACATAGCTGCCAGGACTGTGGCCAGGAGTGCTGCTCCACAGGGAATCTTGTGCAGTGTGGATCTTGGGCGTAAGTCACAGAAACCAGCTCTGGCCATTTTACAGAGCAGGGGTGTACTGGAAGGATAGGGGCAGTCCCGGAGTTGAAGCCGAGAATCTCAGGGTGCAGCCTGCAGGAGGGGGATGTCCAGCATTCCGTTCTCAGTGTCCTTCCCCTGAAGATTCTTAATGAGGGAGTACCTCACAGGCTGGCAGGGATGTCTGGGGACTTTGATTGACAAGACCACCAAGACTGTAGCCAGTGGGAGAGGGGTGGTTGTCCAAAGCACTGTGGGGTGTTCTAACTTGCAGAAAGGGGCAGGGATACCAATAGATGTCCCCTGTGGAGCCCTCCTTCTCCCAGACCTGGACTGTTCCTTGAAACACAGGAAGGCTGAAATGGTCCCTGATGTCCTACCCTTCTCTTTGGGTGGTGTTTGCATTGCACCCCTTGGTTACTCCTGGAACCAAGAACGAAGCTCCTGCAGGCAGCTCCCTGGTATGTAGGACCTTGACACTGACTGCCAGGAGACCACATGGCTTGGGGCTCTGGGCCAAGCGCCTTCCCTCTGGAGACTCTTTCTCAGCTCTCCTTTTCCTGTCGATAAGACTGTAACATTTATTTAATGTGTTTTGTGTTCTTTGCTCAAACGTCAATATGCAGGACGCGGCAGAGATCACAGTAGCTTCTATTGGAGGTGAGCGGCAGCAGGTAGCTTGTTGGTATGCACCACGGCAGCCCGGGCCGCATCGAGATTGCCGGGGCTGGGTGGGCTTGTACCCCCTCCCCACCAGGGAACTTGTTCTCTGACAATCTTGAGAGAATGCTGCCAGTGGTATTGAGTCATGGTCAAGGGCAGCTGTCTCGTGTTGGGCACAGAACTCGCTTTTTCTTTTTCTCAGTCCCTTTCCTGTGCAGGGCATGGGGTGAGTGGAGCTTATCATTGATGGAGAGCCCTTGCGTGCCCAGCCCTGTGCTCACGGTGTCTTCCTGAGTCCTCCTCGCAGCCACACTGGGGGCAGGTGTCGCCATCCCCATTTTACAGATGAGGAACCTGAGGCTCAGTACTGTGGCAACCATGACCCAGCCAGCAAGTCTCCCAGTGTTTGCTGAGCACCTGGGTGCCTGACGATGTTATGGGAGGCGAGAATAGAGCAGTGGCCAAGGGTGCTGGGGCCCTGCTCTTGGGAAGCATCTAGCGTTTGGAGGTGGTGGGAAGAGCGAGACAATAATCCCGAAATGAGCACCAGTGAGCAAGATAAGTGAGACAGTGCAAACTGATGGGAGGAAGTGAAACCAGGAGCCGGGCAAGAGAGTGCCAGGGAGGGAGGGGCTGTTCTGGATGAGGCGGTCAGGGAGGACTTCTCTGAGGAGATGTCTTCTGAGCTGAGACCTAGAGAGCGAGAAGGAGCTGCAGTGTGCCTTTCAGGGACTGAAAATCCCAAGCAGCAAGGACAGCATGTGCAAAGGCCCTGAAATAAGATTGAGGCCAGCGTCTGCAAGGATTGGGCAGATGGGAGTGTGGGGATTAGGTAAGGTGCCTCAGGGAGTCTTAGAGTAACTCATATAAGAATGTGGGGCTGGGCACAGTGGCTCACGCCTGTAATCCCAGCTCTTTGGGAGGCAGAGGCAGGAGGATTGCTTGAGCCCAGGAGTTTGAGATCAGCCTGGGTAACATAGTGAGACCCTGTCTCTACAAGTAATTAAAAAAAAAAAACTAACAGGGTGTGATGGCATGTGTCTTTAGTCCCAGCTACTTGGGAGGCCATGATGGGAGGATCATCTGAGTGCAGGAGGTCCACTGAGCTGTAATTGCCCCACTGTACTCTAGCCTGAGCAATAGAGTGAGCTCCTGTCTCAAGAATAAAATAATGCAGAGGTGAATCATACTCCGGGGAGGACCTAGATACCAAAGGAGGCAGGAGACACCCTGAACCATCCCAGAGAAAGGCCGTCCCAGATTCCACAGCCCCAGACTGGTGCATCTACCTTCCTCCATGTTCCTCCTCTTCCTGACGCAGCGTGGAAACCCCATTTCCTTATTGGGAAGGGGCGTGGGCTGATGTTTCTGGATTCCTGGCTGCCGGATCCTGGGTAAGGTACCTGGTGGAGTCTGATTCTCTTCTCTCCAGCAGCCTGGTCCCATCTTCTGATAGTCCAAAAAGCCACGACTGGAGTCTTGGGCTCATTACCATAACCTCCGCCGAGGAGGGACACCTCTCAGAAAGTGGGTTCTCGGGCAATAGTGACATAAACACACATGTAGCCAAGTTACCCCTGAAAATCCTTATGCCGTCCCCTGGAGCTGGTTATAGTTTTATAGCCCTTTTCAGGAGTGTCCTTCTCTGTGTTGTGGTATGAGACCTGTCCCATGAGGCCGAAGACAAAGTGCAGAGGGAAGAACAGATGTAGTGCTCAGGGAATCAGGCGTGGCTGCTCTTAAATCACAGTCAAATCCTCAGAAGTGAACGGGGCAGGGTGCAGAGCGCTCACTGAATGGCTTCCCATTTTGTTCTAACCCGCAGCCTCTATAGCTCTCATAAACTAGAATTGATTTGTCATGGGGGGCTAAGTAGGATAGTGTCAGTGTGGCAGGGATGGTAAGACCTTGGGTCCCAGGCTGCCTGGGTTCAAACCTTGGTTCTGCCTCTTGCTTTTAATTTTTTTGGATATATATACCCCAAAGTGGAATTGCTGGAGCATCTGGTAGTTGTGTTTTTAATTTTTGGAGGAACCACCCTACTATTTTCCCTATTGTCTGCACCATGTTACATTCCCACCAACAGTGCACCAGGGTTCCTCTTCCTCCACATCCTGGCCAGCACCTGTTGTTCTGTTGTTTTGTTAGTAGCTGTCCTCGTGGGTGTGAGGCAACATGAGTTTTTTCCTGATCTGTCTTCACTTTGGGCCTTTATGTGATGCCTTAGCAATGTGCTGACGGTGCTGAAGGTCACAGCAGGGACATGGTGGTGTTCGGGGGCAAGGTCAGTTCTGCCTCTTTTTAAGTTCTTGATCCTAACCATTCCCCTATTTCACGTCCCAACCAGTGTGAGGAGGCAGGTTTGTGGAACAGGACTTGTTCTGGCACATTACATAAGGTATAAATGTGATACATGCCCTCTGAAAGGGACAGGGAGAGTGCTGTGGTGTGCAGAGAAGGGAGGCTCTGCACACCAGAGAAATCGGGGAAGGCTTCCTGGAGGAGGCAGCATTTTAGGTTTGGACATGTGGCAGTGGAAGGGAAGGGTGACCCAGACAGAGGGAACAGTGTGACAATGTCCAGAGGTTAGAGAGAGCAAGACGGGTCCTAAGTGATTCCTTTGGCTGTGAAACAAGGTTGGAGAAGTAGAATGGAGTTAGCTCCCGCAGGCTGAGATGCTGGGCTGGGAATGTGTGTGGGTGGGGGACACTTTTTTTTTCTGCAGACAACGGAGACTTGCTGGGCATTCTCTTAGCTGGTGAGGGAAGAAGGGCAAAATCAATTTCAGGTATACAAAGACCTTTAGCAAGACCATGAAAAAGAAGGTGTGCAAAGCTCGTTTTCAAGAGAGGTGAGAGTGGCTAAGTAAAAACACAAAGAACTTCTGGAGCCAGTAATGATGTTTCTTGTTTTAGTCAAGATGAACTTCAAGGGTGGAAAATGAACCTTGGGAGAAGGTTCCAGTACGCTGCTAGCATTCCCTCCTGTGTGCATATTCAGGATGAGATTTTTCCTGAGTTGAGTGGGGTGAACTCATTTCTTTGAAATGGCTTGAAATGAAGGATAGTTTGAATCAGCTTACAGGACTAGGGGTGGCAGGAGAGAAGGAAAGAAGACCCAGAGGAGGAGGCTGCATCAGGATGGGAGAGCGAGTGTGTTGCCGTGGACTCTTTGGGGTGGAGGGAATAAGCATGCTGTTTCTAGACCCTCCTCCGAGGCAGGTGCCTTCCCTTCTCCTCTGTGCCTCCTACAGGCTTGACTATCCAGTGTGAGCTGCAGGACTGATCGCCTGTTCTTGGGTTCTGACTGTGAACGTGTCATGGGGCCCTTGCAGAGCATCCAGCAGAAACTCACAGATGGGCTTTCAGAAGGCGGCCTGCATCTGAAAGAGATGGGGTTGTTAATGTGGTGATGAACCAGTATCCAGAGTGATGAAAGCACAGCTTCCCAGGGGTTTATCTCTTCACTGCAGTTTTCAGATTTCACGGTGGTTTTGTAGAATCATTTGACTGGTAGGCCAGTCCTATAAAACACTTACAGATAGTGTCATTCCTCCCGTTTTCCAGATAAGAAAATGGAGGTCTGGAGAGCCTGCATGAATTATCCCAGCTCATACAACTAGAGAGTGGCTGGGACAGGTGAGGCTCACACCTCAGGCTTATGCCTGGTCCCTTCAGTGTCCCCTGGCTCTGGCTCTTTGGGTCCAGCCCTCGCACAGCCACAATGCTGGCTCAGCTCCCCCCAGGAGACACAGCAGAGCCTGCCTGCCCCACAGCACCAGTCACCTTGGTCAGCATCTGGAATCTGCTCGGGGGAATGATGCGGGCAGGAACAGCTATTTGTAGAATGCAGATGCCCCTCTCACCCCTTCCTGGTCATTTGCCCACGAGCTTTATTGAGAACCTCCTAAGTCTTATTCCACTGCAGTGTCCCTGTCCCACGGCCCCCTCCTCTGCAGTGAGCAGTTAGACCCAGCTGCAGCAGAAGCAGCCGCTCCGCCAAGCTCATATGTCTCCAGCAGCCACAGAAACAAGATGGGACCTGCCCTTCGACTCAGGCTGCTACAACCCTAGAATACAAGGAGCAGGGGCTTTGGGCTCAGCAGCACTGGGTTTGAAGCTTGTTTTTCAAACTTCCTGACTGTATGACCTTGGACAAGCCACTTAACCTTGGATGAGTCACTTAAGCTTCCCCATCCATGATTGGAGGATGGTCACGCCAGCCATGTGAGGCTGTTTCAAGGATTAGTAATCAAGGCTCATAAGCACAGAGCACAGTGCCTGGACATAGTAATGAATTCCAGCAATAACCATCAGTTACTGAATGCCGACTAGGTACTAGTCTTTTCCCCCAAAATATGTACCGAGTACCTATAATGGGCCTGCTGTGCATACTGGGGATACAGCAATGAACAGACAAAGAATAGACAACACCTTGGCCACCGTCAAGGGCTGACGCTCTAGTGTGTTGTGGGGGGACCGTGAGGGGCATTAAAAGAAACAATATACAGTCTATGGTAAAATGAGGGAGAACCAAGCAAGGAAAGGGCATGGGAGGGTGGTGTATGCGTCGGGCAGTGTTAGAGAAGGGGCAGGGAAGGCCTAACTAAGAAGGTGACAAAAGAAAGGGTCTCGAGCTGATGAGGAAGTGATCGTACATGGATCCATCCTGTCTGAGGCGGCTGGAGCCCTCAGGCAGATGAACAGGGCCTCTTGAGGAGCAGCAGCGAGACCTATGGGATTACAGAGGAGCGAGGCAGCAGGCACGGGCAACCAGGCGGAGTCTGGGGACTTTGCTCTGAGTGAGTTGGATGCCATGGCGCAGCTTTGAGCAGAGGAGGGACCTGGTGCATATGAGGTTCCAGCCAGATTGTCCAGGCTACTGTCCATGGCAGGAGCAAGGGTGGAAGTGGGGAGCCCACGCATCCTCATCCTCACAACAGCCCTGGACAGTGCTATCAGTTAAGGGTACTTTTGGCTGCAGATCACAGAAAGCCTGTATTACAGGAGCACACACATTCTGGTGTTCACTGTTCTCTTCTGAAGTGTAGGGCTGGGCAGCCCCAGCTCTGGTTTGCCAGGGAGTGAGCCCCTCCTTCCTCCTGTTGTTGACTCTTGCCTTGGGCTCATTGCTTCACAGCTGCAAGATGGCAGCCACTGCTCCTGCCATCACAGTCTCTCACAACTGTGCTCAAAGCAGAGTGGGTGGAGGGAGCAGGAGGGCCTTCTCTTCCTGTGTTCCTGTCTTTTCAGAGTGGAGAATCTTACCCAGAATCCCATAGCAGACATCCTCTTGGCCAAAACTGGCCCAGAACTACCTACATCCATTCCAGTCCCTGGTAGAGGAGAATGGGTAGCCTAGACTGGTGTCATCTCCTGGAGCTGCTCCAGTTGCCTCCTGGACATAGTTGAGGCTCCATGCAAGGCAGGAAGAGGGAGGGCTGCTGGCTTGGCCACGGGCAGTGCTGGCTCCAGGCAGGTTGCACAATTCTCATTTTATAGACTGGGCAACTGAAGATCCGAGAAGCAACAGGGCTTATCCCAAGGGTGCCCAAGAGTGAGGGGCAGAACCAGGACTTGAACTCCGGCCCATGAGAGGCAGTGTGGTGCATTGGTTAAATGCCCAGGCACTGCAGGCAGGCCAAGCGGCTGGGTATGTGAATCTTAGCCCCATCATTTCACCCCTCAGAGTTGAGCCTCAGTTTCCTCATCTGGGAAGTGGGGATAACAACAAACCCATAGAGGAGGAATGAGCATTCAATGAGGTAATGCATGTAAAGTGCTGAGCTCTGTGTCTGGGACATAGGAAACACTCAGTACATTTAGTGACCCACTTCGTGAGTTATTGTTCTATTAATATTATTAGCAGTAGTGTTATTTTCACTGGGCCAGGCCACCTCTCACAGCGTTGTTTGCTTTCCCATAGATGAACTCCGACTCATGCCAAATGCTGGTTGAATTTTCAGCAGGTGATTGAGGCAGATTACCCTGTGCCTGATAGAACTGTTATTACAGTTCCATGATAAAGACTCATTTTATTCCGATGTAAAGAATTTATGGGGAGGTGGCAGAGAGGTGGGGAGGTTTGTTTTCATCCTTAGTGTTCAGAGTGGGCTGCTGCAGACACAGGCTGCCATCTGCGTGTTCCTGGGCTTCGCTGCAAAGACGCCCAAGCTCCTCTCCCCTCTCTCCCTACCGGGATCTTCTTGTCCTGGAGCTGGAAGGGCCCCGGGGTGGGCGTGGCGGTGGGCTACCTCTAACCCAAGGAGCTGGGCTAGATCCTGGGTGTGTAGACCCCAAGCCGGCCTGGCTTGTTCCAAGTCCTTAAGGTGCAGCATGGAGGAAGGGGCTCTGCCAGGCGTGGCAGGAGTGGGGATCAAGGCAGGAGCTGCCTACTGTGTCCTCAGCCAGCCTCTCTGTTTGGTCCCTGATCTGAACCCCACCTTCCTCCTACATCACCACCATCATAAGACACACCACTTCTCATGGGAGAGCTCTAGAAAGTCGCCCCTCTCCTGTTCCCTGTTTCCGGGAGTCTTCCTGCAGTCCACATTGGAGCCTGTCACTGTCCTGCTCATAGCCCAGCGTCTTAGCCTGAGTTGTGGCACCCTCACCAGTGAGGCGAATCTCAACCATTTTCCCCATTCTCCTGCCACACTCCGGCCATACAGGACCCGTGTGGTGACTCCAGGGGGCTGCGCACTGTCCTGTGTGTGGGCTTAGCACATGCCATTGCTTCTGGAATGGCATCTTCCCTCTTCTGTCTCTGGCTGCCCCCCTACCCTGCCCCAGCCTTTAAGGCTCAGTGGTCACATTTCTGGGGAGCTCTGCCTTTGGCTGGGCTGCTGGGAATAGACTCTGAGACCAAGATTTACCTGAAAAAGGTTTATAGGAGTATCCCCAAGTCTGAAGATGTCTACCTCCTCCTCTCTGGAACTTGTGAGTAGAACCTTATATAGCAAAAGGTATGCTGCAGATGTGAGTAAGTGATGGTCTTGACGTGGGGGATTGTCTGGGTGGGCCCCGTGTCATCACAAGGGTCCTTGTAAGATGGCATCAGGAAGTCAGAGAAAGGGAGACGTGATGGTAAAAGCAGAGAGCAACTGATTGGAAGATGCCGTGCTGCCAACCTTGGAGATAGAGGATGGGGCTGTGAACCAAGGAATGCAGGTGGCCCCTAGAAGCTGGAAGAGGCAAGGAAGTGGGTTCTCCTCTGGAGCCTCTAGGAGGAATGTGGTCCTTTTGGCACACTTTACACTTCCAACCTCCCGAACTGTCAGATAACAAATCTGTGTTGCTCTTAGGCTGTGACTGTGGTGATTTGTTACAGTGGCAGCAGTAGCTACAGTGGCTGCGACTGTTTCCTAACAGGACTTACCATGTGTGCAACAGAACCAACAGTAGCTAATACTTATTGAGCATCTACTAGGGGTCAGAGAGTAGCCACATGCTCTCACTTGTCTCTTAATTTGATCCTCTTCATGGTAACCTTATAAGACAGGCGGATAAATTATTGTCATCCTCATTTTCAGGTGAGGAGGCTGAGGCACAGAGAGGTTAAGTAACTTGCTCAAGGTCACACATCTGTGCCCTCCCCTGGGAAGTTGGGACTTGAGTATCTTCTTCACCACCTCTTCTCAAGGTGGTTGAAAAATTTAATGAGATAACACATTTAAAGGGCACAGAACACTTGATAACTCTTAGATGAATAACTTCCAAAATAGAAATCTGGTTTGGATGGCTTTCCCTAATGAAATGTGCTCTTCCCTGGTGCCTGAAGGTCCCCCACTGCTCCCTGTCCCGTGGGCAGTCACATTGTCCTCTCTTTGGATCACTTACCTGTCACTGTGTGTCTTGTCCCTGGGCTAGGTTTCAGCTATTCTGGTCTCCTGCCTTCTTTTCCATGAATCCCCCTTTCACACCCGAGATACACTTAACCTGCACGTTCCTGCAGCTTCCCTCATGGATTAGGAACCATTCTAGAATCTGCCCGCAGCCACCCCTGCCTGTGCTCGCGAGCCCCACCCTGTCCTCCAGCACCTGCTCTGGCCACTGCGATTCACCTCCTCCCGGATGGAGCTTGCTCTCCTGAGCACTGACATGAGCCGTCCCATGTCCCTGGAATGTTCCATTTCCCCTTCCCCCACTGGCTGACTCTCGCTCACCCTCCCATCTTATCAGAGACGCCACTTTCTCCAGGAAGCACCCCCCATGCCAGTCAGGACCATTGCCCCTTCTCTGTACCCACGTGATCCTTGAGCAGCTTTGTCACGCGCTGCTCACATTGTACCGTGAAGGCCTGTCGACTGTACCACTAGACTGCAGGCCCCTCACGAGCAGGACTGTGTCTGTCTCATCTCCAAGCCCCAGCACTGGGACTGCATTTAGTGCATGCACCCTGTGTATGTAGAGCCAGGGACCATCATGGTCCCTCAGGATGGATGGCCGAGCAGAAGACCCCCGGGGAGACAGCAGACGTCAGGAGAAATAGACGCCCTAGGTGATAGGAGACCCCTGGGGAGGCAGGAGACCTCAGGAGAAATAGGAGACCCCTGAGGTGACAGGAGACCCCTGAGGTGATGGGAGACCCCTGGGGAGGCAGGAGACACCTGAGGTGATGGGAGACCCCTGGGGTGACAGGAGACCCCTGAGGTGATGGGAGACCCCTGGGGAGGTGGGAGACCCCTGAGGTGACAGGAGACCCCTGGGGAGGCAGGAGACCCCTGAGGAGGCAGGAGACCCCTGGGGAGACAGGAGACCCCTGAGGTGACAGGAGACCCCTGGGGTGACAGGAGACCCTTGAGGTGGCAGGAGATCCCTGGGGTGAGAGAAGACCCCTGGGGTGACAGGAGACCTCTGGGGAAGCAGGGTGGTGGCTGCCCTGAGCCTGGCCTGAACCTTGATCCTGAGGAGGGAAGATGGAGCCTCATTGAGACCCCAGGGCGCAAACAGTCACCCCCTGACTAAAGCCTCAGGTGAACATGGCCACTGTGGCATGAAGAACATGAGAGAAATGTCTAAGTAGTCTCGGGTGTTGGCCCTGAGGGGATCCCGGAGGCCACCTCTCTCAGCACCTTCCCCCCACTGCACTTGGAACTGTGACCAAGAGGGGGTGAGGGGCTTCCTCAAGGTCACCCATCAAGTCAGAGGCAGAGCTGGGGCAGGAACTGGAATGTTCTAGGGTATCTTCCAGGCCTTGGCCTGGGCCTCCTTGCCACCCGGATAAGATGTGCTCTTCAGAGTACGAGAGGGGCCTCTGCAGCCTGAAGGTATGAGTCCCCCAGTCCCTCTAATGTTCTCCTCTCCCTCTGACAGGTGAACCTGGTGCTGGGGGATGGCCGGTCCCTGGGCCTCACGATCCGTGGGGGAGCTGAGTACGGCCTTGGCATTTACATCACTGGCGTGGACCCAGGCTCTGAAGCAGAAGGCAGCGGGCTCAAGGTGAGGGGAGGGCCCGAGGGAGGGAAAGCTCTGTGCATGGAGCTGTTTGCTGCTGATTTTAAATAGATCTCCAGCAGAGCAATCAGCACCCCACCTTGAGGACTGGTCCCAGCTGGGGAGCCCTCCCTGGCTGCTGTACCTCTAAATTCACAGCTCACAGCAGCAGCAGGGTGGCCGCCTACGCGGTGTGGGCAGCAGGCCAGCCCGAACTTGTTGTGCTGCTGTTTTGCAAACACTGCTGATGGCCTGTGATGGCCCTGACTTCAGGGTTTGTTAGGACATGTGGAGAGGGAAGAGGAGAGAAAGTGATGGGCTGGGTTGGGGGTGCCCTGGGCAGCTTCAGGCCTGGCATTCAATCCGGACAACCAGCAGTTATCGAAATGATATTACTAACCCCATTTTAAAGAGGACTAACTGTGTGCCCAGTGTTTGTGATCCACTTTACACATGCCATCTAGTTGACTCCTCACCCTACCCTGAGGGGTAGGGTATTACTACCCACATTTTCCAGTTGGGGAAACTAAGACATACAGAGGTTAAACTGACCTGTCCAAGGCCACACAACTGGTGGGTTGCAGAGCAGACTTTGAACTTAGGCCGTCTGAATTTCAAAGCCCTCACTTAGCACCCTGCAGGGCAGCCTGGGAACTCGCTCAGAGAGACAAGACTCTGCTCAGAACGCTGGACCCAGGACACTAATCACCAAATTAAAGAGTACCATGTGTTTGGGCTAAATCCTGATGCCAGGGATGCCACAGCAGCGGTGATGTGGAGTGGTGACCATGGCACAGGTGGCCTTTGAGCCAGGCCATGGGGATTGTGAGAGAGAGGGATGGGTAAAGGGGAAGGATGGGAGTGGCTGGCCGAAGGACCACACGTGTCTGACTGTTGGTGACTGACTAGATGGATACCTAGTCTGTGTGCAAAGCCAGGGGAACGAAGCACATGATGAGGTTGTGTCTTTGTAACAAAGGGCCTTCCTTGCCTGCCCTGGTATCAGGAGATTTCATTTTCCACACAGACAAGAAGAAAAGGTCATATGTGGCCACCAAGTCACGTCATGGCAGACAGGCTAGACTACAGAGACGATATGTCCGTCAGGTTCTCTTAGGAAACAGGCATTGTGGGAAGAGCTCTGGGTTTGCAGTAGGGAAGACTGGGTTCAAGTCCCAGTTTTGTTGCTTTTGCTTACGTAGCTGTGTGACCCTGGAGAGTCCCTCCACCTGTCTGGGCTTCCCTTTCCTGTATAATACTAAGTAAGCCCTCACCAGACACTGAACCTGCTCGCATCTTGATCTGTGACTTCCCAGCCTCCAAAACTGCGAGACATAAATTTCTGTTGTTTATAAACTGCCCAGTCTATGGTACTTTGTTATAGCAGCCCAAAGGGACAGACAGACATCATCATCATCATCATCATTGTGGACATAATCATTAACATCTACCTTGTCTCCCCTTTCCCAGTTACTCTTCCAAGTGCTTTACATCATTAACTTGTTTAACCTTGCTTCCCTTTACTACATAATAATAATAGGTAACATTCCTTTCTCAGGGTTATTGCAAGCTCAAATGAGGAATTCTTATTAATTATTATAGCAAACATTGCCATAGATTGTGTTCCTCCAAAATTCATGCATTGAAATCCTTACCCACAAGCTGATAGTATTAGGAGGTGGGGCCTTTGGGAGGTGATTAGATCATGAGGGCGGAGCCCCATGAATGGGATTAGTGCCCTTATAAAAGAGGCTCCAAGAGCTGCTTCGCCCCTTCCGCCATGTAAGGATACAGCAAGAAGGCAGTCTGTGAACCAGGAAGTGGGCCCTCACCAGACACCAAACCTGCTGGCGTCTTGATCTTGGACTCCAACCTCCAAAACTGTGAGATGTAAATTCCTGTTGCTTGTAAGCCACCCGGTCTATGGTACTTTGTTATAGCAGCCCGGATTGACTCAGACAAACATCATTATCATCACTGTTATAGACATGGTAATTTACATGGAGTATGTGTCTTCTTTCCCAGGTGCTCTTCCAAGTGCCTTACGTCGTTAACTTGTCTAACCTCATGATACTCCCGTGAAAGTAGGTTCTGTTGTGAGCACCATTTTATTTTTTATTTTTGCGGGTACATAGTAGGTGTGTACATTTGTGGGGTACATAAGATGTTTAGACACAGGCGTGAGTGTGTAATAATCACATCGTGGAGAATGGGGTATCCATCCCCTCAAATGTTTACCCTTTGGTGAGCACCATTTTACAGGCTCAGTAGGTGAGACTCGGAGAGTTGCACAGCCTATGAGAGGGAAAGCCAGGATTCCCATCCAGGAATGAGGAGTCTGATTCTAGACCTGTGCCAGCCAGATAGGTAGGAGATGTTCCACAGTGTCAGCCAGGTCTAGTTGATTTTGAAACGTGTTGGATCTAGGTGCTTGCTTTGCTTTTAGCAGGTAGGAGTGATGCTTTGTTGGGACTCCAGGGGGAAATAATCTGATAATATTCTGTATGGAATTTTTGTTTAATAAATTTATGTTGGAATAATTTTAGATGTAGTGAAAAGTTGCCGAGAGTTCCTGTTTATCCTTCACCCAGCTTCCTCTAATGTTTACATTATGTATAGCCGTGGTATATTTGTCAAGACCGAAAAACTAACATCCGTATAATATTGTTAAACAAACTACAGGTGTTATTCACAGTTTCTCCACTCATGTCTTTTTTCTGTTCCAGGATCCAGTCTAATCCAGCATACCACGCTGCTTTTAGTCTTTATGAAGTTTAACTGCCATTTATTTTCCCCAAACACTTACAGATTAGAGGCAGTTTCTAAACACAGAGTAAAGCTTTTGAAGAAGTGGAGGAGACTGGGGAGAAGGAAAATGGGGCCAGAGGAAAAGAGATGAAGCGGGATGAGTGATTCCCCAGAACGCCTGCTGCATGGGGCTTCAGACCCAGCTACAGGCAGGATGCAGACTTGGCTCTGAGCTTCCTGGCAGCCAACACAGAGAGTGAAGCAGGTCACCTAGTTATTCTTCCTTCTGAGGCCTCAGAACAGTTTTCCTCTGGTCCGTCTTTGAGAGGATGTTGTGTGGTGCCATAGTGTCCTTGGTGACATAAATGTATGAACAGTTTACATTACCTTGTTAGCGGTGAGTACCCTCTGATTAAAACCACGTTAAGAGAAAGGGAGAGAGGGAGCATTCCAGAGAGACGACATGTTAGGTCTTGGCCTGAGAGCACTGAGCATCTTGCCCTCTCTCTCTGATTCCTGGTGGGTGGCGTCTTTTATTATCATGTTACCCTTTCATTGAGGAGTTGCTGTGTCACATACTGCGCTGAAAACTTCTTATTCATTATCACATAATTTTTGCAATGATATATTTTAAAAAAGAATGTTCTTCTTGCCAATTTATAAATAATAGATTTAGGAGCAATGTTAAGCAACTTGTCCAAGGCCACCCAGCTAAGTGCTAGAGCTGAGATTTTAACTCACGCCAGCAAACTCCAAGTCCACGTTCTTAACTACTGTGGTATAGTGCCTCTCAGTCCTCGGTTTACAGCTGAAGAAACCAAGACTTATAGACTTAAACTGAGTTGCCCAAGATCAAATTCTTTCTGTTATCAGAGCTGTTATTTAAACCAAGACCTGACAGAGCCTGGGGTTGCCTTGTGCAGGGAAGGACAGAAGCCCTGGGGCCTCCACTGACCAGCTGTGTGAAGGTGGGCGTGTCCTTCCCCTCCCTGGGCCTCCATCTCCCTGCTTGGACACTTGGGCGAGGTGATCTCTGAGGACTTCCCTGGATCTGTACATTTGCCTGGCCTGAAAAGTTGCAGAGAGTTCTTTTTACATAGAGCAAACATTTTGAATGAATAGAGGATATTGGGGAGAAGGAAAATGGGGGACAGGGAAAGAGATGAAGCCTCGATGAGTGATATTCCAGAACACCCTGCTCTGTGGGGCTGCAGACCCAGCTACAGGCAGGACACAGACTTGGCTCTGAGCTTCCTAGCAGCCAGCACAAAGAGGGTGCCCAGACACCAGGAATGTACTCCTCTCTGTTTCACCTATAGTTTTCATGTTCACAAAGAGATGCCAAAACCAGTAACCAGCTGATAGATCCCTCTTTTGTGTGGAAGGATGTGGACATTCCGTATAGGCTAGTGTCTGTGGTTGTCTCTTGCTTTTCCTCTTCCTGTTTTGTCTGTGAGTATATATCCTTGTGAGTCCTATAAACTAACACTGTAGTTTGCAGCTTCTGAGCTGAGCAAGACGGACACAGTCTCTGACCTCCTCAGCTTATATTCTAGTAAGAAAAATAAAAACAAATTACAGAACTGTATATTTAGTTACAATTGTGATAATACCAAGATGGCAAAGCACGTGGAACCAATTGAGTGTATGCCCAGGAAGACCAACCCTGGTCTTTGGATATCTGGGAAGGCTTCCTGGAGGAGGAAGCATTTCAGTTGAAATTTAAAAGAGAACAAAACTAATTATGTGAAAGAGGAAGTGAGAATTCCAGGCAGAAAGAACAGCAAATGCCAAGTCCCCAAAGTGGAAAGAAGTGTTCCAGTGTGCAGACGAAGGCCCGTGTGGCTGAACGTGGAAAGCCAAGTGGGGAGAAGATGTCTGGCGATGCTGCTGAGGAAATAGCCCGATCGCACAGGAGATGTAATTCACCCAAGACTGTGCAGCTGTGAAAAGGCGATGATCAAGATCTGCAGTTATTAATGTGGAAGGATGTCTGTGGGCTATTATTAAATGGGAAACACGGGCTGCAAAACCACATAGCTAACAGGATTTCATCTGTATTCTATATGAATGCAAAAATATGCATAGAAAAACATCTATGCTGGACACACACCACAGTGTCAACAGTGGTTATCTCAGGTGGTAAGATAAGGGATGATTTCCACTTTTTTCTTTATGTCCTTAGGCGACGTCTGAATGGAGCAAGTATTCCTTTATAATCTTAGAAACAGCAACAATAAAGCGATTTCCATTCGGAAACAAGGCAAAGAAAAAATATTCCGTAGAAGTTTCCACTCACTTTCGTTTGCTTCTCAGTTGCAGGCAATCAAAGGCTTTATTTGCTCATAAAATGCCTGCCTTCAGTAAAGTCCTTTCTACCTTCAATCCCCTCCGCAGTAAAGCATTTCATGTTCCTGCCGTTCATTGTACTTTCCCCTCCAAGGCCCCTTGGATATGCTAACACCTGCCTACACTCACTTGGGCATCCAGGACTGATTAATTCTGTTTATTGCCAATGCACTTTCAGTGGAATTAGGCATATTGAAATGGAAGAAAGGGGCTTGGCTACGTGGGCAGTGGAGCCAAGAAAAGGGCTTTATTTGTAAATAGGGCTCCTTGCTGCTGTGCAGAGCTTCCCTTGAGAGAAAATGTGCCTTTCGCTTTGCTTCCAGCTGCTCAGCCCACTTAGCTCCTGAGGGCCTGGTTTGAGTCTGGGGTTGGGGGGTGTCAGGATGGTACTGCCCTAGGTGGAGAAACACTTGGGGGGTCAGGCAGGTTCCCAGCATTTGCCCTGGGGAGGCCCCACGGAACTTGGCACCTTCCCACCCCCCCAGTGGGGGCTAACACCCCTTTGAGAGTTTATCCAAAGGGATCTCTCTTATTCCTTTGCACCTGCCCCCCAGCTTCAAACCCCACCAAAGAATGGACCACAAAACCTCCTTTGTTCCTTTAAGGACAACTGAGATTGACTGGCATTTGAAGTTAATCATAATGATAGCAGTTGCCATTTATTAACCAGTTATTATGAATCAGGCACTGTACTCAACACGTTAAATACACTTTTATTTCATCCTCCCGGTAGCCCTGTGGTGGACGTTAATAACATCATTTAATACATGAACAACTGAGGCTCAGAGAGGTGCAGTAGCTTCCTGGGGATTACACAGGGATCTAGTACCTGGCCTTTTAAGGCCCTCCAAAGGTCATACGCTTTGCTCTGCCACCTTCCTAGTATCCTAACTTAATCAAATATCAAAAGGCTGCAAGGAGAGGAAATAAAGGACATTGAGTCTTCTTAGAAAACACCAAGCTTCCCAAGCCCAGTGTGGTTCCCGGATCTTGCCTGGCCCACGGCCTCCACACCTGAGTTTCCCTAGGGGTGGGAGCACATTTCATTTCTGCTCATGGGGGCCAGCTGCCATCCTGGCTGAGGCTCCTTGGAACAGGATCTCTGTTCCCATGAATGTCCCATTCTTGGGGTCACTGCTATGCAGACCCATCGAGTGTCTGGTGCAGAAACAATGTTTCAGTGACTGTGGGGATGACCTGCTGCCCTACAGGTCTACCACGGGTGCTGGGCTTTGCCGGGAGCCTGACCATGTCGACTTCATTGGTGAAGCCAACAGAGCTGGGACTGCTTCCTCCATGTACTGGCTTCTGCCAGGGTCTATTCTCCCCACCCACCCTCTCTGTACTGAGTCTCTGGACAGCACCCCCGTGCTAAGTGCGCATCAAACAGCAGGTGATCTCTATGTGTCATCTCTCTCTACCCAGCTCTAGGAGGTAGGAACTCTTTATTTACGTGAAATCTCACTCTGTTGCCCAGGCTGGAGTGCAGTGGTGTGGTCTTGGTTCACTGCAACCTCCGCCTCCCAGGTTCAAGCAATTCTCCTGCCTCAGCCTCCTGAGTAGCTGGGATCACAGGTGCCTGCTACCACGCCCAACTAATCTTTTTTTTTTTTTTTTTTTTTTTTTTTTTTTTTTTTTTGTATTTTTAGTAGAAACAGGATTTCACCATGTTGGCCAGGCTGGTCTCAAACTCGAGACCTCAAGTGATCCGCCCGCCTCGGCCTCCCAAAGTGCTGGGATTACAGTTGTGAGCCACCGTGCCTGGCTGAAACTCTTAACCCATCTATAAATTGGGAGCACTTGTTTAATGAATGTCTCTTCTCCCAGATCATGGCTACATGAGGTAAAGAATGAATGTTGTTTACACATCCTATCCCCTGCCCAAGACAGCACCTGGCACACAGTAGGTATCTGGGAAATTATTCTCATCTTGAAGAAGTGACTGTGGAGAAGGCAGGCCCTGAGCCAGGTGTCTCTGACTCCAAAGCTCCTATCTTGAGCACTACTTCCTTTGCATCCTGGCCTGAACACAGAACAGAGCAGGCATATTTGTTTGAGAAGAGTGAGTGGTTTTCCCAGTCGTCTGGGTTGTGAGTGGTTGTCTCTCAGAGATGCTTGCCTTTAGGCTAAAGGAAGCTGAGTAGCAGCCTGGCCCACAGTGAGGTTTGCTCATCACAGGTACTCTCTGGACATTAGGTGCCATCTTCAGCTTTTCCCTGATGGAGAGCAGATGGCGGGAATCAGTCTACACTCACAGATCTCAGCTGCCAACCCTCCATTTTACACATGGGGATGCTGAGGGCCAGAAGGAAGGAAAGGACTGGCTGACAGAAGAGCCCAGAGCTCTGGGCCCCCAACATAGAGCTCCGTTGCCGTGAGGCGGTTTGGCTTTGTCTGCTCATTCCGTCCTGATGCTTCTGCTGGGAGGCGAGAGCAAGCCCGACAGACTTCCCACGACTGCTTCCTGTTTGTCCATGGAGGAAGGGGTATGGTTACTGTGTTTGTTTTGCATTGCTATAAAGGAAGACCTGAGGCTGGGTAACTTATAAAGAAAAGAGGTTTATCTTGGCTCACAGTTCTGCAGGCTGTACAAAGAGCATGGTGCTGGCATCTGCTTCTGGTGAGGCCTCAGGAAGCTTTTACTCATGGCAGATGGTGAAACGGGAGCAGGTGTGTCACAAGGTGAGCGAGGGAGTAAGAGAGGTCCCAGGCTTTTTTAAACAACCAGCTCTCACATGAACTAATAGAGCGAGAACTCACTCATTACCTCTAGGAGCGCACCAAGCCCTTCATTAAGGGTCCACCCCTGTGACCCAAACATCTGCCAGTAGGCCCCACCTCCAACATTGGGGGTCACATTTCAACATGAGATTTGGAGGGGACTAACATCCGAACTACATCAGTTACTATATAATATTTGTTTAATAAGGATCATATAAATGTATTTCATTCTGTGATTATGCCTGATTTTATGGCAGTCCTAATGAAGGTGACAAAAATAATGTCTTAATATTTATGTAATTCCTGACAGTTAAAAGAAATCTCACATAATAAAGGCACCTTACAAGCAACTCTCTGCCTTTCAATTCCACAGCTTGGATGGATGGACCAATTTCTTGAAAGACACAAACTACTAACGCTCCAGAAAGAAAAATAGATAACCTATAGATATCCTATATACTATATGTCCAAAAAATGGAGTTTATAGTTAAAATCATCCCCCCCAAAAAAACTCAAGCCCAGACACTTTCATGAATGACTTCCCAACTTATTTTATGAAGCCAGCATTATATAATACTAAGACTAGATACATTATAAGAAAAGGAAACCCAGACCACTATCTTTCATGAACACAAATGGAAATATCCTCCACAAAACATTAGCAAATCAAATCCAGCAATCTCTATAAGGGATAATTTATCACAACCAAGACTGTTTTATACAAGGAATGCAAGGCTATTTCAACATTTGAAAATCAATATAATTAACAGATTTAAAGAGAAAAGCCACATGATCAGAAAAATACTTTTAAAAAAATGCAACATCCCTTCATGATACTCTCTAAACAAACTAGGAATCAAATCTGATGAAGAGTATCCACAGAAAACCCACAGCTAACATATTTCATGGTGAAAAATTAATGCTTTCCTTTAAGATAGAAATAAGGCAAAATTTTTCTCTCAACTCTTCTACTCAGTATCATACTAGACGTTGTAGTCAGTGCAATAAGTCAATAAAAAGAAAAGGCATACAGATCCAAAAAGAAGAAATAAAACTCTGACCATCTGCATAGAAAATTTCAAAGACTCTGCAATAAACCTCCCAGAACTAATAAATGAGTTTAGCAAAGTCAAAATATACGAAAGTCAACATACAAAAATCAATTCTACCTCTGGCAATGAACAACTGGAATCCAAAGTTAATAAAAACAATACCATTTATAATAGTGCTGAAAGTACTTAGGTATACATAGCTAACAAAATATGTGTAGTTTCTGCATGCTGACAATTACAGAACAGAAAAAAAAACTAAATAAATGGAGAGATCTGTGTTCATTGATTGGAAGACTGAATAGTATGAAGATGTTAAATCTTCTAATTTGATCTAGATTCAACACAATTCCAATTCCAATCCCAGGAAGCTTTTTTTTTTTTTTTTTTTTTTTAAAGATATTTACAAGCTGATTGTAATTTTTTTTATGGAAATACAGAGAAACCAGAGGAGCCAAAACAATTCTGAAATAAGAACAAATTGGAGGACTCTGTACCTGACTTCCAGACTTACTGTAAAGCTACAGTAAAGAAGATAGGGCAGTGTCAATGAAAGACTGGGTACATAGATCAGTGGAACAGAATAGAGTCCAGAAATAAACCCACACAAATACACCCAAGTGCAAAGGCAATTCACTGGAGAAAGGGTGGTCCTTTCAGCAGATGGTGCTAGAACAATTGGCTGTCTATGTGCAGACAAATGAACCTCAATCTCACACTTTATTTGAAAACTCAAAATAAATCATAGACTAAAATGTGAGATGCAAGACTTTAATACTGTTAGAGGAATATATAATATAAAATCTATGTGACCTTCGGTTAGACAAAACATGGCCAATAAAAGAAAAGATTGAAAAAATAGACTTTATTAAAATGAAAAATTCTTGCTCTGCAAAAGATACTTTTTTTTTTTTTTTTTTTTTTTTTTTGAGACAGGGTCTCACTCCCGTTGCCCAGGCTGGAGTGCCCTGGTTAGATCTTGGCTCACTGCAGCCTCTACTTCCAAAGCTCAGGTGATCCACTTCAGCCTCTCAAGTAGCCGGGACTATAGGCATGCACCATCATGCCTGAAAAGATACTTTGAAGAGAATACAAAGACAAGCCACAGAATGAAAATATTTTCCCGCCAGGCATCGTGGCTCATGCCCGTAATCCCAGCACTTTTGGAGACAGATTGCTTGAGCCCAGGAGTTCAAGACTAGCCTGGGCAACATGACAAAACTCTTTCTATACAAAAAATACAAAACAATTAGCCACATACGGTGGTGCATGCCTGTAGTCCCAGGTACTAGGAAGGGTGAGGTGAGAGAATACCTTGAGCCCAGGAGGTCAAGGCTCCAGTGAGCTATGATCATGCCACTGCATTCCAGCTGGGGCAACAGAGCACGACGCTGTCTCAAAAAGAAAAAAAAAAAAAAGAAAAAATATTTTCCAATCACATTTCTAACAAAGAACTTGAAAAGATGCTCCTCAACTTGTGATGGTGTTATGTCTCAATAAACCTATAGTAAGTTGAAAATGTTGTAAATCAAAAATGCATTTAATACACCTAATCTATCAGACAACACCTCTGAGCCTAGCCTGCCTTAAATCAGAACACTTACATTAGTCTAGAGTTGGGAAAAATCATCTAACACAAAGCCTATTTCATAATGAAGTATTGAATGTCCCATATAATTTATTGAATACTATATTAAAAGTGAAAAACAGAATGGTCGTATGGGTACTTGAAGTATGGTTTCTATTGAATGCATGACGTTGAAAAATCGTAAGTTGACCTGTCATAAGTCAGAGACTGTCTGTATTGAGAATGTGTAAAAAGCTCTAAAACAAAAATCTCCAAATGGGCAAAAGATCCAGGAAACTTTTGTGTTGGGATTGCAGTGGTGGACGCATAACTCTGCATTTGTCAGATTCATTGAGCTGTATATCACAGTGTGACTGTATATAAATTTGTAAAACTCAACCAGGATGTGTATGGGAGGGCGCACGTGTGGGGCAGGGGGAGGAAGGTAGAATGCAGACTGAGACGAATGAAGACAGCAGAACTGTTACAAATGATTTCCATAACCACACTGCAAGGGGATGGAGAAGAAAGGAACTGACCTAAGTAGCTGGGAAACATTGGTTCAACTGATCTTACAAGACAGAAACCAAGAAGAGTCATATACAAACACTGTACTTAAGTTGGGAATTTATCCCCCCTCAAAAGTATATGGGTTAGGGGCCAGGTGTGGTGGCTTACGTCTGTAATCCCAGCACTTTGGGAGGCTGAGGTGGGTGAATCACTTGAGGTTGGGAGTTTAAGACCAGCCTGATCCACATGAGGAGACCCTGTCTCTACTAAAAATACAAAAAAAAATTAGCTGGGTGTGGTGGCATACATCTGTAGTGTCAGCTACTCGGAGGCTCAGGCAGGAGAATCGCTTGAACGTGGGAGGTGGAGGTTGCAGTGAGCTGAGATCGCGTCACTGCACTCTAGCCTGGGTGACAGAGCAAGACTCTGTCTCAAAAAAAAAAAAAAAAAAAGTATATGGATTAGGAGTTCTGAAATGACTTTGTTTCACCTAGAATTGAGAAAGTATGTAACTATGTTTTAGGTCATTTCTTACTCTGGGAAAAGTTACAAGTAAGGAAAGGGGAAAGATAGAATGAACCATTTGACACTGGGATTCGAATCAGCCCTATCAGTGTGGACTCATTTGCCAAAAGGAAAAAATACTGTGTTGTGTATATACACGGAGATGAACAGATACAGAAATAGATGCAGATACAGATATGTGTGCATGCATGAGTCACTATACGTATTTATTGTTCCTCTATCCATTGAGAAGGAACTGTAGACTGGGAGACCCTAATAAAAATGGGTACACCTAGCACCTGGATCTTGGTTTCTAAATACTGTTCTTCAAATAAAAGGAACCAGGCTCTTTGTAGGAGTGGTGGATTCCAGGTCTAGGGCAGGGAAAACAGACAAGGTGAACCTGGGATTTCTGGTGCCAGAAAGTAAAGACATGCTATAAAGTAAACAAACAAATAAGCATATCAAATGCGCACAGAAGCCAACATGAAAGCACTCCCTATAGGCAAAGGAGAATAAAATAAGCATCCATGAGGCCATACTAATGTCATTACGTAATTAACTGAATAAATAGATAAATGAGGGAGAAGAGACAATTCTTCCTTAAGGAAGAATGGAAATTTTCCTTTCTCATTAATAAACGTAAAAGGAACATGGGAATAGAAAATCACCCTTAGAACATTAGGTTTTGGTAATCATTTCTGTGGGCAAGAGTCACAAGTAGATGCTAAAAAGTAGGCATGAGTTGTCCAGGCGTGGGGGCTCATGCCTGTAATCCCGGCAGTTTGGGAGGCTGAGGCAGGTGGATCACTTGAGATCAGGAGTTTGAAACCAGCCTGGCCAACATGGTGAACCCCTGTCTCTACTAAAAATACAAAAGTTAGCCAGGCATGGTGGCAGGCGCCTGTAATCCCAGCTACTCGGGAGGTTGAGGCAGGAGGATCGCTTGAACCCGGGAGGCAGAGGTTGCAGTGAGCCAAGATGGTGCCACTGCACTCCAGCCTGGGCAACAAAGCCAGACTGCGTCTCAAAAAAAAAAAAAAAAAAAAAAAAAAGAAAAAAAGAAAGAAAGAAAGAAAGAAAGAAAGAAAGAAAGAAAGAAAGAAAGAAAGAAAGAAAGAAAGAAAGAAAGAAAGAAAGAAAGAAAGAAAGAAAGAAAGAAAGAAAGAAAGAAAGGTGGGCATGAGTTTAAGCAGAAAAGGATTTTCTGCGTGTGGTTGCAAAATATCTCTGTCACTGTACTTCATAATTATACAGGGAAAATAGTAAGTTTACAGTGGCGGATTCTGGCAGTCACCCTTAGCAGAGCGTAATACACATTTGTTTTAAATCTTTACTGTGTTTTCCAATTGCAAAAATAATACTTGCTAGTTGTATAAAAGAGAAACAATTTACCAGGGATGTGACAGCTGTCAGCAGGTGGCATGTCCTTCCAGATCTCTTTTGGTCTGACCTGCTGTACACAGTGACTTGGGATCCTTCTCGTTTGTTCTGTTCCTTTTATGATTCGACCAGCAAGTTCTTAGATAGTTGCTTCCCTTCTTCTTCAAAACCTGACATCTCTAATTTATAAGATTTTGACTAAGTTGTTGCCATTTTAGAGTATTGAGATGGGCCTCCTCAAAAGTAGAAGCACAGAAATGTAGCAAACGTGTCTTTTTGCGGGCCTGGTGTTATCATTTTTTCCTATTGTGATTCCACATCTATAATATTATCCCTTCTGCTGTCAGAGAAGAAAATGCAGGAAGGAGAAACTACAAAATATCTCCTGAGCATGCTTGTGTTTTCATTTTCCTTGAGCAGCGGGGTTTGGAGAGGGCTGTTTGATGGTGGCAGACGGGGTGGCCCTGTCCCTCCCTGGGTGCCCCAGGGCCCAGTGAGTCTTTCCTGTTGTTGGAGCACTGCAGGCACTTTGGTGGGCACCAGATGCTGGCAACCCATGGACAGAGCGAGCACCAGCACCTAGATTTGTGTCTGCATCTCTCTGCATGCAAATTACGTTGAATGGGGAGGGTGGGAGTGGGAGACAGAAGGCGGCAAAGAATCCTGGTGCTCCAGGTGTTGTGCTGGTGAGAGAAATGGTGGCAGCCAGTCTCCACTGAGTGATTATTCTAGGCTGGGCACCCTGCTGAGCACTTTTTATGTTCCACCATAATGAATCCCTAAACAGTCTCCGTGGTAGGCGCCATACCGTCCTTCACTGAAAGATGAGTAAACTGAAGCTCAGAGAGGGCAACGCTTGCCCAAGGTCACACAACAAGGAGGTAATGGAGCCGGGATGGGGATCTGGCTCTGGAACCTCCCTTGTTAGCCCTATAGCCCTGAATTTGCATGATGGAAACTCAGGCTGACACCCCTTGGCAGCCAGGCAGCCAGCTCTCCCCACTTCTGCCCAGTTCTCTGCCGTCAGCTTGTTGGCGACACCTGCCCCGATGTTTCTGCACACTCTGCTTTTAGATTTGGAATCTGGAGGATTCTTCTGGCCATTCAGGATGTGTTTAAGTAAAAGCATCGTGAAAATGGCAGAAGATACAGCAGCATGCGGGTAGTGGTGATAACAGGAAACAGTAATGATACATTTTTTAATTTTAATTTTTATTCTTTACCTTTCCTATGTTGCTGAGGAAATAGTAATGACAGAAATAAGTCATTAGGGCAGAGCAGTCTTCTAGTTATTTCTAACATTGCAGGAATAACAACAGCAATTGCCAGCATTTGGGGAGTCCGCCCACTGTCCCACCATGGTGCTTAGTGAGTGCTGTGCCTGTAGTGAGTCATTTAATCCTCCCAGCATCCCTGCAAGGAGGCGCTGGTATTATCCCTATTTTGGAGATGGGCAGCCAAAGCCCAGAGAGGTTAAGTAACTTGCCCAAGGTCACACAGTTAATAGGAAGAAGAGCTGGGATTCAAACCCAAGGAGGTCTAGCACTTAGTCACAGAAGTCCCATTCTCATCTCTTCCCTCTCCTCAAACCTTCTCTGGTGAACCCCAGAGGCTCTTACAGAACTTAGACAGGTCATCTCTTTGTGAAGTGGTTCTCAGGCAGACTGGGGGAGGGACACAGGGCAGGGCCTTCCCCTGTAGGCAGCTTGAATTTACTGCTTTGTGAAAATGAGGGAGGAGCGAATGGTCTTTACTTGGGGTTTTCCTGTGTGTGTGGTGTGTGTGTTCATGCGCACACCCCCCCACAGTGATATTTCTGATGTCTCCATAATAACAGTGCCACAAAAGCAACTATTTATTGATGATTCGCTACGGGCCCAGCCCTGTCCAGGCGATTCCTCGGAGTCATCTTGCTCCGTCCTCTTGGCAGCCCCAGGAGGATCTCCTGAGTTTCATCATGCCCATTTCACTGATAAAGAACGCGAGACTCAACGAGATTAAGCAGCTTGCCCCAAAACATATTTTTAGTTGGCAGAGAAGCTGCGATTCAAAGGCAGGGCTCCCCAAGGCCATGTGCCTCACCTCTGTGCTGATGCCAACAGGGATAGCTGAGCACAAAGTCACAGTGCCTCGGACTGGCAAAGGACTTTCTGTTTTACCTTGGGGGCGTTTTGCCCATGTTTCTCTGACCCCGAATCCAGTGCTTTTCCCATTCCCAAGGGCAGCAAGTCATCGGTCTCTTGCATGCCGATACCATTTCTTTAGTACACCTGTACACGTTTGTACCTGTGCGGTTGCAGCCGGGCTCTGCAAGAAGGCATAGTTAGCTAATGCTAAGAGTCACTTAGTGCTGTGTCTGCCATGGGGCAGAAAAGGGGGACCTGTGGCCCAGATGATTCAATATCTGTCATTCCCACATGAGAGCATGGGCATAGCTTAACTTTTTAAAATTATTTAATTAAGAATGTATGACTAAAGCTGTATCTCAGCAAAAAGTAGTTTTTTTGGGGGAAAACTAGTAATAATGACAATAGCAGCTACTTCTGACACTGTGTGCTAGAGGTGGTGATGACATTCCCCGGTGGTGTTGCATGGTATGTAAAACCTGTCTTGTCACTTTATCACCCTGAGACTCGGTTTCGTCATTTATAGAGCTGGGGTAATAATACCTCTTGGAACGTGGTGAAGATGTAGCCAGAGAATCTCTAGCAAGCACTTGATGCAGATAAAAGTATTTTTTTTTAATTAGCTTTAAAAATTATTTCTGATTTTCAGTATAACCCTGTAAGGTAATCGCATGAGTCTTGCTTGAGGCTCAGAAGGTGGATGTGATTTGCCCAAGGCCACTTGCCAGGAAGGGGCTGGCCAAGGTTGCAGGCTTGGCTCTGTCCTCTAACAGTAGGTCAGGGCAGTTTCACAGTGGGGCCTGCCTCCCAGGCTAGGGGACAATCTTGCATTGTCCCTCTGGGGTGGAATAAACTCGAGGCTGATCCTGCCTGTCCCTCTCTGGCACTCCAGCGCTGGCCCCACACAGCCCCTGCTTTCGAGGACTCATGGCAGAGCAGCAGCCTCTCCAGTGCCTGGTTGTTTTGGGGCCTCGAAAATCCCCAGGCTTTTTCAGCGGAAGCTGGGATGACAATTTCCTTGTCCTTGCTGAGGTCCAGCTCAGATAACTGGGCTTTGCCTCCCAACCAGCACCTTTTGCTGGAGTGGGTTTTTTCTAATGAGCCATGCCCTTCGGACTGCCTATCCCTGAGGTGCAGTGGCCACCTCTCCCTCCTGGGCGGGGGTCCACAAGTCCTAAGCCTCAGAGTTGGCTCTTGCTTCCCTTTGTGGAGACTGTAGAGGAGCCGTGCTTCCCAGGCTGCTGCAGATTCCAGATTCTGATAATACTACTACTAATAGTACCACCTATACCCTAGGTACTATATTGTCAAGACAACATGAGCTATTGCACATAAAGCCCCTAGCCCAGTGCCTGGCATGTGATAACCAAAGGAAAAAAAAGAAAAAGGTAGCTATAATTGTCTAAGCAATTTGCTTGTGGCAAGACTGATCTGCAGTTACATCTGCGATGCTCAGATAGCTGATGAATTGACACTGATGATGAACGTCTTTCCCAAGGAGCCAGAAGGTGATTTATTTCCCAAGAACCTGCCACAGGCTGAGTGATTGCTGTAGCCTCTGCCCCCCACCCACTTCCGGCTGTGCCACCTTCTCAGTCCTTCCTTACAATATTCTTTTAGTTGGATTTTTGAAATGGCCTCTCTGAATGAGTGTTTAATCAATTGCAGAAGTTCAAGATGCTTAGTCCTCCGGCCTGGTCTTTACAGCGGCCCTTGCTAGGGTGGTGATTGCTCCAAGGCAGGCTGCTGCCAAAAAGACTTAATTTCTCTGGGCAGGCCCATTAGAGCAGAGCTCACTTGCAGCTTGGCCACAGGAAAAGCTGAGATTATTTGTTCGTGTGCTCAGGGTCCCTGTGAACCATTCTATCCACTAGAGAGAGGCTGCTAGCTGGGGATGGCTGTGGGCTTTCCTTGTCATCTCATTCCCAAGTGGCTGAGCAAAGGTCCTGGAATGGGGTAGAGGCTTGAAGAGCTGACTGGTTCTGGGAATGTCATTGGTTGCCCTTCTAGCTTTACATGTGGTCATGCCGAATTAAATGCCTGCTCGTGGGGACATGTGGTTTCCTGAATCTGAGGTCAGCACGGTCCCCTCTTTCATAAGGGAAATGATTACCAGTGAGCATTTCTTCAGCCTCTGCTGTGGGGTAGAACACATGTGAAGGGCTTTGGGAGAGGTAGATAACTATATGGGGCAGTGCTTAGGCACTTGACCATGCATACAGATTCCCAAGGGACCTTTTCCAGTGCCAATTATGATTCAGCAAATGTGGTTCTTGTGGCTGCATGACCACCGCAGGACTTAGGGATGTACAGTAACCACGAGTTATGCTCCCAGGTACTGTGGGTGAGGAAGTGACAAGGCACAGCAGGGGTGGCATATCTCTGCTCTGTGATGTCTGCAGCCACATCTGGAACACTCAATATGTGGGTGCTGGAATCATCTGGAAGCCTGTTTCCTCCTGTGCCTGGAAGTTGATGTTGGCTATGGGCTGGAGGCCCCAGTGCTTCCTGCATGGGCCTCTCCCTGTCATCTTTCCACAGTGCTAGTTTGGGCTGCTTCTAAGCATGGTGGCTTAGGGGGGCTTTCCAGGGGATGGGTGCTGGGAGAGAGGTGGGTGGAGGCTGTGTTCTTTTGGTGGCGCAGTTTCAGAAGGCATAGAGTATCCCTCAGCTGGGCTCTCTTGTTTAAAGCTGTCACAAGCCCATGCAGGTTCAAGGGGGAGGAGGGACTAGGCCCTTCTTCCTATGTGAGTGTCCTAGGGCTGCTATACCAAATGACCACACACTGGGTGGCTTAGAACAACAGAAGTGTATTCAGTTATGGGGGCCAGAAGTCCAAAATCAAGGTGGCAGCAGGATCACACTCATCCCTCCAACCGCTCTTCCAGTTTTTGCTGGTTCCTGGTGGTCTTTGGCTCATGGCAGTGTCACTCCAGCCTCTGCCCCGTCTTCGTGTGGTCTTCCCTGCATGTCTCTTTGTGACTCAAATCTCCCTCTCCATTCTCTTATACGGACAGAAGGCATTGAATTTAGACTCCTCCCTAAATCCAAGATGATCTCTCTTTGAGATCCTTAACTTAAAAACACCTGCAAAGACCCCATTTCCAAATTAGGCCATATTCACAGGTACTGGGGCTTAGAACTGGGACATATTTTTGGGGGAACACAATTTGACCTACTCTTTATGACGGGGTGACAGGGCCCTAGGGGGCACATGAAACTCGGAATATTACCGTGGCCATTTTTGGAAAAGTACATTCTGCCTCAGTGGATTTGGAATGGAGCCTGAGAGTTTGCGTTTCTCACAGGCTCCTAGCTTTTTCTGATAGTACTCATGTCATCTTAGCAGCTATAACAGAGTGCCTGAGATTGGGCAGTTTAAAATGCATATAAATTTATTAGCTCACAGTTCTGAAGGCTAGGGGAGAGAGAGAGAGATAAAGTGTGTGAGAGAGAAAGTGAGTGACAGAGAGAGAGAGAGAAAGAAAGAAATGTGGAAAGGTGGAGTCCTTGTGGCCTAATCACCTTTTAAGGATCCGATCTCTTAATACTGCATGAGTTTTAGTGGAGGACACAGCACAGTTGGTCCATGGACAGCGCATGGGGTCCTGCTTTCAAATTACTGACAGTCTAGTGAGGAAGAGAGAGGAGGAAATAGCAAACTGTAATAAAGTTAGACCCGTAAGAAGCACCATGCTTTTAATAGGAGTACTACCTGATAATTGGATAACAATAACATCTACGATGTACAGGCAGTATTCTGGGCACTTTGTATATATCAGTCCTTTTACCCTCACAGCAACCTTATGGTAAGGGTGCTTATCCCTTGTTTACCGATGTGAGGCTCAGAGAGGTTAAATGATTTACCCAAGATGACACAGCCAGGGCGTGGTGGAGCCAGGCAGGCTGCTTCTGAGTCCCTGTGGCCACTGCACGGCCCTTCCTGTGCGGGGACCTCAGGTGGAAGCAGTCAGTCCAGGTGAGGGGGGCTGGTTGTGGCTGCAGAGAGGAAGCGGATCTCGAGCTGGTGGCTTCGCTTGGTTAGCAGGTTCTTGCTGAGCCTCTCTATGTGCCTGACATGCAAGCATGAGCCAGAAAACACATGATTTTTGCCCTTGTAAAGAGTGCTGTCTGGTCGAGGTGTTGAATGTGGAAGATTATGCCAGGCAGAGAAATGAAGGAAGAGCTCTTCCAGGAAGAATTAGCAGGAGCACAGACACAGAGGCATGGGGGTCAGGGACGGGCAGGCGGGCTGAGGGGGACTGAGGGGCTGACAGAGAGGAGAGGTGGGGAGGGAGGGGGAAGGCGTAGGGGAGGAGACATGCTCCAATAACTTTTCCAAGAGCTCCCTGCTGGCTAGATGCACCTAGGGATGCACGTGACACTAGGAGTGAGTGAGGGTATTCATTCCAAAGTCAAGGAGCTGTAGGTTAAGGCAGATGGGAAGAGGCCAGAGCTTTCAAAGTTTGGGATGTCCAGGGAACTGAGTGGTGCTGTGCACTAGAACTTTTGGCCCAAAAACCTCAAAGGGTTTAAGCCAAACCCTTTGTTTTTAGTTTTATTTTTCCAGCTACTAAAGTAATAAGTTCAATACATAATACACACACAAACACATGCAGAAAGTAGGACCCAGACATCCTGCCTCCTAAAGCCAGCCTTTATTACCATCGTTTGGTTTTCGAGATACAATTCATATGCTATAAAATTCACCCTTTTAAAGTGTGCAAATCAGTGGTTTTTAGGATATTCACAGGGTTGGGCAACCATCACTGCTATATATTTCAGCACATTTTTATCACCCCTGAAAAACTCTCTGTACCCATGAAGTCATCACATCCCATTCCTCCCTGTCTTCACTCCCTGAAAACTGCTACTCATCTGCTTTCTGTCTCTCTAGATATGCCTGTTTTGGGCATTTCATATCAATGAATCATAGAATATGTGGCTTTGTGTCTGCCGCCTTTTACTTAGCATAATGTTGTAGCATCTACCAGGACATTCCTTCTTATGACAATAGTATTCTGTTGTGTGGTGATATCGCATTTTGTTTATCCATTCATGAGTTGATGGACGTTTGGGTTGTTTCCATCTGTTGGCATCTTGGTGTAGTTTCTGTCATTCTCTTCTCTGTATTCTTTGACCTGCTTTCTATCATATACATTGTTTTGCATTTCACATTCTCATCTGCATTTTCCCACGTAAATAAAGACTTATGGGTACAACTTGTAATAGTTGCATAATCATATTCCATCTTGGGGCTAAATTATAATTTACCTAACCATTCCCTTGAAGTCAGGCATTTAGCTGTTTCTAATTGAAATCAGGTTTTAAAAGAAGCAACAAATGAGAGAAACCTCAGAGGACCTTTCCAGAGGAGATTAAACCGCCTCCAAGCCTATCTATGCCAGCAGACTTCAGAGCCCAGTGTGGGACAGAAATGATTTATCCCAAATGACTAAGAGGCATGGAATGGACCGGGTGAGATGAAGATTCTTCTCCAGCGTGGCACGGCATGTCTGCCGAGGGCCTAGACCCACTCTCCCCCAGACCCCCAAACATTGAGGGAGATGTTAGAGAAGGTGGGGGAGATGATGGTGGCCTGTGTTATGGCTTGTCTCCCCACAAATTTTTTCATTTAGTTGTGGATTTTTTTCTCTTTACACTTGACAGTATGGTCTTTGTATACAATTTGGAGAAGTGCAGAAAATGAATAAAGAGGTTGAGATTAAATTGCCTGGAATTGATTACTTGGAGGCAGCTCGTATGAACAGTTTGGCGTATTTCTTCTCAGTCCCTTGAACAGAGTTGAAGACCATATTAGATAGGCAACATTAAGATAACTTTAGAGCCCAGGTGCGGTGGCTCACGCCTGTAATCCCGAACTTTGGGTGGCCAAGGTGGGCAGATCCCCTGAGGTCAGGAGTTTGAGACCAGCCTGGGCAACATGGTGAAACTCCATCTCTACTAAAAATACAAAAATTAGCTGGGCATGGTGGTGCACTCCTGTAATCCCAGCTACTTGGAAGGCTGAGGCACAAGAATCGCTTGCACCCAAGAAATGGAGGTTGCAGTGAGCCAAGATCACACCACTGCACTCCAGCCTGGATGACACAGTGACACTCTGTCTAATAATAATAATAACATTAGAAAACCTGAATTCAAAAGTAAAGCATGATCACTGTAGAAAACAGAGAAAACCCTACACTTAGGGAAAACGAGTGCCAGTTTTGTTGTATAACCTTTCAGTGTGTTATGCCTACATGGAATATAATATGGATACAAATATTTCAGCAAAACTGGGATCAGACTGTTTTCTTTCCCCCACTTTCCATAACACTTTAGCATTTATCCTGCCAGCAGAGGTGTGCTTAAATATATATATATATATATAGCATTTATAGATATTTTTTAAATTATATATATTTAAAATTATATATATTTAAAATATATATATTTAAAATTATATATATTTGAGATTATATATTTTTATATATATATATAAAAATATAGCATTCGGATCCTTCATGTGAGAAAGACCTTTGCAAAATATTAACTAAAAAAAAGCATGTTACAGAGTGTGGTTATGTGATCCCATTTTTGCTTTTCTAAAAAGAGGAATATATTTATTTGTCCATACTTGTGTATGTGAAGAGAATCCCTGAGAAAATGTCCAAGAAACTTATCCTGGGACTTTAGATTTCAGGAATGGAGATGTGTTTTTAAGAGAAAGGGGTTTTGTGAGGGAGATTTTTAGAGTTTGTATATACCCACCTTTTTACTGTTTGACTATTTGTACTATGTCATTATATTATTGGTTTTGCAATTTTTTTAAAGTTTAATTGGAAAAAAAATTATATCTGATTAAATATTATATGACATCATTTTTAATGGCAGTATAATAATTACTATATGGATATACCATGCAGTATTTGATTAACACTAATTCACAGACTTTTTGGAGGGAGGCTAAATTCTTTTTGTAGATTTAAATTCTGTATAACCATGGTTAGTTGGTTGGAATTAATTCCTAGAAGTAAAATTGCAAAAGTTTTTGCACCATTTTGTCAAATGCTTCTTAGCAAGTTTCAACCAAGTTGTGCTTCAGCTGGTGAAGTGCCGGATGCCCCACTACCCTTCCTCATCTAGATGGGGTAGGGGGGTTGATATGGATTGGCTGTATCCCCACCTACCTGTTATCTTGAATTGTACTCCCATAATTCCCACGTGCTATGGGAGGGACCCAGTAAGAGATAATTGAATTGGGGCGGTTTCCCCCATACTGTTGTCATGGTAGTGAATAAGTCTCATGAGATCTCATGATTTTATAAGGGGTTTCCCCTTTTGCTTGGCTCTCATTTTCTCTCTTGCCTGCTGCCATGTAAAACGTTACCTTTCACCTTCCTCCATGATTTGAGGCCTACCCAGTCACGTGGAACTGTGAGTCCATTAAACCTGTTTTTCTTTATAAATTAGGCAGTCTTGGGTATGTCTTTATCAGCAGTGTGAAAATGGACTAGTACAGGGACCTTTTGGTGTTCTGTTCTATTTGGCTATTCATGAATGCCCACCATGTTTTTGTTACCACAAATACGGTAGGCGCAATAATGGATCCTCCAAAATGTCTACATCCAAATCCTCAGAACCTGTGACTATGTTAGGTTATATGGCAGAAGGAATAAAAGCTCCTATTCAGCTGGCCTTGAGGTAGGGAGATGATCCTGGATTATCCTGGTGGGTCCTGTGTCATCACAAGGGTTGTTGAAGTAGAGATGGGAAGCAGAAGGAGGGAACCAGAGAGGTGGCTGTATGAGAAGGCCTTGTTGGCCCGAGGATGCTGGCTTTGAAGATGGAAGAAGGGGCTACCAACGTAGGAATGTAGGAGGCCTCTAGTAGCTTGGAAAGGGCAAGGAATTGGATTGTCCCCCAGATTCTCCAAAAAGGAGCTCTGTCCTGCTGACATCTTGATTTTAGCCCAGTGAGATCTATATTAGACTTCTGACCCCAGAACTGTAAGATAATAACTTTGTGTTGTTTTAAACCACTGAGTTTGTGGTGATTGGTCCAGCAGTGTAGGATACTCATAATACAATATTACCAACACTTACTATAGCTCTTGCCCTTGGGAGACACTTGGCTCTTGTCTAATATTCTTCCATTGTCTGGTGCTGGCCTCAGTGGTACTGCTTTCTTCTTGGTAGGAGTTGGGGGATTCCCATGTATTTGGAAAAGCAGGTCAATTTCCTTCTTTATGAAGCACAGAAATGGAAATACACTCTAGATTCTGATATCTGATACACCCCACAAAGGACTGAACCTAGAATTTTTTTGTTTTTGTTTTTTGCTTTGTTTTGTTTTGTTTAAATCATTTTATTTTGAAATAATTTCAAGAATACTGCAAAGAACTCCCGTATACCCTTGTATTTGTGTGTTTGGCGTTGCTCTAAAGGAATACCCGAGCCTGGGTAATCTATAAAGAGAGTTTTGTTTGGCTCACTGTTCTGCAGGCTGTGCCAGCATCTGCTTTAGGACCTGAGGACGCTTCCACTCATGGCGGAAGGCAAAGGAGAGCAGGCTTGTCACATGGCAACAGAGGGAGCAAGAGAGAGAGCAGAGAGGTCCCAGACTCTTTTTGACAACTAGATCTCCTGGTAACTCATTACTATGGGGAGGGCACAAAGGCATTCATGAGGGATCCACTCCCATGACCCAGATGTTTCCCACTAGGGCCCACCTGCAACATTGGGGATCACATGAGATTTGTAGGGGACAAATATCCAAACCATATCAGCCCTTCACCCATATTCACTAGTTTTTCATGTTTAGCCACATTTGCTTTATCTTTCTATTTTTCTCTTCTCCCTTCTAAAGCACTGGAGTTATCTAGCTCATGCCTCTTTATTCCTAAATACTTCAGTATTTTTTTTCTTTAAGAACAAGGACATTCATTTAACATAATCACAGAACAATGATCACAATCAGGAAATTTAGCATCAGTACAGTGCCATTATCCAATCTGCATAGCCCCAACGTTTGCCATTTGTCCCAGTAATGTCCTCTTGTAGCAGTTCTTTCTGCTCCCAGTCCAGGAGCCAACCCAGGATCACGTGTAGCATTTTGTTTTTATGATTGTTTAGTTTCATTTAATTTGGAACAGTTCCTCAGCCTTTCTTTATCTTCCTATGACATTGATATTTTTGAAACATTCTGGCTCATTATTTTGTAGAATGTTTCTCTATTTGGGATGTCTGATGGTTCCTATGATTGGATTAGGTTATGCATTTTGGCAGGATCATGCTAGCTGTGATATCAGGTCCTTGGTGGGTCCTGTGATGTCAGTTTGTCCCATTATTAGTGAGGGTAACCCTGATCACTTGGGTAAGTAATGTCTGCCAGGTATCTGTACTGTTTTTCCTTTTATAATAAATAACTTATTTGCAGGTAATATTTTGAGACTGTAAATATTCTGTTCTGTGTCAAAATTTACCTACTAGTTTTGCCTGATTCAGTTGTTTTGCAAAATTTTTAAAACCTCACTTGGTGTTTGATTGTATAGAGGAGCTTTATCCTGTGATTTATTTATTTATAAGTATAAATATGGATTCATGCTTTCTTACTTTTTTATTTATTATTGGCATCATTTACTTTGATACTTAGAGTGTCCCAGATTTGGGTATGGCAGAACCTTCAGCCTGGCTTCTGTGTCCATTTGACATGCATCTGTCATTCTTAGAGAATTTCCTTACTTTCTGGCTCAAGAAGATGGTTCAGGCTCATCTTGTACTTTTCCTGCCCAGCCTTGAAACCAGCCATTCTCTGCTAGGCCATGGTTTCTCTCAGTGGGGAATGGCATTTAGATATCAAGGTCTGGGGGCTAGATGAGTTTATTGCTACTGAGGTGTCATGACTAACAGACCTTTTAGTGGACAAAGCTAGGAAATATACATGCCTACATTTGTATGCACAGTCACCCCTTAAACAATGCAGGGCTTAGAGGTGCCAACCTTCCCACACAGTTGAAATTCACATATAACTTTTGATTCTCCAAAAACTTAACTATTGATAGTCTACTATTGACCTGAAGCCTTACCAATAGTCAATTAACACGTATTTTGTATGTTATATATTTATATACCATATTCTTACAATAAAGCTAGAAAAAGAAAATGTTATGAAGACAATCATAAGGAAGAGAAAATACATTTATAGTGACTTACTGAATGTATTGATTCCACAAGTTTACATCGTCTGTTTACAAGATGAATCGTCTCTCTGAAATGGTGGTCGAGTATAGCTGCAGACCTCCATCTGTGGCACATATTAAGCAATGCAACTTTTTCTTATAATATTATGACTTTCTCTGCTTCTTGGGAGCACTTCCAGCGTCACTAGTGGCACTTCATAGGGGGTCCTATGTTATTCAAGCTTTATGGTAGTGCACAAAATATGTTGAAAAATATATGAGAGCCACGAGAGACCACTTTTTACTATGATATGCAATTTAGAGACAGACTGCTCATGCAGAGATGATGAGCAGCACACGGCGTTTTAAGCTGATACTTTCAAAACTTGAGCACACTGAACTAGTAACAGAAGGTGGCTATGAGATTATTGCAGTACTACCATGTGTACTTCTGTAAATTTTATTCAGTTATGATTTAATACTGCAGCTTTTTGTTTGTTTATATTTCTCTTGACTGTGAATGGTGCCATGTATTATCTGCAAGTGTTTGTGTACGTAAGTTTTGATAAATCTTAATTTTTTAGGTCGGGCGGGGTGATTTGCACCTGTAATCTCAGTTTGAGACCAGCCTGGCCAACATGGTGAAACCCCATCTCTACTAAAAATACAAAAAAATTAGCTGGGTATGGTGGTGCACGCCTGTAGTCCCCGCTACTCGAGATGCTAAGGCAGAAGAATCACTTGAACCCAGGAGGCAGAGGTTGCAGTGAGCCAAGATTGCATCACTGCACTGAGCCTGGGCAACATTGTGAAACTAAATCTCAAAACAAATTTCTTTTTGACTTTAAAAACTAATAGATTTGTGGCTGGGTGCGGTGGCTCAGGCCTGTAATCCCAGCACTTTGGGAAGCCAAGGTGGGCGGATCGCTTGAGGTCAGGAGTTCAAGACCAGCCTGGCCGACATAGAAACAGGTAAAACCCTGTTTCTACTAAAAATACAAAAATTAGCCAGGCATGTTGGCGCGTGCCTGTAATCCCAGCTAGTTGGGAGGCTGAGGCAGGAGAATCGCTTGAACCCAGGAGATGGAGGTTGTAATGAGCTGAGATCACACCACTGCACTGGCGCCTAGGTGGCAAAGAGACTCCAGAGGTCTCTAAATAAATAAATAAATAAATATAATAGATTTGTGTATATTTTATGATGGTAAATGATAAAGTAGACTACATATATTTTATGCATTCATAACATACCTTTTTCTTAATTTTCTCAATATTTCTAGGCTACATGGCTCATCTGTTTTTCCAAATGGTCACAAATCTCCAAAACAATTCCAATATGTTTAAGAATCTGCATGTGAGTGTACCTACACAGTTTAAACCCATATTGTTCAAGGGTCAACTGTATACATATACACACACACTCATATTCATACATGTGTGTACACACATATATCTGTATGTATGTGTGTTCATACAGATATATATGAAATATAGATATTTCAGTATTTGTCTAAAACATGAGTTCACTCATACTGATACCTCCTCTTCTAGGCAACATTACGTAGTTCTTCCTAGCTTCTCCCATTTCTTCAACAGTGAGAAATCAAGATCCTACCTTAAATGTTTACCCATTTGCCCAATTTTACAAGACACAAAAGTAGTTTCAGAATTGCCATGTGAAGTAGAGCTTCTGATTTGTTTGCAGTTTATTTTGTCCTTAAACTGAGGGTTTATAGTCAAAGTACTCTGTTACTTTGGTTAGTTATTTTGCTTCCTGCTTCAGCTGAATTATGTTATTCATATGAACGAGGTTCATTTGTTTTTGCTGGCATTGAATAGGGTTTCCCCTTGTCTTTATTGATTTAATTTTACTTTCTGAGTGCTAAAGCATCAAAACTATACAAAAAGGTGCACTCAGAGTATGACTCCCCACGTCTCTTCTACCCATTTTCACCCACTCCTTAAAGGCACCCAAATAAGTTTTTGGTTTATGCCTCTTATTTCTTTTTTGCAAAAATAAGTAGATTTATATCTATATGCTTTCTTTCTTCTATAAAAGATAGCATGCTATATTCTTTTGCACTTAATTGCACAATATCCTGGAAATGTTATGTCAGTGCACAGAGGTCTTTGTCATTCTTTTCGACGGCCATGTGTACTCTGCTGTGTGGCTGTACCATACTTTATCCAACCGTCCTCCTCTGTATGGACATTTAGGCTATTTTCAGTGTTTTACAATCACAAACAGTGCTTCAGTGAGTAACTGTGTGCATATGTATTTTATTACTTTGGGAACTATATCTTCAGGGTAAATTTTTGAAAGTGGGATTGTGTTGACTGGGCGCAGTGGCTCATGCCTGTAATCCCAGCACTTGGGGAGGCCGAAGCAGGTGGATCACGAGGTCAGGAGATCGAGACCATCCTGGATAACACGGTGAAACCTCGTCTCTCCTAAAAAATACAAAAAATTAGCCGGGCGTGGTGGTGGGCACCTGTAGTCCCCGCTACTCAGGAGGCTAAGGCAGGAGAATGGTGTGAACCCAGGAGGTGGAGCTCGCATTGAGTCGAGATCATACTACTGCACTCCAGCCTGGGCAACAGAGCGAGACTCCGTCTCAAAAAAAAAAGTGGGATTCCGTTAAGTGTTGGACCATCCTGAATTCCCACCGGCTATGTAAAAGTGTGCCTGTTTCTCCATAGCTGACAGTCACTGTAAAGTTTTAAATTTTTTTCTCAGTCTGATAGGTGAGAAATAGTATCTTGATGTAGCTTTATTTTGCAATTTTTTTTTTTCTTTTTTGAGACAGGATCTCAATCTGTCACCCAGACTGGAGTGCAATGGTATGATCTCGGCTCACTGCAACCTTCGCCTCCCAGGCTAGAGTGATCCTCTCATTTCAGCCTCCCAAGTAACTGGGACTACAGGCATGCACCATCACACCTGGCTAATTTTTTGTATTTTTTGTAGAAATGGGGTTTCACCATATTCCCCAGGCTGTGCAATTTTCTTATTATGGGTGAAGTTGAACATCTTTTCATATATTTAATGGCCATTTATAATGTCTTTTTTGTAACTTGTTCATGTCTTTTATTATCCTTTTGCTCTCAGGATTTTGGATCTTTTTTCCCCTAAAACTTAAGAATTCCTTAAATATTAGAGCTAACTGGCTCTTTATCTGTGGTATATATTGCAAGTGTTCTCTCCATGTGTCTTAGTCAGCTTAGGCTGACGGAAATACCAAAGACAAGGTGGCTTAAACAATAGGACTTTTGTAGGCTGGGAAGGCCAGGGTCAAGGTGTTGGCCAGTTCAGTTCCTGGTAGGGGCTATCTTCATGGCTTGCCTTCTTACCGTGTCCTCACAGGGCCAAGAAAGGACTCAGGTGTCTCTTCATCCTCTTAAAAGGGCACCAACCCTATTGGATTAGGACCCCACCATTGGATTAGACGGTAACTGTATTTACCTCCTCACAGGCCCTGTCTTCAAATACAATCAGATTCAGGGTTAGGGTAGGAATTTTGGGGGAACACAAACATTCAGCCCATAACATGCTGGTTGTCATTTTCTTTTGACTTTGCTTGTAGAGTTTTTAATACAAAAGTTTTATGTATTTTATATCTAATTAATCCTTTCTTTTGTTGAATTTGAGGCAGGTTGCATGTTTCCTTATGCCCAAGGTATAGATGAACTTATCTGTTTTTTCTCTTAATGCCTATAAATACATTTTTCCTTTAGACCTCTGATCTAGTTGGCATTTAGTCTTATGGAGGGCATGATATATTTTATCTTTTTCTAAATAGCTACTCATTTATCCTACTACTGTGTATTAAAAAGTCTGTCTTTGTCACAGTGATTTGTAGTGCCACCTTTATCATACACTAAAATTTTGTGTGTCCTTGGGCCTATTTCTAGTCTGTTTCACCATCTGTCTGTCTACTCATGAGTCAGTGCTACACTGGTGTAATTACGGAGGGTTTAGAGCAGGCGTTAGTGCCTGGTAGCTTCTCTAATAGCTTTTCTGTATCAGGGTTTTTCATAGCCATTCTTGCATTTTATACTTTTAGATTTTAAAACAATTGTTTTTATTTTTAAATAACAAAAAGTTTTTTATTTTTTATTGTATTTAAATAATAAAATTACTTTATGTTTTAAAGTTAATAGATTTATTTATTTTGTTTATTTAGTTTTTTGAGATGGAGTCTCACCCTGTCGCCCAGGCTGCAGTGCAGTGGTGCAGTCTTGGCTCACTACAGCCTCTGCCTCCCAGGTTCAAGCCATTGCCTCCACCTCCCAAGTAGCTGGGATTACAGTCGCCTACCACCATGCCCGGCTAATTTTTGTATTTTTGGTAGAGATGGGGTTTCGCCGTGTTGGTCAGGCTGGTCTCAAACTCCTGATCTCAGATGATCCACCCACTTCGGCCCCGCAAGGTGCTGGAATTACAGTTGTGAGCCACTGCACCTGACCAATAGATTTTTTTTTTTTAGAGCAGTTTTAGGTTGACAGAAAAAATTGAGTGGGAGCTACAGAGTTCCCATTATACCTCCTCTGCCCCAACCCTTCCCAAACACAATTTCCCCTGTTATTAACATTTCGTGTTAGTGTACAAGAGGTACATTTGTTATAGTCGATAAGCCAATATCAATAATATTTTTATTAGTCCATACTTTATATAAGGGTTCACAGTTCAGTGGATTTTGATTGATACATAGTGTCATGTATCAAACAGTATAGTGTCATACAGAAGAGTGTCACCCCTCTAAAAATCATCTGTGCTCTTCTTCTCATCCTTCCCTCAGCCTCAGGCAACCACTAATCTTTACAGTGTCTCTATCAGCTTGCCTGTTTCAGAATATCACATAGTTGGAACCATGCAGTGTGTAGCTTTTTCAGACTGGCTTCCTCCTCTTAGCAGTATGCATCGAAGGCTCTTCCCTGTGCAATTTTATTTTTCCCCATGAATTTTTACTGACTTTTCTAACAAAAGCTCGTTGATGTTTTTGTTGGGATAATGTTAAGTACGTAAGTGAGCTGAGAGACAGCCAATCTCTGGATAATGCTGAACCCTTTCCAAGAAAAGGGGATATTTTATTTGTTGAGTCATTTAGAGTGTTTTAGGAGTGTGTGAAGTTTTCTTCATATAGGTGTTGTACATTTCTTGTTAAGTTTATTCCTTGGTAGTTTTTTCTCTTCTGTTGCTACTATAAATGAGGTTTCCCCTTCCTTCCATCCTATCTTCCAACGTGCCACTGTTTGTGTCTGTGAAGGCTGTGGACTTGAGCTTAAGAACTTGATTCTTGCAGGTCTGCAGAGCAGCTTGAAGCAGGTGGTAGACTGGGTTCTGGGCCAGATTTGCCCCAGCTGCCCAGGGAGCCTTGGACCTGTGACACCCCTCCTCTACCTCTCACCCTAATTTTCTGTCTTCCAGAATGAGGGGCTGGATTAAATGTACACCATTTCCCAGAGTGTAATGCCAGCAAAAACAAAACCGATTTGTATTTTTACTTCTCTGTCTTCCCTTTGATCATAAAAATCAAATGCTCCTTCCTTGCTGCAGCCTGTAGAACTGGACTGCATGTACCCAGCCTCCCTACATGCCCTGGCCTTGTCAAATGCAACCTTTACATAAATGGAAAATGGCTCTGGCCTGTCTGCAGGAACCAGAATGGGGAGGGGACTAGCTTGTTTGTACGCCTGCTCATTCATCGATTTAATTGTTTATTCATTCATTCATGGATTCCGTCAAGCTTTTGTCAGGTGCTTCCCATGTGCCATTCAAGAGGGGTGCAGCACACTGACTTTGAACTCTCTGCCTGTAGTCTAGTGCGATCTCAAACTGTGGGGAGTGCTGCAGGGTGCTCTGGGTGCGGGGGATTAGTGATACCTGCCTTGGAGTTGGAGAAGGCTTCTTGGAGGAGGTGTCATTTGAGCCAAGACCTGAACGTTCAGTAGGCGTTATCCAGGTGAGGAATGAAGGGAAATACGTTTTGGGCAGAGGAACAGCGTGTGCCGAGGTCTGGAGTGGGGAAAGGGCTCCATCTGTTGAGTGAACTGAGAGATGGCAAGTATGGTTAGATTGGAAAAAAAAGCAGTGGGGGAGGGAGGTGTGAGATGGGTTGGGAAGCTAAGGCCCCTTTCAGGCTAGGTAGAGGAACTTGGAAGCTACTGGAGAATTTTAAAGGAGGGTGTGACAAGATCAGATTTGCAGTTTAAATGAATCTGTCTTCTGCATAAGGAAAGTATTGGACAGGGTGGTGAGAGTGGAAGCAGGGAGTCCACTTAGGAGGCTGCGGTAATGGTCCAGGTGAGAGACGAGGATGGCTGGGATCTGAGTGGAGTTAGTGAAGATGGAGGGTCCTTTTGGAAGGGAAGGTAAAATCCATTGGGCTGATGACGGATCCAGTGGGTTTGGAATTTTAGGATTGAGCAATGAGATGAGGAGCCCTGGAGAAGGACCAGGCTTGGAGGAAAGAATTGGAGAAGGTCAGGGGTTTGATCTGGGGCTGTGTTTAGGCTTGTTCAGGATGGTAGCTATTAGACACATGTGGCTAGTGAAATGGAACTTGTGTGACTAGGGGAGTGAATTTTTAATTTTATTATGAATTTAAATAGTAGTTGCTAATCTCTTGGACAACCTAGTTATAGAACATTTCCATTACTGCAGGTCTGGATCTCAGAATAGCAATTGGTTTGGCTTCAAATCCTGCTCTGCTGCTTCCTTGCTGGGTGTCCTTGGGCTAGTAACTTCACCTCTCTGAGCCTCACTGCTGTCATCTATGAAACACGGACCCTTCCATGTCTCAGGTGGTGCCTATTAAGTTCAGAGCTAAACTGTACAAGATAGCTGGCCTAAGTGAGGCACTTGGAGGTTGGTAGTTGTTATTCTTTCTGTGTTTCACCTCTGTAATTTCTCTAAGTTTACTTTGGAAGCCAGATTTTCCTGTGGGAAGAACTCAGGTTTGACCTTGGGCAAGTTCTTTTCCCTTTCTGGCCTCAGTTTTGATTGATGGCTGGGCTACAGCAGGCCTTCATTGAAGCTGCCTCTGTGGTGAATACAGTAAGCAGGTACTGACAACGGATCTGCCAGTGTCAGAAGAGGGAACTGGAAGGAAGCATGCACCATATTGGGAGTCAGTGTGCCTTAGCCTTGCCGGGTCCATCCACAGGGTTTCTGGTTAGGTTCTGCCTTGTGAGAGCTCTAAACCAGAGAGGGTTGGGTGCAGAGCTTACCTAGACCCAGCCCATACCGAGCTTGCTCCAGGAACCTTCTTCATGATTACCTGCATCTTTTTATTTTCTTTTTCAAAATATGGACAAGGTTTACTGACTTCTGAACTGTTGGGAAAAACTAATGTCTCATTAAAACTGCATTGCTCACTTGTAATGAAAGAAAAAAAAAACAGCCCATTAAAGTTTTATACCTGACATGGAAAACTATTAAAGATTCATAATTGCAATAAAACTCTGTAATAGAATTTGAATTTTCCTTGTGATAATGCTGCAGTCAACAGGGTCCTCCCTTGAAGCCGCAAGATCCGTTTTAACACAGGCTTGGGAGGGTGCTGAAGGCAATCTGAAATCGGCTTCTTTCAGGCCTTCCCAGCATGGCTGATGCGGGTGCACACGGCCTAAGAGGATGGATTCCTGTCTCCCAGCTCAGCCTGGGGATCAGGTTGTTGGCAGGCTTCTCTCCTAACAACTTCTGACGAGGGAGCTCGAAGCTATTGCCATTCCACCACAGGTTCTTCCTGCCAGTTCCCTTCATTGGGCACGAATACAGCACCTACTGAGTGCATGGCTTAAAGCCCAGGCTGGGAGGGGTAAGAAGTACAAGAAGGACAGGTTAGCTTTTCTTAAAGGAGAGGGTGGTATTGGTTTGTGCAGGGGCCTTGCTGGCTGGTAGAATGAAGGCCAGATCCCAGCTCTTGTGACTCTACTTCCTGTCCTCAGCTTCCTCATCTGTAAAATGGGGTTAACGATATGAGCTTCATGGGTGTGGTCAACGTGTGTGGGTCAGTGGAAGCCAGAGGCAGGGCCCTGGGGAAGGTAGGTGGAAAGGTAGGGGGTGGCACTGAGAGACACTCTGGAGGTAGAATTGCTTGATTTGGTTGGTGAGTGATCAACTGGTGAATTCAGAGATAAGCATGACTTTCAAAAATGCATTTATTGCATTGTGACCCCATGGAGACCCATGCAGTTGCTGTATGTTAGCTACTTGTTTATGTGCTTCATACTTGTTCATTCAGTAAATATTTATTGAGCACCTATTATGTGCCAGACCCTGTTTTAAGTGTTGGCAATACACTGGGGAATGTATTAACTCATTTATCAACCAGGTACTGATGTTATCTCCATTTTCCAGAGGAGGTAACTGAGGCACAGAGAAGTGAAGTCAATTACCCAAGGTCACACAGTGAGTAAGTGGCAGAGTGTAGAATTAGTCAGAGACTCCTGGGTCTGTGCTCAGAAACACACACCAGATGGCCACTGGCGTACTTTGTGCAACACACTAGCCGTTAGTGGTCTTGTTCCCATTTTGGGAAGGAAGGCTTAGAACAATGAAATTATTTTCCTCAGGTCTCTTAGAGACTAAGAGGGGACTGTTAACCCAGCGAGGTCCACTGAGTGTTTCTGCTGTTCCAAGGGCCTCCTCTCCTCCTGGGGCTCCTGCACCTGCCCCAGACCTAAGGGAAGTGAATTCTCTGCTTCCCGGTGGTTGGCCAATTTCAGGGAAATCGGTATCCTGTCCTTATCGAAGCCCCACCATGCTCTTCTCAGAGTGTCTGAACATGAGCCAGTCGCTCAGTGGGCTGTGGATGATGGAGGAGTCTTTCCTCTGCCTTAAAATGAAGGGCATTCCGTGGTCCACCCTTCGCTCGCCCATCAGTGGTGACAAATAGGATGCCCATGGTGACAAATAAAATAAAGCTGCCTTTATTCGTTTATCCTTCCGTGTCCTCCTCATCAGTGCCCTGCAAGCAAGCTGAGCAATATTAGACACTCGATCACACTTGGCACCTGTCTGTCCTATCTCCAGCACGTCCTGTCCCAGTGAGCTCTGGTGGAGGGATGTGAGTGTTTCCACGGTTTGTCCCAGGGTCTGGGCTTTGCCGTTGCCTCGTTTTGTGGCCCTAGACATGTCCCTGTCCTTTCTGGGCCTCGGTCTCTGCATCTATAAGAGACGCCTTGGAAGGCCCCGATGGATACAGCATCTTTGCCTCTATTTTCTGTTTTATTTTCCTGTGCCGTCTAACTCTGAGCTGGCTTCGGTGGGTAGGAAAAAGCCACATTGCAATGAACAAACAAACAGAGCTCTTAGTTTTCTTTGGGAAAGAGTGAGAGTAAGATCTTTAAACATGCTGTCTCCAAATTCACATCACACCAACCAAAGGGAAAGGGGAAGCAAACAGAAGTGAGACCAAGAGAGGAGGAAGACCAGGTTCCCCCATCTGTTCACCGTTTCCTAAGTATCTCCCACACGCCAGTGCTGTGCTGAGATGAAGGTGGCATAGGGTGGTAGGAAGAAGATGAGAAGATTGGGCTCAAAGGCTGGTTCATTTGTTTACTTCCAGTACGACCAGTGACCTTAAGCAAGTCGCTCAACATTTCTGAACCTGTCTCCTCCATTTGGAAGAGAAGCGCATGAGAAGCCATGGAGAGCCTCACGTGTCTCAGGCTCTGTGCAGGGTGGTCCCATTTGATTCTCACAGCTACCTGGGAACTGGTGGTAGTATCATGCCCATCTTACAGATGGCAAAACTGAGACTCAGGTGGTACTTGAGAGCTGTGTGGGGCCAACTCAGCTGCTATGTCATGGTTGCCTGGCTTTAAAACTAGAGGCTGCAGTGTAGGGATGGGACTCCACACTCCACTGGCCACATGGGGTGACACTAGGACACTAGCAGCAGGGAAGACACCAGACTTGGTTGAAAATGGTTTGTGGACTCTACATCACAGTGAGCATGTAGACTGCTCTTCTGACAGGGGCTCCTAGACCTGGGGAAGCTTTCCAACAAGTAGAGGAAAAGGGGGAGAGCTGGACACAGAGAAATGGGAGCCACTTAAAACCAACTCAGATGCTGCGGAGGGCCCCTGAAGCCAGTCCCACCTAGCACTTTGGTTTGAATACAGGCTCTGGAGGAAGAAGAGACAGGAGAGGATTGAAAAGAGATTGGGAAGATGGGCTTACATGCCCCAGTACATCAGGGTTTCCCAAGTGTGACTCCCATTTCACAGCCGTTCCCTAGCCGGATTGCACAGGAATCCGTGCTGCCTCTTCAAATCTGGTAGGGAGGTATTTACTTAACGGGCATGAGGACAATATGACTAGCACAGCCAACCTGGGATTTCATGCTTATTAACGCCTAGGATGAGGCTGAAGTAAGTGGGATGCTGGGTAATTCCCGGGACTCAGGTTGCATAAGTGCCAGGTGCCAGGCTCAGGGTGAAGGAAGTGACCTAAGTTTGGAAGCCACAACACTAAATCAGCCCCCTCAAGAGCCACAGGCCCCAGAAGTGACTGATAACTCCACCCCAGGGTGGCTAGATTTTCAGTAATAAAAATACAGGATGCTCATTTAAATTTGAGTGCAGATAAACAATGAATAAAATGTTTTCAGTATATATATGCCCTATGCAATATTTGGGACATAAATATTTTTTTAAAGCATTTGTTTATCTGAAATTCAAGTTTAACTGGGCATGCTATATTTTATCTAGCAATCTTTCCCCAGCCTCATAGAAGGCCAGGTCGATGCTCATGGAATTGAGTTGTCCCCTCCCCTCACTGCCCTCCTGGCCTGGACCCACAGGAAGAGGCTTACATAGAGAAGGATGCCCTTACATAGCTGGTCTCTTGGATGCCAGTTCCTTTAATTAAACTGCAGGGATGAAATAAAGTATGTTAAAGGAAAGATTAAAATTGATTCCCTTAGTGCAATGAAAGCGAAAGCTATTGAGCGGGATACTTAAGGAAACAAAGCACTTCCACGATGAAGAGTGCAGCCAGCGCCAGCTCAGAGCAGCAGGTGGAAGTGGAGAAGATTCCTGCCCGGCAGGGAGGTGGTTTAGCAAGTTGGGTGCCAGCGAGCCCAGCAGGAACGAGTTTCTCCTCACTCTCAGTGAAGCCTGAGTACCTGGGAGAGCTGCACGGCTCTGCCTCTTAGCATCAGAGAAAGCCAGCTGGGAGAGAGAGGGGAGGAGGGAGCTGCAGAGGTGAGATGGGGATGGGGAGTATCCACACCTGCACGTATAAGCACTGACTGAGTGCTTGCTGGGTACCAAGCCCTGAGCCAGGTGTCGGGTCTTGTCTCAAGCTCTTTACAGGGAGACCAACTTGGGTTGCCTAAGTTCTCAAAGGCCCTGGCTTCTCAACCAGGGAGCTCAGAGACGTAGAAAGGGAGAAAGAGAATTGCAGATATTGCTGGGGACATTGTGAAAGCATGTGGCATTGAGATGCTGCTGACTATAGATATTTGGAGAAGGACAATCCTGGGCTAGGACTCCCATTTTACTCCCAACGAAAGTGAGGCACAAAAGCTATTGTGAGTTTTGTGGGGCCTTGTGGTAGAGTTAGGATTTGAACCCAGGTCTGATTGTCTTTGAAACCCTTAATCATAGTGCTTTGCTTTGCTTCCTCCTAGATTGTGAGGGGTCATGGGAGGTGTTTCAGCAGGGAGAGATGTCATCAAAACAAAAAGTTGATGAAATTAATCTGACACTGGTGGGGCGCGGTGCTTCATGCCTGTAATCCCAGCACTTTGGGAGGCCAAACCAGGTGGATCGCCTGAGCTCGGGAGTTTGAGACCAGTCTGGGCAACATGGTAAAACCCCGTCTCTGCTAAAATACAAAAAGTTAGCTGGGCGTGGTGGTATGCACCTGTAGTCCCAGCTACTCAGGAAGCTGAGGCAGGAGAATTGCTTGAACCCAGGAGGTGGAGGTTGCAGTGAGCCGAGATTGCGCCACTGCACTCCAGCCTGGCAACAGAGGGAGACTCAGTCTCCAAGAAAAAAAAAAAGGAAATTAATCTGGTACTATGTCTGTGGCCAGTTTAGATGTAAATACACAGTGAGGAGCGTGCCAGCTCGGGAACATGGGAGGGAGCAGGTAGGAACCCAGGTCAGGGGGCTGATGGGGGTGGAGGACGGGGTTTGCTGAAGGATCTGCTCAGGGGGGTAAAGGTGGAGTTGATGATGGGATGAAGTTTTCAGATCTGGCTGCTACAGGCAGGGAAAGGATGACAGCGCAGTAGCTTTGGACACGCTGGATTTGAAGCGATATCACATGGTCCCCAAACAGCGCTCCGGGCAGCAGCCCAGTAGTAGAAAGCAGAGGTGCCTCGGGGCTGGCCTGACCTGGGTGTGCAAATCAGCACTCCTTTTCAGTAGCACTGTGACCACAAACTATATGCTTAACCTTTCTGAACCTCAGTTTCCTCTCTAGTGAAATGGAGAGCCATGATACCTACTGTATAGGAGTTGGCGATAAGGAGAAAACACATAAAGAAACAAAGAAGGCTGGTGTAATGTACATCTCTGAGCTGCAGCAGAGATGGTCCTAGAGTTGGAATGGACGGAAATGCGTGTCTTTTTATTAATCTGATTTTTTTTTTTTTAAAGACAGAGTCTTGCTCTGTCACCCAGCCAGGCTGGAGTGCAGTGGCACAATGTCGGCTCACTGCAGTCTCTGCCTCCGAGGTTCAAGCGATCCTCCCGCCTCAGCCTCCCAAGCAGCTGGGACTACAGGCGCACCACCTCGCTGGGCTAATTTTTGTACTTTTAGTAGAGACGGCGTTTTGCCCTGTTGGCCAGGCTGGTCTCGAACTCCTGACCTCAAGTGATCTGCCCACCTCAGCCTCCCAAAGTGCTGGGATTACAGGCATGAGCCGCAATGCCCGGCCTCATCTGATGATCTTTTTAATTGAATTCCTGCTGTGTGCTGGGCCCTGGGGAGACAGTGTGGAGAGGCTGAGGGGAAACTCAGTCATCACACAAAGCTGAGCTCACCCTTGATCGTGAGCTAAATGGAACAGGAGCAGGTTATCCTGCTCAGTGCAAGCATCCCAGCGCACAGTAGGCATGCAGTAAATGGCAGTGAATGCTTGAAATGCAGCACAGACCCCACTCTGTTAGGGTCATGGAGGCAGAGGCAGCAAGCCTCCCCTGAGCATGTCAAAGCCGGTGCAGAGGGCAGAGGTCAAGTCTGTCTTTGTAACCACTTTCTATACTGGAAACTCCCAACTGGGGTGAGGCATTCAAGAAAAGGCAGGGAACTGGGGTTTTGATTCTCAGCTTTGTCATCCCATCTTCTTTTCTCCCAAGCTCGCATTTGTCTTACCTTTTCCAAATCTTTGAAAAATGCTGGGTAAACCTAGGGGAGTTGATTATGTGCTCTCAGCAGGCCGGGACACTGGGGAGAAGGAAAAACAGCCAAGAATAACCAGCATTATGAGGCTGCCCTTCAACGCCTCAGTAGCACGTGACCCTGGGCAGCTCTTTCCCATCCTTGGACGTCAGTTGACCCATTTGTGAAAGGAACCCCGAGTTTAAAGGTGCGGTCCCGTCATACCCTGCGGCATCTTCCCTTTCAGCCCCTTCTATTTTTGTCACATATTTGTTTTTATTGGAAGGTTAGTTTTATTTTTGCCTCTATTTTTAAATTCCTTCATTAAAAGTAATTTTTTTTAAGAGAGAGGATCTTGCTCAGTTGTCCAGGCTGGAGTATGGTGGTGCAATCGGAGTTCACAGCAGCCTCGAACTCCTGGACTCAAGTGATCCTCCTGCCTCAGACTCCCGAGTAGCCAAGGACTACAGGCACACACCACTGTGCCTCGCTATTATTATTATTTTTAATAATAAAAATAGTCTCACTATTGCCCAGGCTGGTCTGCAACTACTGGGCTTAAGCAGTCCTCCCACCTCATTCTTCCAAAGCTCTGGGATTACAGGCATGAGCCACTGTACCTGCCAGAAATTTTTTTTTTAATTACAAAGTAAAGCTGCTCCTTGTAAGAATCTAAGCCATATGTACTGCTTTAACGGAAAGCTAGTTTTCTCATTTATTGCTATTTCTTTTAGTAGATTAAAGTGTTGTTTACATTTTAAGGTAATATAAGAATGCGTGGTTGAGGTAAAAACCTCAACAATGTAAAAATGTGGGAGGAAAATTACGGATGTCCGCCTTCATGGCTTGCCTCATCCTACCCCAGCTTCACCCCCACCTTGGCCCTGAGATGACTGTTGTTTCTATAAGGGGGCCCTTGGGAATGTCATCGTAGACCCACCCACCCCTCAAAGCCATTGCTGAGTCATGGGGATGTGCCCCCTTTTAATGACAAGAGCATGGACTCTGGGTCAGGATCAGAAGGCCGGCACTGCTGTTGACTTGCTGTGTGACCCTCAGGCATCCACACATCCTCTCTGATCCTGGATGACCTCCTTGGCAGGCTGGCTCAGAGGAGAACTGGGATCTGGGCTGTGAAGTCCCTAGCGTGAATCCTGCAAGCAGCCCAGGTGACTGTGTTGTGTGGTGGTCTTGGCAGGTTGGGGACCAGATTCTGGAAGTGAATGGGCGGAGCTTTCTCAACATCCTACACGACGAGGCAGTCAGGCTGCTTAAGTCATCTCGGCACCTCATCCTGACAGTGAAGGACGTCGGGAGGCTGCCCCACGCCCGCACCACTGTGGACGAGACCAAGTGGATCGCCAGTTCCCGGATTGGGGAGACCATGGCAAACTCGGCAGGGTCTGGCCACTCTGCTCACTCCGATCTCCAGACCCCAGGGCCATTTCTGAAAGCCAATGATAGCCACTTCCCATCCCTCCACCGCCCTGGCTCTCCTCTCAGCCTGCAGTGCCCACACCAGGGCCCTCCACTGGCAGGACATGACCTGGGCACATCCCTCTCCTCTCTTGGCCTCAGTTTCCCCGCGGAAAGCTGAAATACACATCCAATTGTCTCATTCTTTATTTGTCCCCAGGCAAATTACTTAACTCATTCTTCAGACCTTAATTGCTTCATCTAAAAAGTGGGGACCATAACCCTGCCCTCATCCCATATCTATCTGTGCAGGTGAAAGAGAGGGAGGGAGAGGGAAAGAGAGAGATGCTTTGGGGTGTATTTGGCCAGAGGCCACCAGGCTGGATCCCATGAAGAAATCTGGGTGAGAGGGTCTTAAAGTCATAAACTAAGATCCAGTTGCCAGGTGTCTGCATAGTTGCCAACAATGTAATGTGCCACCTTTTGATCTTCATCAGAAATCTTAGCCCGGTGGCCCCCTGGCCAAATACACCACAGATCATCTCTCTCTCTCTTTCTCTCTCTCTCTCTCTCTCTCTCTGTGTGTGTGTGTGTGTCTCTGTGTGTGTGTGTCTCCCCCTTCCCTTCCTTTCACCTGATGAGTATTAAACATTTTTAAAGTTACCTGCCAACATCTATAAAGACACCAGGTTTTCTATAAAAAAAAAAAAAACTGGATTTCTGATGCTTCTTAAAATCAGGAAGTCTGGCAGCCTGAGCCCACATGGGCTGGAGCTGAGCCGCACCTGCGAGTTGCATCTGGGATCTCCAGTTCACTGGCCCCTAAGCTCCTGAGGGTTGGCCTGACCCTGAGGTTGCCAGTCAATCACTATTTCTTCCCTCCACTCCTTGTGTAACCTGCCTAGTCCTGCGGGGTTGGCAACGACTCAAGAGCCCACCCTGGGTGGTTTTGGAGGTGTCGTCCACACTGCTGATTGGGAGACTGGAAGCTGCCAGTCTGTCCGGAGTTTCATTTACCCCTGAGTAGCCCCCAGACTGAACTGGCAGCGAGTGGCGGCCACGATGTATGGTTCTCTTGAAGCTTTGCTCTTCCTGCCCCGAGTCACCCTGTCCCTTGCCCATGCCCATTTGATCTGCTCAGATGCACAACTGGAGATGTGTATCTTTCCCCACAGGTTTCTTGGCGATCTCACAACAGAAGGAATAAACAAGGTAGGGCATCCTCTAAGGGGTATCCTCTGCTTCCTCACAGCTCCCTGAGTGAGGAGGTCTGGCCAGCCAGAGGGTGCCGAGTGGCTTACACTTCCTCATTCTGACTGGGCAGCCCCTTATCTGCCCACCCCCCATCCCACTTATCTATGACTGACTGCTAGGTTCTGGGCACCACCCTGGCACCAGGGTTGATGGCAGTGAACAGAGCAGACCAGGTCCCTGCCCTCATGCAGGTTATACTCAGCGAAGGAGGTGTAAAGACAAAACAAATTCTAATTAAGAAAGATAGTACTGTCAAGGCAAGGTACTGGGGGTTATGAGTGAGAGTAACAAATGAGACACCACACTTAGATGGGATGGAAGGGCAGAGGGGGAGTGGCATGGCCACTCAGCTCTACAGCAGCTCCGAATTCCTGGGCTTCTGTCTTTCTGTCTTGCAGCCAGGATTTTACAAGGGCCCAGCCGGCTCCCAGGTGACCCTGAGCAGCCTGGGGAACCAGACACGCGTGCTGCTGGAGGAGCAGGCTCGGCACCTGCTGAACGAGCAGGAGCGCGCCACCATGGCCTACTACCTGGATGAGTACCGTGGCGGCAGCGTCTCCGTGGAGGCCCTCGTCATGGCCCTGTTCGAGCTGCTCAACACCCATGCCAAGGTGACCCGCACCGTGCCTGCCAACTGGCTTCAGCGTTTCCGGGGCTCTGCATCCTGCCCTGCCCCCGCTCCTTTGCTGAGAACCTACAAGGGGTCAGGCCTGAACTGAACCCTGGGCAGAGACCTGGGACTGAGGCAGCCTCCCACCCCTGGGAAGCTCACAGACTCCTGGGGGAAACAGACATTTAAAGCACCCTGTGATTGGGGCCCTGTCGCAGTGGCTTCCAACGCTGAGTGCATAGAATCACCTGGATTGCTCTTAAAAGCGATGCTCGGGCCCCATCCTAGGCTGGTTAACACCTCATATCTGGGGATGGGAGCCAGCCGTCAGTCATCTTCACAAGCCCTCCAGGTGGCTGTGCTGTGCCACCAGCTTTGAGAACGCTGCTGCAAGCTGTTTGAGGTCCAGAAACCGTACAAAGGAAGAGGTGGTGGAATCCACTGGGAGGGGTTATGTTTCGGAAGACTTAACAGAGGAAATAGGATTTGGAGACGAGTATTGGAAAGGGTATTCTGGGTGGAAGGGACGGACAGCCAGAGGCTTCGTGGCTTGAAATGTTATAGTGTGTCCAGGAAGTCACAGCCACGTGTGCTTGCCGAGAAGGTGACAGGGAAGCAGGAGTCAGATGATGTTAGGCCCGGTGTCCAGGTGACAGTGTTTGGCCTTTCTCTTGAGAGCACTGGGGAGCCAGACAGTTAAGGAGGGGAGGCAGGGTCAAGTTTGCATGCCAGTCCTTTGGGGGTAGCAGGACCCCTGTGTCACCTTCTGGTAGCGCTCCCTGCTGAGTGCCCCTTTTGTCCCTGCCTCCAGTTCTCACTCCTCTCTGAGGTGAGAGGCATCATTTCCCCGCAAGACCTAGAACGCTTCGACCACCTGGTGCTGAGGCGTGAGATTGAGTCCATGAAGGCGCGGCAGCCCCCAGGCCCCGGGGCTGGGGACACCTACTCCATGGTCTCCTACAGTGACACGGGTTCATCCACAGGCAGCCACGGCACCTCCACCACCGTCAGCTCAGCCAGGGTGAGCTTCCCCTGCCTTGATCCTGGCTTAGTAGCCAGGGCAGAGTTAAGATGCTGGCTTTGGAGTGAGACTAGCTTGAGTTCGAATCCCAGCACCACCACTTACCAGCTGTGTGCCTTGCCTCTCTGAGCCTCAGTTTCTTCATCTGTAAAAGCCTAATAGTTGTTGAATGTCTACTGCATGCCAGGCATGGGCTCTCGGGGACAACAGGTGAACAGGAGAGATGTAGCCCTGCCTCCTGGGGCTTGCAGTCTGGGAAGCTGGGGAAGAAAGGTGAAAAAAAAAGTAGATAATTAGGCAAATAGAAAAAGATCATTAGAATCCTTGGGAATGCCTCTGGCATGGTGCCCACTCCTGCTGGGCACTCAGTGGATGGTAGTGGGCGTGGTAACTTGGACTGTGATTTTTATTTTCCTCAAGAGGCCACCCTTTTGTCTCTGGAGCCCAAGCCCAGCTTTACTTTTTTTTTTTTTTTTTTCTCCCCTGAGATGGTGTCTTGCTCTGTCACATAGGCTGGAGTGCAGGGGCACAATCTTGGCTCACTGCAACCTCCACCTCCCCAGGTCGAGCAATTCTCCTGCTTCAGCCTCTTGAGTAGCTGGGATTACAGGTGCCTACCACCACGACCAGCTAATTTTTGTATTTTTTGGTAGAGACGGGGTTTTGCCATGTTGGCCAGGCTGGTCTCGAACTGCTGACAACAGGAGATCCGCCCACCTCGGCCTCCGAAAGTGCTGGGATTACAGGTGTGAGCCACTGTGCCTGGCCCCAGTGTGACTTTCTTGTAGACTCACCAGCCCCCTAGCAAAGCATCTGGCCATCTCAGGGTATGGTTCTGCCCCCTGGATGCCTGGAGGCAAATGAATCCCAGGAGGCCTTTGCAAGGAAGGGGCAGGAAGATATGCCTTGTTACCTGTCTTGGGAAACAACTGGTTATTAGGTCCATGCAGTGGAAGAGTCGGGGCTGGAGGTCAGGAGAGCTGGCTTGACCCCATACTCTCCTCTGTGCCCTTGTTTCTCACCTTGAGGTCATTCATCACCACTCTTCTATGGAAAGGGAGTGGGGAGAGTAATGTTTCTTAAGCAGGCAGGTGCTCCCAGATGCTGAACTGAGAGCTCTTTCTGGAGGAATCTCAGACTGGAGGCAGATACAGTGTTAGCTGTCTTGTTAAATGGGAGAGTAGAAGCTCAGAGGTGTGCAGTGATGGCCATGGTTGCAGACACAGGTGGTTAATGAGTGAGGATGAGCTTGCAGCCACCAGGAAATGGCCCGGGAGCATGCACCCCTCTCTTTTGCAAACTCGAACTCCTAGTGTGACTTTTCTTTAGCCCTGGGGTTCTAGGTTTCTGAAGGTGATTCCTTTATACTCTTTTACCTCTATCCTTCCCATCCTGAGTTGCCATCATTTCCAAGGGTGCTCATTTCCTTCCTGAGATATCCCCACAAGTTGCCCTTCATTCCTCTAGGGCTGGACATGGCTGCAGCAGAGGCAGTTTCATGTTCTGGGACAAGCAGATCACTTCTGGGGCAGGGAAGAGGCTGTCCTTCACCCCAGGCTCTGAGCACATACTTTGATATGGCATTTGGGTGAGGATCTGGTTTAAAGGTGCAGGTCCTTGGTCTGATGACTGTTTCTGTCTAAGATAGGCTCCACTGAGATTGGCCTTGATAATGTTCAGGCCTCAGCAGCCATGAGCCGCTGCTCTGAAACCTGGGAAACTGCAGACTGTGCTTCTGCAATGGTCCATTTAGAATCAGAGATGAAATATCCAGTGAGTGGGGTGGGATGTGTTTCGGTCTGGGAGGCAAGAGGTCTAGGTTTGAGCCCCAGCCTCTCTGGTCTTCAGTTTCTGCATGGATAAAATGGCCTGGGGTCCTTGCTGGTTCTGACTACAGCAGCCTGAAGCCCTGAGGGCAAATCAGGCTGGAGTGCCAGGAGTCGGGTGACTATCTTGCCTGGCAAGGGCTCTAGGCAGGGGTCAGGAGCCCCCAGCTCGACACTGGCCCACAGCGACCTTGTCCCAGCTCTGGGGGCTCTCCCTACCTGAGAAGCACCATCTGGGGCCAGTCCAGATCCCAGCTGTGGAAGTTGGCCCTGCTCAGCCAGAGGGGCTCTCACTGCAATTGGGGCACCCTGGGGAAGGCAGACCTCAGAAAGGCCATAGGATGGTTTTATACAGAGAGTTTTTCGGGACAGATGAAAAGGGTGGTCCTGAAGGTTTTCCCCAAGTTTCTGAGGTGGGAACGACTCAGAATTTGTGACTGTGAAAGTCCATGGCCCACCACGTGGCACATGCATGTCAGGATCAGGACTCACCTAGACCAGGATGAGCTCCTGGAGGTGATTCGAAGAGAAAACTGTGCAAGCAGGAAAGGCAGCGTGGAAAGGGCACTTGAGCTCGCGGTGCCTTGGTTTCCTCTTTTGCAGAGGGGCAGTGACACTACTTCCCCCAGCTTGCTGGGAGGATTAAATGAGAGGATGCCCATGGGTCCAGGGTGAGTAACCTGCTAGCACCAGCATCCCAGAAATGCTGGCCGCACCCCGAGGGCAGGTGAAGCCTCGGTTCTTTCGGACCCAGCCCCACCTGGCTGAGGAAAACTACCTGGAGATGGGACCCAGGGCCTTGGGGACCTGTGGAGGCTCTGGAAGGTGCGAGGCTGAGGGACTGCCACTGCCCCTCTGACCTTCATCCCACCCAGGTACCCTCCACATGCACAGCCCAGAGCTGCCTTCCACAGATTCAGCTTCTCTGACGTCACAGGGCTTGGGCCTCCCTGAAGTCCAGGCCTTCTCCAACAGAGGCGTCCAAACAGGGCCCTCCTTGAAGTTAGCAGGTGTGACCTCACACAATTCACTTCCCTTCTCTGAGCTTGTCTTTCTCTCTGGGAATAGGGATCCCAGCCCCGCCCCAAAGTAAATGACTGTCTCCTGAAGGCCCTTTAGCAGGGACAAATGTCATTTCTTCAGAACAGTGGGGTCTCCCCTGTTTCCTTCAAGGAGGCAGGCAGAATGAAGGGGTGCCGGTCATGGCGGCGGGGTCTTTCCCTCCCCTCTCTCCTGTATTCCTCCCCAAAGCATTCAAGGTAAATAGAAAAGGGGTTTGGAGAACATGTGGATTTTGCATGTGTGTGTGCGCGTGTGTGGTTGGGGAAGGGGTTGTTGTTGTTGCTGCACCCACCCATTCCCTAATATTTATTTGATGTATCTTTTCTTTTTGCCTTTTGCTCATCCTTCCTCCCCAGGAGCGGCTGCTGTGGCTTATAGACCTGATGGAGGTACCGTCCTTCCTGCCAGTGGGGACTGTGGGAGTCCCTTAGCCAGGGGCCGGGGTAGGGGGCTGTGGCCTTTTCTGCCACCCCCGTATGTCTGCACCCATTCCTGGTGGGGACCAGGGATTCTTACTGGTGCTGACTGTATTTCCAGGTCACCAATTCATCAGGTTTCCTGGGCTCTGGAGTGAGAATCCCCTCCATTCAAATCCCAGCCCTGCCACTTTCTTGCTGTGAGACCTCAGGAAGTGGTTTCACCTCTCTGAGCTCAGTTTTAGGATCTGTAAAATGAGGATGGTAATTTCTGTGCCGTGATGTTGACAGACCCCTTGGCCTTTGCATATGCCACATTCTTTCTGTCTGGAATGTTCTTCTCCCCACTTCATATGACCTGACTGTCTCCTATGTGTGCTTCAGCCCTCAGCTCAGAAGCTACCTCTTCCAAGAAGACTTCCCTGATCCTCCCAAGGGGAGCAACTTTCAGGCCAAGACTCCTCTTGCCCCTGGGCTTCCTTTGGTCACAGCTCTTGCCTCATTATGTCCTATTATAAAAGCCTATACAGGGCCGGGTGCGGTGGCTCATGCCTGTAATCCCAGCCCTTTGGGAGGCTGAGGTGGGCGGATCACGAGGTCAGGAGATCGAGACTATTCTGGCTAACATGGTGAAAACCCGTCTCTACTAAAAATACAAAAAAAAGTTAGCCAGGCATGGTGGCGGGCGACTGTAGTCCCAGCTACTCGGGAGGCTGAGGCAGGAGAATGGCGTGAAGCTGGGAGGCGGAGCTTGCAGTGAGCAGAGATCGCGCCAGTACACTCCAGCCTGGGCAACTGAGCAAGACTCTGTCTCAGAAAAACAAACAAACAAACAAATAAAAACCTGTACAGGTTTCCCAGTTACCCACTGTGACTGCTGACTCTTAAGGGCAGCAACCGCATGTGCGGTTACCATTGAGTCCCTATCCCTAGTACTCATACAGACCCGAGCCCATAGTTTGGGCCTTTATTAATAATAGTAGCTGAGATTTGTTGGGTGTTCTTTATGGTACTGTGGTAGTGCTTTCCATTCATATCTTGTTCGACTATCCCAGGAGCTAGGAGTTGTGAGTACTGCTGTGATCCCCATTTTACAAAGAAAACCAAAGCTCAGAGAGGAGAAGCAACTTGCCCAAGGTTGCACAGCTAGTGAGTGATGGAGCCAGAATTTGAACCCAGGCCTGCTCGACTCTGAGCTCTGTTGTTATCCCTGCCATCTAGCTGTGATTCTTCCCTGAAGGATCTCACCAGCTCCCTGTTAAGCATCATCTCGTCATCTGTCTGCCTCTCTCCTCCCTTCCTCCTCCTTGTCCTTCCTTTCTGTTAACAAATATTGAGCACTTGCTGTGTGCTATGTACAGTTTGAGGTGCCAGGGTTACAGTGGTGAACAGCAAAGAAATCCTTTCCACGATGGAGTTTAGCAGAGAGCCGGAATGCCAGGGAATACAAAGGATATAGATAACTGAAATACACAGTAAGCTAAATGATGACAAGTGCTAGGGAGAAAAATAAAGCAGGTAAGGGGGACTGGAGAGGGGTGGGGTGGTTAAGGAGTGACCCTTGAGTCAAGACATGCAGGTGGTGAGGGAGAGAGCCATGCCCACATCTGGGAGAAGAGCATTTCTAACAGAAGCAGCTGCATGTGCAAAGGCCCTGAGGTAAGCGTATGCCTGGAGTGTCAGAGAATTCCAGGTGGCCAATAAGGCCAGAGCAGAGGGAGTACAGGGGCAGACGTGCTGAGGGCTTTGACTTTGACTCTGAGTGAGATGGGAGCCCTTGGCAGGTAAGAGCAGGAAACTGATGTGGTCTGACTTCGATTTAACAGGATCTCCCTGATTATTGAGAATAAGTAAGAGCGGGTTTTGTACCAAGGTGAACTGGTTCATTCCCAGGAACCAGCCACACCCAGAGGTCTGTGGACCAAGAAGGGCCTGGGAAGGTCATGCAGCCTGAGTTGCTAAAGATGTGATGACGGGTTCTGGAGGCACCAACTCCTCCTGTGGCCAGGTCAGCCCCTGCCCTGTTGTCTCCTGGGATCCCCTCTTCTCCCCACTCCCACACACAGCAGGCCTCAGATTGGAGGCCCTGCCTTTTGTTCAGCTTTCCTCCTCAGGAGTGGCTGCTGTGGTTTATAGACCCGATGGAGGTACCACCCTTCCTGCCTGTGGGGACTGTGGGAGTCCCTTAGCCATGCACACCCATGTTGGCTCCATATGTGGCCACAGGACAGAAACCTCCTCCACCTGGAAGCCCTCCTGCAGAGTGCACAGGGCACTGGGACCCATCCTAGGAGTCTGGACCCCCATACCTGTACTCCACTCGGTCTCTCCCAGGCAGTGTGCTCTCAAGAAAGCCCCTCACTCACTCTTGGCCTCAGTCTCCCCATCCGTACAGCCACGGCAGACCCCCATGGCTCGTCCAATTCTGAGAGTCTTCTCCGCATCAGGAGGTGCTGGAAAATATTTGGGGGAGGCACAGCAGGGAATGGCAGCTCTGTGTTCCCACCTCTTCTGTGTGTATTTGAACAAAGACTGCAGCATTCCTCAAGAGAGAGAAAGAGCTTGAAATAATCATCTTTATTCACCCCTAAGTGCCATTCTGTGGTCTGCAACACCACAAATGAGTAAACTTTTGCTGCAGTAATGCTGAGTAATAACCCCCAAATGTGGACAACAATCCAAACATAACATGGACAAAATCCCTTCCTGCATGGAGCTCACACACTTCTCATACCTCCGCTAAATCACTTGTCACATTGCTTTAACCTCTTCATGGTTTCCCTTGCCCAGTAAACAGGGAGAGCTGGTGCAAAATGGAGGCCCAGTAAGTGTGGAGCAGAAACTGGAAGGAACCCACACACTCCCTGGTCACCTGCAGGATTATCTTCTACCATGCGGCCTTCTAAACATTCACCTCCCACATTGTAGGAAAATGTTGTTTGTTCTAGTGTTCACATGGGCAAAGTGACATCAGCTGGCTGGCTATCGATGACCGATATGCCCCAGACACTGGCCCCAAATGGAGCCAGTTTCCATTTAGCCTGAATTCCTCAGATCATGCTGTGTGATTATTGAACCCAGGTTAAATGTGGCTCATTCTGCAGCCATTTCCCCTCAAAGCAGACACAGTCAATCAAAGGAAATCAGATCCAGCTTTCCCCCATTCACAAACTGTGTTGATTTTCCATTTGTCTAATAGAGAGCCAGCCCTGAGCATTTTTTGCTGCCTTCACACAATATCATTTCCCCCCATAAAGATGTTGGCCGGGAGAGCAGAGTGAAAGAAGAAAGGCCTGCCTATTATTTCTTGAATTCTTCATCTAGTACCAGCATGCCTGTGGCAGAGGGGCTTAATTGCACAGATTTTGGGATCCCACCAGCTGGGTTCTGCTCTCCAGACTAGTAGCTTTGTCACCTTGGGCAGGTGACCTGTGTCTTCAGGGCCTCCGGTTCTGCGTCTGTACAGTGGGCTGGTAAGGCCAGCTGTCCGTGGGTTGTTGTGAAGATTCAGTGAGATCAGGAGTGGATATGCGGGTGTGGAGTGTGGACAGCCCATTCTATTTCTACTCCAAATGTTGGAAAAGGGCCCTGTATTAATCTGTTCTCACAGTGCTGTAAGAAACTACCTGAGACTGGGAAATTTATGAAGAAAAAGGGTTTAATTGACTCACAGTTCTATAGGCTGTACAGGAAGCATGGCTGAGGAGGCCTCGGGAAACTTATAATCGTGGTGGAAAGTGAAGGGGAAGCAGGCACATCTAACATGGCTGGAGGAGGAGGAAGAGAAGGGGGAAGTCCTACACACTTTTAAGCAACCGGATCACATGAGATCTCACTCGCTATCACGAGAACAGCAAAAGGGAAATCCGCCCCCATGATCCAATCACCTCCCACCAGGTTCCTCCCCCAACACTGGGGATTACAATTCAACATGAGATTTGGGTGAGGATATAGAGCCAAACCACTTCAGGCACTGCAGAGCATTATAGAGAAAGGGGGATTGGAGAAGTAAAGGCCAGCCTTGTACTCATGGAGCAAATGCCCTTGAGGTCAGGAGGCAGCAGCTGGGATTTGCCCTGGACTTGACCTCAGGCTTTTTCCACCTGGATTTGAGTTTTTGCTCCAGCCCTGTTATGTGCCTGGAAGGAGACTCCCAGCACCTGCCCAAGGATGCTGGGGACAGGATCCCTGCCCTTGAAGGCCTTACTGTCCTTCTTCCCTTCTCTTGTCCCCCAAAAAGAAGGCGAATGGGGGCAGTGGGTTTTGCTGTCAGCACTTCACTGCATTGACCTCCTTCTGTGGCCTCTGTGCCTCCCTCCTTGTCTGCAGCACAGTGAGCTGGGAGAAGCTCAGGCCTGTCTCAGGCCCCTGCAGCTACAGGGGCCCCCTCACTGTCAAGCCAGCTTTTTTTCAGAAACAAATAGAAAATTGTCAAAGGGCCTTATTTCTCCTCGTGCATCCCGACCTTGGTCCAACCTGGATGGTTTAGAGAATCCTCCTCCATCCATGAGCGGAATGAGAGAGGAACTCCATTTATCCCTTCACTCATACATTCAGCCACTCCTTCATCTATGCAGCAGCCTTTGTGGAGCATCTCCTGCCTGCCAGGTGCTAAGCCTGCCCTCTTGAAGCTGAGCAGGTCCAGTGGAGGTGGCCACCTCAACTCAAATCATCTCCATAACTCACGCTCTGATAAAGTGGGCTGAAGGGTGGTGTGAGAACATACATGGGCCCCGACCAGTCTGGGGTACTGGGGGAGAGAGGTTGAAGCTAAGATCTGAAGTTGCTGGTTACAGCCAGGCAATAGATGAGGTGAGACAGCTGAGGAGCTGGCTGGGCATGTCCGAGGGCCCTGAGCAGGTAGGCACGTGGCCACTCAGAAGAATGGTAGGAGACCAGTAGGGCTGGAGTGTCAGGAGTGAGGGGTAGAGGGGCAAGGGTCAGGAGCAGGAGGCGTTTATGTTTAACCCTAAAACCATGGGACACTGTGGAGAATCTTTAGTAAGGATGTGATGTGATTTTGTTTGCATTTTTTTTTTTTTTAAAGAGATAGGGTCTCTGTTGGGGTAGCTCACTACAGTCTTGAACTCCTGGGCTTAAGTGGTCCTCCTATTCAGCCTCCTGAGTAGCTGAGGCTACAGGTGCCCATGTTCCCATGCACAGCTTATTTTTACATTTTTTTGTAGAGATGAGGGTTTCACTATGTTGCCCAAGCTGGTCTCGAACCTCTGACCTCAAGGGATCCTCCCGTCTTGGCCTCTCAAAGTGCTAGGATTACAGGCATGAGCCACCACACCCAGCCATCTGTTTGCATTCTTAAAGCTGCCTCCTCTGTGTGGAGAGAGCCCAGAGGTGCAGGGTGGATTCGGGTGACCAGGAGAAGCTGTTGCTCCTGTCCAGATGACCTCCTATCCGCCACCCCAGGAAGCTGCTGAGTGCCCAGAGAGGGCACAGCGAGGATAGTGGGTATCTTCTCCTTAAGTAGAAGAGCCCACTCCATCCCAGGGAGGCCTCAGCATGTGCCCCCTGCATCTTCCAGAATCATCAGTTTGCCCAGAGGCATTAAAGCCTCTGGGGCCGGCCACAGCTTTACCTGGATCCTGAATAGGACCATTCCTCCCAGCCAGTGCTTTGCTGTCTCTATAGCGGTTTATGGAACACCTGCCTTCCCCTGTGGCAACCTGGGGTTGCTGAAAGCTCTTTCCATCGAACAGAGCCAAGCCCGTGGAGGTCAGAGCCTGTTTGAACATGGGCTGGCCCCTGCTGTCCTCTGAGTGAGGACTTTCCAAGCTATCAAAGGGGGACTTGGACAAAGCACTGACTTAGGACTGGGGTCTTCCTCATTTCTGTGCCATAGACCCCTCTGGCAGGCTGGTGAAGTCCTGGGATCCCTTCTTAGAATAAAGCTTTAAATGTTTAAAATAAAATACAGTACATAGGATGACAAATTATATGAGGAAATACCTGATACAATTTTCAGAATATGAAACACATCGTAAAACGTGCTACTTTAGGACAGCAATAATAGGGTCGAGCAGTGGGTCAGTAACTGCTGTAACTGTGAAGCCAAGAGGTGCATAAATGGGAATTTGCGACATCTGCAGCAGCTGGAGTGTGACGTGAAAGAATGGTGCTCTCTGTAGGTGACCATGACCAGTTCCTGTGAGGCTTTGCTTCCTCTGTTAGCAATGAAAGGAAACAGGGCCTTTCAGTTAGAGGTTAATGGAAATGAAGATGTAATGGTTCCCCAAGCCAAGTTCTCAGGTGCCTGCATTGCCTCCCAGGAGCCCTGGTTTCCAGCCTTATCCTGAGGGCTCTGCTTGCCTTAACCTTCTAGAGATTCTGGGTCACTTTCTCTTTCCACTGACGTCCTTTTCCTAAGACCACAGGGAGGGAGGTGTGGAGCAGGTTTCAGCTTAGCAGGAGGAAACCTGGTCTGTTCAGCAGGGCACAGGCCTCGTTGCAAGGAGGCAGTGACTCCTGCCCCATCTCAGGAGGGCTTCATGCAGAAGCTTCCCAAAGAGCTCCCTACTGTTGTGATTTGGTGGTCAAATATGATAGCCAGAACAGACAGGCTGGTAGAAAAGCACAGGGCTGGCCCAGTGTTGAGGCTGTTCCCGTGATCTCAGCCACACCAGCCAGTGTGGGGCCCAGTTAGCTGCTTTCAGGATCATTTTTCTCCCATTCCACACCTCTTACCTTTCCCTTCAGCCCCCAGACTTACACCCTTACCCTGTGCTTGGAGAGATTGCGGGTCCAATGATCCCCCGTCACCACCTGCATGACTGACATTTCCAGGGTCTTGTCCCACAAATCTCTGACTCCCTGGCCCCTGCCCCTTCACTCTGGGGAGCCCCACTGCCCCCCAGCAATGCCAGGACTTCTGGCTCTCCCTGGCTCACATCCCCATCCTTCCATCTCCCTACCCCCGTAGGCTTTCCTGGGGTCACAAGCTCCTCTTCCCAGCCCAGCTCCGGCCGTGCCACCGGCCTTGCCTTGCTCTTTTCTTTGCTTCCTCAGTTTCTCTCCATTGCTCTCCGCCTCTGCCTTTTCTGCTGAATCTTCTGTTTTCTCTCTTTTCTGTTATTATCCCTCTGAGTTCTTTCTCCCTCTGCCTTTATCTCCCTTCCTGTCAGCAGCCCCTTCAGGCAAAATCTAGGCCCCCACTGGCGACCATCCAGAGGTCTTTGTGACTCAGTGCCTCAGTTTCCCTACATACGGAATGAAGAAAGAACCACTCAGCCTCATGTCTCTGGTGCATTTTGGGGTGGAGGTTGGGGGAGCCTGTTGGCTTGACATCAGAGTGCAGAGGCATGATGAATAACGAACTGGAAATAGCACCTTTATGTAAGAGCCCTCCCATCGTAATGAGGGGAAGGAGGCCTAGAAACCCGGAATTGGGCTGAGGGGAGGAGAAGGGCTGGGAGGGAGAAGCTGCATTTTGCTGAGGTGGCCCCGGGGTGCCCAGGCAGCCTCAGGGTTTGACGTCATGCAGGGGAGCCTTACTGGCCCGAGTCCACACTGCAAAGGTTGCCTCTGTTCATTTCATCCCCTTACAGTCCCCCCAGACCACACGTCTGTGATATCTGGGCCCTGATTGGCCACCTCAGGAAATAAGGGGTTCTTTTCTCTGAAAAAAAAGGGAATTTCCTGAACTGCCACAGGTTTGAGGAAGGAGGTGGAAGAACAATGGCAGCAGGTCATCTTGGCTCTTATGGGAAGCAGGTTTTTGTCGGGGATATGGAGTCAGGCCTTTTTAATAGAGTTCAGCTTTCTGCCCCGTCCTTACTGTGTGACCTTGCACAGGTGACCTTCCCTCTCTGATCTTCAGTCACCTCAGCTGTAGACTGGGTGAAGGGTCGCATCTGGCAGGATTAATGGAGCCACCAGGTCTAGGCCCTCATTGAGGCTCTGGCCTCAGTGGATGCGGGGGGAGGGGGCCCAGGTGGCTGTGATTGTGTGTGGGTGGTGGCGAAAGTAAATAGGCCCAGCTCCTGCATGAGCTCTGACCTTGAGCCTCCTCTGGAAGCCCGTTCCGCAGGCGTTTCTGCTGACGCATCCCCCGGGTTCTTAGCCGGCTGTCTGCAGCTATTTCAGATGCGTAAGGAACATGGCTCGGGGACTCGGGACTCCTGAGCGTCTGGATTCAGCAGATGGAGTCTGGCAGGGCTGGGCTCTGAGGGCTGGGCTGCAGCCCGTCTGCCATTTGCTCCACTTCAGGCCTCCCCGACAGGGCTGGATATTCATCCCTCGTCTACCCCTCACCCTCCCAACCCTCCATCTCCACCTGCCATGCCCCCAGGATGCAGTTAGTAGCAGGGAATGAGGCTGAGGCCAGGGCCAGCTATGGCTGCCTTCTCTCTCATTTCCAAGAGGGTTGCTCATGGGGGCCTCAGGTTCCTATGACATCAGGGTCCTGTCCATTTCTGGACAGGGATAGTGCAGCATGGGCTTTGGGGTGACCCAGACCCAGGTTAGAAACCTGACCTTCTGTAGAATGGTCAGATGACCTCGGACAAGTCACTTCCCTCTCTGAACTTTAGGAGTAATCGATGTGACAAGGGACAATCCTAGTGCCTGCCTCACAAGGTCGTTGGGAGGATCAAACGAGGTAATACAAGTAAAACACCCAGCACGGGGCCTGGCACACAGCAGGTCCTTTGTAGTTCTCTAATACCCTTTCCGGGAAAAAGTCATACCCTCCCTGAGCTTCCCTGGAAAGTCATGGCTGCCTGATAAGAGCTTCCTGCACAGCTGAATGTGCAAAGTCCCTGATGCGCCAGAGCAGGGCAGAATGCGACGGCATGGGTCCCACCACGTACTGTCATCTGAGCCCAACCCCGGCTTCCCCCAGGATCAGCTGCAGGTCGAATTCCTGGGGCAGGGGGCAGTGGCTCCCCTTGTCTTTGCTGTAGATACCTCTGAGGCTCTGACCCCTCTCTGTGCCTCCTGCTGATGCCAGGGCCATGAATGTTGAGCCTGAGGAAGTGATTGCATGGCAAACACTGCCTCACTGTGCACCTTAACGCGCCTGGCTGGACTACTTCCAGGGAGCATTGGACTCATTATGGTCTTGGAGGAGGGAGGTGGTGTGAGACGGCTGCTGTTCCTTTCCATCCTAGTTGTCATGTGGGCCAGGACACGTCTCACAGTTCATTCTCTTGCTGGGGCAGATTGCAAGGCCTCCCAATCTCCCGATGCATGTAACAGTCACCTGCCTCGTACACTGTGCCAGACCCCATTCTGAGCGCTTTGTGTTCACATATCTGCTGCATAAGGCAGGTTTTGCTGTTAACCTGTTTTACAGAGGAAGGATTTACCCGCCATCACTCAGCTGCAAGCAGCAGAACTGGGTGTGAGCTCAAAGAAGCCTCAGAGGTGGCAGAGCCAGAACCAGTGTCACTAATCAGTGAGTGAGAGAGCAGCCTGATCGCCCTCCCCCTTTTGAAAGAATCCCCCCAACCACCATGCACCGTGCTTGCGTCACAGGGACTGTCAGCAGCAGCTTGCTGTGGGGCAGTCTGCAGTTAACAGGTCAGGACCAAGGTTTGCATGTAAGCCTCAACTTTGTGGGGAGGTGGGGGCAGTTGCCCCTGCCTGACTCTGCCCCTGAGGCATCATGAGACCAGATGAGGAGCTCTGAGTTTGCAGGGATCTGACCCGGAAGGCCCAAGCAAGCATCCCGTGGGTTGAGATAGGGATCTGTGCGGCATGACTGGCTTCTCTCTGTCTTAGGGGTGTGGCGTCAGGAGTGCCTTCTGTCCCCACCTGCTGCCTTCACATCACTCAAACATTCATTACTGCTCACCGCAGTGACCTGCTGCACCACCCCCCTCAATTCCCTGCCTGCTCTGGCCTCCTCCAATGATGGCTAGAGTGATTGATTGATTCATTCATCCTGCCATTCATTCATGGATTCATCAGTTTGCTTAGTAAATATTTATCCAGCAGCCACTGTTCTGAACACTGAGGAGAGAGTGAGGACCAAGTAGTTGCGCATCCTGCCTTCTCAGAGTTTATAACCTATTGGGAGAGACAGACAGTATGCAAAGAGTATAAAGTCAGATGGTGATAGGCGTTACACAGAAAACCGAAGCAGGAGCAGGGGATAGACAGGGATGGCGGTGGGGCAGTGCTGTTTTAGACAGGGCTCCGCCCTCGCCGAGGAACTAAACAAAGTGAGGGAATGAACCACAGTGTGGTGCAGAGAGAGAGTGGCAGGTGCAAAGGCCCTGGGGCAGGATTGAGTCCTCGATGTCGAAGGAGTAGCAGGAAAGGGCCCAGTCATGTAGGCACAGTGAGTGTGGGGTTTGGAACTTCCTTCAACTGAGATGAAGAGGCCTTGGGGGTCCTGGGCTGCAGAGACCTGACATATGTTTCCGGGATGACTCCCTGGCTGCTGGGTGGAGATGGCGCTCAATGAGGAGGAGAAAAATAAAGAAAGGTGGGGTGGGGTGAGGGGAAGGTTATGATTTTAGCCGGGGTGGTAAGGGTACACCTCATCGAGGAGGTGACAAGTGCATTAGGTCTTGAAGGAGGTGAGCAACAGCATGGCTCGTGGATGGATAGCCAAGCAGAAGAGTTGCAGGCAGAGACAACAGCCAGTGTGAAGGCTGACATGTCCGTGGTGTTCCAGCCTGGCTGGGGAGCAAAGGGGATCTTTGTAGAAGGCAAACTTGACCACATCTCCATGGCAACCCACTGCCCTCAGGCTTAAGTCCAAGAGCTCCATGCTTGACTTCTGTGGAGCTGCTCGGGGATTCTCAAACCTCCTGTCTCCATTCCTGCTTTACACCCTTTCCTCTGTCTGAAACACCTATCATTCCCTTCTTTGCTCTGCTTACTCATAAGACCTAGCTTTGAGTTGTGCCCCGTCCTCCAGGAAGCCTTCCTTGATAACCCCTTCCCTGATTGCGTTATATGCCTGTGTTTGCCCACTGAATGCTCTCTCTGCAGTCGCCCTGTTGTTTGTTTGCTTGTCGACTTACCTCCATTGTCTCTGAGCTACCAATGGCAGGGGTGGTGTCTCACCTCCTCTGTGTCCCCAGCCCCTTATCAGCCTGGAGCTTCAGAGACTGCTCAGTACTGATGAACACTGCAGTTGAGACCTCAGCCAAGTGTTGATGTAGCCATCAGCGTTCTCCAGAGAAAGAGAGGCAATCGGATACACTCTATTGTGTGGGATTGGTCCACACAGTGATGGAGGTTGAGAAGTCCCAGGATCTGCCATCTGCAAGTTGGAGGCCCGGGAAAGCTGGTGGTTTTGTTTTAATCCAAGTCCAAAGACCCAGTAACCATGAGCTCCGGTGTCTGAGGGAGGAGGAGATGGATATCTCAGCTCTAGAAGAGCAGGCAAATTTTCCCTTCCTCTGCCTTTCTGTTCTGTTCAGGCCCGTAGTGGATTGGATGAGGCCCACCCACATTGGGGAGGGTGAGTTTTGCCCAGTCCACCCATTCAGATGCTGATCTCTCCTGGAAACACCTTCACAGACACACCCAGAAATAATGTTTTACCAGCTATCTCGGCATCCCTTAGCCCAGTCAAGTTGACATGCAAAGCTAATCATCACAGTGGCGGAAGCTCTTCTGCATTCTGGGCTCTGGGACAGAGAGAACCGGCTCCCTTAGCCCTCAAGAGAGCCCAGCTCAGAGAGAGACTCCGATGGGCCCCCCATAGATGGCCCACAAATGGCCTTTTGGCAGCCCAGTGTCACTTAAGGGGCCATTGGGTTTCTTCTTGTGAATTGGGAAGGGAGGAAAGAAAAAGATGTTTTTTGCAAAATAAGGTCCGTTTAAACCTTAAACCACCACCTTGGGATGAAAACCATTAGAATTTAGAAAAGGGAGAGACTCTCCCCACCCACTTCTCTCTTGCCATTTTCACACCTTCCTGGGATTCATCAGCAAGTGGTGGAGAGAGGCCTTGGGTTTTGGAGGCATGACTGTGTGGAGCACAGCACTCATGGCCAAATCCAGGAATTCCCAGCCCAGGCTGGAGACACCCCAGCATCTCTGGCAGTTCAGGGGATGCCTGAAAGTGATCAGAAAGTCCCAAAGAAAATTTAACTTCAAAGTGACCAGCAGCAATGAAATTGACCTTCATTTTAATGGGTAAAGTGAATTTCAATGAAGTGAGGTATGTCAGGGCTCACATGAACCACATGGAGGTGTCCTAAGACTTCCTCGATTTTGGTGTGCTGGAGAACAAACCAGTTTTCCCTTCTCAGCTTCTGTTTGCTCACTTTGCTTTCTTGTCCATTTCTAGAACACTCTGGACCTGGAGGAAACCGGCGAGGCTGTCCAGGGCAGTGTCAATGCCCTCCCAGACGTGTCCGTGGTAAGGCCCTGGCTGGCCCTTTGGTTCTGCTCTCCCTGGTGTGCCCAGACCCTGGAGGCTCTCTCCTCTCCATGACAGCCACAGAGAAAGGGTGGCAAGGAGACAGAGGCCTCTGCCATGAGCTCTCACACCCAGCTACAGGTCTGTGCACGAGCGCACCGTTCTAGCATCTCTAGCAGGCACCAGGATCGCTTACCTCTGGTGACTTCAGGCGGGGCCGTCAGGCTGACTGGCCACAGTATGACTTTGACCAAGTTTGTTAGCCTCTCTCTGCCTCAGTTTCCCAATCAGTAAAGTGTGGATGATGATCATAGCATACCTACCCCATAAGTATGTGGCATGGAGTAAATTAATTAAAGCCTTAAGACGGTGCCGGGAAGGCTGTTGGAGCTGTGCAGGTGTCCGGTGTTGACCTAGGCAGAGGGGAATGGCAGTCACAGTGTCCGTAGCTGCCCCTCACCGTGCACTTGCTGTGGCATGGGCACTGTGCTAACAGTATCCACGTGGCTTTTGACATCACCACGCCACCTCTGCTGGGTAGGTATGCTCTTCCCCATTTCCCAGAGGTGCACTCAGAGAGGTGTTGTGTCTTGCCCAAGGCCACACAGCACCCCAGCCCGTGTATCCATCTCCTCCTGTCCATTCTCTCTCCAGTCCTTTCACACCTCTTGCCTCTGGTACTCAAGATCACCCCCTAAAAAGAAAAGCCAAATAAATGCATGTTTTGTATTTCCATCCTCTTCATACTGTCTCTAATAAAGTCTTGTTCCCTGTGAGAAGCTCTGGCTGATGCCAAGAACTTCAGTTCCCAAAGGTAATGATGCCGTCCCCAGAGACACCCGCCAGGATCCCAACGCTCATCAGCTGCCGAGATGCAGGGGAGAAGTTTTCCACTCAGGTGTTGCATTATTCAGAGCAGCGTGGCCAAGAGCAGTCAGAGTGGGGACAGAATTCCAGTCGGGCCTGGCACCACTCGGCTGCTCGGCCTCCCCTCTTCCAGGCGTGATGGGTTCTGACTCCTTCTCCACCTGTTGGGTCTTTTGGCAGGATGATGTCAGATCCACCTCCGAGGGGCTGTCAAGCCTCAAGCCACTGCCTCCCCCACCACCTCTGGCCCAAGGCAACGAACGCCCACTAGGCCAGCCAGGGAAGCTGGGGAGAGAGGACCTCCAGCTGCCTTCCTCCACGCCTTCCTGCTCTGGCACCGTCTTCTCGGCTCCACAGAACCGCAGCCCGCCGGCGGGCACCGCACTCACCCCAGGGACCTCCTCTGCCCAGGACTCGCCCTCCTCCCCCGTCTATGCCTCCGTTTCCCCTGCCAACCCCAGCTCCAAGAGGCTGCTGGATGCCCATCTGGCCCTGGTCAACCAACACCCCATCGGCCCCTTCCCGCGGGTCCAGTCACCCCCGCACCTGAAAAGCCCCTCTGCAGAGGCCACAGTGGCTGGGGACTGCCTTCCACCGCCATCGCCCTCTGGCCACCCGGACCAGACAGGCACAAACCAGCACTTTGTCATGGTGGAGGTCCACCGCCCCGACAGCGAGCCAGACGTCAATGAAGTGAGGGCACTGCCGCAGACGCGCAGTGAGTACAGCAAGGCCAAGCTCTGTGGTCCTTGGGGGTCCCTGTCCTCTCCGGGTCAGTCTACCTGATGACACAGTGAAGGGTGGGACCAGCTACTTGTTGAGGGGGCTCAGGGCCAGAGTGGTGAAGGGAGTTGGAGACCCCAGTTTGAATCCCGGCTCTGCCACTGACTAGCTGTGTGACTGTGGACAAGCTGCCGTCTACACCTTGCTTTCCGCATCACAAAATGGAGATAACAGTGACAATCCTGCCAGGTTGCTGCGAGGGTTGGGGCGCCTTCTCTAGCTCCCTCGACCCTGGCCACCCTGCATTCACCAGGAAGACTGAACTCGTGGAGGGCAGAGGTGGCTTCTCTTCCTGTCCCCCACGGCCTGGCCGGGAGTAGATGCTGGGGTGAAAGGTGGAAACTGAAGTGGCAGTCTCTGGATCCCTGACAGGTCTAGGGTCAGGGTGCAGAAAGAATCTTGGGGAGACCAGATGATACTGTGCCCCGGTTTGCTAAAGGACATGGGCTGGGAGGTAGAGGGAAGGGCAGAGCCGTCTTCCCCACCCTGAAAGCGGTGGCTCGCCCTCCTGTGAGTTTGGAGCATTTTGTTGGATTTTGCTGCCATCTTGTGGCTACAGTGATACATGGGACCCATAGGACGTTCCCTGAGTGCCTGCACAGACCAAGATGCAAAATGCAGGGCCCTGGCGCTCACGGCTTAGTGAGGGCAGGCAGCTGAGGGAGAGCAGGCAGATGAGGTGAGAAGACCCAGGGCTGTCACCGATGGATCACTGCTGCCTCTAGAGCTGGCACTGAGCTGGACACACAGGGATAGTAAGAGCTGACAGCCGCACTAACAATAAGCACTTTGTATGTGCCAGCGTTCAAAGGGCCTTGCCTATGGTATTAACTCATTGAATCCTCCCGGTAGCCCTATGAGGTTCGTACTATTATTATCCCCATTTTATGAATGAACAAACTGAGACATAGAAATTAGTCATTTCTGGCTGGGTGCAGTGGCTCATGCCTGTAATCCCAGCACTTTGGGAGGCCGAGACGGGCAGGTCATTTGAGGTCAAGGAGTTCGACCTCAGGAGCCTGGGCAACTTGGTGAAAGCCCCATTTCTACTAACGATACAATAATTAGCCAGGTGTGGTGGTGAGCACCTATGGTCCCAGCTACTCAGAAGACTGAGGTGGGAGGATCGCTGGAACCTGGGAGGTGGAGGTCGCAGTAAGCCAAGATTGCACCACTGGACTCCAGCCTGGGCGACAGAGTGAGAAGCTGTCTCAACAAAAAAAAAAAAAAAAGAGAGAGAGAGAGAGAGAGAGAGAAAGTAGTAATTTCTAGCTTACCAAGAAAAAAAGAGAAATTCCGCCACCCCTGGCCTGAACCCCGGCATGGCCGCTGCCTGAGCCGAGTGGTGGGCAGTCAACGCACGCTGCTTCACTATGTGTATCACAGCCGGGCCCTGAGTTTGAAACCCTAGATCAAGAACCCACAGCCTGGAGCCAGGCAGGCTAGCACAAGTCTATTCCCTTGACTGCTCCATTCTATACATCAGATCTGTGAGTTTTTACAGTCACCCCAGTGGTTAGGCACCATCATTTCTGTATTAGAAGGAGAACGTAGGAGGCTTAGAGAGGCTCCGTTACTTGCCCAGGCGTGCACAGCTGGTCAGTGGGAATTCAAAGCTGACCTGCCAGACTCCAGAGTGTGTGTTCTTAATGTAGGGTCTCACACTCAGGGGCCGGGCTGTTACACACATAGTGAAGCTGACTGGTGGCTGGAAGGCATGTGCCCGCCACTCGGCTCAGGCAGGGGTCGCGCAGGGGTACGGGCCAGGTGTGGCAGAATTTCTCTTTTATTCTTGGGAAGCTAGAAATTACTTACATGAAATCTTCTAATTTAAATGTGTTGGTTCATCATTAAAAATTGATAGCATTATGTGAGTTTTAAAACAAAGATAACATCCACATCCGTGTGCTGGGTTTGCCTCCTGACCTCTGTTTTAATCATTACACCAGCAGCTGAGAACTGGAAGATCCAGGCAGATGTCCTGGAAGTCACAGCCTTCAGGCCAGGTCTGGTTGAAAGGACAGGTCCTGAGTAGGTGGAGAGGGTGGCAGGGAGTGGACCTGCCCTCCAGCGCCATGATCTCTTCCTTCCTTCCCCCATCTTTACCTGGGGAATTCCCAAAGCCTTCCAGCCTCCATCTCCATCACTGCCTCCCGGCAGCCCTCCCTGACCCCAGCTATATAAGCTGCTTCTCTCTTCCTTTTCCCCTCTCCAGCAGCCTCTACGCTCTCCCAGCTTTCAGACAGCGGGCAGACTCTAAGCGAGGACAGTGGTGTGGATGCTGGCGAGGCAGAGGCCAGTGCCCCAGGCCGAGGCAGGCAGTCGGCGTCCACCAAGAGCAGGAGTAGCAGGGAGCTGCCTCGGAACGAGAGGCCCACAGACGGGGCCAACAAACCGGTGAGCCAGGAGGAGGAGGATGCAAAGGGCCGAGAGGAACAGGGGCCCCAGGTACAGAATGGGAGGTCCCAGAACCTGGCCTCAGCTTGGCAAGTGACCACAAGGGGAGGTAGTGAGCTCCCCATCACTGAAGAGATTTGGACGTCCCGGTGGAGCACTGGTTTAGGAATCTGGAGGCCCAGTTTCAGCTCTGTCTTTGCACTAACACTAGGGGCTGAGGCTGAGGTTGGTCTTGGGAACCTTTTTTTTCTTTTTTCTTTTGAGATGGAGTCTCACTCTGTCACCCAGGCTGGAGTACAATGGCGCCATCTCAGCTCACTGCAAGCTCTGCCTCCCGGGTTCACGCCATTCTCCTGCCTCAGCCTCCCGAGTAGCTGGGACTGCAGGCACCCGCCACCACGCCTGGCTAATTTTTTGTATTTTTAGTAGAGATGGGGTTTCACTGTGTTAGCCAGGATGGTCTCGATCTCCTGACCTCGTGATCCGCCCGCCTCGGCCTCCCAAAGTGCTGGGATTATAGGCGTGAGCCACCGCGCCCGGCCGGTCTTGGGAATCTTTAATCTCCCCTCGGTTTTGACATGACCAGGTGCCTGAGACAGTCTTCGGAGTCAGGTCCGGATTAAAGTCCTGATGCCACCACCAGGCAGCCTTAGGCAAGCTCCTTAACCTCCCGAGCCTCAGGGATTTTGGTGAAGATTAAAGAGCCGAGAACACAAGTACTTGGCTTGGCGCGTGGCACGCCTGAGACTCCCGACACAGGGCTGGAGCCTGAGCTCTGCTGACCCGGGGAGGTGTCACGGCCCGGCCCAGCCAAGCCCCCTGGCCAGGCCTGCCAACTGCGAAGGCCTCAGTAGTGTCTTTCCTCACACCCACAGCCTGGACTCCTGGAGCCCACGTCCACTCTGGTCCGTGTGAAGAAAAGTGCGGCCACCCTTGGCATTGCCATCGAGGGTGGCGCCAACACCCGCCAGCCCCTGCCTAGGATTGTCACTATTCAGGTATGTCCCCGGGGCCCCACTTGCCATCTCTCCCTAGCCACAAAAGGCCCTTTCTCAGCATCTCCAGGGTTTTGCAACTCCCATGGGTAATACAGCACTCCTAGGCTTATGTCACCTTTGATCTTCTGGGCCTCAATTTTCCTAATCTGAGCAGTGGCCACCCAGATTGTAGCTGCCTGCTTGGCAGTGTTAGGACTGACCCAGTGGGTGGTCAAAGCCAGGCCTGTCTAACCCTTGGGCACCCCATGCCCTGTGTCTCCTCCCTGCAGAGAGGCGGCTCAGCTCACAACTGTGGGCAGCTCAAGGTGGGCCACGTGATCCTGGAAGTGAATGGGCTGACGCTTCGGGGCAAGGAGCACCGGGAGGCCGCCCGCATTATCGCCGAGGCCTTCAAGACCAAGGACCGTGACTACATCGACTTTCTGGTCACTGAGTTCAATGTGATGCTCTAGAGGCCAAGGCCTGAGGGCCTCGCACCACTACCCAGCCCCTGGTTCCAGTCCCTTCCCACCGTTGGCTTCATCAAGCTCCTTGCGGGGTTGGGGCTGCATGGCCAGGGTAGCAGGAAGACATCCCCCCTCCATCCCAGCCCACTGGACCAGAACTGGGAGAGGAAGAGAGCAGGGCAAGGCAAATAGAAGGTCAGGTCAGGAACTGGTGCTGTACTGGGTACACAGTAGGCGCCCAAGACAAGTGGGTTGCAAGACAGGAAGAAAGGAAAAGGAAGGGCAGAGCGCTGGTTTCTCCAGGTTGGGTTGGGGGCACTACTGTCCCCCCTCCAGTTAGGACCCAGCCCATCCCCAGATGCCTGAGCCTTTGTCCAAAGTGAAGTCACTTGAGAGTTCGTGGACACGGCCCCCAACCAGGGGAATCTTGCAGGACCTTTAGTGCCACAAATAAGCATCGAGCACCTCCCCATTTACACCCCCATTCCTCCTGGCTCCTTATCCCCCATGGTATTTATTATTTATTTCCCTCCCCATGCCCCTGGGGACCCCAAGGCCCCAGCTTCCCTCTGCACCCCCAGCCTATCCCAGAGGCCTTGCAGGTGACCAGCAGTGTCATTGTATTTATATACAGAGCTTATGACTTTAATTTTTCAATAAAGAAATCTGAACAAGGTTAGAGGCCAGCGTGCTGTGTGGTCTACCTGTGTGGCTGGGGTTTCCATGTGGGGAGAGGAGTGGACAGGACAGTTGGGGTCAGTCAGAGCACCACAGACCACCACCCTGCCTGCCCCCATGGCTCCATTTGGGATACACGGTGGGGTGTGCAGGGATGCTTGAGCCACACTCACATCTTGGAGCCTCTTACTTGAAGGCTTGAGGGCAAAACTTGAGTATTTACAGATAATATTTTTAGATTAAAACCCACAAGTATATTATGAGGCAGAATGTACAATGTGCATGAATGTTTTAAATCCCAGATGCTGCCCGTTCATTTCCAGAAGCTGCCTTAGAGATAAGGATTCGTAAGCAAGCAATCATCAAGAAGTGCCCTCAGGGGAGACCAGCAAGGACGTCAGGAAGCAGGACAGGGAAGGGGAGGAAGCCAAGGGAGGGTGAGATTTCAAGCAAAGTCTGCAGAGGGCAGCTTCAGCCTGATCCCAGGAGGATCCCAGGGCGTACACTAGGCCTAGAGTTGTCTCCACTCAAGGCCAGAGGGCCGGACTTTCATGCCTGTCAGACTTTGGACAAAGCCTACAGGGAGAGGCCGTAAATTCCCAATCACTTCCTGCTCTCTACCTATGTGAGCCAAGCTGTTCCAGTAGCCAAGGGCAGCGGGTGTCAGAACAAAACATATGGGATGGGCTCGGAGGAAAAGGTAGCAGACATGGTCTACTGTACGGCCTCAGTCCCGGCCCCAGCACTCATTCCTTCTGTCCTCAGTATTTGTCTGGAAGATGGAAGAGTTTGAGAAATCTTGCTTTGTCCAGGCCTATGTCCAGAGTTCTGTCAGAGGTGGGTTAGGGACAGTTGGTTCCATGCTCTTGTCCCAGATCCTGTTCTTAGCTGTCCTTGTTCTCTTTCCAGCCTGGGCAGATGACCTGAGACCTGAGCCATGGATTCCCCTGAGGCAGCTGGTGTTTCAGAAGGCACCCCTGCCATCCCCCCACAGGGTGCTGTGGACCCTCTGCAAAGAATGACCCCCCACCTAGCAGCAGGAGGGTTTTGTTAGGCCTCAGATCTCCTGGCGTTCAACTCCAAAGCTTATGTGGTCATGGGCAAGTAATTTTACCTCTCTGAGCCTCAAGTTCCCCATCTGTAAAATGGGTTTGGTAGGCTAAATAATGGCCCCCAAAGATACCCAGATTCAAATCCCTGGAACTTTGGAGTGTTACTTTATATGGCAAAAGGGACTGTGCAGACATGATTAAGTTAACATCTTGACATGGGGTGGGCCCAGTGTAATCACCGGACTCTTATAAATGGGAAGCAGAGAAAGATGTAACAGAAGAGGACAAGGTGTGATGATGGAAGCACAGGTTGTTGCAGTGAGATGTACTTTGACGATGAAGGAAGGGACTACGACCTGAGGAATATAGGCAGCCACTAGAAGCAGAGAAAGGCAAGGCAGTGGATTCTCCCCTCAAAGCCTCCAGAAGGAAGCCTCCAGAAGGACCTGAGCCCGGAGAGACTCATTTCAGACTTCTGCCCTCTGTACAAGGAGAAACTTGTGCCATTTTAATTTGTTACAGTAGCCATAGGAAACTAACACAATGGTACTGCCACCCCCAGCAGCTGCTACTCACAGCCCCATGTCTGTACTTGGAAGGAGTAGAACAAGAATGAGGTTTCTGGACTTGTTGCTTCTGGAATTCCTGGGCCTGACTCTGAGGCTGCAGCCCATTGGGTGTGTGGGTTTCCCTCCCAATGGAACTTTTAACCTAAAAACTTTCCTTTGCAAGTGGATGGTTGTCCAAAGTCACACAGCTAAGAAGGACAAGTTTGGACCCACAGTTGCCTGAAGCCTGGGTCTGCTCTTTGCTGCACCTGTCCTGGTGTCTTTTGAAGGGCCCAGTGTCGTGGGCTATGGCAGCTTCAAGTACTGGAAGAGTGGGGAGAGGGTTGTCAGAGGTCCACCCTGGCCACATGTACCTGTGACCCTGACATCTTTACTCATGATGCCGAAGTGGGGGGTGGAGGGAACGACTGGAGTCTCAGGGTCTGCTTCTCCCTTGCTGGAGAATGCTGGGCAGGTTACACAATGCACCAAGCCTCAGTTTCCCCTTCTGTTCAAGAGTCAGGACCGCCATGCTGCTCAAACCCAGGAACACACTTCACTTCCATGACCTGTGTGGAAAAACACTTTGGGCCCTTGCAACACTGACATTCCAGGGCCAGAGCCCAGAAGGATTAGCTAAAATGTTTGCCCCTGGCACAGAGCAGGCCCTTAGTGAGTAGAAGCTGCTGCTAAACTTGCTACCAAATATGTGTCTAGGGAGTAGCAGGCAACCTGGGGAACTGGGAAGTGCTTTCTACCAGGAGGAAAAACTCCAAAGCATTCAACTTTGGATGCAGCTGGAGGAAGGACCTTGGACAAGTCTCTTCTTGCATCAGGACTTATTAAGCCTCTTGTGTTAATAGGGTCAGTCAAGGTGCTGTTTAAATTAGTACCACTGATTTATTTCTTACGGGCCTGCCATTATTATTTATTTACTCTCAACAACTGCATAAGGTGTGGGTATGAATCCCATTTGCCTGAGGCTCACTGGCAGCAGGTGGCAGAGCTGGGGCAATGAGCCCAGGTGAGTTGGACACCGTGCATCCTTCAAGGTGTGTGTGTGGTGGACAAGGGATGATGTCTGTGCTGCACTCACAGCGGGACCTTGGAAAACTTCTTGTCCGTCTTCGGGCTGGGTTTGCATGCTTGCCTGATGGAAGCTTGGAAGAGAATATACCCAGGGGGTGATAATACCTGCGTACCTCATAGGAGACAACTGAACAGCAGAAGAGTTTCCAACAGGTCTGGCCCATAATTAGTGATCGAGAAAAGTTTATTATTACCGTCATTAAGCAGTCTACTTCAGCTATGGAAGTTTGTGATTTCCTCCTCACTGTGGCTCTGTGCAATCTGTTTTTTCTTTTCTTTTTTTTTAGATGGAGTCTTTCTCTGTCGCCCAGGCTGGAGTGCAGCGATGCAATCTTGGCTCACTGCAACCTCCGCCTCCCAAGTTCAAGGGATTCTCGTGCCTCAGCTTCCCAAATAGCTGGGATTACAGATGTGCGCCACCACGCCCAGCTGATTTTTGTATTTTTAGTAGAGACTGGGAGTGGGGAGGCGCTCACCATATTGGCCAGGCTGGTCTCTAACTCCTCACCTCAGGTGATCTGCCCGGCCTCCCAAAGTGCTGGGGATTACAGGTGTGAGCCACTCTGTGCGATCTTGCATAAATGCCTTACCCTCCGCACACCGGGCCTCGATCTCCGGATCTGCGGTGGGGCTGATTGCAGCAGGGACACGCAGCCTCCCACGTCTGAGATCTTCATCCTGCAGCAGGGTTTGCGCTCCCCGTGCCCGAGTCCCTGGGGGCGGGTCGCGGCGGCCTCCTTTCGGTGATTGGTGTACTCCCCGAGGCCCCGCCCCCCCGGGGCCGCCCCCCGCCGTCCCGGGCGGGCCTCCGGGATTATGCAAAGGAGCCGCCGCCCCGCCCCGCGCCCGGATTGGAGGCCTTTGTTTGCCGCTCAACTCCAGGAAACCACCCGCGCGCGGCGGCCGCCAGCAGGTGAGACGCGGGGAGGGGCTCGCGGGGCGTCCGGGGTGGTCCCTGCCCCTCGCTGGGACTCAGTTTCTCCGTCAGGAGAATGGGGAGGGAGAGTGGACAGCGCCGGTGGGCTCCGTTCCACTGGGACGGTGCTGCTTTCGGTCTTTTCCACGTGGAAACCCCACGCGCCTGGGGAAAGAGACGCATCACCGCTCCGGGAATGGGAGGTAGCCCTGGACAGGCGATGCGGGCCCCAGTCCAAACCCTGCCGGTCGCGGGGTTCCGTAGCCTCCACCCTCCGGCCTCAGTCTCCACCTCCGCACAATGGGGGCGTTGGCTTTTTCTCTTTCCAGCTGGGGCTGGTGGCAGGGAGGGGAGGGGTCCCGGGGGAGCTTGGGGCTGGGCCTTGGCGGGGCCTCGGGCTGTGTTTGGGCTGGAGGCGTGGCCCGGGTTGCTGTGGTTACTGGGGAGGTGAGGCTTTTCTGTCTGGGATTTGTGTGAGATTCGTTCACCCGCAACAATCGCCGCAGCCTGGCGGCCCTCTGAGCCGCGTGCGCTTCCCGGACGCCTAACGCAAGTTTCTTTTCCTCTTTTTGTCAGTGGGGGAAGGTAGAGCAAGGGCCAGGGTCGGGTAGGCAGCCTTGACAATGGTAGGAACTGAACGGGCTGCAAAAAATAAGTCCAGTTCCCTCTTGGTATGCCTGCGGAGGAGAATGAGGTCCAGAGAGGGGGCGCGACTGGCCCAAGGGTGCACAGCAGGGAGGCGCAGAGCTGGGCTCTCCCCAGTGTGATGGGGCTGGCACAGGCAGAGCCAGAGTCTGCTTGCTGCGTGACCTTAGACGACACTTCCAAAGCTCCTTTCCCGGGCTTTTGTTAAAAGAAATGACGGATTGGAGTCCATCATTACCTATGTTTAAAAACCTGCTTCTGAGATAGTCGGAAGGGATAACAAACGTGGGCTATGTTGGAGCAGAGAGAAGCTGAGACAGGCTGCAGAGAAAAAAGACATTGTTCCTGTCCTCTAGAACAGAAGAAGAAATGGGCTGGAACTGAAGCATGAAAGACTAAAGTTAGACAGATACAGGGACTTCCCGAAAGACTTCCAGGTGCCTCCTTGGAATTGGTGGGTTTTATTTGGGGGCTGTTTTGTTAGTAAAACAATGACTGCCCATCTGTTAGAGGGGGCCTAAGTCTGGTTTACTTACTAACAGGGGAGTGGAACCTATGATGTCTTGGTACTCTGGGTTTATTCCTTGGGGCAGTCGTCTCACAGTTCTTCTGCAGGAGGGAGATGATGCCCACGTGGGGCGTTTGCCTCCTAAGGTCCAGCCGGTTTGCATTTAAAACATGTGATTGGGGCTGCTTCTTGCAAGGGGATTTCATCAGCTCCCACCGTCCTGCAGACTCTGCCAGAGGCGCTGGGATCGGGGTTTCCAGAGAGACCGGGAATGGCCCCAGCTGCAGGGCCGTCAGGCTGAGAGGGTGTTTTGGAAATTGGTGCACAACATGGACACTTCAGCTTCCCCCCCGTGGGGGCGTGGAGAAGGAAAAGTATTTTTAAAGCATTCACATCCCCAGTCGCATGCCTGGTCCTTTTTATGTTTCCTCAGTCCTGGAAGGTGGGAATGATCTGGAGACCAGGAGTAAGAAGACCTGGGTTTAGATCCCCAGCCTGGCTTCAGTTCTGAGTGCCTCAGTTTTCCCTTCCATAAAATGAGGTTGGTAATGCCCACTTTACCCACTTTTTTTTTTTTTTTTTTTTTTTTTTTTTTTTTTTTTTTAAGACGGAGTCTAGCTCTGTCTCCAAGCTGGAGTGCAGTGGCATGATCTCGGCTCACGGGAACCTCTGCCTCCCGGGTTCAAGCGATTCTCCTGAGTCAGCCTCCCGAGTAGCTGGGATTACAGGCATGTGCCACTACACCCGGCTAATTTTTGTATTTTTAGTAGAGACGGGGTTTCACTATGTTGGCCAAGATGGTCTGGATCTCCTGACCTCGTGATCTGCCCACCTCAGCCTCCCAAAGTGCTGGGATTACAGCCGTGAGCCACCGCGCCCGGCTACTTTACCACCATTTTAAGGCTCGAGTGAGGTTGACATCATAGAAAGCTTTTGCTCAGTCCACATTCTAAGTAAATGAGGAAACTGAGGCTCAAAGAAAGGAAGGAATAATGATAACAATAATACCATTGGTATTATTAGCTAATATTATAGCTAATATTTATTGAGTGCTACATTCTAGCCACTGTGCCAGGGGTTTTACTGCAACAAGTGAGGTTTGGGAGGGCAGGAGCTCTTATCTGTTTTGTCACCATTGTTATCCCCTAATGCCTACCTAGTACAGAGCGCTACATAGAGTAGGTGCTCAAAACATTGTTGTTGGTCATCTAGATTATATCAGTTACATGATGTTGTTGAAGTGGGTGTTATTGTTGTCCCTCTTGTACAGATAGAAAGCCTGAGGTTCAGAGAGGTTAAGCCACTTAACAAGAGTCACACAGCTTCTCACTGGTGTTAGTGCATCCTTACTTTGGGGTGTGCAGGGTGTGCTGGTGTCAGCTCGGGAGAGCGGATTGTGTCCATCTCTTCCCAGTGCTTCATTCAGTGATATCAACAGCTTGAAATTGGCATGGCCAATTTCAGTAAGGGGATTTAACACCATCAAAATTAGTAACCACCACAAATCAAGGCTTTTTCTTACTGTTTTTTTTAAAGAGAGCTGCAGGTGAAGGATGTTGGGGTATGGAAGGCCAGCCTTGCTTCTGCTTGGCAGCCTGGATTTGGGGGCTTTTTGGCAGAGCCCAATGGAGCCAGGCCAGAAGGCCTGCCCCCACTGCAACTCTCCTGAAGTATGGGATTTAGGAAGAAAACCTTTATGGGATGGCTTTTGTAGTATACGGTGTGAGTTATGCAGTGCAGCAGCCCTTGACTTGCAAGCAGGTGGGTTTGAGCCTGAATTCCAGGCCAAAATGTCTGGCCTTTAACCTGAAAGTGACAGGAGCCACGGATGGTCATTAAGCAGGGGAAAAAGCTGACAGGATGGTGCACTAAGAAGACTAATCGTTGTGCCAAGGGATTAGGGGGTAAGTCAGGGTGGGTGTAGGGAAGAGGCGCTGCAGTTGGCCAAGGGAACCAGGAGGAGGCTAACAGAAGCCCCTCATTTTCTGAGCATGTCCTGTGCACAAACACGTTATTTTGTTACTTTACACATGCATGCCTGAGGGAAGGAGAAGCCTCTTGTCTGTAGCTGAGGATATTAGAGAAGTTCTGAAACAAAACAGCAAAGGCTCATCTACCAGAGTTGACCCAGGCTTCCTGCCCTCAAAGTCTCACATTCTCACTCGCTCCTCCCGCCTGCACCCCAGCTTGCAGTTCCGTCTTGGCTCTGGGCTTCCTCGCCAAATGTCAGGCGAACTCCAGCTCCATTGCCAAGTGAGACCTTCTGTGCCCAGTGCCACTCCCATACCAACCCCTAGGTCCTTGCCAGCATTCTCCCCCCAAGCCCCCGCTACCACCCCAGCCAGCTCAGCTTATTCTGGGGAAGGAGCCTGGGATCAGGGTCAGAGTGGGATGTCCAGCTGTCAGTCTTCTCCGGGTCTTGGGACCACAGCCAAGGACCAGGACTGAGGAGGGGAGGTCTTGGGGTCTAGGAGGCACACTCAGTCCCCCACGAAGGATTCGTCTGGAGGATAATGCTTTATGTGTGGGTACAGACCCAACTGTGCCTTAACGTGCTGTGTGACTTTGGGCAAGTTGTGTAACCTCTCTGAGCCTTTCTTTATCTGTTAAATGCCTATTTATGAGGATCCAATCCAGCAACACATGCCATGCCTCCAAATGCAAAAAGTGGCTGAGGCTGGGCGCTGATTGCATCCTTTCCTTTTAGTGATTTTCACGTGTTCCCACATGTTGCATAATGACTATATTGCAGAAAACAACATATTGTATTAGAGTTTAAACAGAGGAGGAGAAGGTGTGGGGGTTACAGAATGTTTATAGGATGTCAGAGCTGTAAAGGGCCTCAAAGAGCCCAACCATACATTTCACCTTTCACAGGAGGGGAAACTGAGGATGGAGGAGCCCAAGGTCAGAAGGAAGCACCACCCAGATGTGAGGTGGTATTCGTTTGTTTTGTTTTTAAGAATAGTACATGTTCATTTCATTCTTATTTTTAAAGCAACTGTTATTTTTAGAAAATACCCAAAAGGAAAAATGGTAAACTTGCCTATCAAAGAAACTTGCCTATAATTCTACTACCTAGTAATAATTATTGTAAACTTGTTTTTTCTTTTTTATTGAGACAGAGTTTCACTCTTATCTCCCAGGCTGGAGTGTGGTGGCACGATCTTGGCTCACTGCAGCCTCTGCCTCCCAGGTTTAGGCGATTTTCCTGCCTCAACCTCCCGAGTAGCTGGGATTACAGGTGCACGTCACCACACCCAGCTAATTTTTGTATTTTTAGTAGAAACGGGGTTTCACCATGTTGGCCAGGCTGGTCTCGAACTCCTGACCTCAGGTGATCCTCCCACCTCGGCCTCCCAAAGTGCTGGGATTACAGGCATGAGCCACGGCACATGGCCTGTTGTAAACATCTTAAAGCATGTCCTTCTCTTTCTTTCGCTTTCTCTCCCTTTTTTCCTATCCTGTCTCCTTCCTTTCCTCCTCCTCCTCTTCCTCCATATTTTACTATTTTAAATGGACTCCAACTAGATATATGTTATTTTATAACTGGCTTGTCCACTTAACATACAAAATTTTTACATTATCTGATATTCTTCATTAGCATGACTGTTAACAGCTGCTTATCCCTTTGAGCGGAACTATCACAATTTCTTTCAATGGTCACCTGTTACTGGACACTGTGATTGTTTCCAACTATTTTACCTATTGCAAGTTTCAGTTGCAAAGTGATTGAGGTTATACTGTATGGGGCTGGGCACGGTGGCTCATGCCTGTAATCCCAGCACTTTGGGAGGCCAAGGCAGGCGGACACGAGGTCAGGAGATCGAGAGCATCCTGGTTAACACGGTGAAACCCTGTCTCTACTAAAAATACAAAAAAAAAAAAAAAAAAAAAAATTAGCTGGGCGTGGTGGCAGGGCCTGTAGTCCCAGCTACTTATGAGGCTGAGGCAGGAGAATGGCGTGGACCCGGGAGGTGGAGCTTGCAATGAGCCGAGATCGCGCCACTGCACTCCAGCCTGGGCAACAGAGCGAGACTCCATCTCAAAAAAAAAAATATATATACACACACACACACACACACACACACACACACACACACACACACACACACTGTCCGGATTCAAACAGCTTGGTTCAAACCAGCTTCCTCACCTATAAAATAAAATGGGCATCATAATTTCTCCCTCTTTGGATTAGTATGATGATTAAATAATGAGATCTGAATCCATGGAAAGGCTTTTATAAGGTGTTTGACACATAATAGGTGTTCAGTAAAGTTTTGCTGTTAGCAGTCCCTTCCTGGCACATGCACGTTTTTTCTGTTTGACTCTTTGAAAAGAGCATGAATTTGAATGTATGTATGTGTTTTCCTCAATATGGCCACACCCTCCTCATAACCCATATCTCAGTTGGCTGAGAAGGGCCTGTTTGCTCTGCTCCTTAACTACTCAGAGTGGGGACGGAGTTTCTAGCTGGGTCAGTGAGCCCTGGAACTGGTTTAAGGGTTGCAGGGAATAGGGTTACAGGGAAATGTCAGCACCTCCCTCCACTTGGGAAAACTGCCTCTCCCTTTTTGTGTCCAGGACTCATCACTAGAGCTGGGGTTGATAATTGTGGAAGCTGTGGATGAGGAAAATTAAACTCAGTCCTGCAGGGAGCAGGTCATAGGGCGTTTCACGGAAAAGGCAAGGCCATTTATTTGTGAACAGTTACTCTGTGCCAGCTGGGCACTGGGGCCAAGAACTGCAGGCACATAGTCTCATTGGTCATCCCAAGAGCGCTGTAAAATAATTATGGGCCCATGTTACAGATGTGGAATCTGGGATTCAGAGAGGTTAAGCAGCTTGCCCAAGGCCACACAGCTTCCAAGGGAGAACATGGAGTTCTCTGTTTGCCCACAAAGCCCGTGTGCCTTAACACCTGTGCCCTGCAGCCTCCTGTCCGCATGGCATTTCTGCCTGAGTGGGCAAATGGAATAAAGAATCCAGGAGGTTTAGTGTTAGAAGATAATCTCTGATAACCTCAGAGACAATCTCATTAAGCCCCAGGTTCCAAAGCTCAGAGAAAGGAAGGTGCTTATTCCTGGTCACTCAGGCTGGAACTTGGGTCTCTACTTCCCTAGAAGTAGAGAATATTTCATCATTTCTTCTTGGTTCACTCTGGAAATCCTCACCTGCCTCCTCTCTCCCTCAGACTCCCTGTGGATTTTTTTTTTTTTTTTTTTTTTTTTTTTTATTTTCTGACAGAGTCTTACTCTGTTGCCCAGGCTGGAGCACAGTGACATGATCTCGGTTCACTGCAACCTCCGCCTCCCAGGTTCAAGTGATTCTTGTGCCTCAGGCTCGTGCAAAGGGCTGGCAGGGTTCTGCAGACACAGCCACGCACATGCCTGTTGCTGGTAAAAGGATGAAAGTCATCAAGCCCTGGTAGTAGGAATCAGAGGTTTTTTGTTGTTTTTGTTTTTGAGACAGAGTCTTGCTCTGTCGCCCAGGCTGGAGTGCAATGGTGCAATCTCGACTCACTGCAACCTTTGCCTCCCAGGTTCAAGCAATTCTCCTGCCTCAGCCTCCCAAGTAGCTGGGATTACAGGCACCTGCCACCACGCCCAGCTAATTTTTGTATTTTTAGTAGAGACAGGGTTTCACCATGTTGCTCAGGCTCATCTCGAGCTCCTGACCTTAGGTGATCCGCCCACCTCAGCCTCCCAAAGTGCTGAGATTACAGGTGTGAGCCACTGTGCCGGCCAGGAGTCAGAGGTTTTTGTTGTTGTTTCTTTTCTGGGTGACCAGGAACTAATCTCTTCTCTTCTCTGGGCCTCAGTGTCCTCACCTATACAATGGAATAATCCTTTTCTTCCCACTTTGACGTTCTGTTCTTGAACATCTAGTGCTATAAAGAAGAAAGCATTTTGGGAAACCAAAAGGCTCTGTGTGGAACCAGGGCCTCACTATAAAATCGGAACATTGGCTTTGTGAATTGCAATTCGTTGGTAATAAGCTCCACTCTCGATTTTATTGTGCACAGGTATTAATTATCTCTGCGGGCTGCAATGCTGTGAGCACCAAGCTCGGTTATTAGAAGTCGGGTCTTTGTGTGTTTGAAACTCTACTGCAGCTCATCAGCTTTGTGACCTTGGGCAAGCTGCTTGGGCTCTAGGGGCCTCTGTTTACTCAGCTGTGAAATGGGGTTGTCACATCAGCCTCATTGGGTTGTTATGAGGGCTGTGAGTCAGGCTTGGGCAAGTAGCTAGGTCGGGTGGATCATCCAGGATATATTTATTGTATTTCTATTATATATCAGGTTCTGTGTGCTGGATCCTGGGGATATGATGATGAGAGCCTCACAGAGCTCCCGGTTGAGTCAAGAGACAGATGTTAGTCCAATAATCACATACGAAATATAGTTCCAAATGGGGAGTCCCCAAGGAGGGCACGCTGGAGCTGAGATCTGGAGGTTGCCTAGAAGTTAACAGGGAAAAGAAGTGGGACTGGATGAGGGGAGGAGCAGGGCACATCTGTCCCAGGAAGAGCAAGGAGGCCTGGGTGGCAGGAGCACGCTGACCAAGGGCAGAGAGGGTGGCGGGAGAAGAGGCTGGAGCAACGTTCAGCCTATGGAGTTTCATCTTCTTTCTCAGAGCCATGGTAGCTAGCTGTGTGTCTGAAGCATGGAGGGGTCTTGTTTGGAAGCTTCTATCTTGAAAGATGGCATCGGTGCAGTGCGGGGAACAGATTAGTGGACCCTAGAGCTTTCCAGGTAAGGCCGATCCAGGGACCCACATGGGGATGCAGAAACGGGGACAGATTCTGGTGAAATTTAGGAAATGAAATAACTGGGAGTTGATGATGGATTGGTTACGGGATGTAAGTAAGGGAAAGGGAAGCATCCAGGGTCACAGTTGATTCTCAGTATGTACCTGGGTGAAAGATGGGCCAAACTAAGGAGGGGTGGGTTTGGAGGGTGGCAACAGTAGGAGCTCAGTCTTGGACATGCTGCTTCCGTCTGCTAGAATTTGGCCTGTGGATGGGGACACTGATCTAAGAGGGGGCGGTGCATGAGCAAAGGCAGGGAGGAGGGTTGGTCGTGCTTGGGGGTGCAAGGAAATGGAACAGACTGCACTGCAGGTGGTTCTCCTTGGTGTTAGGTGGCTGCCCCTAAGATGGGTTTGGGGTTATCCAGGGGCCACAGGCCATGCCCAGCAACGGCAGCCACCTGGCATTGATAGCAGTGCTGCCTGGGTTAATGACCAGGGAGGGAGGGTGAGTGAGTGACAGGGTGTCAGGGGAACCCGCCCCTCACACAATGTCACACATGGCTGCCAGGGCTGGTAGGGAGGGGCCTCATTAGGGTTTGGCTCTGCTCCATGTGGGGCTGGGGGCTGCAAGGAGAGCCCTGCCACCCAGATGTGGGTAAAAGGCAGGGAAGGGGATAGAGGGGTGGGCGATTACTAGGATGAGGGCTCCTGGTTCTAGCCCTGGCTACGCTAAGATATTCACCAGCTGACCTTGGGAAAGTCCACTCATTCATTCATGCATGGAATGCATTCATCAGCCATAAACAGTGTGCCAGGCTTCAGGAAAGGTATTAAGATCTAGCCTTTAGAGGAGACTGGAGACTTATACCTAAGTAGCAGCAATAGTTGTAGTAACAATAATAAAAAAGCTCAATACATGACTGTGTTCTGGGTCCCCTGCTGTACCCTTGGTAGGCATCTCCTCACTGAATCTTCACAGCAGCCCCTGTGGGGTGGCTACTCTTCTTATCCCTGTTTTACAGATGAAGAAACTGAGGCTTAGAGAGGTGAAGTTTCAAAGGTCAGAGCCAGCAAGAGATGAGGCTGGGATTTGAACCCAGGTCCACAGTGCCTTGTTTGAATGTCACCTCCTCATAGAGACTTTCCTGACCATCCTATAACCGTTCTCCTCCAACCCATTACTCTTGGCCCCATGGGTTCTCTACCAGGGCCAGTCCCCTGGGACACTTAACATCTCTGATGCCCAGAGACCGACTCTGTTGGCCCGGGGCGAGTCTCAGGCTTCAGTGCCACCTGGCCCGGGACACGGATCATCACTCGGTCTCATTGTTCACAGCTCTCTCCTTGAAATTATACATGTGCTTGCTTATTGTCCATGTCTCTGCTAGAGTAGAGAGCAGGGGACTGGCCTGTCTTGGGCCCTGCCATATTCCCAGCACCTTTAAAAGCACCCGCCACACAGTAGGAGCTCAGTGAGTACCTATGAATGAAGGAATGGGATGCTGGGGCTTGAGAAAAGACAGCTTGACTGACCATCAGGATCGATCTGTTCCCAACATCTGGTGAACCCTTGGAGGGTTCTTACAACAGGGAAAGTTTACCTGATCTCCCAGTTTCACACCTCCATGCTGCCCAGAACATCCCACTCTGGCTGCAGGACCACCTCGGGGTCAGGACAGTGGGTTGAGATGGCAGGAATCACCAAGGCCTCCCTGAGATTCAGGTTGCACATTGCTAGAGTCAGAGCTGGAAGGGCAGGAGTAGTGTTGAGTCTGAGCTCTCACCATGCAGATGGGCCCTGAGGCCTAGTGACGGAAGGAGCCTTGGCTAAGATCAGGCCATGGTTGAAGAGGGCCTAGGAGGTAGGAGCTACAGCATGCTGTGTGACCTTGGCCAAGCCTCTGACCTTCTCTGTGCTTTAGTCTCCCCATCTGTACCTGCAGGGCCTGGGCTGAGATGATCCCAAGCCTAGGACGTCAGGAGTTCATTCCCTGAGTCCTTTCCTGGGCAGCGCAGACTGCAGAGGGCTTGCAAGGGGTTAAGCTCCTCCGGCTCTTGCTCTGCACGCAGACAAACCCCCTCCTTCTGACAAACACTTGTAGGAAATCAGGCTGGGCGCTTCCTGCGGAGGCGAGGCGGCCTCAGGCCTCAGCCGCGGCAGGGGCGGGGAGAGGTGGGGAGCGATGCTGGTCTGTGAGCAGCAGCTTGGGCTGGCAGAACGGCCTGGAGGCGGGCCAGGGCGCAATGGAGACAGGGGGCTCCCTGGGTTTGGAACAAAGACTTCACAGACAGGTCCCCTGAAACTGGGTCGGCAGGACGGTGGTGGAGCCCGAGAGAGGTAAGAGATCGGAACGGAGGAGGGCCCAGGAGGCCGCCTTCCTTCTGGATGGTCCAGTCACAGACTCTCCGGGACAGTCCAGGCAGCCGGACCAGCCCAGCCAGGAAGTTGCAGCTGCTGGAGCTGCACTGCTTTTCTCTTGGCTCAGGGGGGCCCGGCCTCCAGGGCAAGGGTGGTTTTAAGGAGGATTTCGTCAAGCCTCAGGATGCTAGATTCCAGTCCCAGCTCTGATTCTGATCTCTTGTGAACTTGGACAGGCGAGTCCATCTCTGTGCCTGGGGTGTCCTCGTCTGCACCTGGAGAGTTAGTGTCCTTGGTTGCTAACGGGTCTCAGAGACGATGCAGGGATGGGGAGCAGGCCAGGAGGCAATGATGGCATAGGGGGGTGGTCCCCATCGACGGAGTGGCCCCTTATGCCAGCTGTGTAAGGGCAAGGAGAGGAGCCAAGGACTGTCCGAAGACCAGCAGACCCAGCTCAGCTCTTGAGGATGGCAACACCAGAGCTGTCAACAGCCAGGGCACGTTTCTCTTTCTTCTCAGCCTGTGCTGCTGGAGCCGGCTGGGGGCAGGGAGAGGACACACAGAGGGGGAGTGGCTGGTGCTTCCTTGTGGGACTAGTGTCCACACAGCTGGTGGGAAGCCCTTGAGAACAGCAGGTCTGTGCCCTGCCAACCGGTGGGTGGGGGCATGGTTGAGCCGAACAACACAGCATTTTTGGAAGGTCTGGTTACTGATTTGAGGGGTCTTCCTTCCCCATCTCCCTGACACATCTTACAGCCTTGGTTTCAGAGTTGCGCACCCCAGCTTTAAATCCTCTGTGCTTCCTGACTGTGAGGTCTTCTGAGAGCCTGCCACGCCTCTGTGCCTCAGTTTCCTCATCTGGGAGGTGTCAGGGTGGTAGTGGGGGTAGAAGCACAGGGGCACCCTGGACAACCCTGGCTGGATGGGAAGGGGCTGCAGAGGGCAGAGGGAGGCAGTGCGGGCTGCGTGGCTGGGCTGGCAAAGGAGAACCTGGGAGTCTGGGCAGTTCTGAGGGACTGAGCCATAAAGGGAAGGGTCCCTGGCTGTGGAATGACTGAGCAGGTGGAGAAGCCCTGTGTGGGTGGTGAGGAAGAGGAGACCTTCCCACCCAGGAACTGAAGATAGACACCCTGGGGGTCTATTAGACCCCTGAGAGAGCAGGGGCAGTGGTGGCTCGCGAGTAAGAAGAAGATGTACAGAAGGGGGGTGCAGTGGCTGCTACTTCCTTGTGGGGCCAGTTTCTCCAGGGATGGCGGGGACCCTGAACTCCACAGCCCTCCCCAGCTCAGACAGCTGGAGTCTTCATCAAACCCCACTCACTGTCTTTTAGGAGCAGCCCTGCTGCCCTAACGAAGGCTGGCTGGAACAGCTCTGCCTTTACCTGGCATTCAGGCACCCCTGTCCATAGCTCTCCTTCAAAGTCAGGCCATACTTTCAGACCTCCGTGCCTTTGCCTATCTGTTCCCTCTGCCTGGAATGCCCTCCCCAATCTTCTACCCCAAATCCTCACTCTTCCTTAAGCCCACCTTAAAACTTCCTTTGGTAACGCTTCTGTATTGTACTACCCCTCACTGTTTAAAATTTTGGCATGCTTTTACTCTTTTCTACATTCTTTGCATCTTATGGAGTCCCTGGTATATAGTAGGAAGTCGTAGGGCTTTTTTAAAAAGTTAATTTGCACCCACGGGGTGCTCGGTATGTATCTTTGTATTTTGAAATGTGATCTCAGGGAGGAAGAGAGAGGTTAACAGTTCTGAGGCTATTGCCCTCAGGAGCTGAGTCAACCAGGGACTTCAAATTCAAAGCTCTTTGAGTCTCATCCCCTGCCTCCCAGCCCACCCTAGCAAGGTGATATCCCCTTGCAGTAGCAAGAGCAGGTGGTACTTTCTCTATTTTACGGTGAGGAAAATGCAAGCCCAGCTATACACAGTGAGTAACAGCAGCCGGGACTAGCACCCATCTCCTGATGCCCAGCCTGCTTCTCTACCACAGCATCATCCCAGCCTGAAGTTGGCAGGTAGTTGGCACTAATGTGTGTTTGTTGACTGACTAGCTGAATGGCCATTTCTGGGGCTTTGTGGTGCGGAGGTCCACGGCTCACATGGAAGACAGAGGCCTCGCTCAGGAAAGGCTCACTGGTTTAGGCGCCTGGGGGCAAGTGTGAAACTCTAGCCAGTCACTGCAGCTGCCTCTGACCTGGTTACTGTGAGATTTCTACCATGACTGAGTCATCCCAGAAGACAGGATGTTCCTCTTTGTGCACCCAGAGGCCTCTGTGATTGGGCAGGCTGCTCTGTGGCAGAGCTAGAAAAAAAAGCCCTTCAAAAAGTCCAAAAACCACATGCCTCCCCCGGCCCCTTCCTCAGCAGAGGCTTCAGAACCAGAAAAACAACAGCTAAACTGTAGCCCCTCCTCCACCTGCCATAACAGCAGAAGCGAGGAGGCCTAGTGAACTTCAAAGGGCAGGCCCTGCCTGAGGCCCTGGTTTAAAATGCAGATTCCTGGGCCCTATCCCAGGGCCACTGAGTCAGGCTCTCTGCAGGTTGTTTCAGGAAACTGCCTGCTTAGAGGATTCTTAAGCACACTGAAGCTTAAGATCCCTGGCAGGGATTTCCAAGAAGGGTACAGGCCCTGCAGGAGGTATGAGAAGCAAGAATTAGAGCTTCTATTTAAAATATAGTTGGCCAGCTGGGTGGGTGGCTCATGCCTGTAATCCCAGGACGTAGGGAGGCTGACGCAGGAGGATCACTTAAACCCAGGAGTTTAAAACCAGCCTGGGCAACATGGCAAAACCCCATCTCTACAAAAAAAATTTAAAAATTAGCCAGGCATGGTGGTACGTACCTGTGGTCTTAGCTAGCTACTCAGGAGGCTGAGGTGGGAGGATCGCTTGAGCTCAGGAGGTCAAGGCTGCAGTGAGCTCTGATCGCCACTGTACTCCAGCCTGGGTAACAGTGAGACCCTGTCTCAATAAAATAAAATACAGTTGATCCTTGAACAACACAGGGGTTAGGAGTGCCTCATGCAGTCAAAAATCTGCTTATAACTTTTAACTCCCCCAAAACTTTATCAATAGCCTGCTGTTTACTAGAAGCTTTGCTGATAACATAAACGGTTGATTAATGCATATTTTCTGCGTTATATGTATTACATACTGTTTTCTTACCATAAAGTAAGCCAGAGAAAAGAAAATGCTATTAAGAAAATCATAAGGAAGAGAAAATCTGCTTACTTTCATTAAGTGGAAATGGATCATCACAAAGGCCTTCATCCTGTCATCTTCACATTGAGGAGGAGGAATTAGGGGGGATTGATCCACTGTCTTAGGGGTGGCAGAGGCAGAAGAAAATTCACATGTAAGTAGAGTTCAAACTGCGCAGTTCAAACTGTGTCATTAAGGGTCACCTGTGTTTATTTTCTTTTTCTTTTGTATTTTTATTTATTTATTTATTTCTAGATGGAGTTTCGCTCTTGTTGCCCAGGCTGGAATGCAATGGCACGATCTTGGCTCACTGCAACCTCCGCCTCCCAGGTTCAAGCAATTCTCCTGCCTCAGCCTGCCGAGTAGCTGGGATTGCAGGCATGCACCACCACGCCCGGCTAATTTTGTATTTTTAGTAGAGATGAGATTTCTCCATGTTAAGGCTGGTCTCGAACTCCTGACCTCCAGGTGATCTGCCCGCCTCAGCCTCCCAAAGTGCTGGGATTACAGGTGTGAGCCACCACGCCCAGCCTCCTTTTTGTTTTTAGTAGAGATGGGCTTTTGCCGTGTTGCCCAAGCTGGTCTTGAACTCCTGAGCTCAAGTGATCTGTCTACCTCGGCCTCCCAAAGTGCTGGGATTACAGGTGTGAGCCACTGTGCCTGGCCAATTTTCAATTGCATCTTTTTAGAAAATCACTTTTGAAAGTATTCTTTCTAATACATGTAATATATTAGCATGATGTGTTCGAGCACATTTGTTTTTATGGATGGGTTGTGTGATTAAAAACATATTGGGGACCACTAGGCCGAAACTGACAGTTGCAGATCTTGCTCTGGCAGGAAGTAGCCGGGTGATCTTAGCCAAGTTCTACCCTCATGTTTGTAGGGAGGACAGATTGAGAACTTAAAAGTAGAGCTTCTAGCCAGGCTGGCGCCGAGTGGGCTCTTCACATGTGGCGGGGACTGTAGGGCTGGAGGACAACATGCAGGGTGATCTGGAGGAAATTGTGGGGCTCTGCATTTGGGGGTAGAGAGGAAGACTGGGCGGGGACAGAGGAGAGAAGCCCCGAACACCCATCCACAGAGCAGGAGCCGCAGCCAAGGAGGAAAGAATGGTATTCCCTGTCCCTCCCTCCTCCAGCCCTTGAGAAGTCAGCCTTTCCCGGGCTGCACTGTTCCCTGGGGAACTTTGTGTCCAAAAATAGTTGCCTGCTGACTTTTCTCAGCCACACAAATCAAGCGGGATCCAAGTGCTCACGAGGATAAAGGGACAAACACAGACCTTCTGTCCTGGGAGGCCTGGAGTCATACTCCCTTCGACACAGCATGCAGGGGAGAAAGCCCAGACTGTGGGCCAGGAGGCTGACTTTCGCCCCTGCCTTGTCCTGACCCATGTGTGGCTTTGGGTAAGGCCTCTCCCCCTTTCTGGACCCCAGTTTCCCCATCTGTGGAAGAAGGCCTTTGTGTGAGCCGCCCCGGGGGCTGCTGCGCTGATGGGCGGCAGTTCTCTGAACCCTCCATGGCAAGGAGCTCCCTGGGGGACCGTGCCCACTCTGGGTCAGCTTTGCACTTCCTGGACCTGGCTCAGTGCTGGCATAGAGGAAGCGCTTAGGGAAATAGCGGGAGCGTGGGAAGGAAGAGGCAAAAGGAGACGAGAGGGAGAAGGAAAGACGGAAAGAAGGAGAGGGTTGAGGGAAGGCAGCGGAGGAGCCCTTCTCTGGCTACCCTGTTCCTGCAGCAGCCGCCTGACAGGTCCCTGTGTGGCCAGCCTCCCTGGTTCATTCTCCCAGAGCAGCCCGAGGGGAACTTTTAAACCACACCTCTGATGGGCTTTCCCTGTGTTCAATTCCCCAGCCGTCGGGGAAAACACTCCCAGGTCCAGGAAAGCCCCGGTAGGCTTGCTCCCCGCCCCCAGGTCGCCTCACTAGGAAGGCTTTTTCTTTAAATTGAGGTGAAATTCACGTAACATAAAACTAACCATTTTTAGATGAACAGTTCAGTGACATTTAGTATATTCACAGTGTTGTGTAACTGCCACCTCCATCTAGTTGCAAAGCATTTTTCTCACTTCCGAAGGAAATCCCACACCCAGCAAGCAGTGCCCACTCTCCTCTCCCCCAGCCCCTGGCAAACACCAGTCTGCTTTCACTCTCCAAGGAGGTACCTTGCCTGGATATTTCCTATCCATAGAATCACACTATATGTGGCCTTTGTGTCTGGCATCTTTCACTTAGCATAATGTTTCTGAGGTTCATCTATACTGTAGCGTGTGTTGGGACTTCATGCCTTTTCGTTTGAGCACCTGTTTTCAATTATGTTGGTTAGCGGAATGCTACCTTTTTTTTTTTTTCCTTTTGAGACAGGGTCTCACTTTGTTGCCCAGGCTGGAGTGCAGTGGTGCTGTCATGGCTCACTGCAGCCTCAACCTCCCGGGCTCAAGTGATCCTCCCACCTCAGCCTCTCGAGTAGCTGTGACTACAGGTGTACACAATCACACCTGGCTAATTTTTTGTAGAGACGAGGTTTTGCCATGTTGCCCAGGCTGGTCTCAAACTCCTAGACTCAAGTGATCCGCTCACCTCAGCCTCCCAAAGTGCTGGGATTGTAGGCGTGAGCCATCATACCTGGCCTGGAATGCTTTTTTCATCATCCTCCCCCACCTCTCAATCTGAATTCTTACCCGAGTGAGGTCAGAGAAGATTCCCAGAGGAACTAGCTTCTAACCTGGGATCCCCAGACTACCCTGGCCTGTGTCAGGGCAGCCTCCGTGCCTCCTCTGGCACATCTCACCTGGATTTGTAGTTGCCTGGTGATCGTCTGCTTCCTCCTGGGCTGTCGGTTCTCCGGTGAGCAGGGCCTGTGCCCCATGCCCACACAAAGAGCCAGTACTCAGTAACACTAGCTAGGATGCATAGCTGGCCACTGGGCTCCTCATCGTGTGTCTCATCTAGTTTATAAAACCCTGGAGGGGGCCAGGCATGGTGGCTCACGCCTGTAATCCCAGCACTTTAGGAGGCCGAGGCGGGTGGATCACGAGGTCAGGAGTTCGAGACCAGCCTGGCCCATATGGTGAAACTAAAAAATACAAAAATTAGCTGGGTGTGGTGGCGCACGCTTGTAGTCCCAGCTACTCAGGAGGCTGAGGCAGGAGAATCACTTGAACCCAGGAGACGAAGGTTGTAGTGAGCTGAGATCGTGCCAATGCACTCCAGCCTGGGCAACAGAGTGAGACTCTGTCTCAAAAAAAAATAAAAATAAAAAAGCAGACAAAAAAACAACCGTGGAGGGAGAAAGGAATTATTATCCTAGCTTTATTGATGAAGAAAATGAAGGCAGAGTGACTTGCCCAAGGTCACAGAGCTTTGGGAGGACGCAGCCAGGAGTTGAACCGGGGCTAATTCCAGAGTTCCTGCTGGTGACTTCTTGTTCCAAATAAAAGAGGGAATCAGGAGAATTAATGATATTTCTTGAATATGTTCCTGACAGGACACAGGCAGGATGGCCAATGCCGACAGGAGCCAGCGGTGACTCTGGGGCCCCTGGCAGCAGCTCTGTCTCCTGAAGATGAAGTGGCCCAGGTGAAGCTCAGGCCAACCCCGATGGCCAGCTCGGAGACTGAGATCCGCTGGGTTGAGCCTGGCCTGGGGAAGGGCCCCCAGCGGCGGCACTGGGCCTGGGCTGAGGACAAGAGGGATGTGGATAGTAGTTCACAAAGCTGGGGAGAAGAGGGACTCTTTCCCAATGCCACCAGCCCCGAGCTCCTGGAGGACTTCCGCCTGGCCCAGCAGCACCTGCCACCCCTGGAGTGGGACCCGCATCTGCAGCCCGATGGGCATCAGGATTGTGAGTCAGGAGAGACTTCAGGAGAAGGTGAGACTGACACCCCTCCCCCTACAGTGGTGTCCCGTCCCCCACATCACATGTTCTAGCAGGGGGGAAGGGAGTGGAGGTTGCTTCAACATTTTCAATTAAATTCTACAAAGTCTATAATTTAAAAATTTAAAAAATTAAAATTGTATAAGTAATACCATTCATTGCAGAACAACCAGAAAATATAAGGCACAAAATTAAGTAAAATTTAAAATTACTCATTGTCCCACTCCATCCCCAGATAACCACTGTTTTCCATATGTGTAGTTATGCAAATGTAATGTGAATATGGAACAGTATTCTACATACTTCATTATAACCTGCTTTTTGGTTAACTTAATAGATATGAACATTTTCCTAGTTCATCAAATCCTCTCTCACAAGTCATTCCTAGACTTCCATCGATATCCGTGGTTAATTGGCCAGTATCCTACTGCTGGGCATTTTAGTAGTTTCTAGATTTTGCTGTTATAAATAATGCAGTGATGAATGTCATTAATATATCTTTGCACACTTGATTTGCTCATAGCTCTGGTAATTTGAATTACTTAGTCTTGGGGTTGTGTCCAATTTTTATTTTATTTTATTTATTTATTTATTTATTTATTTATTTATGGAAGCAGGGTCTTGCTCTATTGCCCAGGCTGGAGTGCAGTGGCATGATCATGACTCACTGCAGTCTCGACCTTTCGGGCCCAATCAATCCTCAGAACTCAGCCTCCCGAGGAGCTGGGACTACAGGTGCACGCCACCACACCCAGCTAATTTTTGTATTTTTTGTGGAGACAGGGTCTCACAGTGTTGCCCAGGCTGGTCTCAAACTCCTGGCCTGAAGCGAGCCTGTCACCTTGGCCTCCCAAAATGCTGGGATTATAGATGGGAGCCGTCATGCCTGGGTATTTTTAAGGTTTTTTAAAATTCTAATTAGCAATGGGAATGTTGGCATTTCTTGTTTTCTACAATAACTATGTTCTGGTTGCATCCAGATGAACTTAGACTAAATTCCTCGCTTTTCTTAGCAAGTTCCTTCTGCCTGAATCTTGCTTTTTCCATCTATAAAATGAGAGGAATCATATCGTAGAGAATAGTAAGAGCTGGATACGTGGTAGTGATTGCGCTTAGATTATGAGCGAGATGCCCCTGTTTTAGGGTCCTGTGACTCCCACAGGCTGTTGCGGTTGGTAGAGAAGCCTCCTCTGGTAGCGGATTGTGCCATTACTCAAAGTTTCACACACCTGATCTGCTCAAAGTGAGCACTGCCCACTGCTGCCCACTGAGGAGCCATTTCTGAGCACTCTTTCCAGCAAGGGATGGTAACTGAGATGCACTGGGTGGACAGGGCAGAAGCATCTCTTCCTGGGGTCACATGGTAACCCCCTGCTATGATGTAACAGCTGCTACCCTGTCCTGTGCCTTTACTATGTGCCAGGCACAGGGCTGGGCAGGGTCTGGCCCTCTCTTGTTCCCTCCTCACCACCCTCTGTCAGGTAGGAGGAACTAGCCTCAAGTTTGACTGTGGATTGCCAGAGAGGTCAGCAGCTTGCCTGTGGCCCCAGTGAGGGGTCACAGGAGCCAGGATTGAACCCAGGGCTCCCTTGCTCCAAAGCCCAGGCCTCTTCACCCCTGGTGCGTGACCCCTAGTGGTGGAAGCAGACTCACCTGCATGACTGGGGCCTGGGTCCCAGGTCCAGGGAACCACTGGGTGATCTTTGGCAACTTACGTAACCTCCCTGGGTTTCAAGTATGTTGCTGTAAGCAAGAGTAACTTGCCGAAGGAGATGTTAAGTGGTTAAGAGATGTAGAGGCGTCAAGGGTAGGGGAAAGAGCATGGGGGAGTAGAGAGTGAGACAAAGGTGCATCTGCCTGAACAGAGAGTCTATACCTGGTGGTACCCAAACTGTGTCTCATGAAACTTTGGACCTATCCCAGAAGTCAACACAGGGTCTAGAGCAGAGTGGGTGCTCTGTAAACAATGACTGCATGGATGGTGGTTAGATGCATGGATGAATGGACGGGTGGGTGATGGATGGGTGAATGGGTGGGTAGATGGATGGATGTTGGGAGGAAGCACAGTGGGATAGATGGCTGGGTGGGTGGATGGATACATATTTATTGAGTACTCACTATGTAATAATTACAGTAACTGTCTACTTCCTGGGAGCTTTATATACCTTATCTTCCTCCCTCCTTCCTTCCTTCCCTCCCTTCCTCGCTCACCTTCCTTTTCTCCTTCCTTCTGTTCAGTCAACAAATAGTGTCAGTTACCAGCACTGCAAATCCAGTCGTGAACAAAACAGAGAGCATCCTTGGCTTCATAGAGTTTGCAGTGTAGGGAGCGAGACACATGTCGGTGAAACAACCACACAAATAAATGGAAAGCAGCTGCTATGATAAGTGTTACAAAGTAGAGGTAACTAGTCCTATGAGAGCCTGTAAAAGGGAGAACTTGACCTAGTCAGGGAGATCTAAGTCTTCCTTGAGGAGGCAGAGGTTGAGCGACAGAGGAGGCAGAGGTTGAGCCTGAAGGACAGATAGGAGTTAACTAGGCCAAGGAGGAGAGAGAATCCCCCAGCAGAGGGATGCGCACATGCGTAGCCCCCATGGTGGGAGGAGCGTGGTGTGCACATAGCAGGAGCAGGGGGAGCCTGAGGGACCATGGAGAGAGATGGATCAGGAGAGCTAATGGGGCCAGGGTGGCAGTGACCTTAGGACCATAGTGAAGGTTCTGCTTTTCTTCCACAGGAAGACATGGATGAGTTTTCAGATGGGGGATGTGGGTGAGGACGGAGGAGATGATTAGGTGGCTACTGACTGCAGTTAGCCAGACAAGAGAGGATGGGACGTGAGCCAAGGTAGTGGTGGTAGACTTCAGAGTGATAGATGAGTTTGCGATTTTTATAGGAGGTAATGGGGCAGGACCAGGTGACAGATTGGATTCAGGGGGTTAGAAGGAGAGAGATGGCAAAGACGCCTCCCAGGCTTCTGGCCTGTACTCCTGGAGGGGATGGTGTTGCCATCTGCTGAGATGGGAGACACTGGAGGGACCGGGTTTGGGTTTGAGTTTGAAGGACCTCTGAGACAACCAGATCAGGTATCAGACAAGCACTTGGCTATGTGAGGGGCTCCTTGGGATTCTTTCCATCCCCATGTGATGAGGAAATGGAAGCCAGAGAGTTGAAGTGACAGGGTAAGTTACATGGTGGGTACAGACCTGGTATATGCTAAGAAGTGAATGGCCTGTCTTTCCAGAGGCTGAAGCAGAGGATGTGGACAGCCCAGCAAGTTCCCACGAGCCTCTCGCCTGGCTCCCCCAGCAGGGCCGTCAGCTGGACATGACTGAAGAGGAGCCAGATGGGACCCTCAGAAGTCTGGAGGTTGAGGAGGCTGGAGAGAGCTCCCCAAGGTTGGGGTATGAGGCTGGTCTCAGTTTGGAGGGCCATGGAAACACCAGCCCCGTGGCTCTTGGGCATGGTCAGGCCAGGGGCTGGGTGGCTTCTGGCGAACAAGCCAGTGGGGACAAACTTTCTGAACATTCCGAGGTCGACCCATCCGTTGAGCTCAGCCCAGCAAGGTCCTGGAGCAGTGGGACAGTGAGCCTCGATCACCCTAGTGACAGCCTTGATTCCACCTGGGAAGGAGAGACCGGTGGCCCCCAGCCCACTGCCCTGGCAGAAACCTTGCCAGAGGGCCCCAGCCACCACCTCCTAAACCCAGATGACAGAACTGGAGGCAGCGTTGCTCTGGCAACCCCCATGGAATTCCAGGACTCCTCAGCTCCCCGAGCCCAGAGTCCGCAGCCTGCCGCGGATAGATGGAGGAGAGAAACGACCAGATTCTCCTGCCCTCAGCCCGAGGAACACATCTGGAAGCAGACAAAGACGTCACCTAAGCCACTCCCTTCCCGATTCATTGGCTCCATCAGCCCCCTGAATCCTCAGCCCAGGTCAACACGGCAGGGCAGGCTGCTGCCCAAACAGGGAGCCACTCTGGCTGGCCACTCCTCTTCTAATGCCCCCAAGTATGGCCGGGGGCAGTTGAACTACCCACTCCCTGACTTCTCCAAGGTAGGGCCCCGGGTAAGATTCCCCAAAGATGAGAGCTACCGTCCCCCCAAGTCCAGAAGCCACAACAGGAAGCCTCAGGCCCCTGCCAGGCCCCTCATCTTCAAGTCACCAGCTGAGATTGTGCAGGAGGTGCTGTTGAGCAGTGGAGAAGCAGCCTTGGCAAAGGACACGCCTCTTGCCCACCCCATCGCCAGGGTACCCCAAGAATTTCAGACGCCTGAGCAAGCCACTGAACTGGTCCATCAGCTCCAGGTTAGTGGGACTTATGGCTGTGGATGTGTCACCAAGGCCCCTGTTGGCTTAGGGTGGAGGCTAATTGGGGTGGGGAGGCCTCGAGTAGAGGCTGGCTGGGGTGGAGAGGCCTGGGGTAGAGTCTGGCTGGGGTGGGAAGCCCTGGGATGGAGGCTGGTGGGGTGGGGAGGCCTGGGGTGGAGGCTGGCTGGGGTGGGGAGTCCTGGGATGGAGGCTGGTGGGGTGGGGAGGCCTGGGGTGGAGGCTGGCTTGGGTGGGAAGCCCTGGGGTAGAGGCTGGCTGGGGTGGAGAGGCCTGAGGTGGAGGCTGGCTGGGGTGGGGAGGCCCTGGGGTAGAGGCTGGCTGGGGTAGGAAGGCCTGGGGTCTGGGCTAGGAACTCCATGCTGGTGTAGGGAGGGTATACCTGGAGCCCTGAGATAGACCCAAGCCCTTTGCTCAAAAAGACCAGTGATTGTACTCATGTTTCAAGGATGATCTGTTGAAGTGATCATGTTTCCAGGGAAATTTTCAAGGATGATCTGTTGAAGTGATCATGTTTCCAGGGAAATAGTCATGTTTCCCCTCCAGACCGCGAGCTCCACGGGTGTGGGGAGTTTTGGCAAGAGCATATCATAGGTGGCCTGTGTGCCTCCTTCAGCAAGCACAGGATGCCTGCTGGTCTCTTGTTTCTGATTTTGACAGCCTCTGATGGTCATTGTCTTGGTCTAGTCTTTCATTTGGGGTGACAAAGTGGTAGTATGCTAATGCTCTCACTCTTACCTTAATTGCTGGAAATATGCTAAAAAGTAAAACTGTCCCTCATCAACTACTTGGTTACCAAGTTCTTGTTTGTACGGGAAAGGTCAGTGAGATGCTCTGTTCTGTCCTTTTACTGTTACCGTTACTGACCCATAATGGTCCTTAGTTACTTAGTTACTGACCCGTTTTCAGAAGGAGTCAGTTCCTCACATCCTTCAAAGGTGACATGCTTTTCCTTTTTTCCTGCAAAGACCTGTTTTTATAAAGCTCTTTGGGTTTGTTTAAGGCAAGTGACTGAGTAGGTGGAACAGTGATTTTCAAGCCTTCTATTTTTCTGCCACGGGACTCTTGGATGATTCATTCAATTAGCCATTGAAGAAAGTACTTCTTAAGCACATGCTGCTTAAACACCGACAGTGCAGCAGGGGGAAAGACAGATATGGGCCTCACCCCACAGAGCCAACCGATGGGCAGGGCATTTGGATAAATAGAATCGTGGCAGCCATCTGCGATGTGGGTTATGTGTCAAGGTAAACCAGCCAGAGGCCCTCAGTCTAGACTCGTTGTCACGGAGGTAGAAAAGTTGTCCCACTGCCCTCTCATGCTCCAGAACTTGAACGTGGTGGGTCTGTGTTGCACACAAGCCTGAAGATTGCTCGGCTTGGATCCCACCATTGAATGCTTTCCTCTCAGGAACCCAGAAGCCCTTGTGGAGGGGGGTTTGCTATCAGGGTCTCCCAGCAAGGAGGGGTGCATTGTGTGCCTGGGCATATGACTGTGTTGCTCCCCCTTTCTGCAGGAAGACTACCACAGGCTTCTCACCAAGTACGCTGAGGCCGAGAACACCATCGACCAGCTACGCCTCGGGGCCAAGGTACCAGGCTGGGATGGGGTGGAGGCATGGGCCCAAGTCCCCGAGGAGATGACACTTTTCCATAGCTCTAGAGAAAGGCCACTGCCTCCTCCATCTACTGAGGCCCTGGAGTTAGTGGAACGCCAGTTTGCTTCTACCCCAAGGTCCCTCTGTGACCTTGGGCAGTGACCTTGCCCTCCCTGGGCTTTCTTTTTTTTTTTTTTTTTGAGTCAGCGTCTTGCTCTGTCACCCAGGCTGGAGTGCGGTGGCATGGTCATAACTCACTGCAATATCAACCTCCTGGGCTCAAGGGATCCTCTTGCTTCAGCCTCCCTGGTAGCTGGGAATACAGGCATGCATCACTGTGCCCTGCTAATTTTTTTTTTTTTTTAATGTTTTGTAGAGACGGGGTCTTACTTTGTTGCCCAAGCTGGTCTCGAACTCCTGGGCTCAAGTGATCCTTCTGCTTCAGCTTCTTAAAGTACCCCTGGGATTACAGGCCTGAGCTACCATGAGCCCAGGAATTTCATGAGACTCTCTCCTTCTAGATGGGCTCGGGAGTAAGGCCACCTGGGTTCAACTCCTGGCTCCGTTGCTAACCAGCTGTGTGACCTTGAGGAAGCTACTTGGGCTCTGTGAGCCTCAAAAGAGTAACACGGAATTTCTGCTCAGCCCCTGGTGCTTGTTATTTGGGCCTGAATCTTCCTGGATCACACCTTTGCCTTTCTCCCTCCCCCCAACCTCACCTGGCAGAGTATGGGGCAGGAGGAGAGCAGAGGGGAAACCCACCACCCCAGCCCCCACCCCGTCTTAGGAGGAGGCTGTGAATTCTCCACCTTCCTCTTTCCTGAGTGAGGCAGGAAGTGGGACCTGTGCGGCCCCTCGTGGCTTCCTGCTTTTGCTGTGCCCTCCTCTTGCCTCATCAGGCAGCAGTGGAGGAGGGGTGAGAGCTGAGGTGCAGAGATGCAGATGCCCCAATGCCTCCCACAGTCATGCTCCAGGACCCCGCCCCCACCACAGCTGCTGCTCTCAATGCTGAGAGGCACTTCCGGGGCGGGTGGGAGGAGGCCACTGTGGTGAGGAAATGGAAGAGGGCCTGTTCTAGGACCAGGAGCCCCCCTGCATCTCCACACCTGCTGCCTGGCACAGGCAGGCCCCTTCCCTCTTGGCCTCATTGGGCACATCTGTAAAAGAGGGCTAATCAGACTTCCTCCTGGGAGCCAAGCAGGCTCCTTCCAGCTTTCTGAACCGCTGAGCCAGATCCAGGGTTGGAAGAGACGGGGCAGTCGGGAAAGGGAGTGGAGGGAGTTTGTTAGGTCATCCTCTCTGGGGAAACCGCATTCCCATGGCTGCAGACTCCAAGCAGGTCCGTGGAGAAAGGAACTGGTCATCAGACCCAAACACTTGGCTTCCCCATTTGACAGATTGGGAAACTGGGGCTCCCGTTGGGGTAGGGGCCACTGAAGGTCATGGAGTGGTGGGGACTGAAGGCGTGGAGTGTCTCCACCTTCCCTCCTCCCTTCCTCCTGCGCTCGTTTAAGGGCATGAGTCAGTATACAGAAAGCATTTACCTGGCACTAGGCAGGCACTTCGTAAGAGTTAGGGAATATTATTATTATAAAGGTGTTTACTGCTAGGCCTCTTGTATATCAGCCACAGTGACACAGGCGGGGTGGACACAGCGGAGTGCAGCTGGGGTGCCTCCTCTTGTGGGTGCTCCCTTGACCCAGTAGGACTCAGGGTCCCCCCCAAGTGTGGTCACCCTGCCCTGGCTGGCACCCAGATCCCTGGCTCATGTGTGTGAGGGTGTCACAGGAGGAGAGGCCGGAAATGGTTCTGTGTCAGTTCACTCACTCCCACTTTCTGGAAAAATGATTGCTATTGCTTGGCCTGAGGGCTCTGCTCCCTCCCCCAATCCGTCTCTCAGCCTCACAAAGTATGAGCACCTTTCAGGGCTCTGCCGGAAGGAAGCAGGATGATACTATCACCTCCTGCCAACCCCATCTCACAGCTGCCCTGGGGGAGTAGTACAAGGCAGGCTTGCAGCTCCAATGTGCAGAAGAGAACAGAGCCCCAGAGCAGGGAGGGGATTCACTCAGGGTCCATGGGCTTGAGGAGAGCTGAGATTCCAGCTGGCCAGGCTTCCTCACTCCATCTGGACCTCTGTGCACTCTACCCCGAAGGCTGGAGAGACCCCAGGACAGCCTTTGCTCAGAGCCCACGAGTTCAGAGGCAGTTCTCAGACCTCCCAAGGACCCACCGAGCCACTTCACTCTGCTCAGAACCCACGGCCGAGGGCTGGACCCACCTGGGAGGGAGCCGCGCTGGGGATGTTGCACTGGACACCCAGTCTAGGCATGGTGGGTAGGTGGACAGCAGTGGGTGGGGACCCATAGGAAGGAGATTGACATTCACTGAGCAGCAACAGGTATCCCACCCCAGGTTCAGGGTCATCTTATTTGAGCCCCTCCACACACACACTGAGGTTCAGTCAGGTGGAATGGTTTGCTCAACATCCCATAGCTGGTGCAAGAGGCAAAGCTGGGACTGAAATCTACATCTGCCTGATTCCAGAGCAGATGTTCTTTTCCTCAAGTCTGGGTAAGCCCTGGCACCCAGGCCCTGGCACTGGGTGTGGAGAGAGGCATAGGGATGAGGCGGATTGATGACTGTTATAGAAATAAGAATGGTCATAGGTGATGTTTATGGACCACTGTCCTAAGTAATTTGCAGTTGGGGAAGCTGAGGCACAGAGATGTTAAGTAACTTGACCAAGATCACTCAACAAGTAGGTGCCAGAGCAGGAGTTGGAACTCGGCGTTCTGGCTCTGCAGCCCACGAGTGACACCACGCTCTAGCAGAACTAGACACGGTAGTTGTGGGATCTGCAGCCGGGGAGGCCTGGCCCAGGAACACCGATGGGTCTGGAGCCTTGGGGTTGGGGCAGGACCGGGGAGCCCAGCTGTGGGGCAGGGAGCCAGGACTGGTCAGGAGTCACTGGTTGGCTCTGTTCTCTACACTGGCCTCTGGCCAGGGTTTATGGTGATCTCACTGCATTTGCTGCCATGTTGCCACCTCCCCCCAGCCCCTGTTCCTCCATCTCAGCTGAAGAGGGATCTGGAAGAGCTGAGGTGACCAGAAATTACCCTAGAAGGAATTACGGAGATAATGTAAAACCACCCTTTTTCAGTGTGTTCTGATGGCCACAAGTTGGCCCAGAACCCTCTGGGTGGGGATGGGGGGAAGGGGAGGTTTCTGTATGCAGATGAGTTGGGGAAACATCTTCCTCTCTCTTCCTCCTCCCCTCCTGCCCTATTCATAAAGCCCATTAGCATTTTAAAGGCTGAGAGAAATCCATCTGTGCAGAGAATATTCATTTGTTTAACCCAATGTTTCCCAAATTCACGGGTCCTCCCTTCACAGAATTCTGATTCACCTTTTACAGAATCCCCCGAGGGAGTGAATCCGGCCTTGGGGAGAACCCGGGACACCTGGCTGTGTCCAGGGAGATGGGCCCTAGGAGGGCCAGGCCCGAGCAGCCGAAGCTGCCACCCCCACCGCCACTCCCCACCTCATGGCTCTGCCTGGGCATCTGCTCAGGTTTTGGGCTTCTCTGCTTCAAACTCCTTTTTGGTCCCTGAAACAAAGGGGCCTGCTGGTTTCCCTGGTCCATCCCCATTCCCTGTCACTCCCCAGGTGGGGCCTGAGGCTGAGAAAGGGGTCTGGGGAGGGAAACATGTCAGAGGGCTGGGCCTCCCTTGGGATTTGGGTCACCTCAGGAGGGGGGTGCTGATAGGAAAGCCCCCACAGGGGAGTCTGAGCAGATGGCTGAGGGGATTATTAAAATCCAGCTTTGTTCTCATCTGGGGAGGCTGGGCCTGAAAGAGGGGGAGGCGGGGGGTGGGGGGGACCATGCCACACTTGGAGTTGATTTTTCGGCCACAGCCAGGACCTATACAGCTTAAGCAAGAGAGGCTGCTGGCCTGGGGGCCAGGGAGCCCCTTCCACCGGGCCCACCCTAAACTGCTCATTCCTGACCTTGGTGCAGCAGGGGCAGTTAAGATAACCCCCCAACATCATGATGAGCGGGTGCCACTAAGGGGTGTTGCTTTTCCGTGGGCCTGTCTCCATGGTGGCTGTGCAGATGATGATGGCGATGACGATCATGGTGATGGTAGTAATGGTGATAGTTATGATGACGGTAATGGTAAAAATGGTGATGGTGGTGGTGATGATTGTGATGGGGTTGGTGATAATGGTGATAGTGATGGTGATGGTGAATGGTGGTGATGCTAATAATGATGATTGTTATAATGATGCTGATGGTGATGATGGTGGTGGTAATGACAGTGGTGGTGATGACGATGGTGATGGTGATGATGGTGATGATGATGGTGATGGTGATGGTGGTGGTGGTAGTGGTGATGACAGTGGTGGTGATGATGATGGTGATGAATGTCAGGGTGGTGGCCGCTATTTATTGAGCACTTATTTCATGTGCAGAAAAGTTATTCAGCCAACTAGGACTCAGAGGTGTGCTGTAGTAGAGCCTGGGCGGGAACCTGGGCTCTGACTGCAGAGCCCACATGCTAAGCTAGAGTTGGCAAACTTTCTCTGTAAAGGGCCAGATTGTGAAAATGTTTAGCTTTGTGGAGCATATAGTCTCTGTCACAACTACTCAACTCTGCCACCAGAGTGTGAAAGCAGCCATAGACGACACATAAACAAACAGGCATGGCTGTGTTCAATAAAACCTTCTTTACACAAACAGAACACAGTCCTCTCAACTCTGCTGTAAGCCGTTGAACAGCCCGTGGTTTCCCTCTGCTTTCGAGCTTCAAGAGGTCTTCCTTGGTCACCTGCCTGACTCCAGACTGCTCTCTCACCAGCTGGGCTGGCTGCCATGTTTTAAATCTGTCCTCAAATGATAGAGATCCGCTACCAATGGCAGATTAGTTTGTTCACTTGCTGGTTCACTCATTTATTCAAACAGCTATTGGTTGCTATTATTATCGACATAATTATTGGAAATGCTTATATTTGTTAAGAAATAATTATATGGTATATTATGATATAATTATAACATACATTATTAATAAAAAATTACTGTTAATAGTAGAACCATAGGTATTGGAGTCAGATAGAGCAGTGTTGTAATCCTCATCTAAGGACTTATCAGCTGGGGATCTTGAGTAAGTGACTTAATAACCTCTCTGTGTCTCAGTTTTTCCTTCTATATAATGGGCTGTTGGGGTCCCCACCCTGTCTTCCTTTCAGGACCACCATTAAGAGTAAATGAAAGGGCATGCTTTTCTTCACCTATGTTTGGCCCAGCCAAGGGCTGCACTGAAAGATGGTATTTATTACTACAGGGCATGTGTGTTGAGCTCCTGAATGAAGATGAGGTATTTCAGGTGGGTTTGCCCCTACCCTGACTTGGCTCTGCTGTGCCTCCCCGCTTCCACAGGTGAACCTGTTCTCTGACCCACCCCAGCCCAGCCACAGCATCCACACAGGAATGGTGCCCCAAGGGACCAAGGTCTTGTCCTTCACCATCCCACAGCCCCGCTCTGCAGAGTGGTGGCCGGGCCCGGCCGAGGACCCCCAGGCCTCTGTGGCCTCAGGTGAGTCCGGGAGAAGAGCCGCAGCTGGAGGCTCCTTCTGTCTGGGATTCTGCTCTGTGGGGCTGACTTGGTTCACCCTGGGGATGGCACTGGCCTCAGGCCAGGGGAAGGAGGGAAGCAAGGCCCCACCCTGGGTACTTTGACTCAAAAGGGTCAGAGATGTGGAAAGTGTCCTGCTTTGATCCACAGCAGCCTGGGGGCAGCCCTGGCCCTGCCACTTGGCATCTTGGTGACCCAGGGTGAGTTGAAGATATAGAGTATTGTCCCTGGGGAGCCCATATCTCAGCCGGGCCCTGCACTGAGCCTTGACACATGTGACCTCAGTTAATCCCCACAATAACCCGCTGAGGTGTGCACTGTTCTCACACCCATGACAGCCAAGGGGATCAAGGCTTGGAGAGGTGAGGACAGGTTGAAGTTCATACAGCTGTGGAGGGGAAGCGTCTGGATTGGAACTCACGTCTCCCTGTGTGAGAGGCCACGCTGTTGACTGGGAATCCAGAAGCCTAGCACAGCTCTGCTCCAGCCAGCCGTGTGACCTGGGGCAGATCTGGACCTTGTCCTCCCCTGTAAATGGGGGACAATGCTTTACCCAGCCCACTTCCTGGGGTTGATGTGAAGATAGCACATGGTGACTGAGCTGTAACTTGATGATGGAGGTGGTGGCTTTGATGTTCAGCCTCAGTCCTTTAGCTCCTGGAAGGACTGTTCTTGGCTCCAGCTTTCAGCAATTGTGTATTCCAGGGTGGCCATCAGCTCGAGGAGACCTGAGCCCCTCCTCGCTCACCAGCATGCCCACCCTGGGGTGGCTTCCAGAGAACCGGGGCATCTCCGAGGACCAGTCCTCAGCAGAGCAGACCCAGGCACTGGCTTCTCAGGCCAGGCAGTTCCTGGCCAAGGTGAGTGGACTCCCAGATTTGCCCCTGAGAGACTTAACTCACCTGGAGAACACAGAACCTCTGCCTGCTTGGGTGAGAAGCGCTCTGGGAGTCTCACTTGTCATTCCCCTGCCTCTGCACCAAGTTAACTCAGCCATCCCCAAAACATGAGCCCCTCCCTGGTTTTAGAGGCCACACAGCTCCGCCTCCTCCTTGTCACCCATGCTAGGTTTCACCCTCCTTTTTGGCAATGCATCTCATCAAAATCCCTCCAGTTGTGCTTCGAAGTGTCTCTAGGCTGGCTCCTGGGAATCTCTGAGCTCTTTCAGGATTCTGGAAGAGTAATAGAATCTCTACTCTACCTTTGCCTCTTCAGGATAAGTTGCGTCATTTTCTTAGTTCATTTTATTAAATAAATCACTTCCCAGTTACTTCTCAAGGGTCTTTGTATCTACATCCAACAGTCCAAGTAACCGTGAATTGTTTGCAGGTCTGTTTATAACTGTACATTGGCTTTACTCCAGAAGTGGTTTAAAGTACCTTATGAAAATACATACATTTTAGCCACATTCTGAAAACAGAAGTGAGGAAACGGGCAGAGAGGAAGTAAGGGTAGAAAAAAGTAAAGTCTGTGAAGTGAGTAAATAAAATGTTCTGTTGGACCCTAAGCACATTAGAGTCACACATTTAGCTAGTTGCCAGTGCCAAAAGAGAAATGCAATAGTTATATGCACCACCCTGCCCATAAAACAAATTCTTTCAGAGAAGCACTACCATTCTATTCTTCCCTTCCCTTCCCTCCTCTCCTCTCCTTTCCTCTTCCCCCTTCTCCCTTCCCCTCTCCTCTCATCTTCTCTCCTCCTCTCCCCTCCTTTTCTCTCCCCTCCCATCTCCCCTTCTCTCCCCTGCTTTATTGAAATATAATTCACATACCATGCAGTTGACTCATTTAAAATGTATGCTTGCTTCAGTGGTTTCTAGTATATTCACAGTTCTGCCACTGTCACCACAGTCAATTTTAGAACATTTTCATCAGCCACTAAGAAACCTCATCTGTATTAGGCGGTCACTCCCACTCCCCATTCCCTCTTCCCCCAGCCTGTGGCAGCTGCTCATCTGCCTCCTGTTTTTATAGGCTCACCTATTGTGGACGTCTCATAGCAATAGATTCATGCAATATTTGTCCTGTGTCTGACATCTCTCACTTACCATGATGTTTTCAAAGTTAATCCTTGTTGGAGTAGCACATACAAGGACTTCATTTCTTTTTCTTTCTTTCTTTTTTTTTTTTTTTGAGACAGAGTCTTGCTCTTTTGCCCAGGCTGGAGTGCAGTGGTGCAATCTTGGCTTACAGCAACCTCCGCTTCCCGGGTCCAAGCAATTCTTCTGCCTCAAGCCTCCCTAGAAGCTAAGATCACAGGCACGCGCCACCATGCCCGGCAAATTTTTGTATTTTTAGTAGAGACGGGATTTCACCATGTTGGCCAGGCTGGTCTCAAGCTCCTGACCTCAGGTGATCTGCCTGCCTCAGCCTCCCAAAGTGCTAGGATTATAGGCTTCATTTCCTTTTGCCACCACCATTCTTGGTTCCGTAGCCGGAGACACATTTCTTCTTTGTCCTGTGTGTTGTCCACAAAATAAAGCAATGTCAAATCATCACACTGAGCAGGAGCTGGGGCCTTAGCTGACCCCTCATATCTAGTGCTGCACGATCCAATTCAGAAGCTGTTGGCCACATGTGGCTGTTGAGTACTTGACATGGGCTGCTCTGAATTGAGACATGCTGTGGTATGTATAAAACACATACCGGATTTCAGAGACTTAGAAATATAAAGTATCTCCCTATTTTTTTAGTATTGGTTACATGTTGAAATGATATTTGGGGCTAAATAAAATATAAAAATTAATTTTACCTGTTTCTTTTTACATTCTCAATGTGGCTATGAGAAAATTTCAAATGTGTCGCTCACACTATATTTCTATTTTATATATTATAAAATTATACAATATATGATTACATGATATACATTTCTATATTATATTTCACACTGATCTAGAACTTTCTTAAAACTGAATACATCATCCCTTGCCTTTTTTTGTAATGAAACTTTTTTTGAGCAGGTAACAGACACCCACAATAAGGACCTTTGCACAGTACAGAGGGCAAATTGAGCAAAAAATAAATATTTTCTCCAACCCATGCAAAAACGTTCAGTGCACACACTTGCATTTATAGAAATGGTTGCATAAGCTACTGTTCGTTGACTTTTTGAAGTCCTAAATTTGAATATTTATTTTTGGGTAGGCAACGAATTCACATTGTTCAAATTTCAAAGGATGCAAAGGACGTGTAGTAGAAAAATCTACTTCTCATTCCTGTCTTCCAGCCACCCAGTTCTCCTTCCCAGAAGCAATTTATATTTTAGTTTCTTGAATTCCTCTAGAGATAGTATATCATACATAAGCAATGTATTTATCGTTTTCCTTTTTATTCTTCACATATTTTATACAGATGGTAGCATACCATAAACATTGCCCTGTACCTTGATTTGACACTGAAAAATGGATCTTGGAGGTATTAATAGCTCAGAACATACACATGTACCTTCCTCTTATTGATGGCTACATACTATTCCACCGACAGGCATTTAGGCTATTTCTTGTCCCCTCCCTACTGTTCATGCTGCAGTAAATATCCTACATTAGTCTTGATTCACACGAGTGACTTGCTTTGTTGTTAGTAAATTCCTGCAGGTTCCACTTTGATTTTTTTCTCAAGGCTGCTATGCCTGGGGCTGGTGGTAGAAGCTGTTCCCAGCACCCACCTCTCCATGCTTGGCAGAAACCCCACATCCTGTGGACGGACCCAGCTCCTCTTACCAAAGCATGGATGTGGCTGGGTGTGGGAGTCTGCAGGACTGGAGTAATGGAGCGTATTTCCTTCCCCTCCCAATGTCCAGGTGGAGTCCTTTGAAAGACTGATACAGGCAGGACGCCTCATGCCCCAGGACCAACTCAAGGTACTGCCCAATTCAGGAGCCACCAGTGGAACTGCCAGACAACCACTGTCTCCCATGGCTCTGTCTCTGAAGCCTCCTTTGCTGCAAGACAGAAAAGACAATCCCAGACACAGTGTCTCTTTCGGAGCAAACAGCTCTTGAGTAGCTTCCCATGATAACGATCATTATATCACAATAGTTACTGCTTATTAAGCAAGGATGGTTGTGTGCCAGGGACTGTGGTAAACCCTAGAGTATGTTATTTTATTTTATCATCATCAAAACCCAGTGAAGCAGTTACAGTTATCACCGTCATTTAACCAGGATGGAACTGAAGCTCAGAGGGGTTACTCAAAGACCACACAGCTAGTAGGTAGCAGAGCCTGGAGCCAGGTCTGTCTCCCTTTCAAATCCAGGGTCATAATCACTGGCCTGCACTACTTTCCACAAATTATCCTGCCTCTCAGCAAGCAGAAAAAGGCCTTTTCTTTTTCATCGCCTTTAAAAAAAAATTACAAAATGGTTGCCAAGCGTTTGGAAACTAGGTTAAAAAAAAGTGGGGGCTGGGGGAGAGACCCTTTATAGATCCCTTATTGGTGTCTTTCCTTTGGAATTTGGAGTTTTAGATAACTGCAGTCATAAATACAATTTAGATTCCTGCTGCATCAGCCAGGGTCCCAGTAAGGAACAGGTGGAGCTCTCAAGTCTGGGAGTGTAGGCATCAGAGGAAAGAACTGTCAGCAAAGGTGTGGACAGCATCAGGGGACCCAGCAAAGACTGGGGAATCCCCAGGTAGTAGCATTAGCCGAGAGCTGTACCATTCTCAAGTCTCTCTCTTCCCACCCTGTGATCTCTGATAGGTCCCTCCCACTAGACAGACCCAACCAGAAGCCAGCAGGTCGACAGCCCTGATGCTCAAAGCACAGAGCAGGGTGGGAGAGGAGCTGAGAGAAGGTCTGGAGAGGCAAATGCAACACACCTAGTTTCTGAAAAAATGTTATGGCAGGAGTATTTTCCTGTGTGGTTACATAGATGTCACGTACACTTTCCAATCACAAAATACGTGATGTGTATCCTGTAATATCATGCAGTGGATGACCAAGGACCTTGTAAACTAAAACCATTCATTTTTTTGCTCTCTGTTCTAATTCCCCCATACACAGGGAAGTTGAGAGCTGTCGGAAGGTTAGATGTGACCAGGGAATGGGTTCTAGGTTGTCCTTGGCCTCGGTCTGTCCTCAGAGTTGAGTGGGATGCAGAAGGTAGTAAGACAGTGATACCAACCCCAGTTGCCGCAGCTTTAGCCATGTATTACCCGTGATTATGTTTACTATGGGAGCCTAACAGAATTGCTAGGACCATGAGCTCTGGAGCCAGAGGGCCTGGGCCCACATCCTGTCTCTACAACTCACTCACTCCATGACCTTCACCAACTTAAATGACATCCCTGTGCCTCAGTTTCATCCTTTTTAAATGAAGATGATAAATCACCCTCATTATGATTATATTGAAGATTAAATAAATGCAAAGTGCTTTAGCCCAGAGTCTCAATGCTCAGTAAATATTCTCAATAATGTAATGGTGATGATAACATTATCTGTGTTGATAGCCTATAAGGATTTGGGAAAAGTGGCTAATTTTCTGAAACCCGCAGTTTTGCAAATCAAGAATGAGGATCCAGACTCTCTCAAGTAGAGGGTCCTTATGGAGATATGGTGAGAGTATATTTGACACTGTGACAGCTATGACAGTTTGTGATACATTGGGGTCCTTGTAAGTCTATGCAGGAAGGGCTGGTGCCCTCTGAAGCTGGTGCCAAGGCTCTAAGTTGTGTCTCTGTTGTGCCAGCCTGATGGCAGAGAGCTGGACCACGGCCGCTCTCCAGGGCAGGCAGCCTCCAGAGATCTCAACCTCAGCCTATATCTTGCATGAACCCAAGGGCCTAGGTGCATCCCATGGCCTCCCGCAAACTGTCTCATCCACTATGTCTGCAGGGACAGGCCCCACAGGGGCTGAGCATTGAAGTCTTCCTGGCCTGGTCTGGTTTCAGGGCTTCCAGCGGCTGAAGGCTGCCCATGCGGCCCTAGAGGAGGAGTACCTGAAGGCCTGCCGGGAGCAACACCCTGCCCAGCCGCTTGCTGGCTCCAAGGGGACACCTGGAAGATTTGATCCTGGCAGGTACCTGCTGGGGTGGAAGGCCTGGAAGGACAGATGGGATGGGCCCCTGGGGTCCCTCAGTCTCCAGGAGGGAGGCACTTTGTCCTTATAATTTGTACACAAGAGAATAGAGAGAAATCTTATCCTAATTAATATACACATCCAAATGGTGGCACGATGAAAAGCTGAGATTTGAGTCCCTTTGAACCCACTTGCTGAGAAGATGCCTTGAAACACTTATTGGTTAATGGGGAAACTGAGGCTAGATGGGGGTGGGATTTCCACAGCCTATGGAAGGCAGAGGGAACTTGGGCTGAGGCCTCCTGATTCCCAGTGGAACCTTCTTTCATCTTGCTTATTTTGAGTTCTCACCATCATCTAAAGGCTGATATTAAATGGACCCTAAGGGGGCATCCCCTGGAGCCTCTGCTCTGACACTCTGCCCCTGGACCTGCCTGATGTGGCTACCATCTTGGGCTCCTGGTGCTGATGTTTCTGCATTCCAGGGAGCTGGAGGCAGAGATATACCGTCTGGGAAGTTGCCTGGAAGAGCTGAAGGAACACATAGACCAGACCCAGCAAGAGCCTGAGCTGCCCGGGTCAGACTCAGCTCTGGACAGTACCCCAGCCCTGCCCTGCCTCCACCAGCCAACGCACCTGCCTGCTCCTTCCAGACAAGCCCCCATGCCAGCCATCAAGACCTCCTGCCCTGAGGTACCTCTTGGCTTAACCATATTGGGCTGTTCCCTTGTGCATTCATTTCTTCATTAATTCATTTCTTCAGTACATATTTCATATTTATGAAGTATGTGCCATATGCCAGGACCCATGACACATGGTAGGGATTCAGTGGGATGGGAGGTGGCAGGGAAGGTGGCCTCTACCTTCACAGAGTTTTCTGTAGAGTTGAACTGTTTATAGTGATTTAGTTGTAATTTTGATCAGTGCACTGAAGGAGAATTATGGGGTTCTGTGAGAGTAGGAGGAGTAACATGACTGAGTTTGAGGAGGACGTCAGAGAAACTTTCCCTGAAGAGGTCATGTTTAAATGAGACCTGAGGCTAAGTAGGAATTACTAGAGACAAAGAGAAAACCTATCCAGTGGGGGAAACAGCTTGTGCAAAGGCCCTGTGGCTGGAGTATGGGAAGAGAAGGGAAAAATAGTCTGAGATGTGGCTGGAGAGGCAGGCAGGAGCCCCATGACATAGGGGCTTGTGGGTCACATAGAGAGCATGGCCTTCAACTCTGCTGGATTTTGTGGCAGGGGATGACATAAGATGACTTGTGGGTAGGCCAGTCTGAGGATGGGGAGGTGGCAGGGCAAATGGGGAAGCATGTGTGGACTTGAGAGAGGTTGGGAAGGTATGTTTGAGTGGACTTGGAGTGGCCGTGAGAGGGAAGGAAGACACGGATGGCTCCAGGTTTCTAGCCTGTAGTACTGCACGGATGATGGGGTGAAGCCTAGACAAGAGCCCTACACGAAAGGGGCTTTGTAGAAGGCTCTCTGGCCCACACCATGACCCCTTGAGAGGCAATCACTGTCTCCGTTTTGCAGGTGAGCAAATTGAGTATAGTGCATTCACACAGATGACAGTGGTGGGGTCTCTATGCCTCCCAACTCCTGTTGCCTGTGTTGCAAAGACTTTGTCTGTTGAGGATGGGAGCAGGGAAGAGGGCCTGGCATGCTGGGTAGGGTGGGACGCTGGTAGGATATCCCTGACAACTGAAGTCATGCTGGCCCCATGGTTTGGGAAAAATCTTATGCTGTTCTCTGGCCTAGAGGGTAGGAAAACTCTACCAGGTGCCACTACATACAAGAATGGGGAGAAAACCTGAGTACATTATCTTGAAGGACCCTTGCGTTCCTGCAGTGAAGGTATTGCAGGGGGCTGGGGTGGCCCTACTGGCATGGATGGGGGTCAGAAGAGTTAACTATGGCAGGAAATCGAGATTCAAATCTCAACTCTGCTTCTGGTTTCTGTTGACTTTGGGCAAATCACTTGAGCTTTAGCTACCTGTCTGTAAAATGGTTTGTAATAATCTTAGGTACTAGTGGGATTGTTGTGACCTGATATCTATATGGTGCCTGGCACACAGTAGGTGCTCAATTCATGGCAGCCACTATCGAAGACCACACAGCCCAGTCTCCGTAGTTTACACATACATAAAAGGGTGGTGGGCTTAGTGAGTCTAATGTGCTTCTTACCCCTCAAGCCCCCAGCGCGAGCCTGGCAGGAGGCAGGTGCTTAAAAGTGGTATTTAAGTATCTGCTGAATCTCTGTCCTTTCATCTTTCTGACCCCAGCCTGCTACCACCACTGCCACCGCCAGCACTGGCCCCCGCCCATTGCACATAAATGTGGAGGTGAGCTCTGGCAACAGTGAGGTGGAGGACAGGCCACAGGACCCCCTGGCCCGACTCAGGCACAAGGAGCTGCAGATGGAACAAGTGTACCATGGCCTCATGGAGCGGTGAGTGCCACCTGGACCTGACCGGGGTGTCTGGCTAGCAGCTGGATCTTGGCTGTCCCCCACTGGGCAGAGATCATGCCCCTCTTTGTGTTCTCCTGCAGGTACCTCAGTGTGAAATCTCTCCCGGAAGCCATGAGAATGGAGGAGGAGAAAGAAGGAGAGGAGGAGGAGGAGGAGAGGGGAGGTGACTCCCTGGAAGTTGATGGGGTGGCTGCAGCTCCAGGGAAAGCAGAGGCCACCAGGGTCCTCCCAAAGCAGCACCTAGTGCAGGCTGAGAAAAGTCATGGGGCTCCCCTGGAGTAAGTCACTGAGCCTTTCCTGCAGAATGTTTGGTTCCACCCTAAAACCACAGGGGTGATCACTGTCAGAGTGAATAAGACAGCACTTCACAGTTTAGACATGGCTTGCCTGTCCTGCCTCTTCAAGTGTGCAATGTGTATCACTGATAGCCCTTGAAATGATTTCGGGTAGTGTGGGACATGATTTTCAGTAGGACACATGCAGCATTAAAGAATATTATTCTCAGCTGGGCACAGTGGTTCATGCCTTTAATCCCAGCATTGAGGGAGGCCAAGGCAGGTGGATCACTTGAGCCCAGGAGTCCAAGACTAGCCTGAGCAAAATGGCAAAGCCCCATCTCTACAAAAAATACAAAAATTAGCCAGGCATGTCGGTACACACCTATAGCCCTAGCTATTTGGGAGGCTGAAGCAGGTGGATCTCTTGAGCCCAGGAGGCGGAGATTGCAGTGAGCTGAGATCGGGCCACTGCACTCCAGCCTGGGTGACAGTGCAAGATCCTGTCTCAAAAAAAAAAAAAAAAAAAAAACCCAGAAAAAAGAATATCATTCTCTTTTTCTGTCTCTGACCTTCTAATGATGCCAAGGAGAAAGTCTCAGTTAGTGCTGTGGTGTCTTTAATGCCTCTCTTGAACTTCTGTGGAAAAAGAGAGAGAGAGAGAGAGCGTGAGAGAGCATAAGCAGGCCTCAGGCTTAGAGCCTTTGGCAGGCAAATGGATCTATCTTGTATATGATAACATTCAGGTTTCTTGTATTTATCCTCAAAGTTAGTTTCTGTTTGTCACATCTTCTGTTTTGAATAGTGATCTAAAATCTTTGGAGTAGATGGAAGTGCCTGAAATAGGGAAGGTGGTATGCGAACTCCTTAAGTCTGGGAATTGCTGCTTTAGCATTTCCTCTTTGGTGTGTTGGGTGGGTTTTGTTGGCATCCACATTTTACGGTTGAAAAGTGAGATTGAGAGCAGGGAAGTGCCTTGCCCTAGGTCATACAGCTAGAAGGTGGCAGAACCAGGCTGGACAGCCAGGGATGTCTGACTCCAGAGCCTGTACCCTGGGCTGCTTGGCTCCCAGGACAGGCCAACCCCTGTGTCAGGGCTGCCCGGCAGAGCTCAAGGATGGTCTTCTCTTCCCATGCCAGGGAGGCCATGGAGCAGATGCTATCTGTGAAGCCACCAGGTTTCCAGACATCCCTGGCTAGAGACGGGCACATGTCAGGCGTGGGCAAGGCTGAGGCAGCCCCTCCAGGCCCTGGCATGCCACCTCACCCTCCAGGCACCAAGTCCGCAGCATCCCACCAAAGTAGTATGACCAGCCTGGAGGGAAGCGGCATCTCTGAGCGCCTTCCACAGAAGCCTTTGCACCAAGGCAGTGGGCCCCACCTGGAGGTAAGTCTCCACATGGGGGAATGGGCCCAGAACCTCAGGGTCATTGCTGGGTCTTCTCAACTTTCTGCTTCTGGATCTTTCCTTGTGCTATTCCTTCTTGGAATACCTGCTGCTCCTGTCCCTGCCAGCCAAAATCCCACCTGACATGCAGGACTTATGCCCAGTGTCACCCCCCAAACCTGTCCCTCTTCCAGAGCTCTTGTTCCTCCTCTGACAGCTTGGAACCCGTTGCTTGTACTTCTCTGAGCCTGCCCATCACAGCTGGAGAGTCTAGTTCTATGCCCTTTAGAGCAGACATCACTGCTGCAAGGTCACAGACCACTGTGGAAGTGTGACTGTCAGAGAATAATGCATATATATGCATGCCTGTGCACTTGCGTGCAAACACACACACACACACACACACACACACACACGCTTCTCTAGTCCTAATGAGCCCATGGTCAGGATTCTCTGCACTAGACATGAACTCAGCGAGGGCAGGCACCTGTGTTGCTCTGTGTTCTTTGTGCCGTGTGTTAAACCCAGTGGGTAGGACCTGTATGTACATATTTGATGGTTTCGTTTTTCCAATGCCTTGGGCCTGAGCATTTCCACTCAGATAAGACCATAGTATTCCAGGCCTGAGCCAGGAGACACTGGAAATATGACTTTCTCCCTCTCCCCTTGCTAGTCCTTGTCCACGGCCGTGTCTCTCCCAAGGGCTCTAGCTGCCACTCCTCAGGGAGGCAGGACTTGCTCAGGGTCCTCCTGGGGTGCAGAGTCCCTGCTGGTAGCCAGATTCTTGTGCTGAGGCCTGATGGCCTGAGAGCCCTAACTCCTGGGCCTGGCTGTTGGGAGCCAGGCCAGCATCCCTGGGGTGTGAGCCTCTGGGAGGTGAGGCCCAGGCTAGGATTTGGGAAGGGCTTCCCAGTGTGCCTTGGACACATTCCTCAGACATAAAGGGATACTGCCTCTTTCAGGAGCCCTGGATGGCATCCCCGGAGACCGACAGTGGCTTTGTTGGCTCAGAAACAAGCAGAGTTTCACCCCTCACCCAGACTCCAGAGCACCGGCTCTCCCACATCAGGTATCCTGGGATCCCACCATTGTCCTGTCAGTGCCACATTCCTGGGACAGCCTGGGAATCGCAGTGCCTGTGATGGCCCAGAATAAGAGAGGATGGTCTGTCCATTCATAGGGACTCATTTCATCCCCAATTTCTTGTTCCTATGTTATTGACAGAGGAAACAGAGCTTCAGAGAGGGGAGTGACTAGTCCATCCTCACACAACTAATTAGCGACAGACTGGGAAATTCATTTTTGTTGAACAAATGAATGGGTGAATGAATAAAAACTACAGGGACGCCACTGTGAGGTGAACAGAAGACAAGGACAAAGGGCACTCAGGGTGGCTACGTGGAACCCAAAGGGAAGGGAGAAGGCGGAGGAGACAGGGTTGAAGGTTGGAGGGATGGAGCCTCCAAAGCTGGGTGCAGGCCCTTCAGGAGGCCCACATGGCAACCCAAGGGTGCATGCAAAGGAAGGATTAGAAATCCTGTTTCTCTTTATGTATTCTGCATAGAAATTGAGATTTATTATTTTGCGTATTGGGTTGGCCAGTGTACAGTTTATAAAGAAGTGGACATCTAATGTGTGTGTGTCCTTGGAAATATTGTACCACCCAAGATGCAAAGTCGCAAAGGGTGGGAGCTTTTTGGGTTAGCGTGTGGAGAGCCTCAGATGCCGCTGCCTGAGTGTCTCACTCTGTGTGACCTCCGTGTGTCCCTTCCTCCACGGTCCCCCAGCACAGCAGGAACATTAGCCCAGCCCTTCGCTGCATCTGTGCCCAGGGAGGGAGCTTCCTACCCCAAGGCCAGGGGTTCTCTGATCCCCAGAAGAGCCACAGAGCCCAGCACACCCCGGAGCCGAGCACAGAGGCACCTCTCCAGCCCAAGTGGGCCTCTCCGGCAGAGGGCACCCAACTTCAGCCTGGAGCGGACATTGGCAGCTGAGATGGGTGAGTGCAGGAGTCTGGCTTGGACAGAACTGCATGGATTGAAAAATCAAATAGAAAAACTTGCAGAACCCTTTAGGATATGACATATTAGCCAGGTTCATTGTACTGAAATTTGAAATTACAGATAAGGTGGACAAAAGGGAACAAAAGAAAACAAAATACTCTGGAAACCATCAGCGCTGATGTTTTGGTGTAGAACCTGTGAGCTATTCTCTGTGCCAATGTAAATGTGTGTTGTTTACACGTTTTCTTCAACGACAGACAGCATGCATGGCAGTGGTCCCATAAGATTTTCATGGAGCTGAAAAATTCCTTTGGTAGTGATGTTGCAGTCATTGCAGGGCAACACTTCACACATGTTTGCGGCGATGCTGGTGGAAACAAACCTACTGCGCTGCTGGTCATATCAGAGTACAGTACCGGCCGGGCGCGGCGGCTCCTGCCTGTAATCCCAGCACTTTGGGAGGCCGAGGCGGGCGGATCACCTGAGGTCCGGAGTTCGAGACCAGCCTGGCCAACATGGTGAAACCCCATCTCTACTAAAAATACAAAAAGTTAGCCAGGCGTGGTGGTGGATGCCTGTAATCCCAGCAACTTGGGAGGCTGAGGCAGGAGAATTGCTTGAACCCAGGAGGTGGAGGTTGCAGTGAGCTGAGATCAAACCATTGCACTCCAGCCTGGGCAACAGAGTGAGACTCTGTCTCAAAAAAAAAGTACAGTACGGGCTGGGCATGGTGGCTCATGCCTTAATCTCAGCACTTGGGGAGGCCAAGGTGGGAGGATCACTTAAGGCCAGGGTCACCTGTGGCCAACATGATGAAACCCTGTCTCTATTGAAAATACAAAAATTAGCCGAGTGTGGTGGCTTAACACCTGTAATCCCAGCTACTCAGGAGGCTGAGACATGGGAATCGCTTGAACCTGGGAGGCCGAGGCAGAGGTTTCAGTGAGCCGAGATCGCACCACCACAGCACACCAGCCTGGGTGACAGAGCAAGACTCTGCCTTAAAAAAAAAAAAAAAGTATAGTACAAAACCTACCATTATGTACAGTACATAATACTTGATAACTAATGACTCTTACTGGATTATGTATTTACTATACTTTTTATCATTATTTTAGAGTGTATTTCTTCTACTTATTTTAAAAATGTTAACTATTAAACAGCCTCAGGTAGTCCTTCGGGAGGTATTCCAGAAGAAGGCATTGTTATCACACATGACAGTGCTATTATTGCCCCTGAAGAACAAGACGTGGAGGTAGAAGACAGGGATATTGATGACCCTGCCCCTGTGTAGGCCTAGGCTAGTACGTGTGTGTGTGTGTATGTGTGTGTCTTAGTTTCTAACAGAAAAGTTTTTTTAAAAAAAGTTAAAAATAGAAAAAAACTTATAAGGATATCAAGAAAGTATTTTTGTACTTTACAATGTATTTTTAAGTTAAATGTTATTACGAAATAGTCAAAAGGTTAAAAACCATTTAAAAACTTATAAAGTAAAAATGTTACCGTTAGTTAAACTTGATTAATTATTGAAGAAAAACTTTTTTATAAATGTAAATTTAGCCTAAGAATATGGTGTTTGTAAAATCTACAGCAGTGTACAGTAATGCCCTAGGCCTTCACATTCACTCCCCACTCACTCACTCACTCACCCAGAACAGCTTCCAGTCCTGTGAGCTCCATTCACGGTAAGGACCCTTTACAGATGCACCATTTAAAAAATCTTTTGTACCATATTTTTATGGTCTCTTTTCTATGTTTAGATACACGAATACCATTGCGTTACAGTTACCTACAGTATTCAGCAGGCAATGTTGTAGAGGTTTGTAGCCTGGAAGTAATGGGCTATTCCATCTGCCCCACATATGTAGTAGGTGTGGGTAATCTATGATGTTTGTGACATGGCGAAACGGACTAGAAATGTGTTTCTCTGAACTTATACCCAGTGTTAAGTGATGCATGATTATACTTAAATCAGAAACGAGGCCAGGCACGGTGGCTCACGCCTGTAATCCTAACACTTTGGGAGGCTGAGGCGGGTGAATCACCTGAGGTCAGGAGTTTGAGACCAGCCTGGCCAACATGGCAAAACCCCATCTCCACTAAAACAAAAATTAGCCAGGCATGGTGGCGGGCACCTATAATCCCAGCTACTCAGGAGGCTGAGGCAGGAGAATGGCTTGAACCCAGGGGTGAAGGTTGCAGTGAGCTGAGATTGTGCCACTTCACTTCAGCCTGAGCGGAAGAGTGAAACTCTGTCTCAAAAAACACACACAAAAAAAACAAAAAATGAGATCATTTTATATGTGAATATTTGGCGACCTCCTTTTTTCACTGAATTGTGTTATGAACACTTTCCATGTCTATAAAATCTATATGTGATTCAGTTTTTGACTTTTAGAAATACACATGAATTATTTACTGAAATTAAAAAACACCGAAAAGAACTTAAATTGATGAGTTTTTACAAGGTGAACAGAGACCAAGAAACTCAACATGATCTGAACCCCAGAACCCCACTGAAGCCCCCTTCAGTCACTACCTGCTCCCCAAACATAACCACTGTTCTGACTCCTGACACCTCAGATTAGCTTTACCTAAAAGGTTCATCTTTTTTTTTTTTTTGAAACAGAGTCTCACTCTGTTGTCCAGGCTAGAGGGCAATGGTGCAATCTCTGCTCACTGCAACGTCCACCTCCCGGGTTCAAGAGATTCTCCTGCCTCAGCATCCTGAGAAGCTGGGATTACAGGTGTGCACCACCACACCTGGCTAATTTTTGTATTTTTAGTGGAGATGCGGCTTCACCGTGTTAGTCAGGCTGGTCTCAAACTCCTGACTTTGTGATCTGCCCGCCTCGGCCTCCCAAAGTGTTGGGATTACAGGCACGAACAACCACGCCCGGCTGGTTCATTATTTTAAAAACATTTTTAATTAAACTTTTTTTTTTTTTTGAGATGGAGTCTTACTATGTTCCCCAGGCTGGTGTGTAGTGGTGTAATCTCAGCTCACTGCAACCTCCTCCTCTCAGGTTCAAGTGATTCTCCAGCCTCAGCCTCCTGAGTAGCTGGGACTACAGGTGTGTGCCACCACGTCCTTGTATTTTTAGTAGAGACAGGGTTTCACCATGTTGGCCAGGCTGGTCTCAAACTCCTGACCTCAAGTGATCCGCCCACCTCAGCCTCCCAAAGTGCTAGAATTATAGGTGTGAACCATCACGCCCGGCCTTTAATTAAACTTTTTATTTGGAGATAATTGCAGATTCACATGCAGTTATAAGAAATAATACACAGAGATCCCATGTGCCTTTACTCAGTTTCCCCCAGTGATAATATCTTGCAAAGTACAGTGTCACAGCCAGATGTTGACACTGATGCAGTCAAGATACAGAACGTTCCATCACCACAAGGAGCCTCATGCTGCCCTTTCATAGGCACACTCACTTCCCTCCTGCCCCCAGCCTGTCCTTAACCCCTGGTAAGCACTAATCTGTTCTCCATTTCTATAATTTTATCATTTCAAGAATGTTCTATAAATAGAATCATATACTATGTAACCTTTTGGGATTGGCTTTTTACTCGGCATAATTCTCTGGAGATTTATCTAGATTATTTTGCGTATTAATATTTAGCTCCTTTATATATTGCTGAGTAGTATTCCAAGGGTTTCATTGCATTTATTTATTTATTTATTTATTTATTTATTTATTTATTTATTGTTTTTGAGACAGGGTCTTGCTCTGTCACCCAGGCTTCAGTGCAGTGGCCCCATCATGGATCGCTACAGCCTTGACCTCCCCGGCTCAAGTGATCCTCCTGCTTCAGCTTCCCAAGTAGCTGGGTCCAAGGGGATGCACCTCCACATCCAGTTAATTTTTTTATATGTATAATTTTTTTTGCAAAGATGGGGTCTTTCTGTATTACCTAGGCTAGACTCGAACTTCTGGGCTCAAGCAATCCTCCCATCTCAGCCTCCCAGAGTGCTGGGATTACAGGCGTGAGCCACCGTGTCTGGCCATTCATTGCTTTTAATGCAGGGGCTGGATTAGTGGTTTTTAACCTTTGGCCACCCATCCCTTCGGGAGATTCATTAAAAGTTATTAATGCTCTCCCCAGAAACATGCATACATGGAAAGAGGTGACTGTAATTTCAGAGGAGGCTCTGAAGCCAGCCCCACAACAACACGGTGAGAAGGTGATCAAGTCTTGGGCGAACCAAGTGAAGAAGCGGTTAATTCTTTGCAGGGGAAGTTCCTGAAGACTTGGATGGTGTCATGGTGGGTGGGAGGAGGGGTTCTGGTTAGAAACAGTGGGGCAGGCCTAGCTCAGCACCCCACACTCCCAGCAAAATCTAGATCTTCTGGTTTGGAGGTCAGTGTGGGTCACTGGCCTCATCAGGAGCTTCCTTTGTGACCTTGAACTGGGCACTGTCTCTTCGCTTCCATCATTCCACCTGCACAGGTGTGAGCTTGGAAGTTCTCTCTGCTTAAACTCACTTTGGGTTCTCTCTCTCTGCCTCCCTAGCGGTTCCTGGCTCAGAGTTTGAGGGGCACAAACGGATTTCTGAACAGCTCCTTCCCAGCAAGACAATCAGCCCACCCCCAACCCCCGCCACTGCCACTGCCCCTCTGCCCCGTGGACCAACAGAGACCATCCCCAACTTCCTGCTCACCAGGGCAGGGCGAGAGTAAGTTAGACACTTGGATCCTGGGGATTCAAGCTCATCATAAAGATGGGAGCATGATGCAGTGTGTTAGGGGGTGGAGGTGGGAGACCTGCCCAGCTCACACAGGTAGTGGTGGTGGGACCAGGCTCCCAGCTCCCAGCGTTTCTGTGGGACCTCATTGATCCAGACATCGAGGACACTTCTCCAGCCTGTGAAAAATGACCTAAAGATTCACCTTTCTGGTGCTGCAACTTCTCCCCTCTCTCCCCATCATCTCCCTTCCAAGACAAGCCTGTCCTTTCCAGGGGTATCTTTTCTGCAATTTGCCCGTTGATTGTATGGACCAAGAAGCTACTGCCTTCTGAGTTTTTCTTTCTTTTTTTTTTTTTTTGGTTCGTGTGCATTTTTCTACTAAGAAAGTTCCACTTCCTTGGCTGAACAGAAATGGTAAAATCACTTGGTCAGTTCTCTCACATCTCCCCTTAGTTGCTTTTGGCCAATGATCACTCACATGCCCTTGCTGGAGGGGGTGTCTGTCCCGGGGTGCGCTGGGGAGACTGCTCGGCGGTGGCCCAGCCAAGGCTTCTTTGGCTCGAACAGTCATGAGGCTGTTATGTTGCCTACATGCAAAGTTGTATCCAGCTGCTGGCGTTTGGCTTCCTCGTCTGAGTTTAGTAAGTCTACCCCTGCAGACTCCCTTGATATCAGTGGAGGAATTAGAGGCTTGTTTCTGTAGGGTATGCCAGGACTTGGGAATACAATAGTGGACTAGACTCTATCCTAGGCCTCATAAGGCTTACCATCTTGTAAGATGAACATACAAAGAAACAGGCAGTGGTGCCCCCCCATGGTGATAAGTATGGTGATGGCAGAGGACTAAAGGACTGTGGGAGCATAGGGAAGGAGCATCTAGTCCAGTTAGAGGCTTCAGAGAGGTCTTCCTGGAGGAAGTGGTATCTCAGCAGACATCAGAAGGAAGAGAGGTAGAAGAGTATCTTCAGCGGAGGGAATGGCATGTGCAAAGGCCTAGAGGTGAGAGAGTGCCCATCACCTTGGAGTTGCTAAACAGTCGGCCAGATCCTCTAGTGTGAGGGGGTGGGGTGTTGAGCAGTAAAGCAAGAGAGGGGTAGATAGGAGAGACCTATGGGAGATCCTACAGGGCCTGAAGGCCGTGGATAAGGGGAGATGTTCACTGCGTATTCTGTGAGTGCACAAAGGCTGAGAGGACAGGGAAGGGGATTTCAAGCAGGGACGTAGCCTAGGCAGGTTTATGTTTTAGGGTTCTCTGGCCACCAGCAGGGTGAGAACAGAGGCCAAGAGACTGCTGAGAAGGCTGCCTCATCCAGGAGGAGATGATGGGGCCTGGGTTCTCGGGGAGGGCCCCTACAGAGGGGAAGGAGGGATTCATTTGGAAAGAGGTATTTTGGAAGTTGGGCCCATGAGACTTGGTAACTGAGTAACTTCAGGGGTATTCAGGGAAGGAGAGGGTCTGGAGTGACTCAGATTTCTGTCTGGCCAGTCAGGTGGATGCTGATGCCATGTGCAGAGACAGGGGAGTAACTTTGCAGAGAAAGATGAATGTTAAGTGCCAGTAAGAAACTAAAGCGTTACATCAGGGAGACTGAGATACCCAAGTGGTTGACTCACGCCCCTGGCCTTGTAAGTATTTAGTGCCTTCTGACTGGGAGCCAGAGCTCTCCCTTTCAGGAGTTAACTGGGGGAGGGGAGATGTCACTCTCCAGTAGCCACCGCCCACCCTTGCCCTCATGGCTTTGCCTCAGAAACACCAGCAAGCGTCTCCCTGGGGATTACCAAGGGAACCTGCTGCCCTCAGACACACACACTCAGCGCTGGGGCACAGCCAGGAAGAGGCCTCCACTGCTTCTGACACACTCCTCTGAGCGCTCATGTCTGCTGGAGGCGGCACCAGGAGACACTCACCCACAAGTCTAGGGGCCACCAGGCAAGAATGGCCCCGATGGAAATTCCCACCCCGGAAGCCAGACCAAGGAATAGATGTTGAGGCTGCATCAGCCTGGAGGGTGGCCTTGCTGAGCCCAGCCTCTAACGCTGCTCTGTGGTTGAGGGGGTCTTGTGGGGAGGGGTGTCTGGGTGGAATTGTCTGCTGCAGTGCCAGCAATGCCCACAAAACGAGACCCTGGAGATGCAGGGACTGATTGCAGAGAAACGCAAACAGGATTTACTCTCTCAATGCTGGTGGCTGGAGGTTGGACTACATCGGGGGTTTCACCAGGATTTACTTCAGCCTTGCAGACAGCCTTGCAGACAACTTCCAGCTGCCTCAGTCAGCCCTCTTGGTTCAGGTGGTGCTAGGAAGCATCAAGGTGTCGCCCTGTCCGCTCTCCACACAGAGCGCTTTATTCTGCTCTGTCTCAAAGCCCAGATCCACTGCAGTACTGTTTCCTGAGTGCCCACGAGGTGCAGGGCCTCAGGGGTTATAAGACAGGAAGCCCGCTTCCTTCTTGTCTGCTGGTAGCTCAATGTCTGTATGGGGAGACGGTGGACAAGCATCTTCTGCCAGGTCTGGAGAGATGGGCTTGCCCGGTGGTAGGGAGAGGAGCTGGGCCTGGACAGAGAGTGAAGGTTGGTATTTTATGGCGGAACTGTAGCTAAGGCCCTCTCTATGCTGCATCCTCATCTCCATCTCGAGAATTTGTCACTGGTGTTTTGAGCAGCTACTCAGACTCCGTGTGTTAGGAAGGGGAAACTTCAAAGAAAGGTTCTGTTTTGTTCACTGAATGCACAGGGACATGAACTCAGAAAGGTGTCAAGTTGTGTAGCAAGAAAAGTGTTGCACAGGAAAGTTCTAGAATCATTTGACAGCAGAGCTAGACCGTGTGACTGCTGGGAAGGGACAAAGGCGGCCACATCCTGGCATACTCTGGGGTGGCTGCAGCTCTGTTCCTCATGCCTCTGTTCTTTGTTTCTGTCTCCACTTCAACCCCAGCCAGGCCATCCGTGAGCTGCAAGAAGAGGTGTCCCGGCTCCGTCTGCGGCTGGAGGACAGCCTGCACCGGCCACCCCAGGGCAGCCCAGCACGCCCAGTGTCTGTCTTTGACCGCCCCGCCCGGACCCGCGGCCGACCAGCGGACTCCCCAGCCACCTGGGGCTCCCATTATGGCAGGTGGGTGACCTCAAAACTCTCACCTCTGTCCTGGTGGCAGCTACAGAGGATAGTCTTGGCTGGCCTCTGGCTCTCCCCAGACATATGGACTCAGGCACTGCCACATCCCTCTCTCCCTCACTCATTCATTCATTCACTGTAGAATTTGTTCACTGTGCAGTATTTGATGCACAAAAGAATATAAACATTTATGTTAATAATAAAGAATAGGCCGGGCGCGGTGGCTCACGCCTGTAATCCCAGCACTTTGGGAGGCCGAGGCGGGCAGATCACAAGTTCAGGAGTTCGAGACCAGCCTGACCAACATGGTGAAACTCCATCTCTACTAAAAATACAAAAATTAGCCGGGCATGGTGGTGCGTGCCCGTAATCCCAGCTACTCAGGAGGCTGAGGTAGGAGAATTACTTGAACCTAGGAGGCGGAGGTTGCAGTGAACTGAGATCGTGCCGCCTCTCTGCAGCCTGGGCAACAGAGAGAGACTCTGTCTCCAAATAATAATAATAATAATAATAATAAAGAATAATACAATGAATATCCCTGGACCTACCACCCAGTCAAAGAGTTAGAACATTGCCAGCATGCCTACCCTCTCACCCACTAATTCGGTGTTGGTTCATTTATGACAATGACATAAAATCAGCTGGCTTCTTTTGAGTGTTTCTATGGGAGGGCACTTGATGAAGGGTTTTATCTGAACATTTTCTCATTTATCTTTTTATAACCCTCTGAGGTAATTGCTCTTATTATCCCCACTTGACAGATGAGGAAACTGAGAGTCAGAGAGGCTCAGAGCCATTTTCTGTGAAACTGACTTCAGAGTCTGGCTTTGACTTGTTTACTCTCTTCCTTCCATCATGTTAGACGCATTTCTCCAGGTTGAGCTTCTCACAAATCACCTTTAAAGGCCGCACAAAACCGCATCCAATGACATCATCTCTCTTTCCTTTTGCTAGTAAATCCACAGAGAGATTGCCTGGTGAGCCTAGAGGTGAAGAGCAGATTGTCCCTGCAGGAAGGCAGCGAGCCCGGTCTTCCTCAGTGCCTCGGGAGGTGCCCCGACTGTCCCTGAGTAAGTGACCACCTGCCAAGGCTGATTTCTGGAGGCCGCAGTCTGAGTATATTGGCTCAGTGGTCAGGGACCACAGCAACAGCATTCAAGGAAACTTGGAGAAGGGTTTTTGTGCATCTGTTTTAGGATATTACAGTGCTGTGCAGCACAGGGCACTTCTAATGTCCTGCACACCTACTGGTTGTAGGGTGTCTGTAAGGACTTTGTAGCTGCCATCTTGCTTAACCTCCACTGCAAATGGTCATATTATCCACATTTCACAGATAAGGGCGCCGAAGCCCAGTGAGCGCAGGGGACGTGCTAAAGGATCAGGGCTCTGGAGTCAGTAGCCGGGATCAGCCGAGCTCCCCTCCACTTGTCCTTGGCCGAGTTGTTTACCTGCTCTGAGCAGTTAAAGGGACAGCTCACCATGTACTTATAACAGTGTCCACCTCATGGGATTGCTGTGAAGATGCCCAACACGGCACACACACAGCGTCTAGACTAGTGCTTGGCACGGGAGCAGGGTTCTGGAAATGCCAGCTGTTACTCCTAAGGGGGAGATTGGGGATTAAAACCCAGACATCTGCCCCAGAGCCTAAACTCATGGTATACCCACTCCTTGAGCTGTGTGACCCCACCCCTTGCCCCCTCTGATGCCCCACTTTTTCCACCTCAGGTTCAGAATCTGAGCTGCCCTCCCCGCCACTGTTCTCTGAGAAGAGCAAGACCACCAAGGACAGTCCACAGGCAGCTCGGGATGGAAAGAGAGGGGTGGGCAGTGCTGGATGGCCAGACAGGGTCACCTTCCGGGGCCAGTACACAGGTAGGTCAGGAGGGAGGGCCGGGATAGGTGCAGCCTCTGGCATCAGGGGGGTCTCCGCTGTTATGAGAAGCCTTTTCCATATACCCAGTGGGCCATTCACATATCATTTTCTATTTGTTCCGTGAGATGAAAACCAGGGAGCATTGCCTCCATGAATCTCGGTGCACTTGTTCATTCATTCATTCATCCATTCATTCAGCAAACACTTTCTGATGTCTCCCCTTTGCCAGGGCCCATGCTGGGTTCTGGGAAGCCTGTTCAGCTGGTCAATCCTAGAGGTTTTGATCACCTGCTCTTTTCTGGCTCCGAGCGTATAGGGTGGACACTGAATTGGATGTGCCATTTGCACCTGGCTTCCTTCAGGTTCTCATTTCCACAGGGCCCCTGTGTCTCAGGAAGTAGGACCTGACACAGAGTAAAGATTTGAGATGACACATGGTAGCATTTCAAGTGCTTAACATTAACAAAAAAATATGGATCAGGCGTAATGGCTCGCACCTCTAATCCCAGCACTTTGGGAGGCCGAGGTGGGAGGATCACCTGAGATCAGTAGTTCAAGACCAGCCTGGCCAATGTGACGAAACCCCGTTTCTACTAAAAACACAAAAAAAGTAGCCAGGTGTGGTGGCACGTGCCAGTAATCCCAGCTATTTGGGAGGCTGAGGCACAAGAATCACTTGAACCCAGGAGGCGGAGGTTGCAGTGAGCTGAGATTGTGCCACTGCACTCCAGCCTGGGTGACAGTGAGACTCCATCTGAAAAATATATATATATATATATATGGATATGGTTCTCACCTTCATGAATCTGACTGTGTAGCAGAGAAGATGATAACCAGTAGGTAATTATAGTAAAGGCAGTGTCTCTCACAGACACCTTGCAGAGGAGGGAGGGCTGCTGACCTCAGATTCTGGGGACAAGGCAAAAAGCCAGAGGCACATGTCTGTTCCATGGAGCGTAATGAGGGAGTCGACAGAGGCCAAGGAGTTAGAAGTGAGAGTAGCAGGAGCACCTCCAAGCTCACTGCCCAATCTCTCTGTGGACTTCCTAGCAAAAGGAAAGAGCTGATATCATTGGATGAGGTTTTGTGCAGCCTTTAAAGGTAATCTCAACCCTTAAAAGTGAGCTCAACCTAGAGAAATGCTTCCAACACAATGAGAGGAAGAGAGTGTAGAAGTCAAGATCAAAGACTGTGAAGTCAGTCTCTCAGAAAATGGCTCTGAGCCTCTCTGACCCTCAGATTCCTCATCTGTTGCATTGGGAAAATAAGAGCAATTACCTTCAGTGCCACATACACAAAGCCAGAACAGCACAGAAGGGAAATGAGATGATGAGACCTCTCCACAGTGGCTTCAGGTGTCACCCAGAAGAAACTCAGGGATGAGTGAGGAAGCCACAGTCCGTCCAGCTTTCTAATAACATCAAGTGCTTTACATCTGCCAGGCACTGGGCGGAGCACGACACGGATATGGCCCCATTCAGTCCTCCCAATAAGCCTGTGAAATGGGCGCTATGTTTATCCCCATGTTACAGCCACTCAGAGCATGGGGAGAAAATGCCACTGACCCGGTGCCTGAGCCATTCAGATCCAAACCAGCAAGTCAGGATGTAGGGAATAGCATCACTTGTTCATTTCTTATTGTTGCTTTGCTTATCATTTCTTCCTGGCCTGCTTTCAAATCCTGACTTAGCCTGGGTGTGTTGGTTGCTACTGGATGTCAGCTGGTTCTAGGATCTGAGATGAAACAGAGTAGGAGTCTGGAAAAAGCTTACAGTAAACAGACACAAAAATGTGCGATGACATATATGTGTGTATGTGTGTCATACTTATATAGGTACATATTTTACACGTGTGTGTGCACACTCAATGTGTGCACACATGAGAGAGAGAGACAGAGACTATTAAAACCATCTGGAGGAAGAGGAGATCGTTATTCCAGAATCCTCCTCAATTTTGCATCCATCCAGAGGGCTGATACTGACAGTTCTGGTTTCTTTCCCCAGGCCACGAATACCATGTTCAGTCCCCTAAGGCGGTCCCAAAAGGCAATGGCACAGTCTCCTGTCCCCACTGCCGGCCCATTAGGACCCAGGATGTGGGTAAGGAATGGTACCTGGAAAACTGCAGCGTCTTGCCCTCAGGGGAGTGTGTACTTGACAAGATCTGGCCTGCCCTGAACTTAGCAGTGGGTTATAGGGACAGACCAGCGGAGAGGATTTTTCTGGGTGTCCCGCCATTACATCTGTTGCTCCAGGTGCTGCTGCCTGAAGCCACCCTCCTTGATTTAAGAAGTTCCCAAAGGGTCCTGATAGGTGGGCTCCAGGCAGCAGGGGACCTGGCATCAGTGATTATATCTTATTCTTCCCTCCATCCTCCCTTCACCCCTCATACTTTCCCCCAAACCCACAGGGAGGAGTGGCAGAGAGAGCAGCGGTCCGAGAATCCAGGCAATGGGTTCTAGTCCCAGTTCTGCTACTTACTTGCTGTGTGACTTTAGGCCAGTTCCTTGATTTCTCTGTGCCTCAATCACCACATCTATAATCAAAGGATTGGAAGAGATGGTATCTAGGACTTTTCAAGCAATTGTGATGATAATAGCTGACGATAATGAGCTATTTAGTAAGTCCCTCTGTATAGAGGGTATCATGTTAAGGGTTTTGCATACATTAATCCTCGCGGTTCTAGGAACTAAGTCCTGCAGTACTGTTACATCCATTTTATAGGCAAGGACACCAAGGCGCAGAGAGATTAAGTAACTTGCCCAAGGGCACACAGCTTACAAGTGGTAGAAACAGGATTTGAACCCAGGTCTTTGTGACTCCAGAGTCCCACCTCTTCACTGCTATGCTCTGCCTATGCTAGTGTTAGAGTCCTGACAGGCCTCTCCGTTCATTCATTCATTCACACATCACTTACCCTTATATGGCGCTGGGCCCTGTCCCCAAGGAACACATGACAAAGCAGAGTGACCAGAGCTGGGGTAAGGGAGCACAAGTGGGGCTGGGGGCTGCCTGACTCTGCCTGGGTGGGTGGCAGGGCTTCCCAGAGGGAGTGGTGGTTGAGCTGAGGCCTGAAAGAGAAACACACCAGCCCTGGGACTCACCCAGGTGTGGCATTGGGGATCTGAGTGGGAAGAGAACAATGGCGCCCATTCTCCGCCTGCTCCCTTTTGCCTCTACTGACCCCCCTGGTTCCCCGGGGGACTGTTCTGGGTCACTCTCTCATGGAGAATGGGTCTGTTTCACTGTGGGTGGGAGGTGGGGGGTGGCCTGCATTTGGGAGAGCCCGGGCTTAGGATCCAAGGACCACTGCTTCCCAGCTCTGAGGCCTTGGCAAATTACTTGACGTCTTGGAGCCTTAATTTCCCCATCTGTAAAGTGGGGGAGTGAGGACAGTGGCTAGCCCAATGACTTGTTGGATTTGATAAAATAATGCAGGAAGGCTCTTAGCAGAGGGCCTGGCTCATTAAATGCTTGCTCTCACTGTCATGGTTGTTGTCAGTGTAATCACCCAGACGGAGGCAGCTTGTCCCCTCTGCAGTGGGTCCCGAGGAGAGCTCAGTGCTGCAGAAGGCCTGTGTGGGGGCTCCCGATCTGATGATTTAGACGTAGTCCTCCCCTGACATCTCTTCCTCCTCTTCTAGGTGGTGCTGCCACAGGGGACCCACTGGGACCGCCTCCCGCTGATACCCTTCAGTGTCCCCTGTGTGGTCGAGTTGGTTCTCCCCCAGAGGCAGATGGTCCAGGCTCAGCCTCCTCTGGTAGGGACAAACACTGTTTCTTGTCTTAGCCAGGCCCTCAGCTCTCCTTGACCAGGGTTATTAGACCTGCGTGAGTTTAACTGGGGCAGCTGTTCTCCCAGTCTGGGACAGAGCAACTGGGGCAGAGGATTTGTTTCCCAAAGAGAGACCTGCCCAGCATGGAGTCTTACAGGGTAGGGCCTGTCCAGCTCTCATAGGGGAAGGGCTGGGTGGACCCTCCATCCTTGGCTGGATCTGCCCAAGTGGTCAGACTCTGTCTCTGTGCTGTTCCCTCCCTGATAGGGGCAGAGAAGGCCACCAAGAGAAGAAAAGCACCTTCAACTCCCAGCCCCAAGCAGAGGAGCAAGCAGACGGCGTCGTCGCCACGCCCGCCCCCCGGACTGTGGTATCTGGCGACAGCGCCCCCAGCACCAGCACCTCCGGCCTTTGCCTACGTCTCCTCAGTTCCCATCATGCCTTATCCACCTGCCGCTGTGTAAGAGCCTTTCATTCTGACTTTCCCAGCCTCTTTGTATAGATCACTGAATATGTTAGCATTCAGACCTGTGTGGGGCAGCAGGTCTGAGATGCAGTGTACTCATCCTGTGTTTTATCCCTGCGTGGAAAACATGCAGTAGGAGCCCAGCACTCATGTAGTCACTCAACAAAGCCAACACTCATATAGTCACTCAACAAACCCATGTACCAAGGAGAGTACTTGGCCCTGGGACCCAGCAGTGAAGGGGGCTAGCAAGAGGGCCCTGCCCTCTGGGAGCTTATAACTTTGTGGAGACTGGGAATCCTAACCATCTTCCATTTTCCTTATGGGTTTTCTCAGCAAGTAAGTGATGAGCACTGGGGTTCTTAAAAAAATAGACTTTATTTTTTAGGACAGTTTTAGATTTATAGGGAAATAGAGCAGGTAGTCGAAAGAGATTCCCACGATCCTCCTCACTCCCACACACAGAGTTTCCCCTATTATTAATATCTTACGTTAGTCTGGCACACTGGCCACATCAGTGAAGCAATATCCACACATTATTGGTAACTGAGGTCCATAGTTTCTCCAGGCCATTTTCCTCCAAAGTCCTTTCTCTATTCCTGAATCTCATCCATGATCCCACACGGTGTGCCTCCTTAGGCTCCCCTCGGCTGTGACAGTTTCTCAGACGTTCCTTGTTTTTGATAACCTGGACTTCTTTGAGGAGTCCTGATCAGGTATATTATAGGACTTTTTGCACAGATTCTGGATATAACATCAGTCAAGCCAGGAGAGGCAGGGCAGCTGAGACAGAAGTGGCTTGGGTTTGGAGTTGGCCAGAGCTACGGTGGAGTCCCATCTACCCCCTAGTAGCACTGTGGCCTTGGCATACTAACTTCCTCTCAGAGCCTCAACTTCCCCATCTGTTAAATGGGGGAAGAGTCTCAACCACGTACTTAATCCTGTGCATGAGGATTAAGTGTGGCACATGGCAGGAACCCAATGAGATGTATGTGGAATTTATGGTGCCGTGTGGGCACGTGCTCACTGCTGAGCAAACAGTAGCTTCACCATCACAGAGAATGTTGCTGTTGCTCAGTGTTGTCACTAGTAGGAAGAAAAAGGAGTAAAAGTGAGTTCAACATGATAGGAGTGTGCAGGGCACAAAAACCCAGTCCCCAGAAGTAGGAAACCTGTCTTCTTGTCTCCGCTATCAGCAGCTACTTCTCTGCCTGCTTCCCCTGCTGTGAAATGAGTCGATTGGGACTGGATATCTTCAGTGGCTGTGTTGCCAGAAGCCTGGGTGTGTGGGCAGTGAGGGCCTGAGTCGCTGTGAGGGCTGGTGCTCGGTGGAGCAGGGGCGCAAGGCACCATCCAGCCCTGGTCCTCTATTCGGGGACCAGGCCTATAAGTGTGCTTTAAAAAATTCCTTATTTGTATGTATTTTCTGAGACAAGGTCTGGCTTTGTCAACCAGGCTGGAGTGCAGTGGCGCCATCTCAGCTCACTGCAACCCCCACCTCCGAGATTCAAGCTATTCTCATGCCTCCCTCTCTCAAGTAGCTGGGACTACAGGAGTGTGCCACCACACCTGGCTAATTTTTTTGGTATTTTTGGTAGAGACTGGTTTTCACTATGTTGGCCAGGCTGGTCTTGACCTCCTGACCTCAGGTGATCTGCCCGCCTTGGCCTCCCAAAGCACTGGCATTACAAGTGTGAGCCACTGCACCCGGTCTGTAAATTTGATTTCTTGCTGCCCTCTCAGCTGAGTCTGAGCAAGTGGTTAAGGAATCTTCTGCTCCAGCAAAGATGAGAACCAATGCTGCATGCTGAGACCTCCAGCAGACACGGGGGAAAGCGCCTGCTAGTGTTTCAACTCATTAGTCGGGAAAGGTTTTGCCCAGAATTTGGTGACCCCACGGTAGCCATGGAGTCTTTACTTCTCCTGAGGCCCCGTTCCACATTCTTCCAGGCTCAGGCCTGTGGGCAGAACTCACCAGGTTGCTGTTTCCAAGTCAGGATGGGTGGGTTATACCTATGCCTCAGTTTCCTTCTCTGCAAAATGGGTTGTTATGGTGAGGATTGAATGAAGTAATGCATGGAGAGCCCATAGTACATAGAAGTTGGCCAATAATGATGGTGCTTCTAATGCTGCTAGAATTTGCGCTGGTGACACCCTGAAGTTTCTCCAGCTGCTAGTCAGCAGGACTGAACGGACCCAGTGGTTGAGACCAGTGTAGTTTGGAAAGTGGAGTGGGCCTGTGCTGCCCCCTGCTGGGCAGCTGCCCCACAGCCCCTGCAGCCGAGGCTTTGCAGCCCAGAGGGACTTTTTCAGCATTGGTGCCAGGGAGAGTTTTGGGTAACTTTCAGGCCAAGTTGGTCATCAAATTAACATGAGGTGGGGTGTATGAAAACCCAGCCCAGACAGTCCCTACTTTTACAATGGTTCGATTTATGATTTTTCGACGTTACAGCAGGTTTATAGGGGCATAACCCCATCGTAATTTGAGGAACCTCTGTAGTTACTTACAACCAGACAGTCCCTAGAGGAGGGAGGGCAGGCTGCTGTTTATGGGATCCAAGAAGCCCATTCATTCAGTTCAGATTATTTTATCAGCATCTGCTGCTTGCCAGTTAGCACACATTAGATACGTGAGGAGAGTCGGGCCTAGGTGTGAACCCATGGCTGCCCCTTCCAGCTGTCTGGCCCTGGGTCTTAGGAGCTCACGTTTATGGAGCACTTACTGGAGCCAGGCAGTGCCAGGCTTTTTACCCGAATTTTCCATCAGCTGTAAGCTGAGAAGTTGCTAACTGTGGTCGTTTTAGGTGGGAAAACAGAGACCTTGCAAAGTGACTTAGGCAGTGCCAGGCTTTTTACCTGAATTTTCCATTGGCTCTAAGCTGAGAGGTTGCTAACTGTGGTCGTTTTAGGTGGGAAAACAGAGGCCTTGCAAAGCGACTTAGCTTGTCCAGAGTCCCATGGCCAGTACAACAGAATGACTGGGATTTGGGGCAGGGCTCCAGGGCCTGAGCTGCTAAGGCCAGCTCATTCTACTGCCTCCCGAATCACTTAGCTTCTCTGAGCTCCACTTCGCTCATCTGTAAAATAAAGATAACCTTTATAGGTTTAGGTTATCTTAAAAGTTATTTAAAGATAAAGTTTAAAGATAACCTTTATCTTTATAACCTTTGGTACATGGGTACCAAAGATGAGGATGCCAGCCCTGGGCTAGGCACTGGGTTTAACTGTTGGAGGAACTGCCAGACTGTTTTCCACGGTGGCCCCACCGTTTGCATTCCCACCAGCGGTGCTGAGGGTTCCAGTTTCTCCACATCTTTGTCAACACTTGTTGCTATCTGTCCTTTTTGATGTTAGCTAGCTTAGGGGGTGTGCAGTGGTTTCACTTTGCATTTCCTAATGGCTAAGGATGCGCATCTTTTCATGTACGTATTGTCCACTTGAATATCTCCTTTGGAGAAATGTCTGTTTGGATCATCTGTTTTTACACACTGTATAATAACGCAAGTTGAAAGTGGGGGCTCCAGAATAAAGCCAGAGTTTACAGTGTGCCAAACAAGATGCCAATGAATGACTCTTCTACATCCTCCTAAACGTATTCCTGATTTAGGTCCATGCTTCTTTATCTCCCTCCTCTACCACACATACCCTTTATTCAACAGTGCTGAGGCCACACCCCCCTCTTGCCCACTGCTGGTTTCCTTGAACCCTGAACTTAGTGGCCCTGATGGATGCTATTGTCACCTCTCAGGGAAATCTGTGCTTCATCTCAGTGGGCTTCTGAGCCCATTCCCGCAGCACTTTTAAACAGCACCTCACATTCCTGTAGGACTGGGCTAGGAAGGATGCCCTTCTACCCACTTCCCAGGACATGGGGCCAGACCCTCCCACTCCTGCAGAATCCCTATTATTATTATTGTTATTAATTATTGCCTTTATCCAGCACCCCATGCTTGGCAAATGGAACCCCCAGATATTATCCAGTGAGGGGGTTTTGCTTTCAGGCCTGGGGTGATCCTGGCCTTCCCAAGATCTGGCTCCAAGAAAGTTGCAGGAGTCCATGTTTTCTTGTCCCACTGTAACCCCAGAGCCTGGCACACTGGCTGGCATGTACTAGATGGGCAGTAAATCACATGAACAGGTAGATTGAACTTCCTGTCCTTGAACACCAGTTCTGGGTCAGACACTCGTGTTGTTATCTTCCTTCATCTTTCTAAGAAATCCCTGGATATGTGCTCATTACTCCCATTTTAGAGGTAAAGAAATTGAGACCCAGAGAGTCGGAGCCAGTGGCCCAGCTGGGATTTAGCAGGGGGTTAACCCCACACGCGGTGCTCCTTGGCTTGTCCCCAGCCCTCCCTGTGTGTAACGAGCCCACTCACTTCTCTCCTCAGGTACTATGCGCCCGCAGGACCTACCTCAGCCCAACCAGCCGCCGAGTGGCCCCCCACAGCCTCTCCCCCTCCAGCCCGGAGACACCGGCACTCCATCCAGCTCGACCTGGGTGACCTAGAGGAGCTCAACAAGGCCCTGAGCCGGGCCGTGCAGGCTGCTGAGAGCGTCCGCTCCACCACCAGGCAGATGAGAAGCTCACTGTCGGCCGACCTGCGCCAGGCTCACAGCCTGCGGGGCTCCTGCCTCTTCTGACTTCACTGGGGGCCCAGAGACAGATGAGTGGGCAGGTGAGCAGGTGGCCTGCCAGGCCAGGAGTGGGCTGGAGCTACTGAGGCCCAGAAAGCCCGTATGGTTCCTCACCAGGAGGGTCTACCTCCAGCACGGGCCCCATCTGCTCTGTCCCTGTGCTTTCCAAGTGGAGGGGGTGTCAGTTCAGTCACCAAGAGAAGTGACTTCCCAGGAGCACCAGTCCCCTCACAGAGGTGCTGTGAGCGAGGCCTCCTTCGGCCCAGACAGAGCCTCGGGCAGTCTCTCCTGGTCCTGCATGTGTCCACCTCCCCCTAATAATAGGTATTTTGTATACAGATGGACAGATATTTTTTTAAACTGGGGAGTTTTCCTGATCTTGGTTCCTCCTTAGGGGGCCAGACAAGAAAGGAAAGGCCTACGGTTTCTGGAGCAAACCTGTCCCCCACCTGTGACCAGTCACTCTGGGGCAAGCATCTCTGGGAAGGGCACAGCTGGAGACCTTTCTCCTAGTGACTGGCAGTCAGTGGGGCATTTTAGGATGTCAGGACCCCAGGGTGACATGTGTCCAGCTTCTCTATGGCAGCAGAGGCCTTTCCCACAGACCTGCTGGGGTGGAGACAAGCTACAAAGTGCCCAGGATGCCATCCACCGCGGTCCCCTTCAGTACCTCACACATGGTCCCCAGCTTCTCCTAGGATCCCAGTGGCATTTATCAGTGGCCAGCTACCTGCCAGGCCCGGGCTGGGGCACGGTCTGTGGCCACGAGGCCAGGCCGCCTCCTGCACCCCCACCCTGTGGCAGTGCATACCTCTGCATTTCTGGAATGTGTGTGCATCAATGATGTTTGTATATTTGAGGCATTTAAAAATCTATTTTCGTTACAAGGGCAAATGAAGAATGAATATTGATCTTAAAAAAAGAAAAGAAGACAAAAAAAAAAAAAAAATACCCAAAGCCATCCGTGTCTCTGCTGTGTGTCATTAAACTTTTGCCTTCTAAAGTCAAGTTTATGGGGTGGAAGATTTGAAGCCCAGACAAGCCCTTTCCCAGGGGACCTGTTGGGTGCTCTGCCTGCCTCCCTCTGGTGGCTTCTGTTTCTCCAGTTTTCCCCCTTTGCCTATCTCAGAACCACAAATCTTTCAACTGCAGAGGGCTTTGACGTGGAGCTACCTAACCAAGTCCCTTTTGACTGAGGCCAGAGATGTAAACGAGGCACACAGCAAGTTGCTGTCTACAAGAGCATGCACCTGGACACTCCAGTGCCCCTTTCTCTCTTTCTCTCTTTCTTTCTTTCTTTTTCTTTCTTTTTTTTTTTTTTTTTTTTTTTTTTTTTTTTGAGACGGAGTTTCACTCTGGTTGCCCAGGCTGGAGTACAGTGGCAGAATCTCAGCTCACTGCAACCTCCGCCTCCTGGGTTCAAGCGATTCTCTTGCCTCAGCTTCCTGAGTAGCTGGGATTACAGGCATGCACCACCACATCCGGCTAATTTTGTATTTTTGTAGAGACAGGGTTTCTCCATGTTGGTCAGGCTGATCTTGAACTCCCAACCTCAGGTAATCCGCCCACCTCAGCCTCCCAAAGTGCTGGGATTACAGGTGTGAGCCGCGGTGCCTGGACTTCCAGTGTTCCTTTCAATAGCAAACAGCAGCTGCCATTTAGGGAGCAGCTGCTGGACCCTGATCCCTGTGCTAAGCCTTTTGCACGTCCTGCTTCACACAGTCCATACGCTAACCCTCCAGACCCTCAGTCTGCCCCGCTTTTACTGATGAGAGAGAGGTTCCACTGGGCCATCTGCCCAAACTGGTTTGGGAGAGAGCCTGTGTTTGAACTTGTTAGTTTGACTCCAAAGTCCACATTCTTTGTTGTGTGTTTTTTGCTTCCTGTACCTCCATGATTCTTTTTCTCTTGACCTCCTGTTTCTTCTTCACGTGGCTTTTTCTTCTACCTTCCCCACTTCTCGTCTCCCTTGCTTCTCCCTGCCCTGCCCACCACGACTCATTTCTGTTTTAATTTTCAGCAGATCCTCCTAAGTAGGGTTTAAAATGGTGTCTCACTAATAGTAACACTGAAATGGAAAAACTTCTTGTAGGTGTTGAGTCTTCAGTTCCAGGCCATTGTGGGGCCCCAGAGGCTGTTCTGTCCCCTTGCCTTCTGAGGACATCAGGCCGGTGTCCCCAGCCTCTGTGCTGTGGGCACAGCAGTGGTTCGAGTGCTGAGCAAAGGGTGCCGTAGTCTTGGCCGTGTGGAGCTTGGCTGTTAGGACAGGAGGTACAAAGGGGAGTGGTACCTGAGGACACAGGACTAGACCCCGGGGCATCGGGGACTCAGGCTCATGGTCCTGTCACCTGGGATGGTGTAGACAGCTGCGCACATGGAATTGCTCAAACAACTCAGGCCCAATTTTTCTGCCACAGGAGGGGTGCTGCTTCCTTCATGTAGCAAGAGGCTGTCAATCACGAGCACCCAGGTCTGGGTGAGGCCGGCCCTTTGAGGCTTGTGCCACTGAGTGGGCCATGCCTCCGGCTTGGCTCCACCTCAGGGTTCCATATTTCCAACATGTCAGCTGATTTCCAGGGACCAGCCCTACCCTTATGTGTTGTCTCCTTCTTCTGTGTCTCCCAGGTGAGCACCCTGAGGACACGTCCATGGAGACACCCAGCCCCTCTGGCCTGGGCCCCAAGCCCTCTGCATCACCCCAGTCCTTCCCTGGCCCAGGCAACTACCTCTTGCATGGATGCCCACAGCAGCCTTCACTCAGGCCTTCCTGCCTGCAGCCTTGACCCCCAACGTGCCTCCCCACATGGCCATGGTAATACTGGAATAAGGTCCTTGTGATTGGCACCGCATGCCTGAACTCTCCCCACCTGATCCACCTTGTATTAGTCTGTTCTCACATTGCTATAAAGAAATACCTGAGACTTGATAGTTTATGAAAAAAAGAGGCTTAATTGACTCACAGTTCTGCAGGCTTAACAGGAAGCATGGCTGGGAGGCCTCAGGAAACTTACAATCATGGTGGAAGGCAAAGAGGAAGCAAGTCCCTTTTTCACAAGACAGCAGGAGAGAGCGAAGGGGGAGGTGCTACACACTTTTCAACAACCAGATCTCGTGAGAAACAGCACTCAGGGGATGGGGCTAAACCATTAGAAACCACTCCCATGATGTAATCACCTCCCACCAGGACCCACCTCCAACACATGGGGCTGAAAATTCCATGTGAGATTTGGGGTGGGGACACAGAGCCAAACCATTTCACACCTCCACTCCTGTTCTGGGTCTTGTGCCTCAAGGTTACTCAAATGCATCCTCTCATTTCCTTGCTTGCAGCAGAAAGGGTTTTTTTTTTTTTTTTAAATGAGTAGTTGAAGTTTTATTACAATCTTGCTAGTAGGAGGAAGGCCTTACCCTAGTCTCAGTTTAGAAATTCACATTTGTTTGCTTGTATTATTTTAAATGGACACATAATGTACATATTTATGGGGAACTGTGTAATACTGAATGTTCCCAACACAAAGAAATGGTAAACATTTGAGGTGGTGGAAATGAAATGTTCATGACCCTGATTTGATCATCACACATTGTACACAGGAACAGCAGATTGTGTTATGCTCCTCATCTTTCTCGATTGGTTCATGTGCCCCTTCCAGGAGGCCTTCCCACACTTCTGCAGAAGACAGCGTCTTCCCACAGTGCCGGGTTCCCACAGCACTCGGTGCCTGTCATCATCCATCCTGGCACATGTGGGGCTCTTCCCACCAGGGACAGTGTCTTATCCAGTGCCCGGCCAGGGTTCAACTCAGGGCAGGCTTCAGAATGAATGAATGAAGAAATGACTAACAACCTAGCTGTTCCAAACACAGAAGCTTTATTGATGCAAATGAGGGAAAAAGCTGAGGTACATATGTCAGGCTGGAGGGGCAGGATGGCCCCCAAGTCTCTGTCCTGATCCAAGGCTGTGTCCTTCTAGGATTCCCCCTCCTCCTGTTTCTTCTCCTTCTCGTGCTGCCTCTCCCCCTCCTCCTGTTTCTTCTCCTTCTCGTGCTGCCTCTCCAGTGGCTCACACTTATCCTAGAAGGCAGCGGGCAGTTGGGGTGAGGGGGAAGCAGAGAGATAGGGAAAGGATGGGAGGTCTTCCAGGGAGAGGGCAGAATGCGCTCTGGCCTGTGGAACCAGTTCAACCAGGGCTCCAACCCTGGCACTGCCACTTCCAAGCTGGGTGATCTTTGGCAGGTCGTTTCTGTCTCTGAGCCTCAGCTTATTTGCCTCTAAAATGGGAGCTCAGACCCTTAAGAACCACAGACGTTTACTGAGCACTTAGGACCTGCTGGGCCCTTATGCTGCAGCTCCTGAATTCCTCACCACCACCACTACTATGCAGATGATGTCACTGAGGCTCAGGATGGCCGTGGGACCCATTCGAGGCTCCCTAACCGGACAGTGCAGGAACCAGGCTGTGCATCAGGTGAGCTGACTGCAGTGGTTGTGTTCATATGCCCTCTCCCAGGATCCTGGGGCTGGGGCTGGGGCACTAGTTCACACCACTGGTGGTCATCTCTGGTGGCAAATGGATGGAATTGTTTTTCTTTGAATAGTCATGAAAATACTGCACGTATGTATTTTAAAAATGGGAACGAGCTCATCTGCGCTGTGACTTCACAGATATTAGGGCACGGGGCCACACCAAGGCAAGTCTTCCCAACACAGGTTTAAAGAAAAGTGTTAAGGAGCTCACGATACAGTAATTCTCATTTGGAGCAAAAATCGGGATGGTGACTGTGGCAGTGCTGCAGTGTGGGTGACACTGAAAACCACAGTATCAATTCCCCACTGCACGGGTATTAAAAACGAGCAGGGAGTGGAGGTGAGATGAAAGCCTGGGGTTTGGGAGGCTTTTGTAGGTGGTAACTCCCCGCATTGCATCCCTTCCAGCTGTCAATCCCCCAAACCCTTGGCTCACGCTGTTCCCTCCTGTTAGCTTTGAGGTCCTCCCTGGTTTCACAGGGACTTCTCCCTCCTGGACTCTCATCCACCACCCCTGGGCCTCGGTAGAGCTCAGCTGTCCCTACAGTGAGGCAGCTGCCTAAAGGCAGAAGAGCTGCGTAGCTGTGCAGCCTTGCCTGGCAGCTCTCCCGCTCTGGGCCTCTGGGGCTGCCCAAGTTGGGCCATGGACAAGGCAGGCACTGCCCAATCCCTTGCGTTTACCTTTTTCTGATCGGTGTACACGACGTCTGACCTGGGAATGCGCAAGCAGTCGAGAGCTTCGTAGAACTCACCCAGTTGCTCCTCGGTCGTCTCTGGCTTGTCAGCTGCAGGGGGAGAAAGGAGACTGACTGGGGACGTGATGGGGTCCGGTCGAGAGGCCAGGGAGGGCTGAGGTTCTGGGGTCCGAGCCCCAGGGGTGGGTGAATGGGGGGTGAGGCCTGAGTGGGGCATGAGCTTGGGGCTGCTAAGCATGCCTACCATAGACAGACACCCCCCAGTTCTTCTCATCGTTCACTTCGAAAGCCAGCATGAAGGTCTTCATGTCCCTGAGGATCAGCAGGTGAACGAAATGCTCTTGGCCTCCCTCTGGAAGGGAAAAAGAGCCTCTGGGTGAGAACACGGGATGGCACAATGGTGCCCGTCCTAGAGGTGAGGTACCTAGGTGTGTCCAGGACGACACAGCCCATCAGTGAAGGCCCGGGGCTTCTTTGGGCCACCGTGTGCCCAGTCCATGCTGCATGCCCGGCTCCACGCCAAGCATGTTTTGTACATGGGATCTCAGGAGCCTCACACAGACCATGGCTGTCAGAGCCTTTCTCCCCATTTTACAGATGAGGAAAATGAGGCCCAGAGAGGAGGCTTGGGCTGCTAAATGATGTCAGTTCAGCTCCATCAGCTCCCTGCTATGTGCCATCTCTGTGGTGATGGAGGACGTAGTTGAAGGCACCACCTCTCCAACATACAGGCTTCCACCCTTGGTTTCCAAAGGATCTTAAAGAGGGCATAAGAGAGAGGCAGGTCTGAAGCCAGCCTGGAGTTCCAATTCTAGTTCTAATTATGAGCTGTGTGACCTCCGGGAAACTATTTGCGGTCTCTGTTCTTCTGTTTCCTCATCTGATTCTCGTACTGTCCTGTTAGAGTTGTTTCTGAGGACGTTGTAAGAGCTCAAAAAATGTTAGTGGTTATTTCTCTGTGCCCAAAGCCTCCAGGGCTCTATATCCAGCCCCCACCTTATGCTGACCTGCCCTGTTCCCATGGTGAACCCTCCTGCCTGAGGACTGGCCCTCACCGTATCTGGAGATGGTCCCATTTTCCCGCTGGACATTCAGGTAGCTAGTGTTATAGATGCACTGGTTCTGTCTAAAGCCAAACAGAAGGCAGGAGGAAAACAGGAAGATTATTGAGAAGTGGCCAATCGCCCATCACAGTCCAGGGGCAAGAGTCCGGTGGAGATTAAAGCCAGCCCTCCCGGTTCCACCCATGGGAAGGCCAAGGCCAGGAAGAGGGTCTTCCGGCCAGAAGCTGAGATGGGGGTGTGTTGGAATGGGGACTCTCACCGGGTCTGGTACTCTCTGAGAAAGATCGTGTCCTCTGTCTTGTTGGGGGTAAAGTAAAAGAAGGTTGCTTGGATCTCGTGAATCGACTTATTGTGCTCCTCGTTTCGAAAGGCCGATGCAATATAAAACCACTTGCCAGAGATCTGGGGACAAGGTGGAAGCTGGTGATGGGGGCTTGATGCTGAATCTTTGACTGTCAGCCGGGAAGAGACTCAGGCAGATCTCTCCCTGATTTTGCAAATGGGGAGATGAGGCCCCTGATGGGCAGTGGACATGCAGGAGCTCTCCCCGAAGATCAGTCATTGTCCCCCAGGCAGCCCCTCCAGCCCCAGCACAGAACCATACTCTGTGAAGGACTCTGCAGTGAGGCTTCTGAGTTTGGAGGCAGTCAGGGGGTGCCTCCAGAGTCCCCTGGGCTGGTAAGAATTTCACCCAGGGACCCAGAAGAGAAAAGGGCAGAGCCAGGAGCGGGGGGCCGACCACAGCCAGCAGGGAAAGGGAAGCCAGAGAAGGGAGGTAGCTGCCCATGTGCTCAGGGCAGGGCTAGCCCAGGCACTCACCCGGTCCAGGGTGGCGTTGGTGATGGGCACCGGTACTAGGTTGGCACATAATGGAATCTGGGCTTCCAGCAGAGGTAGGAGGCTCAGGACTGTAAGAATCCAGGACAGTGCCATACTGAGATCAGGAAGTACTGGGAGCCAGGCAGTGCTGGTGACTGCAGGCTGCAGTCACCTTTATAATAAACTGTGGGCGGTCACCTGGAGCCCAGCAAAAGTTTGCTTTGTGTCTGTGACACAATCCTGCCAGCACTTGGGAAATGCCTTGCACAAAAACCTTCCGCCAAAGGCCAGCTGAGGGTACTGCCTCCAAACCCAGGTCTAATTTGAGTTCCTGACATGGAGAGGTTACAAAAGCCCTAGAGTATGGCTGCCCAAGGCCAAGGTGGGTGCAGGGCTGCAGCAACATTAGTAAATGTGTGAGCCCACAGATTTCCATGGAGAGGGCTCCTGCCAGTAATCTCATGTCTTCATTCAATTCCCATCCCTTTGAGTGCCAAGACTTACTTCAGTGCGACCCCGCCACAAACCTAATGATGAAGCCACCTTTGAGAGTCCCCAGGCTGGCATGGGAAGTGTGTTGTGGTGGGGAGAGTTGGGGTGAGGGATGCCGGGTGAAGGCAAGCATGGCTTCAGTTCCACTGAGTGTGGCAACAGCTGTGTCAGAGCCAAAGTTCAGTGGGGCCCCAACCCAGCCCGGGACACAGGCACATTTCCAAAAAGGGACATGCAAGTCGAATGTCTATTTCCAGTAAATATACTACTCGACAGGAAATTATCTCCCTGTTTTCCCCCATTCCCTGCCATCTGAGCAGGCAGCTTGCTTCTATTTCACCAATACACCCCCGATCCTAGAGCCGTGCCCAGTACTTCAAGGGCACTTGGTGTATACTGTGGAATGAGTGATTCCGTGGCCCATTTGTGTTCCTACCTCATGGTTCAAGCCTTTATTTGTATGAATAAACACTTTCAGAAAGTATTCTTTTTTTTTTTTTTTATTGTACTTTAAGTTCTAGGGTACATGTGGATAACGTGCAGGTTTGTTACACATGTATACTTGTGCCATGTTGGCGTGCTGCACCCATCAACTTGTCAGCACCCATCAACTCATCATTTACATCAGGTATAACTCCCAATGCAATCCCTCCCCCTCCCCGTGATGGGCCCTGGTGTGTGATGTTCCCCTTCCCGAGTCCAAGTGATCTCATTGTTCAGTTCCCACCTATGAGTGAGAACATGCGGTGTTTGGTTTTCTGTTCTTGCGATAGTTTGCTGAGAATGATGGTTTCCAGCTGCCTCCATGTCCCTACAAAGGACACAAACTCATCCTTTTTTATAGCTACATAGTATTCCATGGTGTATATGTGCCACATTTTCTTAATCCAGTCTGTCACTGATGGACATTTGAGTTGATTCCAAGTCTTTGCTATTGTGAATAGTGCCGCAATAAACATACATGTGCATGTGTCTTTATAGCAGCATGATTTATAATCCTTTGGGTATATACCCAGTAATGGGATGGCTGGGTCATATGGTACTTCTAGTTCTAGATCCTTGAGGAATCGCCATACTGTTTTCCATAATGGTTGAACTAGTTTACAATCCCACCAACAGTGTAAAAGTGTTCCTATTTCTCCACATCCTCTCCAGCATCTGTTGTTTCCTGACTTTTTCATGATTGCCATTCTAACTGGTGTGAGATGGTATCTCATTGTGGTTTTGATTTGCATTTCTCTGATGGCCAGTGATGATGAGCATTTTTTCATGTGTCTGTTGGCTGTATGAATGTCTTCTTTTGAGAACTGTCTGTTCATATCCTTTGCCCACTTTTCGATGGGGTTGTTTGTTTTTTTCTTGTAAATTTGTTTGAGTTCTTTGTGGGTTCTGAATATTAGCCCTTTGTCAGATGAGTAGATTGCAAAAATTTTCTCCCATTCTGTAGGTTGCCTGTTCACTCTGATGGTAGTTTCTTTTGCTATGCAGAAGCTCTTTAGTTTAATTAGATCCCATTTGTCAATTTTGGCTTTTGTTGCCATTGCTTTTGGTGTTTTAGACATGAAGTCCTTGCCCATGCCTATCTCCTGAAAGGTATTACCTAGGTTTTCTTCTAGGGTTTTTATGGTATTAGGTCTAACATTTAAGTCTCTAATCCATCTTGAATTAATTTTCATATAAGGAGTAAGGAAAGGATCCAGTTTCAGCTTTCTACTTATGGCTAGCCAATTTTCCCAGCACCATTTATTAAATAGGGAATCCTTTCCCCATTTCTTGTTTTTCTGAGGTTTGTCAAAGATCAGATGGCTGTAGATGTGTGGTATTATTTCTGAGGACTCTGTTCTGTTCCATTGGTCTATATCTCTGTTTTGGTACCAGTACCATGCTGTTTTGGTTACTGTAGCCTTGTAGTATAGTTTGAAGTCAGGTAGCGTGATGCCTCCAGCTTTGTTCTTTTGACTTAGGATTATCTTGGCAATGCGGGCTCTTTTTTGGTTCCATATGAACTTTAAAGCAGTTTTTTCCAATTCTGTGAAGAAACTCATTGGTAGCTTGATGGGGATGGCATTGAATCTATACATTACCTTGGGCAGTATGGCCATTTTCACGATATTGATTCTTCCTATCCATGAGCATGGTATGTTCTTCCATTTGTTTGTGCCCTCTTTTATTTCACTGAGCAGTGGTTTGTAGTTCTCCTTGAAGAGGTCCTTTACATCCCTAGTAAGTTGGATTCCTAGGTATTTCATTCTCTTTGAAGCAATTGTGAATGGAAGTTCATTCATGATTTGGCTCTCTGTCTGTTACTGGTGTATAAGAATGCTTGTGATTTTTGCACGTTAATTTTGTATCCTGAGACTTTGCTGAAGTTTCTTATCAGCTTAAGGAGATTTTGGGCTGAGACAATGGGGTTTTCTAAATACACAATCATGTCATCTGCAAACAGGGACAATTTGACTTCTTCTTTTCCTATCTGAATACCCTTGATTTCTTTCTCTTGCCTGATTGCCCTAGCCAGAACTTCCAACACTATGTTGAACAGGAGTGGTGAGAGAGGGCATCCCTGTCTTGTGCCAGTTTTCAAGGGGAATTTTTCCAGTTTTTGCCCATTCAGTATGATATTGGCTGTGGGTTTGTCATAAATAGCTCTTATTATTTTGAGATATGTTCCATCAATACCGAATTTATTGAGCGTTTTTAGCATGAAGGGCTGTTGAATTTTGTCAAAGGCCTTTTCTGCATCTATTGAGATAATCATGTGGTTTTTGTCTTTGGTTCTGTTTATGTGCTGGATTACGTTTATTGACTTGTGTATGTTGAACCAGCCTTGCATCCCAGGGATGAAGCCCACTTGATCATGGTGGATAAGCTTTTTGATGTGCTGCTGGATCTGGTTTGCCAGTATTTTATTCAGGATTTTTGCATCGATGTTCATCAGGGATATTGGTCTAAAATTCTCTTTTTTCGTTGTGTCTCTGCCAGGCTTTGGTATCAGGATGATGTTGGCCTCATAAAATGAGTTAGGGAGGATTTCCTCTTTTTCTATTGATTGGAATAGTTTCAGAAGGAATGGTACCAGCTCCTCCTTGTACCTCTGGTAGAATTCAGCTGTGAATCCATCTGGTCCTGGACTTTTTTTCGTTGGTAGGCTATTAATTATGGCCTCAATTTCAGAGCCTGCTATTGGTCTATTCAGGAATTCAGCTTCTTCCTGGTTTAGTCTTGGGAGGGTGTAAGTGTCCAGGAAATTATCCATTTCTTCTAGATTTTCTAGTTTATTTGCGTAGAGGTGTTTATAGTATTCTCTGATGGTAGTTTGTATTTCTGTGGGGTCGGTGGTGATATCCCCTTTATCATTTTTTATTGCGTCTATTTGATTCTTCTCTCTTTTCTTCTTTATTAGTCTTGCTAGAACTCTATCAATTTTGTTGATCTTTTCAAAAAACCAACTCCTGGATTCATTGATTTTTTGGAGGGTTTTTTGTGTCTCTATCTCCTTCAGTTCTGCTCTGATCTTAGTTATTTCTTGCCTTCTGCTAGCTTTTGAATGTGTTTGTTCTTGCTTCTCTAGTTCTTTTAATTGTGATGTTAGAGTGCCAATTTTAGATCTTTCCAGCTTTCTCTTGTGTGCATTTAGTGCTATAAATTTCCCTCTACACACTGCTTTAAATGTGTCCCAGAGATTCTGGTATGTTGTATCTTTGTTCTCATTGGTTTCAAATAATATCTTTATTTCTGCCTTCATTTCGTTATGTACCCAGTAGTCATTCAGGAGCAGGTTATTAAGTTTCCATGTAGTTGAGTGGTTTTGATTGAGTTTCTTAGTCCTAGTTCTAGTTTGATTGCACTGTGGTCTGAGAGACAGTTTGTTATAATTTCTGTTCTTGTACATTTGCTGAGGAGTGCTTTACTTCCAATTATGTGGTCAATTTTGGAATAAGTGTGATGTGGTGCTGAGTAGAATGTATATTCTGTTGATTTGGGGTGGAGAGTTCTGTAGATGTCTATTAGGTCTGCTTGCTGCAGAGATGAGTTCAATTCCTGGATATCCTTGTTAACTTTCTGTCTCGTTGATCTGTCTAATGTTGACAGTGGAGTGTTGAAGTCTCCCATTATTATTGTATGGGAGTCTAAGTCTCTTTGTAAGTCTTTAAGGACTTGCTTTATGAATCTGGGTGCTCCTGTATTGGGTGCATATCTATTTAGGATAGTTAGCTCTTCCTGTTGAATTGATCCCTTTACCATTATGTAATGGCCTTCTTTGTCTCTTTTGATCTTTGATGGTTTAAAGTCTGTTTTATCAGAGACTAGTATTGCAACCCCTGCTTTTTTTTGTTCTCCATTTGCTTGGTAGACCTTCCTCCATCCCTTTATTTTGAGCCTATGTATGTCTCTGCATGTGAGATGGGTCTCCTGAATACAGCAAACTGATGGGTCTTGACTCTTTATCCAGTTTGCCAGTCTGTGTCTTTTAATTGAAGCATTTAGTCCATTTACATTTAAGGTTAATATTGTTATGTGTGAACTTGATCCTGCCATTATGATATTAACTGGTTATTTTGCTCGTTAGTTGATGCAGTTTCTTCCTAGCCTCGATGGTCTTTACGTTTTGGCATGTTTTTGCAATGGCTGGTACCAGTTGTTCCTTTCCATGTTTAGTGCTTCCTTCAGGGTCTCTTGTAAGGCAGGTCTGGTGGTGACAAAATCTCTAAACATTTGCTTATCTGTAAAGGATTTTATTTCTCCTTCACTTATGAAACTTAGTTTGGCTGGATATGAAATTCTGGGTTGAAAATTCTTTTCTTTAAGAATGTTGAATATTGGCCCCCACTCTCTTCTGGCTTGTAGAGTTTCTGCTGAGAGATCTGCTGTTAGTCTGATGGGCTTCCCTTTGTGGGTAACCCGATCTTTCTCTCTGGCTGCCCTTAAGATTTTTTTCCTTCATTTCAACTTTGGTGAATCTGGCAATTATGTGTCTTGGAGTTGCTCTTCTCGAGGAGTATCTTTGTGGTGTTCTCTGTATTTCCTGAATTTGAATGTTGCCCTGCCCTACTAGGTTGGGGAAGTTCTCCTGGATGATATCCTGAAGAGTGTTTTCCAACTTGGTTCCATTTTCCCCCTCACTTTCAGGCACCCCAGTCAGACGTAGATTTGGTCTTTTTACATAATCCCATACTTCTTGCAGGCTTTGTTCATTTCTTTTTCTTCTTTTTTCTTTAGGTTTCTCTTCTTGCTTCGTTTCATTCATTTGATCCTCAATCGCTGATACTCTTTCTTCCAGTTGATCGAGTCAGTTACTGAAGCTTGTGCATTTGTCACGTATTTCTCATGTCATGGTTTTCATCTCTGTCCATTCGTTTATGGCCTTCTCTGCATTAATTATTCTAGTTATCAATTCTTCCACTTTTTTTCAAGATTGTTAGTTTCTTTGCGCTGGGTACGTAGTTCCTCCTTTAGCTCTGAGAAGTTTGATGGACTGGAGCCTTCTTCTCTCATCTCGTCAAAGTCATTCTCCATCCAGCTTTGATCCGTTGCTGGCGATGAGCTGCATTCCTTTGCAGGGGCGATGCGCTCTTATTTTTTGAATTTCCAGCTTTTCTGCCCTGCTTTTTCCCCATCTTTGTGGTTTTATCTGCCTCTGGTCTTTGATGATGGTGACATACTGATGGGGTTTTGGTGTGGGTGTCCTTCCTGTTTGTTAGTTTTCCTTCTAACAGTCAGGACCCTCAGCTGTAGGTCTGTTGGAGATTGCTTGAGGTCCACTCCAGACCCTGTTTGCCTGGGTCTCAGCAGCAGAGGCTGCAGAAGATAGAATATTTCTGAACAGCGAGTGTACCTGTCTGATTCTTGCTATGGAAGCTTCCTCTCAGGGGTGTACTCCACCATGTGAGGTGTGGGGTGTCGGTCTGCCCCTAGTGGGGGATGTCTCCCAGTTAGGCTGCTCAGGGGTCAGGGACCCACTTGAGCAGGTAGTCTGTCCATTCTCAGATCTCAACCTCCGTGTTGGGAGATCCACTGCTCACTTCAAAGCTGTCAGACAGAGTCGTTTGCGTCTGCAGAGGTTTCAGCTGCTTTTTATTGTTGTTGTTGTTTAGCTGTGCCCTGTCCTCAGAGGTCTATTCTTTTTATATATATATATATATATATACGGAGTTTCACTCTTGTTCCCCAGGCTGGAGTGCAATGGCTTGATCTCGGCTCACTGCAACCTCTGCCTCCTGGGTTCAAGGGATTCTCCTGCCTCAGCCTCCTGAGTCGCTTGTATTACTGGCACCCTCCATAACGCCTAGCTAATCTTTTTTTGTTGTTGTTGTTGTTATTTTTACTAGAGATGGGGTTTGGCCATGTTGGCCAGGTTGGTCTTGAACTCCTGACCTCAGGTGATCCACCCGCCTCGGCCTCCCAAAGTACTGGGATTATTCAGAAAGTATTCTTATGGTGTGATTATAATTTTGCATTCTTATTCATTTCCTTCTGAATACTTTTTCATATTTCAGTGTAGTTTGTAGTTAAAAGCTTAATGGGGCCAAGATGACAGACTCACCTGAAGCCTGGAGTTCAAGACTAGCCTGGGCAACACAGTGAGACCGTATCTTTACACAAAAATATTTAAAAATTAGCCAGATCTGGTGCCATGTGCCTGCAACCCCAGCTACTCTGGAGTCTGAGGCTGGAGGATTGCTTGAGCCCAGGAGTTCAAAGCTGCAGTGAGCCACGATTTTGCTGCTACAGTCCAGCCTGTATGACAGAGTAAGAGACCCTGTCTCAAAAATAAATAAATAAATGAAAGTGTAATGGATGCATAACTTTTCATTCACTTACTCTATTCTTTTTTGTTTTTGTTTTTGTTCTGAAATAGCATCTCACTCTGTCGCCCAGGCTGGAGTGGTGGGATCTTGGCTCACTGCAACCTCTGCCTCCCGGGCTCAAGAGATCCTCCCAGCTCAGCCTCCTGAGTAGATGGGACCACAGGTGCGTGCCACCACACCCGGCTAATTTTTTGTACTTTTGTAGAGATGGAGTCTCATCATGTTGCACAGGCTGGTCTCGAACTCCTGAGCTTAAGCGATCTGCCCACCTCGGCTTCCCAGAGTACTGGGATTACAGGCATGAGCCACTGTGCCTGGCTCACTTACTATATTCTAACCTACTTAGTCATGTCCTTTATGTCTACGGCACTTTTTTTTTTTTTTCCAGGCTCTCCAAGTTGGAGTGCAGTGGTGTGAATCATAGCTCAACTGCAGCCTCAAACTCCTGGGCTCAAGCAATCCTCCCACCTCAGCCTCTGGAGTAGCTAGGACTACAGGCACGCACCACCACACTTGGCTAATTAAATTTTAAAAAATACTGTAGAGACAGAGTCTCACTATGTTGCCCAGACTTGTCTTGAACTTCTGGCCTCAAGTGATCCTCCTGCCTCAGCCTCCCAAAGTGCTGGATGATAGGCAGGAGCCACCGCTCCCAGCCTATCTAACAGCATTTCATATTGTGATTTTTCCTCTGATGATAAGTGTCAGAGAGTAACCAATTTCCCTTTTAAAATTACCATGCTATCCAAGGGAAAGGAAACCATGTCCTATGCACAAAGTTTTACATAATAATGTTCACAACAGCATTGCTCAAAATAGCCAAAATTAGAAATAATCCAAGGGCCATGGCTCACGCCTGTAATCCTAGCACTTTGGGAGGCTGAGGTGGGTGGATCACGAGGTCAAGAGATTGAGACCAGCCTGGCCAACGTGGAGAAACTCCACCTCTACTAAAAATACAAAAATTAGCTGGGCGTGGTGGCACGCACCTGTTGTCCCAGCTACTTGGGAGGCTGAGGCAGGAGACTCACTTGAACCTGGGAGGCGGAGGTTGCAGTGAGCCGAGATCACGCCACTGCACACCAGTCTGGAGACAGAGCAAGACTCTGTCTAAAAAAAAAAGAAAAAAAGGAAAGAAAGAAACAATCCAAATGCCCATCAACAGGAAAATGGTAAATAAAAATGTGGCATTTTCTTACAAAGGAATATTGCTTAACAATAAAAATGGTTAAACTACTGATACATGTAACACCATGGATGAATCTCAAAAACACTATGCTGAACAAAAGAAGCCAGATATAAAGGAGCTTATATACTGTACCGTTCTGTTCTAGAATAGCCCAAACAAATCTATAATTTTAGAAATCAGATCAGTGGTTGCCAAGGGCAAAAGAGGGCAATTTGACTGCAAAAGGGATGAAAGAACAGTGAAGTAGATGACAGTGATCCAGGTTGTCATCGTGGTGGTCATTATATACACACATGTAGTTGTAAAAACTGCAAACCTAAAATGTGTGCATTTTCTTTTATTTATTCAACCTCAAGAAAGCCGATGTTTTAAAAACCCTCCTCCCAAACATGACAAATCCAAAAGCACTAAGGATTTTGAACGTCAGTTTGGCAATGCACAAGTGAGTCTCCTTATCCCCATCCTCATCAGAACAGAAATGTCCCTTTTTTTTCCTTTCTTTTTTTGTTTTGTTTTTTTTTTTTTTTTTTTTTTTGCCAGCTTGGTTTATTTTTTGAATTTTCATTGCTCTAATTTGAGACTTGAAACAATGATTGGAGTTACCAAGAGGGAAGAGAGCAGGTGAGAGAGTGGGTGGATCGGGGAGCTGGAAGGTCTGTGCAGCTGGAGCATGTGATAGGTCGGAGTGGCCAGACTTTATGTTGAAGAGGTTGGCAGGAGACGGAGCCTGCAGGGCATGAAAGCCAGGCTGAGGGGTTCGCTAGACTTAGGAAGTGTTGGAGAGAAATGGAAAGATTTAAAAAGGGGTTGGAAAGACATAACCAGATTGGTTCTTTGGAAAGATCGCTCTGTCTGAATGGGAAGAATGGGGAGGGCAAGGGTAGGAGAGTAAAACTGAGAAACCAGTTGGAGCTGATGCAGTGGTCCAGGGGTGAGATGATGGGGACCAACTCCAGATACCACTTATCTATCAATCTATCTATCTATCTATCTATCTATTATCTATCTATCTATATATCTATCATCTATCTCTATCATATATCAATCTCTATCATCTATCTATCTCTATACCTATCATCTATCTATCTCTATCATCTATCTATCTATCTATCTATCTATCATCTATCTATCTCTACCATCTATCTATCTATCATCTATCTGTCTATCATCAATCTATCTATCTCTATCATCTATCTATCTATCTCTATCATCCATCTATCGATCTATCATCTATCTATCTATCTGTCTGTCTATCTATCTGTCTGTCTATCTATCTATCTATCTATCTATCTATCTATCTATCTATCCATCTATCTATCTATCTAAGACAAGGTCTCACTCTATCACCCAGGCTGGAGTGCAGTGGCACAATCTCAGTTCACTGCAGCCTCCGCCTCCCGAGTTCCAGCAATTCTCCTATGCAGACTCCTGAGTAGCTGGGATTACAGGTGTCACCACCACACTTGGCTAATTTTTTTTTTTTTTTTTTTTTTGCATTTTTGGTAGGGACAGGGTATCGCCATGTTGGGCAGGCTGATCTTGAACTCCTGACCTCAAGTGATCCACCCGCCTCAACCTTCCAAAGTGCTGGGATTACAGATGTAAGCCACCGCGCCCAGCCCAGATACCATGTATTTTGAGGAGAAGCTGAGCATTGTGTGGGGAGAGCACCACCATTAGACCTGGACTACTGGGGCCCAGAGATTTAGAAGGCCCCACATATCACACCCACCTGCACACCCACACACACACAACAGTTTATTAAATAACAGATAAGCACCTCTGTCCTTTGGGATCTGGTGCCTGGTACTGGCACAGTGGGATCCACATCGCTAATCATTCTGTTTCACAAGCAGCACATATAGAGGAAACAATCTCTACATGTGGCACTCGACTCTGAAAACAACAGGTCAAGTGTCCTCATACTTCGCGGATGATGCCACCGCAGACATAGGAGACAGACACTGCTTCGAGAGAGGATTTGAGCGAACTTGAACTCAGAGGTAAGAAAAAAGACAAATTAACATTTTAACTCTTCCCTTTCTGCATAAATGTCAACAAAAACTCTTGTTTTGCCAGAAACACTGAAAGTCTATTTTCTTGCAATGTGCGGTTAGAGAGCCTCCTGAGTTAGAAATAAACACTACTTGCAACAGTTGTACATGGTTGCTGAGAAACATTTAGCAATATTGCATCATTGTTACTCCTAAATGTGTGTGTCTGATGTCTTTAGAATGGTGTCCACACACAGCCTGAATCTAGTTATTTTTATTTTGATTTTTTTGAGACAGAGTCTGGCTCTGTCACCCAAGGCTGGCGTGCAGTGGCACAATCTTGGCTCACTGCAACCTCCATCTCCTAGGTTCAAGCAATTCTCCTGCCTCAGCCTCCCGAATAACTGGGATTACAGGCACCCACCAACACGCCTGGCTAATTTTTGTATTTTTAGTAGAGATGGGGTTTCATCATGTTGGCCACGCTCCTCTCAAACTCCTGACCTCAAATGATCCGCCCGCCTCAACCTCCCAAAGTGTTGGGATTACAGGTGTGAGTCACTGCATCCGGCCAATTGAATCTGGTTCTTGACATGGGCATTCAGAGACTGCATGCTAGCCTCGTGAATAATTTTTAGTTGTACAAATCTTTTGGACACAATTTAATTAATTAATTAAATGTCTAAAACTTAAATGTAAAAATGGCAGTGTCATTTAAAATACTTCTGATTTATAACATTCAGGCATTTAGGCCAATGGTCTGGGGTCTCCATCTGCTCGAGCGTAGACATCCCAGGTGCAGCCTGCGCAGGGGAAGGGTGAATAAGGAGAGCTACTGCCTTCCAAAGCAGAGCTGAGAACTGTGAATGCAATGCAGAGGCGCTTCCGAGTGCTTCTCCTCTGCGGGAGTCAGGGGTCTTCAGCATCCTCACTGTCCCTCAGGCTGCCCCTTGGGGATCTCACTCTCCACCCGAGACTATCCAAGAAATTCCTCCAAGCTCATCCAGCACCTACCCTACCACAGTACAATTTTCTCCATCTCCTAACATTTCAGATATGCTTGAATGCCTCTAAAGACCGAGGCTTTAAGTAGTCCTTTCTCGCTTGCCTGGCCTTATCCTCCAACTGGCCCTGGCGGAATGTCAAGAGAAGTTAGGCAGGAACGAAAGAGAGAAAAAAGGCCTCAGGGCAGGCAGTACAGGCTAGTGGTGAAACGCAAGTTGCTGAACTTCTCTGCGCCTCAGTAGCTCTACCTGTAAAATGGGAATAATAGTGGTACCTACTTCACTGGGTTGTTATGAAGATTAAATTGGTACATAGTTGTAATGCTTGGTTTTAAAAAGTTTTTAAAATTTTTTGGTAGGGATAGATGGTCTCACTATGTTGCCCAGGCTGGTCTCGAACTCCTGGGTTCAAGTGATCCTCCCACTTCAGCCTCCCAAAGTGCTGGGTTTATAGGCGTGAGCTACCACACCCATAAAATGCTTGTTAAATAAAATAAATTTGCTTGTAAGGGTCTTCTGATTATAATAACTATCGCTGTCAGTTTAACCATCCCCCAGACAAGCTGGGATGGCGGGGAAGAAAGACTCCTGCATTGCATGTGTACTTCAGTGATTGCAAGCTACAACATGTCCATCCTAGGCTCAAGAAAATAGGACATTCCCCCCATTATGTAGATGAGGAAAGAAGTGGCCCAGAGAGGTGAGGCAGCATGGGAAAGGTCACACAGCAGGTGAGCTGGAGGGCCTTGGGGAAATGCACCTGTCTGAAACACTTCATTTCCTGAAGAAGTCACATCCCACCTTTCTTCATTAAGGCCGGAGCCAAGGTCTGTATAAGACCAACTGGTGACCTGCTTCCACATATACATAGGCTGAGCAAATTGTCCCCATGGGGAACTTTGTGGCTAGGCTGAGGAAAAAACCCAAAAAGATTTTCTCAAGTTCAAATCCTGTTTTGTGATCTTGGGCAACTTAAGCAACTTCTTCGAACTTCAATTTCATCTGAAAAGCCAGGGTTACAACATGTGTCCCACAAGATTGTGCATGAGATGAAAACATGGGATCACATGCACGAGATCGCACCTAGCATGCCGCCTAGTGTGCCGTCCGTGCACAAGAAATTGTAGCCATTATTATTCTGAATGGTGCTATTTTTGGGTTGAACCATATGAAACTGGGTTTTACAGGTCCAAAAGCAATTGGATATTATTTATTTCATACAAGTCACTCTACTGTTATTGAACAATAGTCCTTTTTGCGGCTGGCAAGAAAGGCAGAGCATATCGGCCCCATTTTGCAGAGAGAGAAACTGAGGCCTAAAGAGAAAGAATGACCTACCCAGGGCCATGTCCCAGTCAGGAACTGGAATCTGCCTGCAAGCCTCTCCTTTTCTTGCTCTTCTTTTCTTCACTGTCTCAATCCTGGGCTGCTGGCCATCATAGGTTGTGACCATAGCTAGGGTTTGATTCATTGTGAACAGGGCAAACACAGGCTGGCCTGGGCTTTCCCCTGGAGCTGGCCCAGCCTGGGAAGTTCACCTGGCTGTTTGCTAACACTCAGTTGTGCAACAGGAGATTGGGAACTGTGGGTACTGCCAGTTTAGGAAGAGTTTCCTTCTGTCCCCGACAACCTCCTATCTGCCCCTGCTGGGAATGAGCTGGCCCAGCTCCAGCATCCTCACTGGCCCTCCTGGGATTGGAGACCAGGCCGAGAGTCGTGAGCATCACAGTTCTAACATGGCTCCTCTTGCTTTCCCTCTCTGGCCCTTCTTGCTGGCTTTTTCAATCTCTACCCATGTCTTCCAGGCCTAGCAGATGCTGCTGATGCCCACAGAGCTCTGAGTGTAGTGCAGACCTCTCTCCTTTCCTCACAGCGCAGGCAGCTGCCTCCTGGAGGGATGGCTCTGCTCCAGGGCCCCATGGCAGTCAAACCCAACTTGCCAACTCAGACCTCTGCTCATCTGTGCAAACCTGTGACTTGTCATGTTCCCAGCTCCATACCACAGGCCTCCTCACCCTTTCCTGTAGCGTGGGACCACTTACCATTCCCAAATGCACAGGGTTACCTTTACCTCTGGGCCTTGGCAGGCACTGTTCCCTCTCCCCCAAGTACCCTTCCCCATCTGGCTCACTTCTATTACTCCTCAGCTTGAGGAGTGTGATGGTTAATTTTATGTATCACCTTGACTGGGCCACAGGGTGCCCAGATATTTGGCCAAACACTATTCGGGTGTGTCTGTGAAGGTGTTTTTAGATGGGATTAACATTTGGGTAATCCCATGGGTAGACTGAGTAAAGCAGATGGCCCTTCCCAACATGGGTGGGCTTCATCCAATCAGTTGAAGGCCTGAATAGAACAAACAGGCTGAGTACGAGTGAATTCCTTCTGCCTGACTGCCTTCAAGCAGGGACAGGTTTTTTCCCGGCCTTTTGGACTCAAACTGAACCATCAGGTTTTCCTGGGTCTCAAGGCTGCCAGCAGCCAATCTTAAGGTTTGTCAGCTTCCGTAATTGCATGAGCCAATTTTGTATAATAAATCCCTTAATATAGCCTATTGGTTCTGTTTCTCTGGAGAACCCTAACACAGGGGGTCACCTCCTATCTTCCTCCTGCTTTCATAAACTATACCCCCCACTTTTCCCCCTCTCAGGCACATGGCTTCCCCATCTCCAAGCCCCTAATCACACATGGCCCAACCCCTCCAGCTGCATCCACAGGACTCAGAGCTACTCAGACATGCTGCCAGATCCGTGCCTGTACCTCCAGTGCCCACACACAGCTGGGCATGGGGAAGGTGCTCTACAAACTCATGTGGAGGAAATAAAGATAAGAGTTCCTGAAGGCAACTGTTTAACAAGTGTGAGTACTGAAAGTACTCCGTAGCTGCAGCAGAGAACAAGGTGTGTTCCTTGCTCTCACAGAGCTTGCTATTTATTTATTTACTTATTTAGAGACAGAGTCTCACTCTGTTATCCAGGCTGGAGTGCAAAGGCACAATCTCGGCTCACTGAAACCTCCGCCTCCCAGATTCAAGCAGTTCTCCTGCCTCAGCTTCCTGAGTAGCTGGGATTACAGGCGCACGCTGCCATGTCCGGCTAATGTTTCGTATTTTAGTAGAGATGGGATTTCACCGTGTTGCCCAGACTGGTCTCAAACTCTTGAGCTCAGACAATCCACCCGCCTTAGCCTCCCAAAGTGCTGGGATTACAGGCATCAGCCACCGTGCCTGGCCTCTCGCAGAGCTTTCTATGGGGGAAAACAGACATTGCAGTGACAACTTTCCCATCTACAAAATGGGAAGCATTCTTGAACAGCTAGGGGTGACAATGTATGCCAGACCTCATGAATGGGCCATTCTGACTCAATTCTATTTCTGATTGTCAGGCAAAGAAATAAAAAGAACATTCGTATTGCCCCTGCTTCCCAAGTTTTTGAAACTATTTTCCAGCCTTAGGAAGCAGTGCAGTGCAGTAGTTCTTGGGACTTTAGCACACACCAGAATCTACAGGGGGCTTGTGGAAAACGGATTGCTGATCCTATCCTTGGAGGTTGTGATTCAGTAGGTTTGGGATGAGGCCAAGAATTTGCATTTCAAAGGAGCTCTCAGGTCTGCTAGCTCTAGGGTCTGATGCATGTAACAGTGCTGTTAGCAGTCATGGGTTTGAATTACAGCTTTGCCTTTCTCCTTTTTTTTTTTTTTTTTTTTTGAGATGGAGTCTGGCTCCCTCCCCCAGGCTGGATGCAATGGCACGGTCTGGGCTCACTGCAATCTCTGCCTCCCAGCTTCAAGCGATTCTCCTGCTTCAGCCCCCCAAGTAAGTGAGACTACAGGTGTGTGCCACTATGATTGGCTAATTTTTGCATTTTTTTTTTTTTTAGTAGAGATGGGGTTTCACCATGTTGGCCAGGCTGGTCTCAAGTTCCTGACCTCAGGTGATCCACCCACCTCCACCTCCCAAAGTGCTGGGATTACAGGCATGAGCCACTGTGCCTAGCCTGAATCACAGCTTTGCCTTGGCCTCACCTGTGATCACGGGCCCTTCCTTGGGCTTCGGTTGCCCTCTATGTAAAATGGGAGGGTGGGCACCAGGCCAGGATACTCAGATATGTATACATTTCAGATAAACAACAAATAAAAAAGATTTTTAGCATAAGCATATCCTCAAAATTGCATGAAGCATACTTGTACTAAAAAGTAGCTATTGTTTATCTGAAATTCAAATTCATCTGGGCATCCTCTATTTTTATTTTTTAAGTCTGGCAACCCCATCTCCCAGACTCATACCCACTGACTTCTTCTGTGGCAGGTACTATTGTGACCTCTCAAGAATATGACAGGCAGGGATCACTCCTTTTGAAGCATTATTCACAATAGCAAAGGTAGAAACAGCCCAAATGTCCACCAATTTGGCTCAAATGTCCATCAGCTTATGAGTAGGTAAACAAAATGTGGTTTATCCATACAATGGAGTATATTCAACCATAAAAAGAATGAAGTACTGATACACGTTACGACACAGATGAATCTTGAAAGCATCAAGCTGAGTGAAAGAGGCCAGGGTCACAAAAGGCCACATACTGTATGATTCCACTCGTATTAGGTTGGTGCCAAAGCCATTGCGGTTTTTGCCATTTAGAAGTAATGACAAAAAACCGCAATGACTTTGGCACGAGTGTAATATAAAATGTCTGGAGCAGGAAGAGCCGTGGACACAGAAAGCAGCCTGGTGGTTTCCAGGGGTTGGGGAGGGTGTGACTGCTAAAATGGGTACAGGTTTCCTTTAGGGTGATGAAAATAACACGAAATTAGATCATGGTGACGTTGCACACCATTGTGAATGCACCGTCAGGAGTGGCAAATTTTATGTTATGTGTAATTAACCACAATCATAAAAAAACAAATTGCTCATGTTAACCTCAGTGTACCTCCTCCCTGTGTATTAGGAGTTGAATTGTGTCCCCTCAAAAGATATGTTGAAGTCCTAGCCCCCTGCACCAGTGAATGTGACCTCATTTGGAGATAAGGCCTTTGCAGATGAAAGTAAGTTAAGGTGGGATCATGAGGGTGGGCTCTAATCCAATACGACTGGGGTCCTCAGAAAGAGAAGATGGAGCAGAGAGACACATCAGAACACATGGGACCACCGAGGCGCAGACCGAAGTACTGCAGCTAAAAGCCAAGGAATGACTGGGGCTACCAGAAGCGGGAAGAGACAAGGAAAGATCCTCCCCTTGAGGCTTTGGAGGGAGCATGGCCCTGCCAACACTTTGCTTGTGTGAACTTCTGGCCTCCAGAACTGCGAGAGAGACTGTTCTGTGTTGTTTGAAGCCACCAAGTTTGTGGTATTGGTTACAGCATAAGGAGGGCATCCTCTGAGCATCTCCTCCCACTCCCTGTCCCAGCCCAGCCAGAAACTTCCCCCCTGAGCTTTGAGAAGAAGCACAGGACCACAGGTGTGTCATTCCATTGCCTCAGTTTTAAATATTTATTTAAAATCCAGAGGGGAAAAGGAGAAACGGAACCCATTGGGGTTTTAATACACTGACATGTGGACAGACGTAAACGAGGACAGCAGGAAAACCCAAGAATGAAACAGAGGCCAGTGGATTCTGGCGGCAGGAGGGATCCAAGCACTGAGATGAGGCCCGAGCTGCTAGAAACATGCACTTCCACACAGAGTGTCCAGGCTGGGGCGGGGGGCGAGGATACAGAAGGGGGGACGGGAGAGGGGACGGGCCAGAGTGAGGTATTAAATAATAAAGATCAAATCCAATTCCCAAAGAGACACAACTTTAGGAGAGAAATACACAAACAGAGCCTTTCACATACATTTTCCCCTTCTATAAAAATAATTCCATGGTTAAATAACCTCAATTCCAAGGTTAAAATAACCTCAAAATCCAATTCAAGCGCCGACTTGTTGGCTGATGTAGCACAATTCAGAGGACGCTGAATGTCACTATGGTGTCGAACTCTGAGATTCCCATTATTATTCTGTCTCCTTGACCCAAATTTACACTTGGAGCTAATGACAATGGGTTTCTACAGAATTTAATGACAACGAAAAAGCAGGAACGATGATTGCATCTTGCAAGGACAGGCTCCTGGAAGTGAGGGCCTTGGAAGAGTTGATGCGGCTTCCTGAGATGGTTCCATGTTGATGCTTCACCTCCAAGGCTAGCCCTGACCCAACGCCGCTTTTGTGATTGGTTTCTTCAAGGTCAAGTCTTCACCCAAGACCTCTCCAGGGCACACTTTCCAAGGCCAGCCTCACCTCCCTCCAGGACCGTGAAGGGCCAAGCCAACATGCTTCACACCCAGGCCTCCCTGCTGCCTTAAAAGGGCAGACATTTCAAAGTCCATAAGTTATAAGGTGAATCTCTCTACTTCTGGTTTCTGGTAGGGTTTTTTTGTTTTGTTTTGTTTTGCTTTTTTTTTTTTTCCTTTTTTCTTTTCTTTTTTCCTCCTTAGCAGATTACCTGATGAGCACAAGGGCGATGCTAAGAAAATTGAAAAATTCCCCAAACTTTGTCATTTGGAGGAGAGAGAAAGATGCGGATGATACGCTCCACCCAAAAGTTTCTCCAAAGTCTGTGGCAAAATAATGGTAGCACCTTCAGAATCTTAAATAGGGTTGTTTCTTTTTTTTTCTTAAAAAAAATCACATACACTATGAAAGACGATTGCGAGCACCAGCGATTTCACAGTGGGAGGTAGCAAACATGGGCACCCCCAGCCCGAGGATCTTGCCGCTTCCCACACCTGGCTGCTCCTTCCCATCCTCTCACCTCTTTCCCGGGTGAAAAAAAATAGTAACGCGCCTTCTTTTTGTTTGTTTAAATAATATATATATATACTTCTGTCTTTCCTTTTCTCCTTTTTTCATGTCTCCTGTCTAATATTGCACATCAATAGCTCCCTAGCAGGGACCAGCTGACGAGATGCCCCCTTCCCTCAAGTTGGCTTGAATGTGGGGCTCTTTGGGCAGGAAGCTGGGGAGGGAAGGGGGTGGCCGCAGAGCTGAGAGGCCATGGGGCTCAGGCGGGTTGCAGGTCCAGCTTGCTCTGGCTGGCTCTTTGGTTGGTCTTTGGGGCTAAGCTGGGATCCATTGTTCCCAAAGATACCCTATCCCCTCCTACCCCCACCCACTTCTACCGGGCAGACAACAGCTGGGGTCTGCCCAAGGACCCTTGGGCAGGGGAGCTGCCTCTCCTGGAGCTATCTGCCCCTCAGTACCCTCCCCTTGCCTCTTCCTCTTCCCTCCTCCATGAGGCCTAGAGGGGCCAAGAGGTCAGAGGTCAGAGGAAGCACGCAGGTCCAACTTCCAGGCGGTACTGCTTCCCTGATGAGGCAGGAGGGAGGTTGTCCACACTGACGATGGGCAGCTGTTGGGGGTCTTGGGTCCGGAAGGTGAAGAGTGTCTGATGCCAGCGGCCATCTTGGACCTGAAAGCGGAAGGAAAAGTGCACACGTACATCCATTGTGGTTCTCATCATACATCATGAGCATTTTCCCTTCCATCTTCCCTCACAATTTTTAATGGCTATACCATATTTCACTGTAGAAATGACTTATATGGCACATTTAGATTGCTTCCACTTTTTTTATTCTTAAAAGTAACGCTGTCATGAACATCACTGTAACTAAACCTTTGTGCACATTCTTAATTATTTCCCTAGAACAAACTCCAGAAGGATTGTTCTAAAATTGTTAGACCAAAAAACAAGTACATCTCATATATATATATATATATTTCTTCAATAAGTTTTTGGGGAACAGGTGGTGTTTGGTTACATGAATAAGGTCTTTAGTGTACACGGTACCCAATGTGTAGTCTTTTATCCCTCACCCCTCTCCCACCCTTTTCCCCAAGTCCCCAAATTCTGTTGTACCATTCTTATGCCTTTGTGTCTTCATAGCTTAGCTCCCCCCAAAATAAGTACCTTTCTAAGGTTTTGGATATATATTAGAGCTGCTATCCAGAAAGCCTCTACCAATTTATTTTTTTCCAATAGCTTCATGCAAGATTGTCGGTTTCCCCACATCCTCACGAACACTGTGTAGTATTATTAGTTTTGTTTAGTCCTATAAAACTGATTTTTGTCTCCTCTAACCTTTCTGTCTTCCCTTCCCCTGACAACCCACCCTGTTCAGGGCATTTGAAAATGACCAAAACATACGTTGAGAAGAAATTAGCCTGACTAGGGTGGGAGCAGGGAGAAGAAACATATCTTCTTTGAAAGAGCCTTGCAAGTAAGCATAACATCTACCAGCCCGAAGAATTTTTACCAGTCCAGACCTCCCCTCAGGGCTTCCCAGAGAGGAAAGTGAATAAAAGCAGTTTTAGAAAACTGTTATATTACACAAAGATAAAATTATACCTATCACATTAGTATATTATAGTATAAAATGTTAGATATGATCTTATAATAGAAACACATTTTTCCAAACAGTTGTTTTTCCAGTTGTCCCCACATGAGGGGTCTAGGAGGGGCTCTGAGAGTTACCTTGCAGCCATCCATGGACACCTCGGGCCGGAACTGACCCCCAGCTTCAAAAATCTGTCCGTTCCAGGCCCGGAAGCGCACGGCCTGCTTGGCTGGGGTCTGCCCAGTGCCCTCCTGCCACACAGTCATGTTAAGGCAGTGGATGGTGATATGCTGGGTCACCTCAGAGCTTAGCAGGTGCAGGAAATTCATCTGGACCCGGCTGATGGCAAACTCGACCTGTAGAGAAGCAATGGCAGTGAGCGGCTCAGACTGCCCACCCCCTGCAACACACACACCAAGAGTTCCCTGCTTCTCTAACGAGGGAACAGGGATAGGCCCCTTCCGGGCAAGCATTTCCTGATATGCTCCCAGACGTGTGCCCCCTTGATAGACAGGGAAACTAAGGTCTGCATGAGCTGGTCTCACAGATCCTTGGCTGTGTAAGCAGGAAGGGCCTGCCTGAGTCCAGAGCCAGAGCTTCAAAGGTCTTGATGTCATCTGATCCACTCCCCTACTGTATCGGGGGTCTTTGGGCTGAGCCAGGATCCAGGGGCTCAGCGAGGGAGAGGGTTTTGCCCAAGACTGAGAGGCTCATGGAGTGCAGAGGAAATAAGAGGTGCTTTCTAGACCTTTCCTAAGTCCCAAGACCCCTGTGAGGTGGGGTGGGGTGCTGCCGGAAATGGCAGACCTGAGAACAAACAACAGGGCAGGATTTACGGCTTCAGCGCTTTCCCACACAGAGCCAGGGCCTCTCACTGTCATTGTTTCTGATGGGGAAGGCGACCCAGTTGGCCATTCATGGCCAACCCCAGCCTCACCCCTCTGCTAGGCAGGTTTGCTGCGTGACCCCAAAACCTTCGAGTCACCAGGGAAGAGAGCCTGTGGAGGCCACCAAGTCCCTGCTGGACAGTGAGCTCTGGTCAAACGGGCAGTTTCAAGTCTGACTTCCCTGTCCTGGCTGAGGGCCTGGCACATGATAGGGACCCAGCAAAGACCTGGCAACTGGTTGGCTGCCTCTCCTAGAGATTCTCAAACTGCCAGTCTGACCCAGTCAGCACAAGGCATCTCCCAGGGGGTGTGGCTGATGAAATGGGAGGATTCCTTTCCCCTGAAGCCAGAGCAGCTTCTCACTGTGGCATAAATTGCCCCCAAATTCAGAAGGCTTAGTGGAACTACAGACCCACAATCCACTGAGGACCCCTGCGCGAGGGAGCTGTCAGGTCCCATGTGCCACCTGCCTTGCTGTGTTGTTCAGTGACCCTCTACCACCTAAAATGCTCAGCCCAGAAACAGGCACGTGGCATGCAGGCACTGAACATGCGTTAAGTATTTGCATACACAATTCATGCAACATGCTTCAGCTAAACATCACGTTAGTTTTCTCTGTTATTTCACGCGGATGATTCATGGTTCCCCAAGCCAGGCCAGCTTGGCCAACTGCTCTGCTTTAGACATTGGGCAGAAGATTCTATTTGAAGAAAGAATCATCAGCATCATATGACTCGAAAGGGTTTGGAAACCACAGATTAGTCTGACTCACTCCCAATTTATAGATAAGGAAACTGAGTCTCGGAAGGAGGAGAAAACTTTCCCAAGGGCATGCAGTAAGACAGGCACAGCTCGGAACAGAACCTGGGTTGGTTGTGGCCAGGGCAGGCTGGGGATAGAGAGAGACAGCCTGAGGGGCAGTGCGAGAGCTGATGGGTACCTTGGAGGCCGTGATGGGTTTGAGACACGTCTGTCCACCATGCGTGAAGTTGCAGGAGACTTCAATGGTGTCGGATGAGCAGCCAAGGTTTGGATCCACCCAGTAGGTACCTGCAGGCAGTGTGGGATGGAGGTGATGTACGTATCTGGGGATGAGCCCAGACCTTGGTTCTGCAGATGGACCCTGCATCTTGTGACCTGCTGAGCCCCAGGTGAGCAAGAAGTCAGGGTGGGTGGGCAGAAAAGGGATTCCTCCAACCAAGAGATCGAAGGAAACCTTCTGGGCAGAGCTCAGAGCTGGCAGAGCCCCAAGAGGGGGGTCATAGGGCTAAGTACTTGCCTATATTGCTACTGGGAGGTATCCATTTTACAGAGGAAACAACTGACATTGAGAGAGGCTGGGCCACTTGCACAAGGGACTGGGGATCATCTAGTCGAATGGATTCTTCAGGCCTAGGGCTCCTCCTAGGGCCGGCCAGGGGAGGGTAGGAGTCAGGGCTCCCACCCCATCGGGCAGCGCTGCTGCTCACATATGGCTCCCCAGTGGCCTTCACAGGAAGCCAAAGGCTTTGCAGCTCAAGAGTGGAACAACCGGCCATCTAGACCCAGCCGCTTGTACAGAGGAGGTAAGGGCGGCCATGGCTTGCCCCAGCTCACAGACCCAGTTTGAGGCAGGACTGACATTGGAACTCAGGTCTGTCTGGCTCAGCTTGTCCTTCATAGCACATCAGCTCACACATGAGAGAGGAGAGTCCTCATGCTCAGAAAGGGGGAAAATCCTGGCTCGCCCAGGAGCCTGTGACAGGATGGGCCCCGGGGGTGAGGACTCTTGCAGCCTCGGGCTTTTTCTGCTAGAGCTCTTGTCTCTTTGCACTGAAATGGTCATTCCCAGCATGTGGATCTGGGGGCTCTGGAAGGGTGGGACCACTCCTCTGTATTCCCCCCACCCCAGGAAGCACAAAGTTTGGTATATTGTGAGGCTCTGTGACTGTTGAGTGAATAAATGACTGCCAGTGTGTCTGTCTCGCGGAGGACAAAAACTCAGCCAGAATGAGGCGGAAATCAAATACTCCACCTGCCCGAGCTCCCCGACGCCAGGTGCTCCCACCCCCGGCAGGAAGCTTTCTCACCATCCACCATCTTCTGCTCACAGTCCATGAGGTCCCTGCAGACCCGGGCGGGGTTCTCTTTGGTGCCCAGGGGCGTCTTAATGCTCTGGATGAGGTTGCTGAGGTAGTGTAAGGTTTTAAAGATCTCTCCTCCCTGGTCAAGCACCAGCCGATCCGGATAGCTGTAACCCTGTCATGAGGAGAGGGTGACCACTGGGACCTTAGGGTCCTGGTCCAGCCTGGGGTCCAAGCCTCCACAGCCCCAGGTTCTCATGACCTGGGAGATATCTCGGTTCCACGGTCATGGCTAGAGCAGGGGTTGGGCTTCTCTCTATTTTGCAGTTAAGAAAATGGGCCAGGGACAAAGTGCAGGAGGAGGGGCTATCACGATGGCTCAGAGGCTTGAAAAGAGCTCAGGGTCAGACCATGTTCTCTGATACGGGACAGGCAGAGCCCTGTGAATAAGGCAGGCGAGGGTGCATGGAACACTCAGCAGCGGCCCCCAATCTCTATCTGCAAAGCGACCCCCAATCTCTATCTGTGGAGGAAGGTGAGGTGCTGGGGGCAGCTTACTTGGGGGGCACACAGCCCCCACTGGGCTCCCCTAGGGTGGGAGCCAGGGTCTCTGTGAGGCACCAGGAGACGGGACTGGGGCCAGCAGGCACAAGCGCTGGGAGGACTTCAGCTCAGAGAAGGAGCAGTTCTCCACTAGGGGGCAGGAGTGGACAACAGATGCTAAAGAGCCGGCTATTCAGGGTTACCCTGGCCAGAATTCTCCCTTAAGCCTCAGCTTCCAGAGCTACAAATCAGAGCTAAATAAACCCTTCTTCCACTGGGGGTGGCAGAGGTCACGTGTGTGTGTGCATGTGTGTGCACACATGTGTGGACGTGTGTCAGAAACCAGCAGCCGCTCACCCAATCCATTTCTTCTGCCTGGACAGACGACATCTCCAGCCTTATTTGTACTCTAGCCAACGGGATGGAAGTGGAGCGATGCCAGCCCCATAGAGGTCTGGCCCAGAGACCCTCCTGCACAATTCTCTACACTCTTTTTCCCTGGTGGTGCCTCCCCCTGGTGTGGAGTGACCTTGGGGGCCATGAGTGGGAGAGGAAGCGGGCAGAGCCCCTGGCAGGTAGCCGAGGTCTCTCATCAACACGCCAATTAACTTTTATGTGCATGAGAAATAGCCTCTATTCTACCGCCAATGCAGAGTGGGTAGGAGATGCTTGATAAATGGAGCCCCTTTCCTTCATCTTGTTAAGGATGTTGCAGGTCAGCGCTCTCCTGTGCGGCATCACTGGCCTCTAGAGATGGAAGGAAATGCTTCCCTTCTCCAGCCGCACTGGATCCTGGGCATCCCCCTCTCCACAGGAAAGAGTGGACCTCCCCAGATAGATGGTAAGGGGCTCATCCACGCTGTCCTCCACCCTAGACTGTGAACCCTCTGAAAGTCAAGGCTGTGACTGGCCATCCATCTGTCTCAGCATCCAGCACAAGGAACAAACAGAAATGTTCGTAGGCGGTCTGAGCTGGGGGCAAGTTCCCCATCATGTGGAGAAGGCAAGGCCGCAAAGGGGGCTCCAGACCAAGGCTGGACTAGAGGACATAGGAGTCCCTTCTCAGTCTGGAGTCTTGGAGCTGAGCTGACCACAGGCCAGGGTCTTAGCAGAGCCCCATGGGCTAACCATGAGCTTCTTGATCCTGAAGAAACGTGGGGGTGAGCCCTGGCAAGCTGCTGTGGACTGTGGGCAAGATTCTCTGCCTGACTCCAGCCAGCAAGAACTCGGAGACTCTGAGAGGCCTCCGGGGAAAGCTCAAGGGCTCAGGGCCTCTTTCTGGCCTTGCTCTGCCTGCACTGGCCATGGGACCTTGGACTCACTGCCCACTCTGAGCCTCAGTACCAACCCCCATTTGTGGATGTGAGATGCCACAAAGACCAGGACTCTGAAATGCTCCATGCAGGCCACGTGGAGGGCACTGACCACACATGGGGCCATTATCTATTTCTGTTTCTCCCAGGAAGGGATCCCATGTGGGGAGAGCCCCTGGAGATACCTCTGGTCTGAGTGCTCCACTGGTGTCCATCCACGTCTGGAAAGCTACCCCAAGATCATCTTGTTGCTGGGCAGGGAAAAGACAGGGTATGCATTGTGGCCCCCCAGGGTTCTCCACACCCATCAGGTGGGAGCCCCAGGGCCACATTCCCTGCAGGATCTTAGCCAAGTCATATGTCCTCTTCAGAACTCTCGGTCTTTCCTCTCTTTGCAGATAGTCAAAGCTGACCCTGCCATTCCCTTTCCCCACATACTAACAGCTCCCCATTGCTCTCAAGATTAAGTTCAAACTCCTCAACATGGTTATAAGACCCAGTTTGAACACTGTGGCCTTGAGCCATGTATGTCTCTTTCCTCTCCCTCATACGTGCTCTGGCACCAGCCGCACTACAGTACTTCTAAGTTCCTAAATACCATGCTCCATCTGGCCATGGGACATTTGCACATGCTGTTCTCATTGCCTGGAGGACTTCTCCCTCCCTTCAATGCACCATCTGGCTATCTCCTCTACCAGTGGTTCTCAAGGAGAGGCCATGATGCCCCCCCAGGGGATATTTGGCAATATCTGGAGACAGTTTGGTTGTTCAAGCTGGGGGAGGGGGTACTACTTGCATCTCATGGTTAGAGTCCAGGAATTCTGCTAAACATCCTCCAGGACAGTCACTCACAGCAAAGAATTATGCAAATGTCAGTTGCACTGTCTCAGAAAACCTGCCCTAGACTCATCCTACAGATGTCAGTTGTGATGGGAAGCCTCTCCCGAAGCTTCTGACTCCAGGCTAAGAAGAGGGAGGCCCCCTTTCTCTATGCCCCCGTCCCCATGTTTCTCCTTTGGCTCGCACTATAATGGTCTAATATAACTTTGCACCCCCAATTGGCCCTACCACCGGGCTTGGCAGAGACATAGCTGTGGTCTTGCCATGAAAACAGCAAAAGCCCAGGCCTGGCGTCCAGAACCGGGGACTCTGGAGCTACTCCTCAGGGTCACATCCCAGACCTGACACTTACTAACTGCGTAATCTGGGGAAAGCTACTTAACTCCCTTCCTCAGTTCTTTCATCTTGAAAATGGACCTGATAATAAAACTCCCTCACAAGAACTGCTGAAAGGGACACATGAGTGAATACATGAAAAGCACCTGTAACCCGGGCGCGGTGGCTCTTGCCTGTAATCCCAGCACTTTGGGAGGCCGAGGTGGGCAGATGGCTTGAGGTTAGGAGTTCAAGACCAACCTGGCCAACATGGTGAAACCCCGTCTCTACCAAAATACAAAAATTAGCTGGGCGTGGTGGTGCTTGCCTATAATCCCAGCTGTAGGAGAGGTTGAGGCAGGCGAATTGCTTGAACCCGGGAGGAGGAGGTTGCAGTGAGACGAGATCATGCCACTGCACTCCCGCCTGGGTGACACATCAAGACTGCGTCTCAAAAAAGAAAAAGCACTTCTAATGGTGTCTGGCATTGAGCAAGCACTCAATCAGTATTAGTACTGATTATTCAAAAAAAAAAAAAAAATGCAAACTCCTCTAATTTTCTGTTTTTCCTGGATCTTTTCACTTTCCTTTCCTTGCCTTTCTTACTGATGAGAAGGACAAGGGAAGGCTGCAGAGGAGAGGCCAGGGCTGTCACTCTGTCTTTCAGGACGGTGCAGAGGGAGGGGCAGTGAGAGCAGGCATGAGAAGAGCAGAGCTTCTGACTGACACATGGCTCAAGGGCTCCTGGCCCATTCAGTCTTTCTTCGAGGCCATGCCCTGGGACGCTCTCAGGGCCTGATGGTAATAGTCGTCTAGCTACCGTGCAATAGTAAAATGTGGATGGACTTGTCACAGGGCTTGGGAGGTGTCATGCTCTCAGGCAGTGCCACAGTGGCCACCAGGGAGGAACGCAGGGGCCCCCATCCGCCCCCTGGCCCAACTCTCTTTGTTTTTTGTTTTTTTGTTTTTTGTTTCTTTTTGAGATGGAGTTTTGGTCTGTTGCCCAGGCTGGAGTGCAGTGGCTCGATCTTGAGTCACTACAGCCTCCTCCTCCTCCTGGGTCCAAGCGATTCTCCTGCTTCAGCCTCTCCTGTAGCTGGGATTACAGGTGCCACCCACCATGCCTGACTAATTATGTATTTTTAGTAGAGATGGGGTTTCACCATGTTGGCCAGGCTGATCTCGAACTCCTGACCTCAGGTGATCTGCTTGCCTCGGCCTCCCAAAGTGCTGGGATTACAGGCATGAGGCACCATGCCTGGCCCCAACTCTCTTCGGATTCACAATCTGGGATGTACGCACCCTTGCAATCAGCCTACGTGTACGGAGTACACAGGTAGGGCCACGAACCCAGTGGCTGGAGCATCTTCCCAGATTCAGTCAGGGGCATGTCAAAAACTTAGGTTTCCTGCCTCCTGGCCCAGGGCTCTTTCTGTTGCTTCCAGGTCCAAGTCTCCAGTATGAAGTGACAAAAGGACCCGGGCATCCCTAGACCCAGCTTAGGGCTCTAGCCACCAGGGCCAGAGAGGGCCAGCGACCTCTTCCCCCGAACCCCTCAGGCCTTACCCCAACTAGGCAAAAGAGAATGTTTCCAACTTACCAATTGGATAGGACCCCCTGGAGGACCCTGCAAAAGAAGACAGCGGGTCAGTCAAATGACAGGGACAGTGTGCTGCAATCTGGAAGTGTGTCAGGAGACCGGGGAGGCCATCAAAGCATGCAGGACCTGCCAAGCTGGCCTCTGCTCCTCCAGAGGCCTGGTGGGCCCCACTGGGCTGGTCTATGCTTTTCTGGAGGCCTGGCCCCTAGGCGTTACCCCACATAGGCAAAAGTGAATGTTTGGGGGATGTCCTATACTCTCCTAGGAGTCTGTGGGCTACAAGAAGCATGTGAACCCTGTGAGGTTCAGGGTCAAGGCTTAGTCTGCTGGTGAAGCCTTGAGTCTCCTTCAAAGGAACACCCCAGGAGTCCAAGATGCACCCAGCACTCAGTTACCTACCGGGGGGCCGGGCCGCCCTCTGGGGCCGGGAGGACCCTGGGGGAACAAGAGAAGAGGAGTGAGCCCTGGTCCACAGGGTCTTCATCTCTCCCCATCCCAGTCCCTCCTCAAGCAGACCTGGGACCCTGGGACAATGGTTCCTCTGGCACAGACGGGATGACGGAGGTCCGGAGGGAGAGAATGTGCCACCGGGAGGAGAACGCAGGCTGCCCACCCTGTGCCCTGCCCCACAGCCCTCATGCCCAGCCCACTCACCCTCGGACCTTGCAATCCCTGGAGGGAGACAGAAGCAGGGGAGAGAGTTAGGGAACGTGGCTGAGCCATGGCCCCACCCCGGTAGCCCACCCCTCCCCCACCCCTGCAGTGCTGCGCCCCTCAGCCCCAGCCCATCCACTTACCCAGTCCCCACGGCTGCCTTTGTCACCCTTCGGACCCTGCAACAAACCACGGCCCAGTGAGACAGGGCCCAGAGGGGAAGCCCCATTTCCAGATGGGGAAACTGAAGCTCAGACTGGCACTGAGTCACACAGTCAATCTGGAGCCAGGAAGGCAAGGGGACCTAGGAGGCTTCCTGCCCAACCCCTGCACATACCGGGAGTCCCGAAGGTCCCAGGATTCCGAGCGGCCCGATGATGCCTTCCTTTCCCTAAAGGAGACAGAAAGGCTCATGTGTCCTTGTTCCAGGGCCTGGGGAACAGACACTGGGAAGCGTGTGGAGAGCTGCCTGAGCATTGCAAGGGAGTGGAAGGGAGACCAGGCCATGCATCTCCTGAGCCCCTCCTGTATGCCTAAGGGTGGGCTTCAAGAGTGGAAGGAGGGAAGGATGGGGGCCAAGCTGGCGGGAATGGCAGGAGTGAAGGTGGGAACCAAGCCTGTGGGCAGAGAGGACTCAAGAATCGAGGAGGATGAAGATTGGGCCTAGAACAATCATCTCTGCTGCGACAGCAGCGAGGGGACTCACCATCAAACCAGGTGGCCCCCGAGGACCCTGGATGCCTTTGAAACCGATGTCTCCAGGGGGGCCCTGTGGGAAGCGGAGAAAGGGCTGTCTGTACTTGGCAGCCGCTGGGTAAAGGGCTCCCACAGCTCCCTCACTCCTAGGGTCTGCCAACCTCTGCCCTCCCTGTCAAGAGAGGCCTTACGTGAAAGGCCCCAGAAGGAGTAAGAAACACCTACAATTATTCAGCAGGTACCAGCAGTGTACTGGCTCAGTGCTGTGTGGCATATGCCTCTGGTCTTTATTTTTGCAAGTCTTCTACTGTCATTGCTCCCATTTTACAGATGAGGAAACCAAGGCTTAGAGAGACTAAGTGACTTGCACAAGGCACAGAGCAGGTAATCGTGTAACTGGGCTTGGAACTTAGATCTGCTGGACTACTGGGGGATGAGGGTGTTCGTGCCTGATTCTGGTTGTGTCCCAGCCAATGTTTTCAGTGCTCCATAAATACTTGTTGAATGAATAAATGAATGAATGGGGTGGATGGATAGGACCCCACAGGAACAGTGAGCAGTGGGAGTCCGTACCTTAGGTCCGAAGAGACCTGCCATTCCTGGGAAGCCCATCTCGCCAGAGTCGCCCTGCGGGGAGAACAGGAAGTGATGGAGCAAGTGAGGTCATGGCGAGCGTGTCCCGCCAGCCACCCAGGGCCTCAGGGCCTGCCTTTTCCCTCCCAGCCTCTCCAGGGATATTGGTGACTCCTCTGTGAAGCAATCAAGTGAGTGTGAATAGCCCACAGAATAGCTGCCAGTCCACCTGTGCTCCGAGGGGAGCCTGTGATCTCCGTCAGATGAGAAAGCAGAGCCCAGCTCAGGGGTTCCACAGGGGAGGCTCTGCCATGCTCAGGAGCTCCTGTCCCAGGTCTTCAAGGGACAGAATAACAGGACCCACAGCCTCCTCCCACGGCCCTGAAAAGCTCTGTTAAGGAAGGATCCCCTAAAAATAACCCAGTTTGCTGAGGGCCTGTTATGTGCTGGATGTTTTGCCTGTACCGCCACAGTTCCATGCTCCCACATCAACCCAGGGACACACCATATCCCCTGTTCACAGATGAGGAAACAGGCTCAGAGAGGGCAGGAACTTGCTGAAAGTCACACAGACACCATGTTGTGGACTGCGCTAGATTCAAATCCAGTGTGAACAATTTCAGGAACCTTTGGCCTCCTCTCCTGACCTCTGCTCCCAATCTTGCAAAGGGTTAAGAGAGCAATTGGCAAGGGGGGATGCTGGGGCCTGAGCCAAGAAGGGAGGGCTGGGGCCCCCTGGGGACAGAGGAGCCTGTCATTATTGCACATTCTTGGGACTTGGCCTTCAAGCTCATGAGCAGAAAGCCATCAGTTAGAACCTCCTAGCCTTATATTATAAGATCAAGAGCAAGTCACCTCCCTTTACTGAGCCTCAGTTTCCTCATCTGTAAAATAGGATACTATGTCATCTCCCTCCCAAAGGGGCTGGAAGGATGCAATGAGACCAGGCAGGTCAAGACTCAGTGCTGAAGGAGGTAGGCTGAGGGGTCAGGCTTCGAGAGGGTCCCATTTAATCTAAATTCTACCTGTTCATTTTTAAAAGATAATAGCTTTATTGAGCTATTGGTGGTTCTCTTGGTGGTTTTGATTTGTCTTATAAATGCTTATTGGACATTTGTGTATCTCCTTTGGGAAAAAATGTCTACTTGAATACTTTGTCCATTGTAAATTCGGATTGTCTTTTTATTCTTGAGTTTAAGGGTTCTTTATATATTAGAGATACATGTTCCTTATCAGATATATGATTTGTAAATACTTTCTCCCCTACTGTGAGTTTTTTCACTTTCTTGATGGTGCCTTTTGAAGCACAAAGGTTTTTGATTTTGATGAAATCCCATCTATGTACTTTGCTTTTGTTGCTTGTGTTTTTGGTGTCATAGCTAAGAAACTATTACCTAATACAAGTTTATAAAAATGTGTTTTTATGTTTTCTAATAGTTGTACAGTTTTAGCCTTTACATTGGTCTAATTCATTTTTAGTTAATTTTTGCCTGTGGTGTGAAGCAGAGGTCCAACTTACTTTTTTGGTATGTGATAGGTGACTGTGTGATTGTCTCAGCACTGTTTACTGAAAAAAAATTCTTTTCCCATTCAATTGCCCTAGTACTCTTGTTGAAAACAATGGACATAAATGTGAGGTTTTATTCCTGTCTTGATTACTATACTTTTGTAATAAGTTTTGAAACTGGGAAGTGTGAGTTGTCCAACTTTGATCTTCTTTAAAGATCAAAATTTGGGTATTCTGGGCCACTTGCATTTCCATATGAATTTTAGGATAAATTTGTCAGATTTTGTGAAAAAGTCAGCTTGGATTTTGATAGGGATTATATTTAATCTGTAGGTCCGTTTGTGGTAAGTACAGCCATCTTAACCATACTAGGTCTTCTGATCTATGAATATGGGATGTCTTTGCATTTATTTGGGTTTTCCTTTATTTCATCAACATTTTGAATTTTTCAGTGAACATGTCTTGCACTTCTTTTTTTTTTTTAAGATGGGGTCTTGAACTGTTGCCCAGGCTGGACTTGAACTCCTAGGCTCAAGAGATTCTCCCATCTCAGCCTCCTGAGTAGCTGGGACTATAGGCACATGCCACCATGCTCAGCTTCTTTCACTTCTTTTGTTAGATTTATTCCTATTTCATTCTCTTTGATGCCATTATAAATGGAAATGTTTTCTTAATTTCATTTTTGAATTGTTCGTTGCTAGTGTATAGAAATATAATTGATGTTTGTATGTTATATATAGAAACAATATTTTTTGTGTATTGATCTTATATCCTGCAAACTTTGGTTTATTAGTTCTAATCATTTTGTTCAGTACAATGTTGAATAGAAGTGGTAACAGTGGACATCCTTGGCTTGTTCCTGGTCTTGGGGGAAGTGTTCAGTCCTCTACCATTAAATATGATGATATCTGTGGGATTTTCATAGATATTCTTCATCAGGTTAAGGATGCTCCCTCCTGTTCCTAGATTGTTGTGTGTGTTTTTTTAATCATGAAAGGGTGTTGGATTTTGTCAAATGCTTTTTCTGCATCTATTGAGATGACTGTATAATATTTGTCCTTTATTTTATTAATAGTGTATTACATTGATTTCCAACAGTTGAACCAGCTTGGCATTTCTAGGATAAATCTCACTTTGTCATGGTGTAGAATCCTTTAGGCATATTGCTGAATTTGGTTTTCTTAGTATTTTATTAAGGATTTTTGTATCTGTATTCATAAGGCATATTTGTCTGTTGATTTCTTTCTTGTGACACCTTTTTCTGGTTGGGGTATTAGGATAATACCAGTTTCACAGAACCAGTTGTGAGATGTCCTAACTGTTCATTTTTGCACTCTGATGGCTGTCTCCTATACACTCATCAGGTGCAAAGAAGGGGTAATTTTAAAAACAGTCTTACTAAAGTGAAACTGAAGATGATAACTGTACTATTTAAATTGTATAATCTGATTTGTTTTGACATTCTGTATACACGCTTATAATTGTCAGAGCCAAGACAATAACATCCCATAGCCCCAAAGTTTCCTCACACCCTTTTATAATCTTTCTTTCCTGCCTACCCTCCATCTCCAAGAACCACTGATCTATTTTCTTTCCATGCAGATTAGTTTGCATTTTCTATAATTTTATATCAATGAAACCACACTGTCTATACTATTTTTTATCTGAGGTCTTTCGCTCAGCCTAATTATTCTGAGAATCATCTATGTTGTTGCATATATTAATAGTTGATCCATTTACTGATGAATTGTATTTCATTGTATAAATATACCACACTTTTATCTATTCACCTGCTGATACACATTTGAGGTTTTTTCCAGTTTGGGGCTATTATAAATAACATTGCTAAGCCCCTTCAAGTATACTCTTTGTGTGGCCGAATGTCCTTATTTATGTAGGGTAAATATATATGAGTGGAATGATTGGATTACACATTAGGGATATGCTTAACTTTCAAAGAAGCGGCCCAACTGATTCCATAGTGATTGTACCACTTTAAATTCCCATTATCAGAGTGTGAAAGTTTCGGTTGCTCCATGTCTTTGCCAACACTTGGTATGGTTAGTCTTTTAAAACTCTTCACTGTTCTAATAGGTGTGCTGTAGCACCTTATTGCAGTTTGAATGAGCATTTGTCTAATGACTAACAATATTAATCTTTTTCTCATGTGCTTATTTGCTATCAGTATACTTTTTTTGAAGTGTCTATTCAAATCTGCCCATTTTTAAAAATTGGGCTGCTTATTTTTATTATTGAGTTTTGAGAGTTCTTTATAGGTTCTGGATACAAATCCTTAATCAGATATATGATTCAGAAATATTTTCTCCCAGTATGTGACTTGTCTTTTCATTCTTTTAATAGTGTCCTTTGAAAAGCAAAAGTTTTAAATGTTGTTGAAGTCTGATTTATCACATTTTCTTTTATGGATCATGTTTTTGGTATCATATCTAAGAAATCTTTGTTTTATCAAGTTCTTGAAGATGTCCTTCTATGTTCTAGAAGTGTTTTAATTTTCAGTTTTACATTTGGATGTATGATCCAGGTTGAGTTAATTTTTGTACATGTTATGAGGCATCACTTGTCTGGCACCATTTGTTAGGAAAGACTATTTTGTACTTGCTGAATCATCTTTGCACTTTTGTTAAAAATCAGTTGTCCAGGCCGGGCGTGGTGGCTGATGCCTGTAATCCTAGCACTTTGGGAGGCCGAGGTGGGTGGATCACCTGAGGTTGGAAATTCGAGACCAGCCTGACTAACATAGAGAAACTCTGTTTCTACTAAAAATACAAAATTAGCTGGGCATGGTGGTGCATGCCTGTAATCCCAGCTACTTGGGAGGCTGAAGCAGGAGAATCGCTTGAACCCAGGAGGCGAAGGTTGCAGTGAGCCAAGATCGTGCCATCGCACTCCAGCTTGGGCAACAAGAGTGAAACTCCATCTCAAAAAACAAAGCAAAACAAAACAGTTGTTCATATATGTATGGTATATGTCTGGGCCTTTTATTCTGTTCCTTTGATCTATTAGTTCATTTATGGCAACACCACAGTTTCGTGATGACTGCAGATTTGTAATGAGTCTTGAAATCAAGTGCCATTAGTCCGCCAACTTTGCTCTTCTTTTTCAATGTTGTTTCAGTTATTCTAGGTCCTTTATATTTCATATGTATATTAGGATCAGCTTGTCATTTTCTACATGAAAACCTGATAAGCTTTAGATTGGAATTGTGTTGAATCTATACACCAATTTGAACAAATGTGATATCTTAATATTGAGTCTTTTTACATATGCCCACAGTATATATCTCCATTTATTTAAGTCTCCCTCAATTTCTCTTGCCAGTGTTCTATAGTTCTCAGTGTACATATGTTGCACATCTAATGTCAGATGTATCTCTAAGTATTTCATGTTTTTATGCTATTATAAATAGTATTGCTTTTTAGATTTCCATTTCTTATCATTTGTTGCTAGTGTACAGAAATGTAATTCATTTGTGCACATTGATTAGTGTATAGAAATGCAATTCATTTATACATATTGCTTAGTTTATACAATCACAATTCATTTGTGCATATTGATCAGGTGTCCTGTGATTTTGTTAAACTCACTTATTCTAGTAGCTTTGTTGTAGATGCCAATGGTTATTCTACATAGACAATCATTTCTTCTACAAATGAAGCATTTTAACTCTTTCTTTTTGATATGAATGCCTCTTATTTGTTTTTCTTGCCTTATTGCACTGGCAAGAATTGCCAGTACAATGTTGAAAAGAAGTGGTAAGGACAGATATCCTTGACTTGTTTCTGCTCTGCTCCTTGGAAAAAAGCATTCAGTCAAGCACTATCAAGTATGATGTTGACTAGGTTTTTCATGGATGTCCTTTATCAAGTTGAGGAACTTCTATACCTAGTCTATTGAGAGTTTTTATCAGAAGTGGAGTTAGATTTTTGTCAAATGCATTTCCTGCAACTGCTGAGATGATCAAATGGGTTTTCTTTTTGAATTTGTTAATTTGGTGAATTATATTGATTTATTTTCAAATGTTATACTATCCTTGTGTTTCTAAGATAAACCCCACTTGGTCTTGATGTATTATCCTTATATATTCTTAGGTTCATCTAATTAAAATTTTATTGAGAACTGTGGTAGCTATATGTATGAGGCATATTGGTCTATTGTTTCCTTTTCTTGTAATGTCTTTGTCTGGCTTTGACATCAGGGTATTATCAGCCTCAAGGAAAGAGTTGGGAATTATTTTTCTCCTCTTCAATGTTCTGGAATAGTTATGTAGAATTGGTATTATTTTTTTTTCTTTCTTTTTTTTTTTTTTTTTTTTTTTTGAGATAGAGTCTCTCCCTGTCACCGAGGCTGGAGTGCAATGGAGCGATCTTGGCTCACTGCAACCTCTACCTCCCAGGTTCAAGTGATTCTCCTGCCTCAGCCTCCTGAGTACTGGGATTACAGGTGTGCACCACCACACCCAGCTAATTTTTTTTTTCATATTGTTAGTAGAGACAGGGTTTCACCATATTGGTCAGGCTGGTCTCGAACTGCTGACCTCGTGATCCGCCCACCTCAGCCTCCCAAAGTGCTGGGATTACAGGTGTGAGCCACCGCACCCGGCCGTTATTATTTCTTTTGTAAATGTTTAGTAGCATCTACCAGTGAAGGCATCTGGGCCCAGAGTTTTCTTTGTGGGAAGCTCTAACCACAAATTCAATTTCTTTAATAGATATAAGGCAATTTAGGTTATCAGTCTCTTCTTGAGTGACCTTTGGTAGTTTTGTCTTTCTTTTTTTTTTTTTTTTGAGACGGAGTCTTGCTCTGTCCCCCAGGCTGGAGTGCAGTGGCGCGATCTCGGCTCACTGCAAGCTCCGCCTCCTGGGTTTATGCCATTCTCCTGCCTCAGCCTCCTGAGTAGCTGGGACTACAGGCGCCCGCCACCTCGCCCAGCTAGTTTTTTGTATTTTTAGTAGAGACGGGGTTTCACCGTGTTAGCCAGGATGGTCTCGATCTCCTGACCTTGTGATCCGCCCGCCTTGGCCTCCCAAAGTGCTGGGATTACAGGCTTGAGCCACCGCACCCGGCTGGTAGTTTTGTCTTTCAAGGAATTTGTCCATTCCATCTAAGTCTTTTTTTTTTTTTTTTTTTTTTTTTTTGAGACGGGGTCTTGCTCTGTTGCCCAGGCTGGAGTGCAATAGCGTGATCTCAGCTCACTGCAAGCACTGCCTCCAGGGTTCAAGCGATTCTCCTGCCTCAGCCTCCCAAGTAGCTGGGACTACAGGCACCTGCCACCACGCCCAGCTAATTTTTATATTTTTAACAGAGACGGGGTTTCACCATGTTGGCCAGGATGGTCTCGATCTTTTGACCTCGTGATCCGCCCACCTTGGCCTCCCAAAGTGCTGAGATTACAGGCATGAGCGACTGCACCGGGCCCATTTCATCCAAGTCTTTAAATTTATTGGCATAAAGTTGTTTATAATATTCCTTTATTATCCTTTAAATTTCTGTCATATCTGTAGTGACATTGCTCCCCTATCCCTGATCTGATATTAGTAACTTCTGTATTCTCGTTCTCTCTCTCTTTTTTTTTTTTTAGTTTCCTGATTAGTCTGGCAAGAGGTTTATCAGTTGTACAGATCTCAAAAAGCTAACTTTTGATTTTCCTTTTTTTTTTTTTTTTGGTTTATTTTTGATCTTCATTATTTCCTTCCTTCTGATTACTTTGTTTTAAATTTGCCTTCTCCAGCCCCAACCCTCAGTTTCTTAAGATGGAATCTGAGACCATTTATTTGAGACCTTTCTTCTTTTCTAACACAGAAGTTATTACTATAAAGATCTCCCTATATATCAACAGTATTTCGCCAATTTTTACATGCTGTTTTTTACTTTCATTCAATTCAAAATACTCACTTCCCTTTTGATTTTTTCTTTGACCCATGGGTCATTTAGACATTTGTTACTTAGTTTCCAAATATTTGGAGATTTTTCAGATCTCTCTGTTACTGATTTATAATTTAATTTCATTATGGGAAGAGAACATTCTTTGTGTGATTTGAATCCTTTTAAATTTTTAAAGAATGTATTGATAAAATATTTATACTATTAAGTAAATTATTTAATATTTATATTGTTTATATTACTAAAATATTTTATTAATAAAATTTATTGATTGATTTTAAGGTTCAAAATAGTGTCTGTCTTGGTAAATGTTCTGAATGAACTTACAACGAATGTGCATCTTGCTGATATTGGATGTGATGTTCTATAAATGTCAATTAGGTCACGCTGATTGATAATACAGTTCAAGACATCCTTACTGATCTTCTATTTGCTTCTGTTCTACCCATTAGGAGAGAAATATATTGAAATCCTTGAGTATAATTGTGATTTTGTCTATTTCTCCTCGTAGCTTTATCAGTCTTTGCCTGACTGTTTTGAAGATCTATTGTTAGGTGCATAAACATTTATGATTCTTATGCAATCTTGATAAGCTGGCTTCTTTGTCATTATGAAAAGACCCTCTTTATGACTGTTAGTAGTCTTTGCTCTGAAGTCCGTTTCATCTGATATCAAAATAGCTACTGCAGCTGTTTGGGATGAATGTTAGCACAGTAGGTCTTTTTCTACATCTATCTTTAACCTACTTGTATCTTTATATTTGAAGTGGATTTCTTGTAGCAGTAGATGTAGTTGGGTCTTGCTTTTTCATCCACTCTGACAATCTCAGCTTTAACTGGGGTATTGAAATGGCTTGCTATGTGTTTTCTATTTGCCCTGTTTATTCTCTGTTCATTCTTCCTTCTTTTTCTAGGCGGGGTGAGCTGAATGTAGCCTCTGGGACGGGGATGAAGGCAGCGAGGCACAGAATGAGCACTGGACTGAGAGTCAGCAGAGCCCACCTTCTGGTTGTGATCACCCTCTCCTCATTCTGAAGGGACCACTCAGGTCTCTTTCCTCAGCCTCCCCCACCACCTGGTTGAGGGGTGGCAGAATGGTACCTGGTACTCAGATTTCATCCCTTGTCACAGAGCAAGGAGGTGGCATCTGGGTCAGCGTGTTAGTGTGTGTGTGTGAGTGTGCATGTGTTTGTACATGTTGGTGGATGTGAGTGTGTGCATGCTTGTGTGGGCATGTGTATTCTCTGGGGTTCACTCACCGGCTGGCCTTTGGACCCAGGCTCCCCCTGGTTTCCAGGGAGCCCCGTTCTGCCCTCTGTCCCTCGTTTGCCAGGGGGACCCAGCTGTCCGGGTAACCCACTCTCACCCTTAAAGAAACACACAAAAAATCACCAAAGTGGGAAGGGGTTCTAAGGGAGGAGGCGGTGGAGGGGGACTAGGGCAGCCAGAACAGTGATTCCACAGGGTACCCGAGATTGCAGAATGCTGGGGCAACAAATGGAGGCCTGGTGGAGTGGGGGTGACAAGACTTTCACCTCCCAAAGAGGAAGGTCTCTGTCTCTCCCCTCGCATTCTGGGCCCTGCCTTCCCAGCTCCTCTCCTGCAATTCCTCTCCTCCTTATTGCTTTTCCCCAACAGCATGCAGTTCCCTCCTCCAAACCTCAGCTCACATCCCTAGAATGCCTCCTCCCCATTTATTTATTTATTTTTATTTTTTCAGACAGAGTCTCGCTCTCCCACCCAACCTGGAGTGCAGTGGTGGGATTTCAATTCACTGCAACCTCCACCTCCCCAGTTCAAGCGGTTCTCCTGCCTCACCCTCCTGAGTAGATGGGACTACAGGCACCCGCCACCAGGCCCGGCTAATTTTTGTATTTTTAGTAGAGACGGGGTTTCCCCATGTTGGCCGGGCTGGTCTCGAACTCCTGATCTCAAGTGATCCACCCGCCTCAGCCTCCAAAGTGTTGGGATTACAGGCGTGAGCCACTTCGTAGCCACCTTTTCCCCTTCTATTCTCATTCAAATCTTCCCTGGGTCAAGGCCATCGCTCCCTCTGCCTCCTGTGTCTCAGAGGGTTCCAACCTTTCCTCAATTAAACCTCGAGCCCAGGAAGGGCAAGAACCACATCTGAGTCATTCATCTACATCTCCACTTCAGAGTCCAGCCCTTGGCTCCAACGGATTCATGGCGGCCTCCTCCTCCCACGCTGCACTGGGAAGCTTTCTAAGGATGCCTTGGGGATCCCGGCTGCAAGCAACATCTGTTGTTCCACAAATGTCCACGAGAGGGCGCCCGTGGACAACTCAAAAACCAGTTAACGGTTTCAAGGCCCTGGTACGGGCGGTATTTATAGTTCCCCCAATGAACTATCAGTCTAGTTCAAGCTTGGGGCAGGACCCCCAAGAAAGGTCAACAATATGGACTCCATTTTCACACAGGCCCTGGGACATGGGTGCCCAAAGGATCGGAACCACTAAAGTCTGCATCAAGGCAGGAAGGGCAGAGGGTGGGTAAGTGGATTAAGAGGTATCTGACCTTGAATCCTGGGGGTCCCTGTGCTCCAGGTAAGCCGGCCACACCTGGATTTCCTCTCTTCCCAGCAGGGCCCATGGGGCCAGGGTCCCCATCGTCTCCCTGCTCCCCCTGTTAAGAAAGCAGGCAGAGGAGGGTCTCTTGTGTTTCATGAAATAGCCAAGGAAGCAGATGGCTCAACGCCTGGGTGAACCCTGGGTGTAGCTGGAGGAAGGGGTCACACTCCAGGATGTAGGTCAGACGGCCTGTGTGTGATGTGGCTGGACCAGGAGGAGCTGAGGATCGTGAGTGGGGAAGGGCGGGATTCTGAGTGAGGAAGGAGCGGGATAGGAACCCTATCCACCAGGCAGGGGAGGAAAGGACGGTCTTTCTGGGTGCTGACATCCAGGAGACAGTCAGAAGGTCCACACTCCCAGGTGCCAGGGGATGAGACGGTTGCCCACCCCAGGGAAACTCCTAGATAGTTGGTCCTGCCCATCCAAGTTTCTAAACGGGCTCCTCTGGCCCATGGCCTGGGGAAGTTCCCCCACACCTGGTCCCGAATGGAGCCACCATCTGTTAACACTAAGCCCCACTCACCTGCTGTCCCACTTGCCCGTCCCTGCCAGGAAGCCCATCTGGTCCAGCGATGCCCTCGAGGCCCTGTCTCCCCACCACGCCCCGGGGCCCTGGCAGCCCCTGCAGGCCCTGGGGGGTACATAAAAAGCTGGTGAGGGCATTTGGCGGGGGAAGGGGGAGAGGGTGGGTGTGGGGGCAGGCAGGGAGGCTGGCTGGAAATAGCAGCTGTAGTCACTCACCTGGACCCCCCTCCGGCCTGGGGCCCCCGCCTTGCCTTGCTTTCCCTTTGGTCCCTGAAAAATCAAGGGCCACATGATGGAGGCTGCCTGGTAGAGGTATGGGACGCTAGGGGCTCTGGAAGGAGGGACTGAGAGGATTGTGGGCCTCTGGGTGAACACCTGATGCCAAAGATGTGCCCAAGTACTCTGGCCTGGAAGCCTGGGGCCAGGGCTGGCCTTGAAACCTCCCGGGGCTGTCACTGAGCCTGCTCTGGGCCCTGGTGTCCCCTCATTGGCACTGGCAATTTCCTGGGAGGAGCCAGAGGCCACGGCTCCACCGGATCCTTTAGAGACTGGGTATCATTGAGGCGTGCAGGTGAGGGGGTGCACCCGGGGGAGGGAAACAGCATTAAGAGGGCACTGGCCCAGCCTGGGGTCTGGGGGAAGGCAGGGGCCCTAGGGTAGAGGCAGGAAGTGGCTCCTCCTCAAAGCACCCTGTCTCTGCCTCCTCTTCCTCCAGACCCCCTCAATTGACTTCTCCCAGTTTTATCTCTACAGTATGGTGTGGGGGAGAGAGAGGCCAGCTTTGGCTTTTGACTGCCCTGGGTTCAAGTCACTCTGGTTGGCCTCAGGCAGGTGGCTCCCCTTCTGGAGCCCCGGTGAAATGGTGCTAATCGTCCCTTCTCGTTCAGGCTATTTGAAGGGAGATGGGGTCATAGCCAGAAGCAGCCTGCTGGGCTCCTGGTAGGATGCTCCCCCTGCCCTGCCTCGCAGCCTTTGCAGCCTGCGTTTGGTTCACTGTGTGACTGTGGGTCAGGCTTCCCTCTTCCCGGGACTCAGTCTCCCCGCTGAACCCCCGGCCTTCTTACCTCTGCGCCTTTTGATCCTTTGGGTCCCGGCCACCCCCGGGGTCCCGGATGCCCCTGCAAACCAAGGTGAGATGACGCAAGGCAGCCCCAGGATTCTCTCCCGGGGAGGGTGGCCAGTCTCCGCCTGGAGGGGGAGGGGTGGGGAGGGGTTTGGGGGTGCAGGTTCTGGGGGTATCCCCAGGGTCAGGGCAGGAGAAACAGAAATGGCTGCCCCAGACCCTCCTGCAGGGAGGGTCCCTTTAAGCTTTAAAGGGTCCAGTTATTTCATTCCCACTGCCCCCCCACTCAGGGCGGGAGGCAGGGATGGGACAGGAGGCACCACTCACGGGTTGGCCCTGCTGGCCTGGCTTTCCACGGAGGCCTGGCACACCCTCCTGTCCCTGGAAGCCAAAGAGAGATAGGTGAGGGGGCCCATCCTGCAGGGGGCTGGGAGGCAGCACAGAAGCCTGGGAAGTTCTTGTTCTTTCTAGACGTGTGTCATCCCCCATCTCCCTGACATGCCTGATCCTGCCAGCAGGTAGGAGCTCTGATACTTACAGGGTACCCAGGGTCCCCCGGTTCCCCGCGGTCTCCTCGATCACCCACAGGACCCTGAATGACAAAGACAACAGCAAAGTTTGGGCCACCAGGTGCCGAGGATGCCAGCCCTGGGCCCTGTTAGCCATGCCCTCTGCGGAGCTCTCAGGGACCTGGCCCCTGATCAGCCCACCCCTCTCCATGCAGCAGGAGGCCCAGATTCCACCTAGGACTCCCCATGGTCCAGGGAGGGAGGGGGCTTACCCGATCTCCAGGTGGCCCAGGGGGACCCTCCGCCTTGCCGTCCTCGCCCTGCTCCCCCTGTGGACACAGAACCAGCTTTAGGGCAAACCGCCTGCTCCTGGGGAATGTGGGGAATTCCAGATGGAAAGCACTTCATCAGAGATGAAGTCTAGCCTGCTTAGGGTTACAGATGGGGACGCAAACTAGAGAGGGAAGGGTAGGTGTGTCTGAGTCAGACCCAGGCTGGTGTGGAACCAGGACTGTGGAACACAGAACAGCGCTTTGTGCCCTCCAGACGCCCTTGAGCTGTAGGATCCTGCAGGAAGTCAGGGAGCTCAGACAGCTGGGTTCACATCCCAGTTTGCAAAGGATCAGCCGCGTGGCCCTGCAACACGTCCCTTCCCATCTTTGAGCTCCTCTCCTCAGCTGGGCAATAGGGGAGCGGAGCGGAGTGGGATGGGGGGAAGGGGGCAACATGTGATGTCCGTCAAGGAGTGGTGAGGACTCCATGGAGTGATGCGTGACGCCTGGCAGGGAGTAGCACCAACTCCAGCAGCTGGTACGCATGGGCACTGCTCCGGGCCAGACACAGGCGGACTCATGACATCCGCAGCGCAGCACTGGGAAGCAGATGCGATTATTATCCCAATTCACAGATGAGGACACTGAGGCTCGCAGAGATGATGGGACCTGCTCAGAGTTCTTCACCCTCTATCTAAGAGTCCCTGTCTCCGATCCTTGCTGGGAGGAACCAGCTTTAGGGTGAACCTCCTACCCTCCATGGTAGCCCCAGGTGGCACTTGGCAGCCACTCAGCATGGGAGTGTATCCATAAGACAGGTTCCTATGTGCAGAGCGGGACTGGAGCGCGTCCCGGTGCTGTTCAGAGGACTCGGTGAGGAAAGGCACAGGAAGCCCTCAGCAGGCTATGCCCACGTAGCAGGGGCTCAGCAGATGGCGTTAAAATTGCCGTAGCCGGTAACAATAGCAGTAGTGAGACTGCGTCACATGGACATGGCCAGAGACGGGGGTCGGGGCGGGGAGCAGAGTTTAGAGGTGGGATCCTCATGCCATGGCCACCCCAGGCCCTGGTCCACCCGCAGGACAGGTGTAGACGCCACCTTTCAACTATAAGGAAGGTGTAAGCGGAATGGCAAATGGCAGAATCTCAGGGCTCAGAAGACTCCAGCCCCAGAAAACTTGTGTCACTCCTCTGGGCACAGGGCTCAAGCCAGGCACCCCTGGACCCCTTTGTTCATAGGGACTGAAATGGAGCTGGAAGAGGCTGGACAGAGGCAAAGCGTCCCTGGGGCTGGGACACATCCCTGGCTGGAGTCAATTCTAAAGGTTGGTGGTGATCAGCCACCAGCCTGGGGTCTCTGTGGTTCCTGTGGGTGGAGGCTGCAGGCTGGCAGGGACTAGGCCTGAGGTCTAGAACCAGCTGTACCCAGAGGGGTGGTCCAGGGAGCGGGGATTCCTTCTCGTCCCTGCCCACTCTCTATGGTCTTTGATCCAGTGCTCAAGTTCCACTGTGGACAGAGGCAGCTGGACTTAGGGACTTTGGGGAAGGGGCCTGCCTGTGTCTACCCAGCATGTTCCATGTGCCAGGTATTTTGTAAGGTTTGTTTCATCCGATCTGCACAGTAACCTATGCCGCTGGGACTATTGTCCACACTTAATGATGGGAAACTGAGAGGAAGGAAGGTCTTAGCCAAGGCCACTCAGGAATCGGGGCAATCTGGGCCCAAAGCCCAGACTGGATGGGCTTGGATGGTCGGGGGCCCTGCCCGCCCCAGCCTGGATCAGCTATACTGATGCCCCACAATGTGAGTGTAGTTTGGGGATGCATTTTTTCGCACCAGAAATCTGGTAGGATACCGTCCCTCCCTTGTCCAAGTCCCAGAGTCTCATCCCCTCTCTCTGGCCACCAGCTTTGTAGTGAGCTCACCCCCACGGTGAGCGGGGGTGGGCGGTTCAAGTTCAAGGCGTATGGCTTCCTTATCTCGGGTCTGCTTTTGGTTAGGGAAGTAGGCTCTGACATCAGACAGATGGGGTCTAAATCCTGGCCCTGCCACCCTCTTACTACAGATCCTGGGCTAGTCTCTGAGCCTCATGGGGACTCAGTTTCCCCACCTGTCCTGTAGAACAGTGCTATCTCTGCACTGGGGCTGCGGTGAGGATTACGGGAGGAATGGCAGGGAAAGAGCTCTGCATGTGGGCGTGTGCTCAGTATCTCCCCAGGAACCTGCTCTCTCCTCCCCAGCACCATCCAGCTTGTGGCTGGCTGTTCACTCATGGGACTCGCCCTATTTTTGAGACCTCTAAGGGCATCATTCGCAGCCTGTAGCTCAGGGCCTGGAACACACTACATCCTCCATAAATACCTATTGGAGAGCTGGAGGAATGAACAAATCTAATAATGCCTTCTAAGTCAGAAAAGGCATCTGGCTGACGTATATGTGATGCCCCCCCCCCCCCCGCCACCTTGGCCTCTCATTCCCAAGGATCCCCCCACCTGATGAGGCACTCAAGGCTCAGCGAATCCTGGGGACCCCCCAAGGCCCCTGCAGCCTTAAGGCAGATTTGATGTTAGGGTCCCATTCTCAGCAGCCACAGAGACTGCTTCTAGAGCTGCAGATGGCCTGGAGCGGAGGCCTTGGGGCACACCAGGGCCTCCTTGTTTCAGGGTCTGTGTTAACCCCTTCTGTGCGAGCGCTGGCAGGCTGCGAGGGCCCAGGAGGGACCCGGGGTACTGAGTGGCACCTTCGGTGGCTTCCTGTGAAATCGGCTGGGGCGGGTGGCCCTCTTCGATGGCTGAGCTGTCCTCCTCCAGCAGGAGGAAGGGGTCAGCTGGGCAGCACGCCGGGCCAGCGTGAGTCACCAACAGCAGGATTTAGTTAGTGGGCAGCTGACTCAGCAAAAGAAAGCCGTGCTGGGGAGGCAGGGGGCAAGCGGAGCGTTCCAGCTGAACCAGCAGGGGAGAGGGGGAGGAGGAAAGACAGAAGGGACTCAGGCGACGAAGGTAGGACTCAGACACGTGGGTTCTGGGGCCAGCTGGGGTATTGCCTTGGACGTGACATGGCACCAATACCTTGGACCTTCTGGCACTCCTGGCCCTCCACATCCCCACCAGCACGCCGGGGCAGGGGCCAGGGATCAGCGAGGATCCTTCCAGTGATTTCTCTCCTCTACCGAATCTTGAGCCAAGGGGTGGGGAATGAACATGCCTTCCCCTCTGCCTTGGTGGCTCCTTCCTTGACCACTAACCACTGGAGTTCCTCACTCTCTGTCCTAAGCCTCTCCTGCTCAGCATCCTCTCCCCACTCTCACTGGGTGATCTCATTCACGGGCAAGGCTTCAATTCCCATGTCGACACAGATGATGGAGTTACAGTTTTAGTCATTACAAGATTGATGTCCATTTCTGCTTCTTGGTTATAAGCCCCGTGAGGGCAGGGATTGCATATTTTCATTCCAGCACTGGGTACAAAGATGACACCCAGCACATACTGCTGAATGTGGATCTGATGGCTCCTGCCTGCTGGGCACGGTGGCAGGGACACCAGCCTCGGCTGCTGCAGGGGTGAGCCCCCACAGGCTTCTCCAGCCATGGCTACCCCAGGGGCTTTCTCCTGCTGGCCCCGAAGCTGACCTCAGCCTCAGACACGAGGGTGCAGCTGCTTCCCCCAGAGCAAACACCCACCTTTTCGCCTTTTGGTCCAGGAGGTCCGAGGGGTCCCACAATGCCTTTGTGTCCCTGCAGGAGAACAAGAAGGAGGTAAGTCAGAATGAGGACTCAGGAAGGACAAAGGACATGGACTCTGAGGTGGGGACACTGGGCTGCAAAACTGGGTCCCAGCTCTGCCCCAGCTGGCTGTGTGGCTCTGAGTAAGTCTGTGTCTGTCTGAGCCCTGGCCTTCCAGACCGGCCATGCTGGTCTCAGACACACCCCAAAGGGGTGTTCCAGCTTGGATGGTCAGGGGCCCTGCCTGCCCCACCCTGGAGCAGACCTGGAAGGGTATCTCGGGAGAACCAGCTTTGTCCTCCAAGCCAGGACCAGGGACAGGGGCAAAATGCTTGCCTCAACAGACCTTCCCAGGCTTTGGCTAGGCCTGCAGGTGCGGACACCCACCGTGGGCCCCTCGCAACATCTCTCCAGGTCTTGTCTTGCCTGTGTTCCTCTCCCTCTCCTCCCCTCCCTGCTGTATCTCTACCAAACACTGGATCTAGAGCCTCGAGGACCAGAGCTAGGATTCCACCTCCAAACTGAAGTGGTCAGGCCTTGTGCGCCTCTCTATCCTCCTGAGCCTTGGTTTCCCCTTCTGAGTAGGCACCGTACCCCTCTGAGTCCTGTTCTCTCCAGATGTGTAACATGGGTTTGGCTCAGCCATGTCTAAGAAGGTGCCAGACTGGATGCAAAAATGGTCCCTTCCCCAGACAGCAGACAAGGCATGCAGAGCACCCACCCCAGGCAGGAAATACCCAGGAAGGCTTGGGGTGGCTCATTTTGATCTGGTGGCCCCAACCACACCTGTCCCATCCATGATCTTCCACCCCCACCACAGCTCTGGGCCCAGGGCTCCCTGGGGCAGGTGAGACCCCACATCTTCAGTGTCCCAGGGGTCAGCCTTCAGCCGGGAGGTGGTGGGGCAGAGGCTGACGTGGGCCTGTGTGTCCAGGCCTGCAGGACAGGGTCGGGGGTGGGGTGAGGTGATATCTGCTTACATCATAACCAGCCAGTCCCGGTTCTCCTTGGGCCCCCATGCGTCCAGGAGCACCCTACAAGAGGAGGAGGCCCTCGTTGGTATGGAGTGTGGCTCTCACAGCAGGGACACAGCTGTCTCCCTGCAGGCCCCAGCCCTGCTCCACCCAGCAGCCTGGTGCTTCCAGGCTGCCCATAACCAAGGTGTGCGAACAAGGCAGAAAGCCAGTGACATCATCCCTCCTCCCTGGAAATCCCCACCCCCGCCCCAGCCCTCCTTCTCCTGGCTCCAGTGGTTCAACACAGCTGATTGCTAAATTCTCAGGACTCTTACAAGCCAGTGGAACAGAGCCGTTATTAACAATTCAATTTTATGGACTTACAGTTAAATTAATTTTACTAAAAGCCAAGATAGAGGATACTCAAAACTCATCTCCTCCTAGCCATTTTACTACATTTTCCTCCTCCCTACTCTCATGAAGTTATTTTGGTCTACTGCATCTGTGCGTGTTGGTGGAAACACTGCCTAAGGGAGGGCTGCCGTGTAACTCCAACCCACTCTGCATTCAGTGATGTCATGTCAGTGGCTTGAAACCAGCCACGGAGGGAGCATTTACACTGCAGAAACTGGCCAATACCACAAACCAGCCTGGCTGCTTAACCTTACACACAGCCAGCTTGGAGCTGCTGTGTCACCCTCTTCAGCCTCCTTCCCTTGCTTCCGCCTGGGGTCTTCATCTCCTGCAGGTATCAAAGCCCTCTGGGCCCCTTCCTTCAGGGCAGCCCAGCAATGCTCTGGGACACCCTCAGAGTCATCCAGGGACCTGCAGGAGCATTGCCCTGTTCCTCCTGAATCTATTTCCGAGGGGAAATCTCCTTGTTTGATAAAAACAGTCCTAAGAATCGGGTCATTTCTCCCCTGATGCTAATAACAAGGCTTATTCATTTGGGTCCATAGAGGGCTTCAGGGGACCCACACACCCCTTCAAATTGCAGGAAATATACTGTGTGGTGTATACTGTTCCGGAGGCGGGGCTGCAGCTCTCTGCAGGTTACCAGAGCGATTCATGATTCAGAGAGGTGGCTGGGACAGTGAGCACCAAGTGTTCAGCTAATAGCTGGGGTGGGTGACAGCAGCACAGAGAAGCCTGGTGTCTCCTTTCCTGCCCTTGGTTCCCTCTATTCCATATCTTACTCCCAGACCCCAGCGAGAGAGTCCTCACCGTTGGTCCCAGGCTGCCCCGGGACCCTTTAGGGCCTGGAGTGCCAGGGGGTCCGGGGTCTCCAGGGACACCCATCTCACCCAGCTGTCCTTGGTAGCCCTTGGCGCCCTGCAACAGGAGGAGAGACAAGCTGTCACCAGGCCCCAGCAGGACAGAGGGGCCAGGGAGGGGAGGGACTGGGGAAGGGATGTGGGGGAGGGACGTGGGCCCATCGAGGCAGAAGGGGGCACCTACCTTGGCTCCAGTGCGGCCCTTCTCGCCTTGCTTCCCTGATTTTCCTTCAGGACCCTGAAGAGAGAGGAGGGAAAGAGCAAGAGAAAGATGAGAGAAGAGAAGAAATTGAGGCGGATTCGCAAGGTGGTCAGACTGTCAGCTCTGGAGGCAGACGGCCCGGTTCGAAACTAATTCTGCCACTCAGTACCCCTGTGACCCTGAGCCTGACCTAACTTCCCAGGCTCAGCGTCCTCTGCTGTGTAGTGGGGACAGTGTCACAGAACTTAGGGATTCGACTTGGTGATGCAAGAACGTGCTGACAGCAAGGCCTGGGTGCAGGGGTGGACGCTGGGTGTGGCTTCTGCAATTGCCAGCTTCACTGTCGTCATGGTTACTGTTAGGCATCCAGGGGTGTCCTACAGGGAACAGCTCTCTGCACTGAGCTCTCTCCAGCGCCAAGTGCTGTTCCATCCTCCCAACGACCTTGAACGTTAGGCCCCAAAGAGACCCGCTTCCAGTTGAGGCAGCCAAGTTCCCAAAGATACAGTGACTTTTGCCCAGGGTCCCAGCTGCGCCTTGCAGGCCCTGAATCAATCCCAGCTGTGTCTGGCTCCATGCCCAGGGCTCTTTCCACCCCCTGGCTCATGGTCCCCATTGATGACATGAGGTGGCAAATGGAGAGGATTTATAGGTTCTTCCCTATCTCTGAGATGTTGTGCGTCACTTGTGAGCAATTCCTGGGGCATGTCCCTCACACGGGCCCCTCCTCTCTCAGGGGCTGGGCTGGAGGAGCCTCCTCACAGTAAGGAATTGTGCTGGAAAGGTCAGCTGCCTTCTCCCACTTTCCTGGGGGTCCCCAGGCCATTGCCTCTGACAGGCCACTCCGCCCCTGCCCCACAGGGCTTCCCAAAGAGATGCTCTGGCCTGCCCTGCCCTGCCCTGCCCTGGTGTGTGGCGGGGTTGGGGGGGGTGCGCAAATTCAGCTTTGTGTCCACAGTTGTCAGAGAAACTGCACAGCACGGGTGAGTGTGTGCAAGTGTGAATGTGACAGTAAGAGACAGACACAGAGAGAAAGAGAAGAGAGAGAATCAATCCTGGGCCATAGGTCGGGATGGAGGGAGTGGGGCAGGCAGCGTTTCTGGCCTAGAAAGGACTTCTTGACTGCAAGCCTCAAAGGATCTAGAAAGAATGTCTATGCTCTTGGTAAGCACTAAGGAGCTGCTTTGATGTAATCCCTCTGGTTGCATTAACAGAGGCACCAGATGTAGAATGAAGGAGGTGATGTCCCATTCGGGAATAGGTATTGTACTTTAAGAAGAGGCACTGACTAATTGTGATAGAAGAGGGACAGGAAGAAGAGGTCCTAGAGGAACAAGGAAACATCTGGACCAACCCAGAGGACTTGGTTCCCGTCTGCAGATTTCTGCAGCTGTTCTGGGGGCAGGGCCAGCCATGTTCTCTAGGGTGGCCAGTGCATGAAAATTATGGGGCAGCTGGCTTTGATTCAGTACAAGGGAGAAATGTCTGCTCTAAAGACATAACACAGCATCAGTTATGATGCCAGAAAAGATGATGCTATCCCAAAGGGACACACCACTCAGACCACCCTGTGGTCCTCAGAAAGGGAGGAACAGTGGCCTGGGAAGGACCTCAGCACAGACTGCCTGCATCCCAGTGCCTGAGTCCACATGTACCCCTGGACCAGTCCTGCTCTTTCTCTGAACCTCAGTTTCCCCACCTCTAGTATGGGACTAGCCCCATGGCCTCCAGCCACATACAGCTACTGAACACTTGAAATGTGGCTACTCTGACTGAGGAACTGAATTCTTGATATTATTTAACTTTAATTAATTTAAAATTAAATTTAAGGCCGGGCACAGTGGCTCACGCCTGTAATCCCAGCACTTTGGGAGGCCGAGGTGGGTGGATCACTTGAGGCCAGGAGCTCAAGACCAGCCTGGCCAACATGGCGAAACGCTGTCTCTACTAAAAATACAAAAATTAGCCGGGTGTGGTGGTGCACGCCTGTAATCCCAGCTACTTGGGAGGGCCCAGGCACGAGAATTTCTTGAACCCGGGAAGCGGAGATTGCAGTGAGCACTACTGCACTCCAGCCTGGGCGACAGAGTGAGACTGTGTCTCAAAAGAAAAAAAAAAAAAAAAAGTAAAAGTTGACACACGCAATTATGTTGCTAGAAAACTTGATTGGAGTAACTTGGGTATATGAACCTACATTTTCAACTGTAAATTTTATGAAATCTCAATACAGATCAAGTATTTACAGATCAAAATCAGTGAAATTTTATAGACAATGAAAATCTAAACACAGGTCAGGTATTTCCAATGAAAATTCACATGTGAATTGAGATGTGCTATGAATATATATACTACACACTGGTTTCAAAGACTTACTACAAAAAGAGTGCTAAATATCTTATTAATGATTTTTATATTGATTATATTTTGAAATGATATTTGGATATATTGGGCTAAATAAACTATATTATTAAAATTAATTCTTTTTTTTTAATCTGAGACAGGTCTCTCTCTGTTGCCCAGACTGGAACACAGTGGTTCGATCTCAGCTCACTGCAGCCTCAACCTCTGGGGCTCAAGTGATCCTCCTACCTCAGCCTCCCAAGTAGCAGAGACTACAGGCATGAACCACCACGCCCAGCTAACTTTTTAATTTGATTTAATTTAATTTTTGTAGAGACGAGTTCTCACTATGTTGCCCAGGCTGGTCTTGCACTTTTAGGCTCAAACAATCCTCCCACCTCGGTTACCTAAAGTGCTGGGACTACCGGCATGAGCCACCGCACTGGCCCTTAAAATTAAAGTTACCTGTTTCTTTTTGCTTTTTAAAGATGGCTACTAGAAAATGTAAAAGGAGTGGCTTGTATATGGCTTGTATTTCATTTCTATCAGACAGCACTAGGCAATCTCAAAGTCTCCAGCTCTTCTGGTGATAAAACACCAACAATCCCTACAACCCTCACCACGGGCATGTGCTGTGTTCTCATTCTTCATAAATGTTCGTTCAATTCTCACCAGTGTTTGGAGGAAGGGATTATTGATCCCGTTTTGGAGCTAAAGGAACTGAGGCTCAGTGAGAGGAAGCCCTCTGTGGGCCTCCCAGCCAGGTCAGAAGTGACACGCAGCTCCTCTACTTCCGGGGCACCTCTCCTTCCAGGCTGGTCATGGTCAGGCAACGGGGAAGGCATGTCACAGTGATTGGTGGCATTTTCCAGTGCACTGAGGTGGCTGCAATGGCTGACTGATCCCTTGCAGAAGGCGAGATGAGTCAGTGCTGAAGCATCCGGTACCGGGGCAGGGAGAAGGGAGGCTGCATCTCCCCCAGGACAGGGCACCACTTGCTGGGACGTGCCCTCTCCAGCAGAGAGCATACATACAGTGGGTGAGGCTGTGGGCCTGGAATGAAGATTTCTGCTGGGCCCCATCCGTATAGATGCATTTCTGGAAAGGCCCCAATGGCTCATAAAATTCTATTTTTAAATACTCAACTGTTTCCAGGCCACAGAGTGGGAGGTATTTATCCTGATGCCAAAGAGACTCAAGGCCCCTCACTGCCTTATCACTCAGCACACACTTGGCCTGGCCTAAGTGACTCCCTTTCCAATCCCGGCATATGAGAAATGGGAGTGATGGCAAAACATTGACATTAACACAGCTACCACCACCACACCACTACTACCATCATCATCACCATCATCATCACCACTGCCCACACCATATCACCACATCATCATCATCACCTCCACCCCCACCACTGCCATGACCACCATCACCATTACCCATCATCACCACCACTGCCACTATCATTAGTACCACCACCACCATTATCACCACCATCATCACCACCACCACCATCACCATCATCACTTCCCCATCATCATCACCACCATTATCATCACCATCACCACCACCAACACCACTGTCATCACCATCACCACCACCACCACTACCCCCACCATCACCACCACTACCCCCGCCATCACCACCACTACCACTATCATTAGTACCACCACCACCATTATCACCACCATCACCACCACCATCACCATCACCATCATCACTTCCCCATCATCATCACCACCATTATCATCACCATCACCACCACCAACACCACTGTCATCACCATCACCACCACCACCACTACCCCCGCCATCACCACCACTACCACTATCATTAGTACCACCACCACCATTATCACCACCATCACCACCACCACCATCGCCATCATCACTTCCCCATCATCATCACCACCATTATCATCACCATCACCACCACCAACACCACTGTCATCACCATCACCACCACCAACACCACTGTCATCACCATCACCACCACCACCACTACCCCCGCCATCACCACCACTACCACTATCATTAGTACCACCACCACCATTATCACCACCATCACCACCACCATCACCATCACCATCATCACTTCCCCATCATCATCACCACCATTATCATCACCATCACCACCACCAACACCACTGTCATCACCATCACCACCACCAACACCACTGTCATCACCATCACCACCACCACCACTACCCCCGCCATCACCACCACTACCACTACCACTATCATTAGTACCACCACCACCATTATCACCACCATCATCACCACCATCACCATCACCATCACCATCACCATCATCACTGCCCCATCATCACCACCACCACCACCATCACCATCACCACCACCAACACCACTGTCATCACCATCACCACCACCATCATTACCCCCACCATCATCACCACCACTACCACTATCATTAGTACCACCATCACCATTATCACCACCACCATCACCACCACCACCATCACCATCATCACTGCCCCATCATCATCACCACCACCACCACTATCACCATCACCACCACCAACACCACTACCCCCGCCATCATCATCACTACCACCACCACCACCATCACACTCACCTCTACTCCACTCCCACCCCTACTATCACCATCACCACCACCATCATCACTGCCTCATCATCATCACCATCACCCCATCACCATTACCACCACCAACACCACTATCCCCACCATCATCATCACCACCACCAACCACCACCACCAGCACCATCGTCACTGCCCCATCATCACCATCACCACCACCACCACCATTATCATCACCACCACCACTATCATTAGTACCACCACCACCATTATCACCACCACCATCACCACCACCACCATCATCACTGCCCCATCATCATCACCACCATCACCACCACTATCATCACCATCACCACCACCAACACCACTACCCCCGCCATCATCACTACCACCACCTCCATCACCCTCACCTCCACTCCCCTCCCACCCCCACTATCACCATCACCACCAACACCAGCACCACCATCACCACCTCATCACAGTCACCACTACCACCATCATCACCCCCATCATCTTCATCATCACCACCAACACCACCATCATCAGTACTACCACCATCACCATCATTATTATCATCATTACCACCACTGCCATTGCTGCTGCCCCCACCCACACCATCCACTCACCATCACCACCAGCCACCACCAGCCTCTAGTCACTTCATCCTCTAAATTTATAAAGACAATCTTTTATATTTCTGGTGCATTTTATAACATGCTTTCCTATCCTGAGTTTTACTTATTCTTTATAGATAAGAAAACCAAGGCTCAGAGAGGGGCAGTGATTTGCCCAAAGTCACACAGAGAATGGGTTGCTTGAGCCAGCCAGAAACTCAAGTTCAACCTCAGGACTCTGGTTCCACGACTTTTTCTGCCATGTGTTCCTGCCCATTCCACAGCCATGATACTCAACACTTACTAAAAAAGGGCCCCTGGAACGCTGGAGCTCAAAGTGATCTTAGCACACATTCCTTCCAAATCCTCCAAGGGCAAAACCGGAGAGGGCAAGGGGTGGGTGAAAGGTCGCAGACCAAGTTCCTAATGCAGAATCTGGGCCAGGGCCCCTCCTGCTAAATTCCCCTTGGCCCACTTCCCCGCCGCTGAGTCAAGCCCGGGGAAAGCCTCCTGGCTGACTCAGCGCCCTCGTATTCTTCTCTAGTTTGGTGAGTTCATTCTGTTGCAGCTGTTTAGGGGGATTGGCAATTCAGTGCTATTTTTAGGAAACAAATATTTTCCCACAACCATAGTTTGTTGCAGGCTAACTTGGATCTGTCCTAGGTTAGTCATGTAAACACTTTAGGGGGGAAAAACAGTGTCAAGAGCAGGCCTGAATCGAACTGGGCTGCTTTGCCTAGGTAACATCGATCTCTCCGCTTGAGGGATGAGGAGCGAAATGGATACCCCAGGGAGACTGGGATGGCAGCAGAGGTGTGAGTTCTCACCAGCTGGCTGGCTCAAGGTAGATGCCAGCAGGCTTATGCATTTGGGCATTTTGTCTGCAAGGCCACCTAATCCACGGGTCCCAAGCAGTTCGACTGAACCGACCCAGCACTCCTGGGTCACACAAACCCTGCTCAACTGTACAAGACTACCACCGCCCCCCCACTACCAAGTCAAGTTCCGAGTCATCAGTCCAGTATTTGCGACACTCAGAAATCAACCTTCCACCTGCCTCCAGCCTCATCCTCACAGACCCACAGCCAAGCCCTGGATTCCAACTCTGCCAGAGCCCAGGGGCAGTATGTATAGACTCATGCAGGCCTAAGTTCAAATCCCAGCTTTGCCGTTTGTCACTGTGTGAGCCTGGGAAGTTTCCTTTACCTCTCAGATTTTCCCAATCCTCAGGGGTTGCTATCAGCATCAAAGAGGGAACCTTCAGGAAAGCACTGGGCAACTTGTCTATACACGTTGACACTTGTCTATACACCTTTAGTCTCGGAGCACCTGGCCCAGGGAAGATGCTCGTGAGTGTTTGCAGACTGACTAAGTACATTTCTGTTAGGGTAGAAGAGCAGAGCTGCTCTGTCTTCTTAATCAACAAACAGACTTTGGTCACCTCTTATGTGTCAGGTCTGGGTTTTTTTTTTTGTGTGTGACAGAGTCTCGTTCTGTTGCCAAGGCTGGAGACAGTGGCGTAATCTCGGCTCATTGCAACCCCCGCCTCCCAGGTTCAAGTGATTCTCCTGCCTCAGTCTCCTGAGTAACTGAGACTATATATGCGCCACCATGCCTGACTAATTTTTACACTTTTAGTACAGACGGGGTTTTACCATGTTGGCCAGGCTGGTCTCCAACTCCTGACCTCAAGTGATCCGTCTGCCTTGGCCTCCCAAAGTGCTCAGATGACAGGCGTGAGCCACTGGCCAAGGCACTGTTAAAGACGTAAATGAAGGCCAGAAAAGGTCTTGGTCTTCATGGAACCAAGAAATACACTGAAGGTTATGCATGTCCCTGAGGGCTCATGGCCCAGCCTGGGGGCAGGGATGGCTTTTTGGAGGAGGTGATGTCTATGGTGATACCTAAAGGCCAAATAGGACTAAAGCAGGTGACAGGGGAGTGAGGAAAGGAGAGTGTCCTAGACAGAGCACGGATAAAGGCCCAGGGGTAAGGGCCACAGCTTGTCCAAGGAACTGAAAAAAGTTCAGTGTGTCTGGATATGGGGGATGGACGAGATGAGGTCGGCAGCGGCCAGGTTTGCACAGGGCAGGGGAGCCGGTAGGATGAGTCACAGATGTTCTGCAGAGCCATGGAACGTTAAGCAGGGAAGGGACATGGTCAGATTGGTTCTCTGGCAAACCACCGGGTGGAGAAAGGACTACAGCAGAAGATCCTTCAGTGGCACGACCAAAAGCCCTCCCGCCCAGCTGCCTGCACAGGCATGAGCGTTCCGGGTACCCCAGAGCCCCAGGCGCTGCAAGCAGCCGGCACACTCACCCGGACACCAGTAACACCAGGGGGGCCGGGGGGCCCGTCCTCACCCATCAGCCCTTCCTGGCCTTTCTCGCCATGTTCTCCATCAGGCCCTGGGTCTCCCCTGTCCCCCTGGGTGGCAGGGCATGAGGAGGGGAGAGAGACAGAGAATAAGTTAGTTGCCAAGTGCATCAGAGGCCCCAAACTGCAGGGCTCCATTCAGACATCCACAGCCAACTGGCCCCTAGATTCCCGACAGGTCCCTCCGCTGCCAAAAAGGCAGGGTGCTGTGACTCGGCTGCCGCACTCAGTGTAGCCTGAAGCTTGCACAGGACGCATCCCAGACTTAGAGGTTCCCACGTGTCCCTGTCTGGGCCTGGGCCAGGAAGGGCAGAGTGACTCAGAGATAAGCCCAGGTCCTGACTGCACCCACCCCACGGATTTCACAGGAGACAAGGGCAATTTGTCCCCAACTTAGACACATTGGGAGAACAAGAGTCTTATGAAGCAGAATTTTTTTTTCTTTTTTTTTTTTTTAGACAGAGTCTCAGTTTTTCTCCCAGAGAGAGATTGTGCAGAGGTGCAATCATAGCTCACTGCAGCCTCTACCTCCTGGGCTCAAGCAATCCTCCTGCCTCAGCCTCCCAAGTAGCTGGGACTACAGGCACATGCCACCATGCCCAGCTAATTAAATTTTTTTTCTTTTGCAGAAATGAGCTTTTGCTACAAGAGAGCTTGAGCCCAGGAGTTGGAGACGGTTGCCCAGGTGGGTCTCCAACTGCTGGGCTCAAGCAATCCTCCCACCTCAGCTTCCCAAAGTGCTGGGATTACAGGTGGGAGCCACTGCGCCTAGCTGAAAGAAATTTTCATCAAGCAAGAAAATTTACCCAATTCTCCCTCTCAGAACCACTCTTTCCATTTTTCTGAGCTGCATTTTCAATCCTTGATGACACAAAAACAGTGAATAATGATAATAAATGGTAGGTAACAGTTTGGATGGTATGCACCTGACTCAGGGCAGTGAAGCAACTGTCCCAAGGCTATGCATTGGTTCCAGTAAACTAAGCTCTAAAGGCACAATCCCACTGGACTGCCGGTCTCCATCTTCGTTTGTTATAGTTACTGCTTTGCTCTATGGTGAACGTGCCCTCCCGCTGCTCTGGGCTCTGCATGGCGATCATTCTTATGGGCTGCAGAATACTTTCTCTGGGGAATGGATGGAGCTAACATTTATATGGCACTAACCATGTCAGGACCATAGTCTGAGTCCTTTAACATTTATTAACTGATTTAATCCCCACAAAAGCTTTCCAAAGCTGGTCCGCTTTTAGTCCCATTTTACAGATGAGGAAACTGAGGTAGAGCTAAATCAAGTCATCTGGCCCAGAGGCCCACAACTGGCTAGCGGTGGAGCTGGACTTTGAAGCAGGATCCTGAGCGTGCCCTCTTTACAGCGACAGGGCTGTAACCAAGGTCTTCTTGGGGCTTCGGGCCTTTGGGGCACCCGGGGTTATTTCCTTGGAAAGGCAACACTTGGCATGGGTTTTTTTGTTGTTGTTGTTTAGATAGATCTCATTCTGTCACCCAGGCTGGAGTGCAGTGGCCTCCACCTCCCAGGTTCAAGCGATTCTCCTGCCCCCGCCTCCTGACTAGCTGGGACTACAGGCACATGCCACCACGCCTGGTTAATTTTTGTATTTTTAGTAGAGACAGGGTTTCACCATGTTGGCTAGGCTGGTCTCGAACTCCCGACCTCAGCTGATCCACCTACTTCCGCCTTCCAAAGTGCTGGGATTACAGGTGTGTGTCACTGCACCAGGCCGGCATGGGTTTTTTATGGTTTTGAAGCAATCAGTGTCACTCTAAGCTTGCCTTATCTCATCACGGTAATCTTTGCATACTCCGAGAGAGATTGGGGGCAGGTGCGGTTCCAGGATGGGGCATGCAGGATTCTAGGATGGGGCATGGGCCGTCACCCTCATCAACCTTGAGCAGAGGAGGTGTGGAGTGCAGCATGGGCATGGCTGCCAAGAGGCGGCGTCCATCAGAAGGTGGTCTCCATCGGGGCTGGCAGGCCTGGGGTCTGTGGTCAGTCTGCACTGGCTTAGCTGTGAGTTGTTCAGGGAGATCCATGGGAGAGGACATGAAGTCACAGGTACGAGGAAGGATGGGTGAGAAGAGCAGGCTTGGAAAAGCATAGTGAGTCTTTACCAGTTCTGTCCCCCAGTGCCAAGCTTTACGAGGGACACTGATAAACTGGTGTGCATCCAGAGGAGAGACAGCACAGGAAGCAGAGGGCATGAAGCTGGAGCCTGGGGTTGGGCCCTGCCCAGAAGAGAGGCTCGAGAGAGCGACTCATGATTGCTCATTGCTGCAAGCTGGGCCTGCTGGGGCCCGGGCTCCAGGGCAGGAGGCGGGTGTGACGGAGTTGCTGGGGCAGTTTCTAGCTCAGTTGGGCAGATTTTGCAATGGTGCGGTCCAGAGATGGCACAGATAAAGGCAGGAGACTCCGAGCTGAGGCGTGGGCCAGTGCAGAGCAGATCTGGGCACAGAGTTGTACCTAGATCCCTTCCCACTGAGAGCCTCAGCTTCTAAGCACAGCCTGGCATGAAGACAGGGGGCTGGCCCGGATAACTCTCCTGCAGACTCCCCTGGCTCTGGGATTCCATTTCTGGCTTGTCGTCCTGGCCACCTGTTCTCCTAACTCTCAGAGGCAGACAGCCTGTTCCAGGAGGCTGGTTGGGTTTTCAGCAAAGGGTCCTCACCTGGGCTCTGCCTAAGACCACCCTCCAGGGGTTAACTGGACCCCTGGGGTGGACGTCCTTGTGAATCGCATGCAGAACAGGCTCTGGGGGTTCCTGTAGATGCCCCAGTTCCTCAGACATCTGTCAATGCTCAGAAGAGCCTTGCAAGTCACCTTCCTTAACCCTCTCCAGTTACAGATGGGAAAACTGAGGTGCAGAGAGGTGAAGACTCCCTGATATCACCGGGTAAGTCAGTGCTGTGTGAACCAGGGGTTCTGGCTCCTTCTAATTCCAAGATTTTCTGCTCAGGGGACGATGCCTCCCTCATCCCTGGGGTTATGCTGCCTAAGTTCAAATCTTGCTACTGCTACTGAATAGTGGTGTGACCCTGGGCAAGTTTCCTCGTTTGTAATATCAGGATCAAAGGATTACTGCAAGGATTGAAAGAGATAAACCATGTAAATAGCTTAGCAGCGTGTCTGGCACGTGAATGCTGGATCAAAGCTAATTATTATTGGTCACCGCCACCATCACCACCGTCAGCTGGACATCAGCAAAGAGATAACGGGTGTAAAAGCACTCTATATACTATAAAGTGCTGTGCATATTCAACACGCAGTTTTCACCACGAGGGGTGATTCCTGGACAAACACCTTAAGAAAATGGGTCTCTCCTGGGATTCATGTAAAGACCGGGGAAGACGCTGTGCATTTGAGCACAAGGACTCAGGTAGAATTGGCTTTGAAGGGAGGGAAAGAGGACGAAGCCAGGGCCAAAAAGCCATGCAAGGTGGAGGCAGAAGACTGCACGAGGCACCCAGGTTGGAAGACCCCCTCCCGCCCACCTCGGTGGACATTCCAGGAAGAAAGGTGGCCGCCCAGAGTGTAGTGAGAAGGCTGCTGCTTCGTGCCTCAGTTTCCTCATCCGTCCAGTGGGGATGGTACTATATCAAGCTTGGGAGAGTTGCTGGGAAGATTAATTATCAAATGGGTGAATTCACATAACGCCCTTCGGGTCAGTGGCACTGGGCACGTGGCAAGCGCCCAAAGCATTTTAGCCATGACCTTCATCAGCATCACCACGCAGTGTAGCAGGCGCCGGCAAAGGGTGTGGAGGGGCTGTCAAATGCTCCGGGTCTTAGGACTCAGCTGTACCCTAGGATGCAGCAGGGCTGGGGGTGAGGAGGCAGGTGGATGACAGACAGGGGGCGCTCTCGCTCTTGCAAGAAAACGTGAGGAGTCAGCAGGGGCTGGTCACCAAGGCACCCTGGGAGACTGTGGGGAGGGCATATGAGGGTGGGCGGAGGCCTGTGGATGGGGAAACTGAGGTTCAGAGAAGGGGTCTGCTTCTCCAAGGTCACCTGGAGAGTAGGTGGGTGAGAGGGGATACCCCAACATGGCCCTCAGGACCCTGGGCTGGAGAGCTGACTTGCGCAGGGTGACCAGCCAGCCTCGGGAAAAGCCCATGTGTGGGGTCAGAGCAGGACCCGAGACAGAGGCCAGGGACTGGCCTGGCTGGAGATGGGTGTGGAGAGTCAGAGGGCGGTGCCCACCTGCCCACCCGCAGTTCAGGTGAGCTAAGGTGCCTCTTCAGAGTCCTGACATTTGTGGCTGACAGGAGGCTCTCAGGGAGACGCAGGGTCGAGGTGGGCCAGCAGGCTTTGGCACCTGTGAGCTGTGGGTTTGAATTTTGGATCCTCACTCACAGCCATAGGTCCTGAATATATCTCTGCCTTCCTCTGAGCCTCAGCCTTTTCGCCTTTAGAATGGGTGCATAGTACAGCAGAGCGAGCAGATTTGGGTCAAACAGGCCCAGATTTAGGTTCTGGATGTGCCAGTTGCTAGTGGTGTGTCCTTGGGCAAGTTGCTTCACCGCTCTGAGTCTGTTTCCTCATCTAAAGACAGAACTCCCATTGCCCTGTGCATCCAGCTGGTACAGGGCTCGGTGTTGTACCTGGTATGCGTGTGACTAATCCTCCCTAAATTGTGACTCATAAGTCATGGGTGGTAATTACTATTTTCCTGACCTTCTAGGTTATTTGGATGATCACAGAGACCAAAGACCCTGGCTCTGGGCCTGGCGTAGTGCCAGTGCTCAGGAACCACCCTTAGCCAAGAGAAGCTGATATTTTAAGAAGGGTAGCAGGAAAGACTGCAAGGTGGTGATGGTCCTGGTCCCGGTCCCACCTGAGCAGGTAGTGCAGAGGGCAGGGTGGGAGGTGGCCGCTGGACACTGCTGACCCTTCCCCTGCTGTCAATGGGAGCTGGAGGTCTCATCACAGATCTCCACAGGAACACAGTGCTTCTGGGAGGAGACTTAGGTCTTGGATGGGAAAGCAATGCCCTGCCAGGGTCCCCAGGCCCTGCCCTAAAAGGGCACTTACCTTCAGCCCATCAGGTCCCATGGGGCCACTGTCACCCTCGAGGCCTGGTTCTCCCTGGAAAGGGTGAGGAGAAAGAGGAGGAGATGTTACTGGGGAGGAGGCCCCGGTGTGCTTTTCCTTTCTTCCCCCTCCCTGGGGCAGTGCCCTGACCCACGGATCTCCAGGCAGTGGGACCCTGGGGGCCCTGGCACACAGTGGGTGCATGGTAGCCAGGGGCTGAGTTAGCAAATGAACAGGAAGGTTGAGGTGACCACCCTCGGCTCTCTAGAAAGGGGAAACAGACCCCCAAGCTACCGACAGCTCCCTCTGCAGGGTGGTGTGGGGTGGGGGCTACATGAAGTCACGAATTTAGAAGGTGCCTGTCATGGATTTGTCCTGGACCTCATCTCTAGGCTGGTTGGCGGGGCTGCGGAGTGGCTTCGTAGTTAAAGACAGGCTTTGACATCAGCCAGACATCAATGCTCCTTCTCGGTTTCCCATTCACTGGCTGTTTGACCACAAGCAAACTACTTAGCTCTCATGGGCATCTGTTTTTTCATCTGAAAAATGCGGCTGACACCACCTTCTTCAAGGGTTGCTGTAAGGCGCGGTGCGAGCGCCCCACACCAGGCAGCCCTGTGAGATACTATTACTGGAGCTGGAGCAAGCCTTCCTGGAACTCCTTGGTGGAATCCCACTTCTCAGACGAGGAAAAGGAGGCCTGTCTTTCAACTTTTCTTCCCAGCAAGCTCGGGAAGGACAACAAGAACACTGAGTCCCCGGCTGACCCTCAACCAGGCTGGCCCTTCCAGCTCCAGAGACGCCCCCGGACAACAGTTCTTGAAATGGCCATCAAATTAAGTTTGGGTGTCACTCTGCTTTTAGAATTCATCGCTGTTCAGAGTCTGAGCTGGAAAGGGCCTCAGCAGTTGTCAGATGCAGGATGGCAACCATGTGCCAGCTGGGTGGTCTGTGATCCTCTTGTACCCATGGCAGGTATCACTTATCAACCCGCTGGAATGCAAGCTCCAGAGACAGGTCTCGGTTACTCACTGCTGTACTCCTTGTGCCTCGAGAAAAGTGCCTGATACACAGTGGGTATAGGATGCATGCTCATCCTTCTCTTTCCTACCGAGCCTCGAGAACCTCAGGATCCTTCTTTCTTTCTTTCTTTCTTTTTTTTTGAGATGGAGTCTTCCTCTGTCACCCAGGCACGATCTTGGCTCACCACAAGCTCTAACTCCCAGGTTCAAAGCGATTCTCCTGCCTCAGCCTCCCGAGCTGGGACAACAGGCCACAAAATGCATTTTGACCATAAAATGCCTTTCTCTACATGGTGGAAATGCTGGCCTACCAAGACAGACTGGGCGAGGCTATAGAGGTTCATAGTCTATTTCTGTAACTGAGGAAACTGAGGCTTAGGGAGATTGAGAAAAGCCCGTCTCTTCCCCTGCTGTGCCCACACACCCTGGGGGCTTTCAGGAAGAATAAATCGCTTCAACTTACCCGTTGCCCAATGAGGCCCTGCTCCCCAGGGGTGCCCAGGGGTCCAAGGTCACCCTAGGAGAAGCCGAACAAAAGTCCATGGGGGTGGGTAGGGCCAGCCCCAGCCCTCGCCACCCCTTCCTGTTTCCACCTGCTCTGACTTGGAGTGTGGGAGGAGGAGATGGGGAAGTTCCTTCTTCCCAGGGACCACAGAGAAATCGTAAAACACCAACCAGAGCTCCTGTTCCAAGTAACCTTGTCCACGGGCTTCTTCTCCCATGCCAGGACAGGAGGATCATTACCACCAACACCACCACCATCATCCTATTAATAACTAACTGTACTGTTCTAAGGATTTTTTTTTGAAACAAGGGTCTCGTTCTGTCGCCCAGGCTGGAGTGCAGTGAGGTAATAATCACAGCTCACTGCAGCCTTGATCTCCCAGGCTCAAGTGATCCTCCCACCTTAGCCTCTCTCAAGTAGCTCGGACCACAGGCATGCGCCACCATGCCTGGCAGATTTTTAAATTTTTTGTTGAGATGGGGTCTCGCTACATTGCCCAGGCGGAGGACGTCAGTTTTTATATTAACATATTTGACTTTCAAGACAATCCTGCAAGGAAAGGTATTCTTTTAGAGGTAAAGCATCAGAGGCATTGGGGGAGTTCGGTAAGGAGCCCAAGCTCTCATAAGACTAGTCAGTGACAGATTCAGGATCTGAAGCTGGGCAGTCTGGCTCCAGGAGCCTTGGATGCAACAATGGCAACCATGTGATTTTACTCTTCCTTGAGACTTGCGGAGAAACCCACACGAGGAGGAAGCCCTAAATGAGCAGGAATAAATGTCACCTGCCCCCTGCATAAAGGCCCTAAAAGGGTCTTTCTTATTGGAGAATTTTCAAGCTATATTCCCTGCTGGTGTCTAGGGACACAGAAGGAGGGCAGAGCTCTGAGCCTCCAGCCCTGCTCCGGTGGAAACAGTCCCACTTCTATCAGTTTTCTATGTGGGCTGGTTTTCTTCATTGGAGTCTGAGCAAAGGATTTTGGGACTAAGCCAAGTCTGACAGCCCCAGGCCTGGTCCAACCCCCTCTTTGAATGACAGGGAGACTTAGGCACAGAAGCGGGTGACTGGACTCAAGTCTCATAGCCCCTCTGCGGGCTCCCCTGGGTCCTGCCTCAACAATGTCCGTGGGCTAGCCAGCATCGCTCCTCAGCTCTGGGGCCTCCGAGGGGAACAGCGTCCTCTTCCAACAGCAGCAGAATGGGGAGGGGGTTCTCCCAGAGCCCAGGTATCAATAGGCACCTGTTTCTTAGCAGGTAATGAGAGGCACTGGCACTGAGATGCAGATGGTATCGCACGAGGCCAGGAGGTACAGCCACCCCAGCATGGAGGCAGGGGCAGGTGCCTGAAAAAACACTGGCTGGCAGGGGACACTGGTGGGGGCTCCACACTCCACTCTGGCCCTGACCAGGCCCCACTCCCCAGCCAGGAGCACAGAGAACCCATTATCCCAGCCACAAGAAAGGCCCATTTCTCTTCCATGGAGAGGCTGTGGCCGCCAGCTGGGAGCTGGTTTCAACAAGTCATTTTTCTCTTCTTTCATCCCACCTCACCTTCATCCCGGCTTCCCCAGGAAGGCCCGGTTCTCCCGCTGCACCCGGCGGCCCCTGCAAGAAAATGCCATTGGTCCTTCCTAGAGCAAGAGCTGCCCCCTGGTTGTAAGCAAGGGGGTAACTGAGGCCCAGAGAGGGCAAGAGACACACCCAGGGTCACACAGCACAAGACATGCAGAGGTGGGAGCAGCCTGTAGCTTCTTGGAGCCTGGAGCTGGAACTAGGGGGCTGGGGGTGGACCCAGGCTGGCTGAGCTTTGGGACTACCCAGAGGCTTCTAGAGCCTTCTCCCAACCCACGAGTGTGGTTTACCACACTAGAAGGCCCTTGGCAAGCAGAGGGAAGAAAATGATTCACATAAAGACGGGGGAGGAAACCATTGGATGCTGTGCTTAGGGCCAAGTGATTCTAACCCTTCTCTCTACAGCTGAGCCAGCATGAGGCGGGTGGGAAGCAGCCCTGAGTTATCACCATGGGCATGACTGCAGCCCTTGCATAAACCCTGGGGCTTGGTTTTTCCCTCCAGATAAGTCAGGGGTGTCTGAGGCTCCTTCCAAGTTCCTTGCTACATAAACCTTGGGGGCTGGATCGACAGTCAAACCTCTGCTGGGGCAAAGTCCCAGGAAGGTTAAGGTTGGAAAGCATCCATGTTTCCAGTGATGCCCAAAGAGGCAATGCCAGCCCCCACAAGGGTTCTGGCACCTCTGCATCCCATACAATGTCCCTGGACTAGGAGCCCAGCTCCTCAACCTATGCCACCAGGATGGATCTACCTGGTGGTAGATCCTACCAGGATGGACGCCTCTCTGCCAGGGCGTCCACCCTTCTCTGAACTACATGGTACATGATCATCTCCCTGGGCCAGGACAGGGAATGGCAAAGAGGCTCCTGGGGAGGAGGGAAGGGAAGGGCTGATACATCCCCAGCAGCATCATGGGACAAATAAGGGTCTCTCACACTCACCTTGGGTCCCATCTCTCCTGGAGGCCCAACTGGCCCCTGGGGTCCCTGAGGGCCCTGGAAGACAGACAGACACACAGACAGTTGGGAGAAGCCAGCCTGGGCCCTCTTTGGGATCTGGAGAGGTGAGTGAGGGAGCTGACCCCCAGAACTGGGGACTCTGAAGCACACCCCTAGTCTGCCCCAGCCACACCGAGGGTCCTGGTGTCTGCAGCCCCCTCTTCACCACTGGTATGTGTCATGCTCCCTCCAACACAGCTGCACACTCTCCTATTCACCCACCTAAAGCCCAGACGCCCTCCCTGATCAGAAACCTCCTAGCTCTCAGTCCTGCTCATCCGTTGCCCCTGCCTGGAATGTTCTTCCACCTCGGATCCATGTCTGGAAACCCCCACCCCCAGCCGACCCACCGTTCAAAAGGGTCATTCCTTGGGCCTCAGGATGTGGGAAGGCAGCAGTGGCCTTGAGGATGGGAGCCTCCTGTCCTCCCCTGCCCTGTGCAGGAGTCATCCTCCTAGTGCCCTGGAGATTCTGTCCCCTCCCTGCTCTCTAGCCTCCTCATGGGGCTCCCGGACTGTCCCCCTACACCTGTCCTTCCAGGGACATCTTCTGGAAAGCAAGTTGATCGGCCTTTCTGCCTCAAGCCCTTCCATGGCTCCCTGTTGCCCTTGGGACAAAAAGCATACTCTCCCCGTGGCCTTGGGCGCCTGGCGCCTGCTGCCTCCTCCTGCCCTTTCCGAGGTCCCACTTTCCACTCCAGCCATGCTGGACTCTGTGGTTCCCAGTCAGCTTGTTGGTTTACTCTTATCTTCCCTCCCTCCCTCCGTCCTTCTGCCTTCCACTGTGCCAATCGCTCCCCATACATTTTCGCATTTCATCTTCACGACAGAATGGCAAGGCAGAGACAATCACCCCCATTTTCCTGGCAAGAAAACAGGCTGGAGGCCAAGTGAGCCGAGCCTCAAACCCAGAACTCCTGGCTTAGCGCTCGCCACCAACCCCAAGGCCTGGCCCACCGGGGGCTTAGAGGCCAGGCATGGTCCCTTTCCAACTCTTCCCCTTATCTGAGCACCTGGACCACATCCCCAGGTGCCAGCGGCAAAGAGGCGGAAGAGGGAAGGAAAGGTTCTTACCGGTTCTCCTGGGAGGCCCTTGGTGCCTGGGGGGCCTGAGGGACCCGGGATGCCCTGCAGAGACAAGGCAAAGGTGACCTTAGGCCCTCCATGGCCTTCCCTGCCCTGCCTTGACTTCAAGCAAGCCATCCTAGTGTATTTGGGTCCTGTCCTCCCCCACCGGGTGACAGATGGGAAGGCTGAGACCCAGAGAAGAGGGGATGTGCTGGAGGGGCTTCAGTGCAGGGCAGGTGGGCAACCAGAACCTTCAGGGTTTCCACAGAAGGATAGGAACTTGGTAAAAGTGGTTATTATCTGCACCCCCGCCCCCGCCCCACCAAAAGCCCCATGTAGAGAATTTCAAGAACTGGTGCTACTTACGGGAAAGCCTCGCGAGCCCAAGTGGCCTCGCTCACCAGCCACACCCTGGAAGCACATGTGGGGGTCATTACAGGCTCAGATCACAAAGCAGGGAGCAGGGAGGGGGCCTGCGGCTGGCCTGCTTGGCCTTGGCCTGACATACCTGCTGTCCAGGCCGGCCCGGTCTGCCCTGGGGTCCTGGAGGGCCCTGTAGGAAGCAGAGCACGTGAAGGTGGGAGAGGGTGCTTGGGAAGACCGTTCCCCAAAAAGGGAGCCCTCCACATGGGAGATAAAAGGAACCCGTTTGAGGCCACGGAGTCTGCCCCCTCTCTATGGCGCAGATGGGAAAACTAAGGCCTGACAAGGAGAGTGGCTCGCCACCGTCACCAGCTGCTCCAGGTGGAGAACCAAGGACCCCTTCCTAGGGATGGGGCTGCCAGAAGCAGTCTCGACTGTCAGGGGCCTGGTGGGGTTTGGGGTCTGGGGAAGGGGTCCGAGGACATGTATGATCTCCCTCCTCCTTTTCTTGCTTTCTCTTCATTGGGCTTGCAGTGGGGAGTCAGGAGGAGTGGAAGGGCTGACCTCTCAGAAAGCGCCCTGCAGCCTCCATGGGGCTCCCTTCATTGTCCCTAAGGGGCGTTGTTCTGAGGAGATGTGAGCCTTGTTCATGATTCCTGACCCAGTGTTGGAGGAGTGAGGAAGGGCAGGCCCTGGGGGTCAGTACCTTCAGGCCCCTGGACCCTTGCTCCCCAGCTGGTCCGTCCGGTCCTCGGGGGCCCTGGAATAGGAAAAAGGGACTAGCACACTGGACAGCAGGGGTCTCCCTCGGGCCGAGAACCAGGAGGGCGGGGTTGCTCTGAGCCTGGGGCCATCCCCTGCACAAGCCCCGGCCCCCTCCTCCTCCCACTTCCCACACACTCCCCACTGAGGTGGTCACCCTCGTGCGGCACCTTCGAAACAGCTCTGCAGAGGCTGCAGCATGAGTAGACTCAGCTAGAGGCTGATGTTTCCAAAAGGGGGCTGGGGCACTAATAGCCCTGTTCAGAGAGACCTTGGGGGTCACCCAGCCAATCCATTTCACAGACATGGAGACTGAGGGCCGCAATTGAGTTACACGTGGCCACGTCCACACAGCCACCTCTTCAGACTCTGCTGCCATGTGCCCTTCCCAGAGCACACACGGGGCAGAAACAGGTATGTGAGTCACAGCCCTTGGGGGAAACTGACAGAGCAGGACCTGGGAAGAACCTGCATGTCCTTCCCAGATGCGTGGAGCAGCCCTGTCTCTGGCCATACGTACAATGAATGCAGCCCTGTTCACAGAGGAAGACCTGCCATGAGGCAGGGGCAGGCACAGGGCAAGACTGTGCACGAGGGGGTGGGAGTCAGGCTGCAGCTCCCTGGAGCCCTGGGCCCAGGCCTGAACCCTGACACAGGAGTCTTGGTCCCTGATTGCTGGGAGACCCCAGGGGCAAGTGGAGTCCACCCCCTACCCCACTGCACGGATGGGAATACTGAGGCCCAGCCAAGGGAAGTGACTTAGTTAAGGTCCCTAACATTAGCTGCTCTCATCCCCCATGTGGGCTCCACCCACTGCCCCATGTGTGTCCCTCCAGGGGCACTCCCACAGAGACGCAGATGGGCTGGGGTCTCCTGGAAAAGACCCGTGGAAAACAGAGCGGGCTGTGTTCTCTAGGGAGTCTCAAGCGGTCTGTCTTGGGAGGACAGGAGTATCCTGTGGAGGAGGCCGGCCCATCCTAGCCCAGGAGCCCAGGGGACCAGCCCGCAATACTCCCCCAGATAAAAGGAACTGGAGAAGTGTCTAGGTAGGGGAGGATGGGGAATGAGAAAACTAAATGAAGAAAAATCATTTAAAAATAGAACAAGGAAGGCCGGATACAGTGGCTCACGCCTGTAATCCCAGCACTTTGGGAGGCCAAGGCGGGCGGATCATGAGGTCAGGAGTTCGAGACCAGCCTGACCAACATGGTGAAACCCCATCTCTACTAAAAATACAAAAATTAGCTGGGTGTGGTGGCGTGTGCCTATAGTCCCAGCTACTTGGGAGGCTGAGGTAGGAGAATCGCTTGAACCCCGGAGGTGGAGGTTGCAGTGAGCCGAGATCGTACCACTGCATTCCAGCCTGGGCAACAGAGTGAGACTCCATCTCAAAAAAAAAAAAAATTTTTCAATGAATAATTGGGCCAACAAAGTGAAAATTCCACTTCTCAGCTGCCTGGATCTCCCTATGCTTCAATCTCACACTGCAGCCTTAAAGAGCACCCCACTGATCAAATAATCCTGAAACAGAGAGCCACTGGGCAAGGCCAGGGCTCAGCTAGGAGATGCTGTTCTCAGCATCCCCAAGCCCAGGGCCTGGGGCCCATTGTGGGGTCCAGCCCTAAGCACTGGGCTGCTCAGAAAATGTGTCTGGGGACAAGTGACTGCTCCTCCCTGAGACTCAGTTTCTTTTTTCTGAAATGGGCACAAGAAATCTCTCCCTCAAGACAGGAGGCGATGCCCACAGGCAGCTCAGTGCCTGGCATGCAGAAAGTGCTTAAGAATGGCTAGTTCCATCCCTGCCAGGCTCTGCCAGAGGAGGCGGCAGGCTCCCCAGAGGCAGGGACATAGGAGCGGCTTGGGGAATCTGGGCTCAGTCCCTTCCTCAGGCAGTTCACACTATGCTGTGCAAAACCAGTTGAGAGTTTTCACAGATTCAAGCTGAGGTTTGATGAACTCCTAAACAAGCCGTCTCTAGTGGCCATTACTGGGCTCAGGTGCTAGCCCTAGCCTGTTGCTGGTTTGCTGTATGACCCAGAAAAGCCCCATCTCCTCTCCAGGCCTCAGTCTCAGGCTCACATGGACACTGTCACACCATGTTATTAGACTTAACACCCATGATCCATAAGCACAGGCCTGGCGGAGCTGGAGCCTTATGGGGTGGGGCCGTGTCAGGTCATGGGAGCTGGGACAGGGGCTGGGTTGATGGCAGATAACTGAGCCCTCCTGAGGGATGATCTCTGACTCTGGACTCTGTCTCTCACTGAGACATACACCTCCCTGGAAAGGGATAGCTCTGGGAGGGGAGTGGAGGCTCAGAGGTGTTGAGGGCTTGGCCTGAATCCCATAGCACCCTATTTATCCCAGGAATCAAAGGCTTTCAGGGAGAAAGGTTAAGTCATTAAAAAATAATAGAGCAGAGCAGCCCCCGCAGGAGCAGTGAAAGCTGTTATCCTCCTTTTACAAGGAAAGAAACAGGCTCAGGATGGTGGTGAACTTGCCTATGGTCACACAGCTAGGAAGTGAGGGGCCAGAATTTGAGACCAAGTCAGCAGGACATCCATTTTTTTCACCGCTACCTGTCACTGTTTTTCAGAAAGAGAGTGAGCTCCCCGTCACCGGGAGTATACAAGTCAGGGCCCAGAGGAGCCTGCCAGGAAGGCTGCACACTGGGACGTGGTGTTGGAGAAGACAGTGTCTAAAATCCCTCTTATCTGAGAGAACTCACTATCCCAGCAGAGCACCAGGGAGCCCGGGAGAAGCTGTCCTGGCTTAAGAAAGAGGAGGAAGCAGTAGTGGGGCCACCAGTCGCCCTGTCTCCCCAACTCCACAGGGCAGGGAGAGGGACGAGAGCAGCCATACACTCTAACCCTTGCTCTGGGCCACTCAACAGTTCATCCTGCAGGTCCCCTAGTCCTGCCGCCTACTTCCCTAAATGAACCCGGGCAGGCTCACTCCCGCCCCGCCTGCTGGAGAGAAGCCTGGGTTTCTATCAGAGCCATGTGTCTGCTCTCCTGTATCTGGTCCCGAGGAAGATGTCTGTAGGCAGGTTGGGGGCTGCCCTCCAGCCAGGCCTAGGGTCAGGCTTGGTGGGGAGGAGCTCCTGCCTGGGGCAGAAAATCTGGCCAACCACAGCTCTTGTGAAAAAGGGGCCGATGAACAAGCGGGAAGGAGCACGTGCTGCCACCCTGCAACAGGTTCAAGGTGCTCAGGAAGTGACTGAATCCCCGCAGCCAGCCCACCAGCTTCGTTCTGTTGCTCACCCATTTTACAGAGGGAGAAGCGAAGGCTCAGGGAGGGGAAATCAGTGGCCCAAGGTCCAAGATCCAAGAGGATTCAGGCAAGGTCAGCTAAGCTCTAACACCTACAGGCAGGAAAAGAATTGGCCCGAGGCACTGCAATCTTGGGGTCCTTACGACCCCCTCAGAAGGAGAAATTAAAGTCTCTCACCTGAGCAGGTGGGAGAAAGGCTCTGAGAGGTTCAGAAACCGGCCTGGGGTTCCACAGCTGGGAACCGGGGGTGCTGAGACTTGCTGTAGGCCCATCTGACCCCAGAGTCCTCATTCTTTTCACTGGGGCTGGTGGGCCCAGGTTCTAGTCAGCATCCTCACCAACAACAGAGGACGAGAGCCTCCCTTGCCTCTGGCTATGAACCCTCAGTGCTCATTCTTCCTCGGGTGGGCAGTGGGGGGGGACAGGGCAGCAGGGCCCGTCCTACACATAGGTGGGAAAGCAGGCAAGGCCTTGCAGACCTCCAGGCCCATCCCCCTTGGCACATATGGGGAAACTGAGGCACAGAGAGCCACAAGGCCTTGCTAAGGGCACAGGGCAAACCAGGAGCTGATCAGGACTTGCCCAGAGTCAAGCTCTTTCACAGGCATGGTGGGTGCCTCTGTAGGTTCCCCACCCTCAGTCACCTCATCTAGGAGGTGGCGAAGGGCAGCATGTTCGGCAGGAGACCCAGGGGGCCGATCTCATAGGTTGTGCATTCCTGACAAACCCAGTGGGGAGAGGGACTCATGTTCCTGATGCTCCCCTCCCAGCTGGGAGACTTTGACATGGTTGGAAGCCTGGATTTCGGAGCCCAGTGAGTTGAGGGGATCTGAGCCTTGCGCCTGAGGCAGGGCAGGGGGCTTGGGTCCACGTAGCTCACCCTCTAGGGAATCCAGCTTCCTGGGGCAGGAGGGGAGGTACAGAGGGTCTGGATGGAGCCCGGCTGCCCTTGGGCCAGGGCCTGTTTGAAGAGACCCAGAGGACATGGGCACCGGAGGGAACCTGCCGGGCCAGAGGAATGCCTTTTAATCTTCCCTCTTCCAGGCCGGCTGCTCAGGCCATCTGGTTTGGGGGAAATTGTAAAACCACTTGAAATCCAGCCAAGAGGAGAATAATAATCACAGATCACCCATATGGAGCTTGGATATCAGGCCTGGGCTGCCGACACTACCTGCATCATCTCACTTTCTCTTTACAATAAGGCTGCATGGCCCCACGCCTGTATACCTATTGGTGGCAGACCATCCTGTCAACCCTCCCTGTGTGATTAAAAATAAGGCTGAATTCAGTAGGCAAATGAGCCAGATTCCCTGGGTTCAAATCCCAGCTCTGCTACTTTTTAGCTGTGCAACTTGAGGTAAGTGACTCAACCTCTCTGTGCCTCTCTGGGAGTGGAGTGGAGGCTTGGAGGTGTTCAGAGCTTGGGCTGAATCACATAGCACCTAGTTTGTCCCAGGAATCAAAGGCTTTCTGGGAGAAAGGTTAAGTAATCCAATAATAAAATCATAATAAATAAAATAAGAATACAATGGGAATGAGAATAGCACCTACATGACAGGGTAGCGTTGAGGATTAAATGAGTTAATGTGTGTGACAGACAGTGTCTGGCATAGAGTTAAGTGCTGGCGATTACTCCGAGCGACGGTGCTCAGGACAGCCCTGTTTAAACCCCCCTGTAGCCTCCCACTGCCCTTGGAATATAGCTGTGGCTTTTGAGGCCCTGCCTCGCTTGGTGCCTGCTAAGTCCCGGCCCCATCCCTCTCCCTCATCCCTCTGTTGACCCTGAGGATCCCTAAACATCCACCTCCTGTATCACCTTCGGGCTTTCCCCTGCCATTTCCCTGCCGGGAAGCTGGCATCAGCTCAAGCACTGCCCTCTCCTAAAGTCCTTCCTTAGTACCCTGCCCAGGTAGGGTCCTCCTCTGGGCTTCCGGGCTGCTGGTACTTCCTCGGTCCATGTGCTGATGACCTGTATTTTATCACCTGCGTCTGCCAAGTGGTTTGATTCACTTGTTGACTGACTCACAAGGGCAGGCAGGAGTCATGTCTGTCCTGTTCACCACAATACCTGCAGAGCCTCCAAGTGTCCGCCACAGTAGGCGGACACACAGTAGGCGCTAAATAAGTGCTGGTTGAATACATGAATGAACAAAGAGCTGGTACCAGAGAGCCCGACTGTGCCTGGTGGATAGCAAGGCTCAGACATGAGTTGGAAAGAGGGGTGGGGTCCCACCCGCAGAGCCAGGTCCAGGGTGAGCCTGGAACCTTGCCTCGTGCTGCAAAGGTCACAGATCCCAGAGCTGGGCTGGGGGCAGAGACCAGGCAGTCTCTGGCAGGTGGCCCTGTTCCAAGTGTGCCCTCTCCCTCTGGCATCAGCCCCCAAGAGCTGGGCCTGACTTACCCGACGTCCCTTTGCTCCCCTCATGCCTGGTGGGCCTCGAGATCCTGGAGGACCCTGGGAAGAGGAGAAGGAGTTTAGAGAAGCCCCTTTTTAGGAAGTGAGAGCACATAGTGGGGCTGGGAGTGTGGGGCAAAACTTGAAGGCCTGCAGCCCTCAGACAGGCATGTTCAGAAACTGCCAGGGCCCCAGCAGCCTCCACATGGCAGGACTGAGCACCTGGCTCATTGGGGAAAGCAGCAGGCGAGCCACAGCCTCAGACACAGCCAATGCCCTGGGCTATAGGGGGGATGGGCTTCAACCTTTCCTGGGAGTCTGGGGAGTGGGGAGAAGCCTCCCTGCATAATATTTTCTTCTCCTTTTCCTCAAAATCAGTAATGAGAAGATACGACGCCATTCATTCATTCATTTATGTATTTATTGAGAGAGGATCTCACTCTGTGGCCTGGGCTGGAGTGCAGTGCAGCCTTGAGCTCCGGGGCTCGAGTGATCCCCCCGCCTCAGCCTCCTGAGGAGCTAGGACTGCAGGCATGCACCACCATGCCCAGCTAATTTTCTCATGTTCGTGGAGACAGGGTCTCACTATGTTGCCCAGCCTGATCTCAAACTCCTAGACTCAAGTGATCCTCCTGCCTCAGCCTCCCAAAGTGCTGGGATTACAGGTGTGAGCCACTGCGTCATCTACAATGACATGTATAACAAAAGGTCTCCTCAAATCCTCGTCTACCTTTCTCTCCCCCATCGCAAAGGCAAATCTGGTGACCCAAGTTCTGTCCCTTGCCTCCACCCTGACACCCAACATTTTCCTGAATATTTTCCCCCAGGGAAAAGAGGAGGAGGAGGAAGAACTGAGAACACAGGCCCGGGGTGAGCTTGGGAGGCAGAGGGAGCAGAGTGGGAGAGGATCAAGAGGGAGAGAAGGAGGGGGAGAGGCAGAGGCAGAGAAGTGGGTGGGGTGGCATGAGAGGGGAGCAAGGCCCAGCCACAGGCACATGCGCAGCCATCTCAGTTTTGATGAACAGACAAGAGGAGCAAGAGAGGCAGGTTGAGAAGGCGAGGAACCAGGGCCAGTTTAGTTCTTGGAATTCTCAGCACCTGGCCTGGCACAGGTGCATGACGGACACTCAGGAATCTGTTGAATGAACAAGGAGCACACGAACCGAAGAGGGCAGAGGGCGGGAAGGGAGGGAACGCAGGAGAAGATGGGAAGCAAGCCACGCCTTACCTAATGTCTCCCCCACCCCCACCCCAATTCCAGGCCCAGCTTAAGAGACCTCAAGCGGCAACTTCATCCAGCGGCCAGCCAGGACCCTCTGCCAGCTCCAGGAGCCTCCCAGCTCCTGCAGCGATTCTCGGACTGGGTGTGCTCCTTTTGCAAGGCAGAGCCAGCCTCGTCCCTCCTCTGAATACCAGGGAGAGGCCCAGCCTCATTTGGGGCCTCAGAATGAACTCTTGATGTTCCCATTTCCCTCTCCCCATGGCTTCCAGGGGTGGGAACCCAGCCGCTATCACCCGGCAGACCCTCCAACAGCTGCTGCGGAGGGGCTGTTGTGAGGGGTTGGGTCCCAGGCTGACCGTTCGTCAGCAGAGCAAGCAGGGTGTGGACCCGGGCTTGGCCCCATAAAAGGCAGATCTGACTCCTGGATGGTGGAGAACACAAAGACTGGGTGAGAATGGGCCATTTTATAGAGTGATCTCAGAGCTCAGAAGGCATGCAATGCACCGCTGGGAAATTTCGGGAGCCAAGTCTCTACATCAAGGCATAGATTCCTGAAAAGATCAGGCTGTAGCACTGGAGAACCTGTGTTCACATGCCAGTTCAGTCACTTACTAATTGTGCCATTTTAGGCATGTTACTTCAACTCACTGGGCCTCAGTTTTGTCATCTATAAAATGGGGATAGAAGAGTCTGCACCTCCTAGAATTTCTAGAAGATGAAGTGACAAAGTCCTCAGGAAAAGGTAGCTGCCTGCTCTCGCAAGGCAGGAGGAGGTCAGAATTGAATGCTAGACCCAACTCTGGTCACTGGGTGACCCTGGGCAGGTCCCAGGCCCTCAACCCCAGCCCCAATAATGGGGATAATAATCTTGATGGATCTCAATGTGCTATCGGACAACATGGAGGTGAAAGTGATTGATAAAGTGGGAAAATGCCAATCAGGTGCGAATAACATCACCAGAAATGTCACTTTTAATGGTAGTAGCCTTACTAATAATAGTGGCAGCTATCATCTCTAACAAATAGTTATTACCACTCATTAAGCCATAGTTACGCAGGAGGGTTACGAGGCCCCACATCATGCAGTGCACCATTTCTCATGACAATCTCATACTGCAGGTGGCATCATGCTGACTTACAGATGGGGAAACTGAGGGTCTGAGAAGCTATGAATGTTGCCAACAATCCCACAGCTGGCAAGTCAGTGAGCCAGAATTTCACCCCCATGTATCTGATTCTGAAGGTGGTTTTCTGGGCCTCTGTGTTAGCCAGCTTCCCCAGTGTCACTGGGGGCAGCTCACTGGCCAGGAGGAACCCCAAGACATCCGAGAGACCAGCTCCATACCATAGCAGCGGGGGGCCATGGCAACCTTGGGATCAGAAAGCAGCAGCAAGTGACCATCTGATTTCACCAAGCCTGAGTCACCCACTGAACAGGGGGAAGCACGGAGGAGATGCGGCGGGGTGGGAGGCGAGTGGAGCCAGGGGGCGACGGATTCAGAAGAGGCCTGTGCCGTGTTCTTCTCTGCGTCGGCCTGAATATCCCCACTCTTTCCCCATCTCCCACCGGCCTTCTATTTTGTCCCAGTGACTCCTTTCCTGGCTTTCCTCCTCCCACTAGACAGATGGGGAGACTGAGGCCAGGACGGCTGAGGTTCAGGGGTGCCGGGGGTAGAACTTGATGATGTACCCCCAGCAACCTTGCACTCATGCTTCAGCCCTACTCTGGGCACCCCCCATGCTGAGGGCTCCAATCACTCCATCTCTGAACACTGGGAGGGAGGCTGGGCCCTTGCATTCCAAGCTGGGTGCCTCGGCCAGCCGTGCCAGCCCCCCGACCAGAATGCTGGTCCTCTGACTCCCTGCTTCTACCCCAACAGTCCCACTTCCACATTGCCAGCTCCTCCAGCCCTGGGCCAGACATGACTTTTCCTCCTTCTCATGAGCAGGGCAAAAATATGTCACTGGGAGCCCACAGGGGCGCTGGCTTCTGCTTCCAACTGTGCTCCTCAATGAACGTTCCGACTTGTCCAAAGAATCATGAGGATGGACAGAGTCCCCCCGTGCTGGTGCCTTCTCCTCTGGATGACGGTCACCTATATCCAGGCCTCTCACCCTTGGACTAGTCCGTCCCTCTCCCTCCTCAGCCCCTGGTGTGGCCTGGCACAGAGTAGGTGCTCGATAAAATCTGTTAATGATGGAGAAAGTTTATACTTGACAGCCCCCCCTAGACAGTGAGGGTCTTAAGAGCTGGATCTCTTTCTTACCATTTTTGTACCTCCAGGGAGGAGCGTATGCTAGTACACAGTAGGTGCATGAAAAAGTGTAGGAGCTGCGTTGGCCTTGCTTCCCTAATCATGGTAGAGAACCGGTTTATGCGAGCTTCCCTTGGGTTCAAACCATGAAAGGCTTCCGGGTCCTTCCTCATCAGACTCCAGGAAACTCCTCAGTCTGGGCTTTGGAGACACCCAGGCAACCTGAGCTCATTGCCCCTCAGCCCCACCTCCGGATCTGTGCCTGGGCTGGTCCCTCTACCCCCACAACCTCCCCACCTCCCCGAAGCCCACCTCGGACTGGGTTCCCAGCCCTGAGCCCTGGCTTTGGCTGAAGCAAATGCCCTTTCCCAGTTTCCATCCTCCATTGGCAGAAACTGAGGGATCTGAAGCAGGTTCTACCTGCTCCAAATGAGAGCAACTCCACCTCCACCCTCTGCACATCACCCCTGGGGAGGAAAAGGGGCTCCTGAACTTGAGTGCTCCTGGCCGCACCCTTCCCCTAGCTCTCCCAGCCTCTCCCACCACTCTGCCTTGAGAGCCTCAGGAATATCCCTGCTTCCTCAGTCATCATGAGAAGCCCAGGCCCCTGAGGACCCTCAGCTCTGTTTGTCCAGCATTTCCCATCTTCATGCCTGCCTCTTCCATAACACACATCACTTATTGGGTTCTATCTACCCTGCCCCTCATACCAGACTACACGCTCCAAAGGAAGGGCCCATTTTCTGCCTTTCCTGCTGCCACATCCCCAGCTCCTGGAACTGCCGAAACCCCATCTCTACTAAAAATACAAAAATTAGCTGGGTGTGGTGGCACACGCTTGTGATCCCAGCTACTAGGGGGGCTGAGGCATGAGAATCTCTTGAAACTGGGAGGTGGAGGTTGCAGTGAGTGGAGATTGAGCCCCTTCACCCAGCTCCTGAAACTCCTCACAAGCACTTATCGCTCAGCAACTGCAGAGTGAATGAGTGAATGGACAAAAGCAATAATGCCGCTAATAACCAAAATGCTCCCAAGGAACAAACACCATTAGCCCCATGCTTCCATTTAACCCACACGATCACACTATCATGACCATGATTATTTTTTCTGTTTTTCAAATGAGCAAAATTCAGGCTCAGAGAAGTTAAATGATCTGCCCCAGGATTACAGTCAGAGAGTGGTGTAGCTGGGATTCTACCCAGGTCTGTCTGATTCTGAGACTTGAACTCCTAACCCTTATTCTTTTTCCCTCTTCTCTTGTCTTCTTTCTCTTCTCTTCTCTTCTCTCTCTTCTCCTCCTTCCTTCCTTCCTTCCTTCCTTCCTTCCTCTTTCTTTCCCTTTCTGTCTTTCTTTCCTTCTTTCCTCCTTTCTTTCTTCTTTTTCTTTCTTTCCTTTCTTCCTCCCCTCCCAGCCTCCCTCCCTCCTTTCTTTTTTTCTCTTCCCTTCTTTCTTTCTTCCTTCCTTCTTTTCTTTTCCTTTCTTTCCTTTCCTCCTCCCCTCCTGCTCTCCCTCTCCTTCCTTTTCTTTTCTCTTCCCTTTCCCTTTCTGTCTCTCTTTCTTTCTTTTCTTTCTTTCTTTCTTCCTTTCTTTCTTCCTCCCCTCCCTCTCTTTCTTTCTCCCCTCTTCCTCTTTCTTTCTTTCTTTCCCTTTCTTTCTTTCTTTCTTTCTTTCTTTCTTTCTTTCTTTCTTTCTTTCTTTCTTTCTTTCTTTCTTTCCTTCTGTCTCTCTCTCTCTCTCTGTCTCTTTCCTTTTTTGAGACAGGGTCTAGCTGTATCACACAGGCAAAGTGCAGAGGCACGATCTTGGCTCACTACAACTTCTGCCCCCTGGGTTCAAGCGATTCTTGTGCCTCAGCCTACTGAGTAGCTGGGGTTACAGGCATGTGCCACCACACCCAGCGAATTTTTGTATTTTTAGTAGAGACAAGGTTTCGGTCTTGAACTCCTGGCCTCAAGTGATCGGCCTCCCGAGGTACTGAGATGACAGGTGTTAGCCACCACACCCAGCCACCTAACCCTTATCTGACAGTGGTTTGAGCTTAGGGATCATGAGGGCTTTGCTTACCTGGGGTCCAGGTTCTCCAGGGGTCCCCATACCACCTGGCATTCCAGGATGACCCTGCCAAGAGAGAGAAGAAAAAGGAGGAATCAGCTATGGAAGGTGCCCCTTCCTCCTTCAGTCCCATCTCGGTCAACTCAGCCCCAGTATAAAGCCAGGAGGACAGCAGCTAGGCCTCCTGGACAAAGAGGGAGCTGGTCATTCTGAAGGTCTTGGGTAAGCGGTTGGTGGAGGACAGCAGAGCTGTCACTCAAGGCTGCAACAGGAGAGGGCAAGAGGATGCAGACTTACTCCTTACCATCGACCCCTTGGGTCCAGGCACGCCTGGGGGTCCCATCATGCCACGATCACCCTGTGATGGAGACAGCAATGCAGGCAGGTCACGGCTATGGCTGTGGGGTGGCTCTGTGGGAGGCAGGTGCAGAGGGCCATCCAGAGGCTCAAAGAGAGGTAGGGGTTTGCTCAAGGTCTCTAGAGGGTCCCTGCCTAGTTCACGGCCACATCACCCAGGTGGGGATCTGGGATTTCACTCAGAGGAAGCCAAGACCTCTGGCAAGCCCCGGAAGGCCTCAGCACCCCCTGTAGCGGGCCACACAGTGAACTTCCCTCCAAGGATGGTCGTGATTAAGGAAACGCTAATTATCATTGTCCCCTTTGATCCTGACCCACATCATGTTGGTCCTTATTAGGCCTGGCATCCCCTGGGCTAGGCTTGCTGAGGCAGAAACAGCAAGAGAAGGGGTGTCTTTCACTCTCCTCACCCCCTTTCCAAACCTAGATGAGATGCTAGAGAATCAGAGACATAACTCATTCCCTCTGGAGCAATCCAGACACACTGGGCAGAGTTGGCAGAAGGTAGGTGCTCTGGGTTCGAATCTTGGCTCTGTTTTTATGAGGCCCTGTTTCTTGTATCTGCCCAGCCAGTAAATATTTATTGAGCACCTACTATGTGTCCGACACTATCTGCAAGACTCTGAATATACAGTGGTGAGCAGGCCTGCTCCCATGGAGCAAGGCACTCAGAGGGTTGTAGGAGACACAGTGCAGTGAGGGTGGGGGTCATGGTGCTAAGGTGTTATCAATGGGGGACTTGACCCACTGGGGGCAGAGCTGGTCAGGGAAAGCTTCCCTCGGGAAGTCGCTCTTGACCCAAGAGCTGAAGGATAATGAAGAGCATCTGAGCAAAAAGGGTGGAGGCAGATGGGGATGGGAAGAGTGCCTTTGGCCAAGGGAACGGCACAGGCAATGATTTGTAGGTGAGAAGGGACATGGGACATTTGAGCAACAGCAGAAGGCCAGAGTTGGCTTTGATGTTGCGCTATCATTATGTAAGATGCTACCACTGGAAAAAACAGGGTGAAGGGTACTATTTTTTGCAACGTCTTATGAATCTGTCATTATTTCAAAAGAAAAAGTTAAATTTAAAATTTCAAGACAAAAAGTTGAATTTAAAAGGAGGAGGAGCAGAAGGGGAAGGAGGAGGAGGGGGAAGCGAGGGAGGAGGAGGGGGAGAAAGGCAGAGGCCTGAGGGTCTGGCCCACATAGAGTGATACAGTGAGGCACAAGAGGAGCCTGGAGAATTAGGCGGGGCCAGACTTGGGGGGATACTTCCTCCCTCTAGACCTCAGTTCCTCCATCTATTCAATGGGAATAATATTGGTTCTCCCATAGGGCCTGCTCTGGGGCATACAAAGGAAGGCAAGTGCCTCCAAAGCCCTTGGTGGGAGCTGGGAGCCAACAGGAGGCAGAGTGTCTCAGTGAGCAAAGCATAACTAACCTTTGGCAATGAACCTGGTTCAAATCTGAGCACTGCCACTTATTATCTGGGTGACCTTGAGTAAGTCACCTCCCCAGTTTGAGCCTCTGTTATCTCATCTAAAACAGAGGCTTAGCAAGGCAACTTCATCCTTCCCCTTTGTAAAGATGAATCTTTTCCTCCCTGCTCTCGTCCACCCCATGCAGGGCCAGTGGGCAGCCGTGAGTAGCTCAGGTCACACGCATCCGCTGGTTGTCACACAAAAGTCTAACTGTGCTTGAGGCTGATGATAGGAGGGCAGGGATGGAACCCCAAGGGATGCCAAGAAAGGGAACAATGGCTCTTGGCAGGCTCAGAATGCCAGGTCAGGAGAGAGGCTAGGGGAGGGAAGTCTGAAATCCCCAGGTCAAAGGGCCTCTTCACCTTTTTAAAATTTCAAAACACAAGCTCTAATTGTTTATCTTATCCCTCAATACCACTTACCTTTTCTCCCACGATTCCTGGCTCCCCGACCAGACCAATGAATCCCATAAATCCCTATGAGACACATTAACGAAAGCAAGAGAAACAATGTGAATCCGGGGACCCAGCCTGCCTGCTCCTTCCCTTGAAGCTCATCTCCCAGCGGTCTCCCGCCCGTGCCTGGTCACCCAGCCAGCATGCGGCTGTGCCGGGGAGAGCGCTGCCTCTCTCTGGGCACCATTCTGACTTCCCTCACTCCACCAGATGGTTCTGATTTTGAAGCCAAGCCGTGGAGCCGCTGCCAACATCCCTGGGAGCGCCACACATTCTTCCCGCGCCAGAAGCAGGCTGGGAGGCTGCCACGTTTGGAGAGCTGGGGTTGGGGCGGGGGGTGGCCCTTAAGCTGAGCTGGGAAGAGGCCATCTGTGCCCATCTTTCGGGGCTCTGGGGCTGTTTCAAAGAGTGAAACAAACCCTCTGGCTGGGATAGAAATACCGTAACAGCCTCCGCCAAGAGAACTGATTGGAATCAGGGAGGCGGAGGCCTCTTTACTGTCTTCTGAAAGGCCTTCTTGCCTGTTTCTGAAAGGGTGCACACACACACACGCTGTGGCTCCCGCTGCTCTGTGGAACTCCGCTGGGTGACAACTTGCCTCTGGGTTCCAGGGGGTCTTTCTAGGTGGCCCCAGCCCTTGCCATCTCCCTGAGCAGGCGAACACGCACACACGCAGCGAGGGTGGACAGCCAGGAGGGGTCACCGAGGAAGGCCCACCAATTTCTTACTCAGGCCCTACTTTCTTCCCTGCTAAGGAAAATGCAACTGAGTGGGGAGGGCCTTGTGTGGTTCAGGAGTGCAGAAGTGGCTTCGGAAGAACCCAGCTTTGCAGCCAGGAGTGAATTAGGAAAGACGGAGGGATGAGTGGATTTCTTCCATAAAATCCGCTCCCTGTCCCCCAAACCCTGGCCAGAGTAGAATGAGACCTTGGGCCAGGAATAGGCCAGAGGTTGTGTACTCAGGCAATAAAGCTGGTCCAACTGTCAGTCAACTACAGTGAGAGCGTTACCTCTGAGATCCACACTTTCTTATCTAAAGACAGTTTTAAAGTGGTCACTTCAGCAAGGGCCACACGTGTCTTGCTGCTGCAGCCTGGGATGGCAGCTCTGGTTGTGTGGCTCCAAAGACCATGCACCTTCCCCTCCAGCCCAAGGCCTCCAAAGCATGTGGCTGTGAACAGGGCCCGGATCTCCTGTACATCCCAGCACCACGCTGGCACTACACACGGTGAGTCCTGGGCCTGCCTCTAGTTCCCTGGGCTCAGAGACCTTTCTGAAGTATAAGGTAAGAGGGATGAGGTACTAGGTATGAGGTCACAGCTAACATGTCACAGAAAATAATCAAATAATTGATTTTTGCAATAACTTAATTTTTAAAAATTAATTAGAGCATTTTCCAAGTGATAGCACTATTTTAACAGCTTGAACATATTGAGCACTTCCTGTGTGCCAAGCCCTGTACCAGGCACTTTATGTCACTGTCATTCAGTCTTCAGGTGTGTGGGTTCTGGGCAAATCAGTCTCTCAGAGCCTCATCTGCAGAATGGGAGACAATAAAGGTACCTCCGTACCTCCTGGCGCTATTCTGAATACGGGAGATGGTGCACGATGCGTAGAGGTACTTCATACATGTTCGCTCTTTCCCATCCCCTCTTAATTTATTTTACAAGGGCACAGGGGTAAGACAGAGGCCTGAGCTTCCCACAAGGGAGCAGTCAGACATTTAGAGGATGCCAAATGAAGGGAATAAAAACTGCTCTGTTAAAAGGCCCCTGCCTGATTGGCCCAGAGAAACAGAAATTTCATAGCTACTTTAAATTTATGAGATGTTGGGTCCTGGAAGGCAAGCAGGTCATAAACCTCAAACAAGAAGCCAAACAGGATCCTAATGAATAAGAGCCATACAGCAAGTGCCCCATCGCCCAACCCGCACCCCTGAGATCCCCCTTGGGGTACCATCCCAGAACATCCTGGCAGGCCTGTTCTTGAGGCCGGTCCAGAGAGGCCAGGCCCCGAAGTCCAGGCAGGTCAACGGAGAAGCAGCTCTGAAAGCTGCGGGCATGGCTGGCTCCTCTCAGGTTGGCAAGGCGGGCACAGGAGGAGGCAGCATTGTTGCCCACAGCAGGCACTGCACAGGCGGGATCCGGGTCCCCAGTTTTGGGGAGGAGGCTAGCCTGGTCCTCGCATTGCCTACAGATAAAGGGCCATTGTCTGCTATGGGAGGTTTTCTTTCTCCTCTCATATGCTAGGCCTTGGGGATACAACTGAGAATGAAAGGGCTATGGATGCTGAGCTGCACTAGACAGCTCAGTGTGATGTGTTTACATGCGTGGCTGCCCCTGGACGGGGCGTCTTGAAGGCAAGACCCATGCCCTGTCCTCAGCACCTCAACCAGGGCCTGGCAAGCAGTCTGTGCTCTGTTAGAGACATGCCAGGGCTCAGGAGGTCAGAGAGTTTTCAGCCCTCGAGGCAGGCATTGGAAACCCAGCAGACCTCAGTGTCAGTCTTGCCTCTGACAGTGATGTTACTGCCTGTGAGATCTTGGACAAGTTACTTAACTTCCCAGAGCCTCAGTTTCCTCATTTGCAAAATGAGGATAGTAATACTGACTGCCATAGACGATTGCATAGATAGCATTTGGCACACAGTCTGGTACCTAACAGGTGACTAATGAATGTCACTGTTATTGGGTCGTTGCAAAAGTAATCCCAGTTTTTGCCATTATAATGGTAAAAACTGCGATTACTTTTGCACCGACTCAATACTATGATTACAAGGAGGTCCCGTGGTGTGAGCTTCAGAACTTTCCCAGGGATCCTCTGATTCTGCAGTGAACAGAAAATACCTGCCCTTTCACTGTGACCACATGGGGTGAGGAATGGCTGGCATGGTACCTCCACGTGCCTTATAGCAGCCACAGGGTTCCAGCTCTGCCTCCTTCCTGCTACTGTCCAAGCTGCCTGGGCAGCAAGCTGGGTGCTCTGCTGACCAAATGAGCCTGGGCTGCTCCAGGTGAGGTTCCCACCCCTCCTGGGCCTGGTTCTGCCACTATCCCACTTGGTGATCTTGGTCAAACCTGCTTCTCCTCCATAAATCCCAGATTGCCAACATGGACTTGAATCTGGGGGTTCTAAACCTGGGGTCTCTGTCAGGCTCTATGAATAGAATTCAGAGGGTATATCAACTTGAACGGAAAAAAATTAAAACTCTTGTTTTCATGAACCTCTAATTGAAATTTACATGTGCCTTAAATATGAGTGTAGGCAACAAACCACAGTAGTATTACAAGGACCTGGGACTGTCCCAGAAAGTGACATGTCACATTACCATCATTGCTGCAGAGATCTCAAAATACATCACTAAGGCTTGGCATTACTTTAAAATTGAGGCCGCTGTTATACTTGCTGCTAGAACTCATTATTTAATGCATTGCCAAAGATATGAATATATTAAATAACATATTTTCATAATTGCATTTCTATATAATCAGTTTCCTTTGTTTTTAATTTTAGGCATTTACAAACTCTATTCTGAGAAGGGGATCCTTGGGCTTTTCCAGCCTGGCAGAGAAATCCAAGGCACAAAAAATGGTTAGGACTCTTAGACACAGTGATTTCCAAGGATGTTTGTGTTCTGACTTCCAAGACCCTGCATATCTATTTCCCGAGGGCCCTACCATTAGCATAACTATGAAATTGAATTTGCTGATCAAATTGCCCTTTTTTTTTTTTTTTTTTTTCCAATCAGGAAATATATCCAGGCCACGGCAGCCTTTCCAAACTCCTGGGCTTCCCACAGAATGCGCTCGAATGTCACTGGAAAGATTTCAAAAATCCAGGCCTCCCCCTGCTTTAATTCCTTTCTTCCCCCAACAGATGTTGCAGGCCTGGTGAGGAAGCCCATCGTGTGTGACTCTCACGCCACTGACAAGGTTTCGTAGTTCAGCCAAATTCCTCTGTGGCCATCCCGAGCATCAGTCCTTCCAGCTTGAGGAAGCCCCTTCCAGAAATGAGCTCCATATTTAAAGGAGTGGAGGAGATGAACACCTCTCCACCTCTGAGTCCTGAGGTTAAGCTTTCAGGAGGCCCCAGGGCTGGGCAGGAAGGACTGAAGCTGTCCGTCCGCCCATCACTCAGAGCTGTTTCTCTGGACTTTAATTGAAGGTCGTGATCCTCAAACCTCCATTTTAATGACTAGTTGCAACCTCTTCTCTTCTTCAGACCTTGACCAACCACCAGAGCCACTGGTTTGGATTTTATCTTCTATATAATTTAGGGATGCCTAGACCAACGGCCTTTGGCAAGTGGTAACACTTCTCTGGCCTTTGGCTTCCTGATCTATAAGCTGATGGGAACACGAGCAACGACTGCCAAGGGCTCCTCCAGTTTTAACGTCCTGGGGGAGCAGTCACATAACCTCTTTGGGCAAATGCACCAAAAACCTGTGTGTAGAGTCAGGCTGTGGGAAAAAGCTGTCATGACTCTGATCTACGCCTTTCTCATTTAGAGACTTCCCCGCTCTGAGGGTCACCGTCCACATCCATCAAAGGGGTAGAGGACTGAACCTACCTCGGGAGTTGTTCTGAGAATTACACGAGGTGGTGCCTGGAGGGTGCTGGGCAAAGGGCTTGGCACAGAGTAAGGGCGCAAAAAAATGGAGCCACTCATTCAGAGACCGTTGCTAACTAACCTGTTCTCCCACAGGCCCTGGCCGACCAGGATCCCCTGGTTCCCCCTGCAAAGAGACAAAGAGGAGGATGGATTAGGATGGCAGATGAAAGTCTAGACCTCCTGGGGAAGTCCCAGGCCTGCTGGCCTTAGTTGCCATTGGTGGGGATGAACCAGGGATCTTATCTCCAGTGTGTGGTCTTGGAGACCCCCAACAAATGGGGTAGAGTCAAAGGGGTACTTGGACAGAACCTCAAGCAGACATGACTCTAGTCACCCATTCCCTCTGAGGGGGCCTTGGCTTACTCAGCACCCAGACGTATATGTCTCATCTAGGTCCTTCAGAAGCCCACTGCATTTTGTGGAGGTGGAAAATGAGGCCCAGAGAGGTGAAGTGACCTGCCTGAGGTCACACAGTGAGCCAGAAGTAGGGCTACAACCGAAACCTTGGTCTGCCCAGTTGAAATGCACATTCCAAGCCAGGTGCGGTGGCTCATGCCTGTAATCCCAGCACTTTGGGAGCCCGAGGTGGGCAGATCACCTGAGGTCAGGAGTTTGAGAACAGCCTGGCCAACATGGAGAAACCCCGTCTCTACTAAAAATACAAAAATTAGCTGGGTGTGGTGCTGCACGCCTGTAATCCCAGCTACTTGGGAGGCTGAGGCAGGAGAATTGCTTGAACCCAGGAGGTGGAGGTTGCAGTGAGCTGAGATTGCACCACTGTACTCCAGCCTAGGTGACAAGAGAGAGACTGTCAAAAAAAAAAAAAAAGAAAAGAAAAGAATTGCATATTCCCACTGCATCAGGCTGTCCTATCGCAGGAAGAGCAGGGACATGGGACGTCAGGGCACCAGGGTCCTAGACCTCAGCACACCAGAGCTCTGCCACCAACTCACAGGTGGCTGGGGTGAGTCCCATCTCTGCTCTGGGCTCAGCTGCCCCAGCTATAAAGAAGGGAAATCAGATTCATTTGTCTTCAAGGCTCTGTCCCACTTTCACATTGGGTGGCCTATCTCGGCCTTGTCTGTCTGTTTTGTCCCATGCTGATGTGGTTCCTGCTCCTCAGGCGGCCATAGCTGCCCTGGTCTCCCCACAGCAGACCTGTGGGATAAATCCACACAAGCGATGTCACCACTCCCACCACAGAAACCCAACTGGTATCTGAGGGAGAGAGGCCGAAACCTCAGACGGCAGGACATGAGCTCGGGACTAGCCAGGAGTTTGGTGCATACATGGATGTGGCTTACTGCGAGCCTGGGTGGAGCCTCCTCCCCCTTCAGCTCCCCCCGGGACCTCATGAAAACTAGAGGGGCCAGGAGAGATGCGTGGGCCATTGCCCCAGAAGGGAAGTAGCTGTGGATGACCTGGACTCCCCCGGCTCTGTCCTAACCTCCTGTGGGTTTGCCCATCCGTAATCTTGACCCGATAATCTTTTGCCCAGAATGGCTGGGAAACTCCAACTCAAGGAGAGTCCTTGGAAAACTATTAAGTGAGGCTGCCCATGGGCTGAGGATCATTACTGTCCCACCTTGGGCCAGGTCTTTTTTGATAATATTTTTTAAAAACCCTATTAATATATGTACTATCTATTTACTATGCAGAATAGGGAAAATATAGAGGTCCATAGAAGAAAATGAAAATCTCCAATTTCCCCACCAACCAGAACTAATCCCTGTCCACTTTCTAGCCTCTGCTCTGTGCGTAAAGAAACAGGGCGCCATGTTGGCCAGGATGGTCTCGATCTCTTGACCTCATGATCTGCCTGCCTCAGCCTCCTGAAGTGCTGGGATTACAGGTGTGAGCCACCACACCCGGCCAGCATGGTGAAACTCTGTCTCTACTAAAAACACAAAAAATCAGCTGGGTGTGGTGGCACACGCCTGTAGTCCCAGCTACTCAGGAGGCTGAGGCAGGAGGACCAGTTGAACCTGGGAGGTGGAGGTTGCAGTGAGCCGAGATCGCACCACTGCACTTCAGCCTGCAACAGAGCAACTCCGTCTCAAAAAAAAAAAAAAAGAGAAAATAAAATAAAAAGAAATGGTGCAACCCAGCCCCTGCTACAGGCTCACACTTGAGCATTTCCCTTTATAACCTGTTCCCTCCACCACCCCCACCCCACATTCAGACATCTTCCCATCTTGTAAAATAGCCCAAAACACCATCTAGGGTGGCTGCACTACATCCCACTACTTGAACAATCCCCCACAGTTGGACACTTAGGTTATGTCCATTTTTTTCATCTTTTACCAATACTTTGTTCTAAATGGGAACCAATTTTTTTCTCCCTTTTCACAACTGGCCGTGGGATTTGCGGTTTGAATTGGGGCCTGAATATGTAGGACCCCCTCTTTCCTCTTGTCCCAAAGGATCTCCGGGTCCCCTTACCTTCACGCCATCCAGGCCGGGCCTCCCAGGAAAGCCCTTCCTGCCAGGCTGACCCTGCAACAGAGAGAGAGGTAAGTGGGAGAAGCTGGGCAGGGGCAACATTGCTGGGGTCCAGGAGCCCCAAGGACCTGGCATAGGGTATCCATGGCTGTAGAGAGCCACATACCCTGGTGGCCAGGGGCATAGAACCCTGAGTCCACCAGGTGGCCAGCTGTCCTGGAATGCAGGCAGGGTTTCCAGCTGCGTGAACTCCGGGAAGCCTCCCCCATCCCTGGGCTGGTCTTCCTGTTGTAAATGAGGATGATGATACTTGCCTTCAGGGAATGAGGGAAAGGAAGGAACTTGGCAGATGATAGGGGGCACAGTGAAGGGAATGGCTTATGCAAGTTGGTCCTCAAAGTGTGGCCTGAGGACTCCAGGGGTCCCTGGGACCCTTTCAGAAGGTTCACGAGGTCAAAATGATTTTCATAATAACACTAAGATGTCATTGGCCTTTGTCACTGTCACTCTCGTGAAAGTAAGTGGCATCATCCCGAGGCTGCATGGTGTGTGATATTGTCAGTGGGCTGAACGCAGAAGCAGAGCTGAGAAGCCAGCTGACTTCTATTAAGCCAGACATTAAAGAGATCTGCAAAAATGGTAACACAACGCCACTCTTTCCACTCAATTATTTTGCTATGGAAAATAGAGTGAATTCTCCTAAACATATTATTTTTATTAACAGGAAATGAGCTTATGATTAATCTTCAATGAATGAATAAATACATTTAAAGTCTCTTGGTTTTAATTACTAATCTCAGTAGATGTAACCCACACAAACAAAGGGCTTTGGGTCCTCCATCATTTTTAAGAGTGTAAAAATCTCTGGATACCAGAAACTGCATGAACTGCTGGTTTATGCAATGGCTGGGATCAAAGGGGGTGTGGGACAAGTGACTTCGGAAAGGCAGCTTGGAAGAGTGCAGAGGGCTCGGGCTAAGGGCCCAGGCAGGGCGTCCCCACTGCCTGGCTGTGAGATGTTGAGTTAAAGCCTTCACTCTCGTTTGCCTCTTCTCTAATGAAACCAAGGAAAGCAATCCTGTGTCAGGGGAGAATCAAGGAGAATAAATACTGACATGAAGCACCTAGCATATAGGGGGTGGGCAGTGACAGTCAGTTTCCTGGCTCTTGTCTCTCTCTTTTGGGTCTGTCCTAGTTCTCTCTCTGGCTGGTACAAGGCCCTCACTGATGACTTCCCTCTGGAGCACTGACCACGTTGCCCTGCCTGTGCACAGCTGGCTCAGCTCCCATGAATGCCACCTACCCCAGGCTAGTGATACTCACCTCCAAGCCAGGGGCCCCTGGTGGCCCCATGGGTCCCTCATCTCCCTAGAATTGGGAGACACGAGAGAGGAAAAAAGGAGAAAGTTAATCCAGTTGGACTTGCAGAGATCTTGTCCTATATGGAGGGAAAAGGACGGATGGAGGAGAGCCCTCCTGGACAAAGAGAAACAGTATCCCTGGCCCATCTGCCTGGCCCCACTCAGGGCAGAGGCTCCACTGGCCATGGCCTAAAGGCCAGGCTACACAGTGACTTCCAGTGAATGGCGACTCCATGGAAGTCCTGGGCATCAGAGTTAAACCCCATGGTGTGCTGTGAGGAACAGAGCCTCAAACTGCAGTTCAAAGACGTAGGCTCTGAGTTTTGCCATTTGCTCACTGGCAGACCTCAGCCTCGCTATGTTTCAGTTTCCTAGAGTGGAGAAGATCATCCTCAAGTATAGTAAGTGGCTTCAGCTGAGCTCCTGGAGCTCAGCAATGATGCCTTATTCTTTCTTGCAGCCACCCCCAAACATCACTTGGGATGGTGCAGTGTCTAGGGGGTGTTTGGTGAATGAATGAATGAATGAAGACGTGAACAAGTAGCAGGCATACATCTTGAGTGGTAATGTGAGTGTAGACAGGAGCACGTGGCTGGTGCCTTTCCCTCCTCTCCCCTACTTTCCCGCTTCTGGCCCATGAGACTCTCCTGGTCCCCCCCAACGCCCACAGGCTCAGGGAGCCTCCGAATTGGCTCCTTCTGGTATGCCAGGCCTGACCAAGGGGCTCCCTCCAGAGCCACTCCCCAGCTCCTTTCCCCCAGCTTCCAGGAAAGCAGCTCCACGTGGTGGCTCCCAGAGCCAGCGCTGGGACCCCGCCAGACCCAGAGCCAGCCCAAGAAGGGATCCATGTCAGCTGGATGCCCGCCTGCGGTTGCGGTAAATCTGGGCTTCCCGCACCCTCAGCCCAGGGCTGTGTGTCACGGGGGCCTGGCGCCTGAGCTAAGGTAAGTGGGGCACAGAAAGGCTAACGATGGCCTCATGCACAGGACAAAATCGGGGGCCCACCCATTTAGTGCCCACCTGGTGCTCCAACAGCCCCATAGAGACCCTTCCCAACCCACTTCATCAAGTGCACATAAATAGGCAGATCGATGCTCTGCCACTCACTAACTGTGCAAGTCAATGTAATATTCTGGAGGTGCCCCCAGGCCACTCCCAGGAAGCATAGAGTTGACAGCATAGGACGTATGTCATGGGCTTTGGGTTCAAGCAGACCCGGGTTCCCATTGTGGCCCTGCCTGCTACTAACCATAAGACCCGACTGAGTCTCTTTTCCTCTCTGGGCCTCAGTGGCTTCATCTGTAAAATGGGGCTGATAATTCCTACTCCCCCATTAATGTCCTCATAAACTGCTACTGTGAGCATGGCATTGGCAGTAGTTCTGGGAAAGAAAACTCCAGGGTGATGAGGGTGCAGCGGAGGGAGGGTGCGGGGAAGCCACCCTGCCAGGTGACAGCAGGGCAGAGAAGGTCCCTGGAAGGGGCATGGGAAGAGCTGTATAGGATGAGCTGGTGGGTGAGTCTGGGGAAGCCCTGGGTGGTGCCCTGGCTGAGGGGGCTCCAGCCCCAGCTAAGGACTTCAGTACCCAGGACAGGGCAGGCTGGGGGCTGTAATTAGGCCAGGATGGGCAGTGGAGCGGGGCCAGACAGTCTCACCTCGGGCCCCAGCTGCCCACGGGGTCCCGGCAGGCCTCGGGCTCCAGGCTTACCCTGGGGAGAAGGGAACAAAAAGGGAGAATCAGAGGCGGCACCTCCATCTCCATCACAGGCTGGCAAGGCACCCCCTGCGTCCAAGCCAGACAGCCAGCCCTTGAGGCCTGTGGTTTCTGCAGAGCTGTCTGCTCCTCCAACTGGAGCTGCCCTGGGCAGGTACTTACCTTCATGCCTTCTGGGCCGTTGTCGCCAGGGGGGCCGATGTCTCCTGGGAATCCCTGAGGGGAAGCAGAGAGCAGGGTCACCCACGGAGGCTATGAAGGGAGTGCTACAGGTATGCGTCTTGCAGGGGGACTGACTGGGTTTCCATCTTCTCCTGCTGGGATGGGACCCCAGGCAGGTCAGTTAACCACCTTGATCCTACAGTCCTCAGTTCTAAAACAGGGTGCGTGGTTCCAGCCCTGACACCTCAGAGAGTAGCTGAGACAATACACCGAATGGTGCAGGAAAGCATTAAGGTTGTGACAAGGAAGGTCACACTCAAGGTCATTATTTCTCAAATCCGGTGCTGCTACCGGGTCAGAATTATGGGTGTCTGGGGACATTGTTCCCCAGAGCCAGCCATGCCTTGCCCTGAGAAGTCTTGTCTTTTGACTGCAGTAATCCTGCAGAGAGGATGATTTTCTGGGTTTGCTGTGACTTTGAAAGCATTGAAAAGCGCTGATTTAATTAACGTCAGCTCCAGTCATCGTAAGCTGAAGTCCTTCCTACATCCTGGCCACATGTGTTAGACTCTGCCCCACTCCACCCATGGGGGCTCCCTGCTTCCCGATGAGGGCCATCCCCCTGGGATGACTGTACAATAGAAGGTTCCTCCCGCACAGAGCGAAATCACCTCCCTTCCCTGCAATATCCTCGTGCTCCTCCTGAGGGTCCCACAGAGCACAGGGACTCCCTCTCCCCCACAGTGGTCTTTGCACAGTTTGGAGACCTGTTACGCGGTTCCCAGAGCCCTGCCCTCCTCCTGTGCTACCCTGAGCAAATTCCTTAGCCTCTCTGGGCCTCAGCTTCCTTATCTGTAAAATGGTGCCTGTACCACCTCCCTTACAGGGCTGTTCTTAAGTTTAAATGGAACCAGCAAAGTTGCAAGTGCTCCGTAAAAACCGCATCCAAAATGATTTTGGGTCCTGTACCCTGGGAAAAGAACTCTGCCTGGGGTGGGCCCATCTCTAAGTGAGAACTTGGTAGTCGGGATGCTGAGCAAATCCTGATGCTCACTCGCATCTGACCCATTGACGAGTGAGAATTGATTCACCCGGGTGCTGGAGAGCTGGAGCTCCCTCCCATGGTCTCTGGGAAAGAAGCAGGCAGGGTGCTGACACGCTTATCAGCTTCTGCGCTTATCAGCTTCCGCCTTCAGCTGAGCAGAGCTATCTCCCGGCTATGGAGTTGGCCAATCAAAACAGAACACAAAGATGGGAGAGGCTAATGGCTAAATTGTCCAGGGACCCAGGAGAGGGCCAAAGCAGACCTTATTTGCTCTTACATAGTGGAGCGACCCTGAGGAAGCCACTGTCCTGCTCTGTGACTCAGTTTCTTCAACTGTGAACTGGTTGTAGTAATATCTCCCTCATGTGCCTCTGTGGTGATTCAGAACGTTCTCATCTCGAGGACACTACACAGCCTCCTGGCACCAGGAGGTGCCTCATAAATGTGAGGGAGCATGCCTTCCACCCTCATGGGCCAGAATGCTGGGAAAGCCGGACTCTCAGAAAAGCCTTTTTCCAGTGACCAGAGGAGGGAATTGGGGCCATGGAAAAGAGGCCAAGTCCATTTGTCTAAAGATAGGACTGTGTGGTGGCCAAAGTCAACACAGTGGAAAGTCAGAACTTGTAGCTTTTAGGAAACATTTCCTCATCCATCCGAGTGATAGCAGAAGTGATCCTTGGAAGGGTCCGGCCTATCCGCAGAGCCACACTTTTGTCTTGGATACAGAGACCTCATGGGTGAGCAAGACCTGGAGGCCAGTGATTTGTGGGTGGGGGGGCTCCAACTGGGGTTGGCCTAGGTGCCGATGATCCTGAGAGGGACAACAGCCCTGGCTCCTGCTCAGCCCAGCTTTCTAGACACGAGACGCATGCTAAAGAGAGTGGGGGTAAAGAGAACCCGGCCAGCTTGCTTCGCTCCGTTACGTGTGAATTCCGAGTTGATCATTCAGGTGTAGCCTACCTGTGCCAATGATCACACATATCAGAAACCCTCAGGGTCTCTCCTTCCTCAACTAGAGTTAATATATGAATTGCTAAATCTATCCTTATTTCTTCTTCATTCAAAAGTCCGAATTTTCATTTACTTCTTGCTCCCCATACCGGGAAGCTCTGAGCCCTGAATCGTTCCAGAGTGGCTGTGGGTGGTTAGGAAAGTTCCAGGGCTTGGAGAGGGAACTCTAAGTGGAGAATGTGGGAAGCTCCCGTGAGGGGCCCAGACAGTGGCGCGCAGAGGGCTTTCATGAATCACAAAGCTGCGGTGGCCACAAAGTTGGCAGAGGACTCTGAGGCCAGCTTTGTGTCCCTGTTGACTTTTGAGAGCCCCTGGGTAAGAGCAGAAGAGCAGAAAGGGAAAATAAATGATTGCTGATCTAGGAATTTCTCCTCTCAGCCTCATCTCTCATATCCTGCATGACCTAAAGCAAGTCTTTCCCCGTCTCTGGGCCTCAGTTTCCCACGGATGAGACCGAGTCCCAGCTACAGCCAGACACAGAGAAATGGGGCATCACATACCTCGGGTCCAGGGGGCCCGGGAAACCCAATGGATCCTTTGTCTCCAACTTTGCCCTGTGGAAGAGAAAAGGTTGCAGGGAGGCAGGGGTGAGGGCCCCACCTTCCATGAATCCCCTTCGTTACCCCCCTGGCTGTGGGTAGTTGGAAAGTTCAGGAGCATGTGCATAAAATCTGCCTGGACAACTAGAAGGAGCTACCATTCAAACTCTACCTCCTGCACTTACTAACCATGGGACCCTGGGCAAGTCACTTCAACCTTCGGAATCTTAGTTTGCCCATCTGCAAAATGGGAGCAATATTAATTCCCTAACTCCTGGGGTAGTTGGCAGCCTTCAAAGAAACAAAGTTCAGAAAGACACACAGCGACACTCAATAAATGACAGCCACTGCTGTTATTGATAACATCACTATTGTTTACAAGACATCAGGAACCCCAGATCCTCATCAGGGTTTTGTCGGCGAATAAGGCCTGCCTCTGAAGCTGGCTGAGTTACTGAGCCTCTCACAGCGTCCTCATCTGTGAAATGAGCAGATCCCATTCCTGCCCTGCCCTGCCCTGCTGCCCCCAGGAGCTCTGCTGCAGGAGGAAATGAGGTCTTTGAGGTGAAGGTGTCCCCGGCCACGTTCCATGATCAGTCAGAGAGTGTGAGATTTGGGGGTGCTGGAGGAGCAGGTACTTACCAGAGGCCCTGGCTTCCCCCGTGCACCGGGGAACCCTGGCAACCCCTGGCTCCCCTGGAAGAGATCCAGAGCAGGCTGGGGTTAGTGAGGAAGAGAAATGGCCAGGTGAACAGCTGCCCAGTCCTCCTGCTGGTCCCAGGCCCAGAGAATGCCCGCCTTGGAGGAGGATGAGCTCCTTCCTTCCTTTCCCTGCTGTGGGCTCGACTTGGATCACACCTGCCTGACACCCCTATAGGCTGGGCCCCAGGAAATGCTAATGAGAAACAGCAGCCCCTGTCCTCACCAGGAAGAATCAGGGACCCTGAGGCTGCATGCAGGCTCCGCAGCGCCTCTGACGCCTGGGGAACTCTGGAGACTGGATCCAGTAGGGGAAGAGCCAGGCCTGCTGTGGTTCACAGCCCGGAGATACCAAGGCTGGGTCAGGACAGGCCAGAGAGGAGGGAGGGAAGAGGAAGAGGGAGAGCTGGCCAACATCTGGGCCTCATTGACTGGCCGGGAGAGTTCCAGATGTGGCCACATGATGCCAGACACAGGCAAAGGGGAGCAAGTCTCAGCAGGCCCACAGCTGTGCTCTGGAAGTCAAGGCCACCTCAGTTTGATCCCATAGTCAGTATGTCATTTTGTAAGGCCAGTTACCTTATCCTAAATATTCATGATCAAGGGCAGGACCCTGAGCCCAGCTCCATCAGGGCAGTCTGGAGCCTTGTTCTCAGGGAACTCACTGTCTGCCGGGGACTCAGCACAAGTCACCCAAAATCAGAGGAGAAAGGTGGCACCACCAGCGAGGGGAGGACATGCCTCTCAGGGCACTTAGAGAGGGAAATGGCCACTTTCTGAGCAGGTGGGGAAATGGCCTCTGAGCAGGGTGGCGTGGAGAGGCTGGGTGGAGGGGTCCCGGGCGGGTAGCAGTCTATGTGTGTGTACAGAGGCGCACAGCAGGCGGTTTGGTGGGGCTGGAGTGCAGGGCTGTAAGGGGGACAGCAGGAGTGTATCAGAGAGATGCACTCACTGGGGTCCTGATGTCTGGTTAGGGAGCCAGGGTGCCATTCTGAGAGCAATAGGGAGCCACGGATGGTGTGTGAGTGGAGAGCACAACTTTGCCCTCAGAAGAACAATTGGGTAGCAGTAAGAAAGAAAGAGAGAAAGCAAGAGGCTGGGGCCCAGAAATAAGTTAAAAGGTCACTGTAAAGTTGAAGGAAGAGATGACAAGTGGATCAAGGATGGAGAAGACTGGATTATTTCAAAGGCAGCCGTCTCACAGGTGGGTCCTGGCTCATGATGGGCCCTAGGAAGGAAGCCAGGACCAGGGAACAGCAAGGCAGGGGCAGGGGCAGGGGCAGGGGGAGGGGAAAATCTGATGCAATTACCTTGTCTCCTTGGAATCCGGGATCTCCTGACACACCTGGAACCCCTTGTTCACCCTAAGTACACACCAGCAAAGAAGGTTACAATGGAGACCACGTGGGCTCTGGAAGCCTCCCCCACAGACCCCCTGGCGAGGTACAGCTGTGCCGAGGCTGTTTCCCAAGTCGGATCCGGCCAGCAGCAGCCTTGTGAAAGGAAAGGACGGGCCCCTGGCGAGGAAAGCAGGCGGTGGCGGGGGGAGGTGAGCTGGCCGATGTGCAGACTTGCCTGGGGCTGCTGGGATGGCTGGAAACGCCACTAACAGAAGCTAAGCTGCCCACTGCCCAGTGTCAACTGGCCTTGCCTGGAGAACTGACGCAGAGCAAATGAAGTGTTTGATCCTTCAGCCTCTTCATCATCAACTGGTATTGTCACACAGGGGTGAGGGCAGCGTGTGAAAGGGCCTCACACCAATGTGGTTTCGGAGTGTTTGCGTCTGCTGTTTGATATTTTTCACCATCAGACTGAGCTGTCACTTCCTCCTCCTGTGGGGGTTTCTGTGCTAGCAAGCAGCTTTGGTCTATGTTTTTTTTTTTTTTTTAAGATGGAGTCTCACTCTGGTTGACCAGTTTGGAGAGCAGTGGTGCGATCTTGGCTCTCTGCAGCTTCGATCTCCTGGACTCAGGTGATTCTCCCACCTCAGCCTCCCCAGTAGCTGGGACTACAGGTGCATGCCACCACGCCCAGCTAATTTTTATTTTATTTATTTTTAATAAAGATGGGGTTTCACCATGTTGCCCAAGCTGGTCTTGAACTCCTGGACTCAGATGATCCGCCCGCCTCAGCCTCCCAAAATACTGGGATTACAGGCGTGAGCCACTGTGCCCAGCCAATCTACTTCTAATTAACTATTTTAATCAGCTATAGCATGGGAAATCAGATTTCCTGGCTTGTTAAGACTATGTGTACACAGCGAGTAAATTGGTCTTGACTTAAGTCTGGGTGTTTGTCTTCTAACACGATGTACTGCACAGGCTTAGTGACACTGATTCTGGCTGATGGAGGCCTCTTCTCCTCCCTCCGTGTTTTTAGCCATGTTCTGAACGGGTAGTCCAGATTGGGAGCTGCTTCCCCTTAGGGCGGGAACCACCTCACACGGCCCTCACCTCACCCTATCCAGCCCTCCACGTTGGACATTACTGATACACTGTCGGCCCCAGGATTCAGAATACATTTACAACCCTGGGAGCAGGAGAAAGAATGGGGAGAAAAATCCGGGAAAATGGAGAACCTTAGAAAAGCCACGCATGGCTAAGGCCATGACCTAACAAAAAAACTTCCTTAGCAGAACAAAAGTCAGAATTGTAAAAAAAAAAAAAAATTTTTTTTTGAACTTACTTTGCTTTTTCCAATTTGGAAAATCCTGTACAACATCCTGGTGTTTGGGGAACCACAGGACTTTTTTTTTTTTTTTTTTTTTAATGTCCAAGAGAGGAGTGAGGAGGTGAAAAAAAAGAGTGAAAATAGAAAAACAAGGAAAGTTTAAAAGGCACCTAGGAAATCAGAACAATGAATTTGAAGGGAGCTGGGCTCGGAGCAGGAGCTTTGCTTCCAGAATGCTCCTCCAGGCTGAGAGAGGGAGCCAAGCGGTTGTAAGTGGGACTGAGTCCAGGATGGGTCATGGAAAATCTGGGATTTGAGGCAGGAGCAACCTTGGAACATGAAGGGATGGCTCTGTCATCCCAGGGTAGGGCCAGGGGACACGGATGTGTGCGTGGCTGATCGGAACACAGCCTTAAGGCTCCTCTCCACCAAAGGAAAAGGGGTTTCTTTCTCCCCCCGCTCTCTTTTTTCTCCTAAAGACATTTGATTTTCTTAAAAACTATGGGCATGAAAATAATTTCCTCCTCCTTTTTTTTCCAGACTTTTCACCTCTCTAAATGTCCCAGGCAACTCCCATCAGCAAGCCAGCCGAGTTCCATGTAACACATTTATTTCCATGTTCCTGAAGCAACACTGAGCTGAGACCAGCTCCACAAAGGGGCCTATAAAAAGCTCACTGCCTACACTCTCATTTTCCCCGGCTTCCTTTCTCTCTCTTTCATGACTTCAACATTTCCAGAGCACAGATGTCTCAAACCTTGGGATAAACAGGTAGGTGTGGGGAAACCCCCGTCTCCATCAGAAAGCCCCTTCAAAGAGGGAGGGCTCTGGCAGAGGGGTGTAGCAGACAGCAGGGTAAGGGGCGGGCAGAGGTGGGTTGTGGCTGGAGGCTTGGGCATGGCAGAAGGAGATGGAAGAGGTAAACACAGGTAGAGAAAGGACTGGGGTTGGCATTGCACCCAGCTGGCTACCCAGGGATAGGCTTGCATAATATAGTCTGGATATGTCCATTTTCACCCAGCAATTCTAATGTTCTAAAAGTCCAGGGGCCTGCAAATCTTTCTCTCTCTTGGTTTCTCCAGCTGTGAGATGTAGGCACTGTGAAATATGAACTTCCCAGAGTCTCACTAGCTCTGACCTTCTGACCTTAGTTCTGCTTAACAGTTGAGGTCTCTGGAGCCAGGTGACTCTCTACTTACCAGCTGTGTGGCCTCAGGGAAGCTTCTTTTTTTGAGATGGAGTCTTGCTCTGTCGCCCAGGCTGGAGTGCAGTGGCGCGATCTTGGCTCACTGCAACCTCTGCCTCCCAAGTAACTGGGATTATAGAATCAAGCGATTCTCCTGCCTCAGCCTCCCAAGTAACTGGGATTACAGGCGCCCACCATCATGCCCGGCTAATTTTTGTATTTTTAGTGGAGACGGGGTTTCACCATGTTGGCCAGACCGGTCTCAAACTCCTGACCTTGTGATCTGCCCGCCTCGGCCTCCCAAAGTGCCGGGATAACAGACGTGAGCCACCGTGCCCGGCCCAAGCAAGCTTCTTATTTCACAGTGGGTAGGAGGATTAATGGGTGGGTCCATGTGGTGCACTCAGATGGTACCCAGCATGGCACCTGACCTTATGACTCAGGTGTAGGGGGAAGCAGAGGTACCTAGAGACAGGTGCGGTGTCAACTGACCACAGGAGGGACTGAGCAGCAGTCAGTCCTTCGGATGTCTCACGGATACTTGGAATGTTGCCCTGAACCCCTCCTGCACCCCCTTTGGGGGTCCTGGTTTGCCAAGGGTCTGAAGAGGCTAGGCAGGAAGACAGCCACAGAGCAGGGTACAAGTGCTGGGCCCTGTGTCTCTGGTATTCAGATGCTGCTTCACTCTGGGCCCCCAGGGCCTGTCTTCCCACTTCCAACTCTGGTTTGGCACAGGGTGAGACAGGAAGAGCTCAGCAGCAGGGCTGTACAGAGGACACATGGCAAGGGTAGCCACCCCCATGGCAGCAGGAGAAGCGGGTCAGGGGCTCAGAGTCGCATTTCCAGTCGGCACGCTCTCTGGGGTTGGGTTCCCAATTTCACGCCAAGGTGGTCTATGTAGATTTGTTTCCTCCTGTGCCCTCACTGCCACACTCCTTGCTCTGTGGCTTTGCCTTCAAAGCACAGATGCTGGCCTCAGCTCTACTCTCTGGATTCAGAGCCCTGTCTTGACATACCTGCCCCGCTTGCTGCAACAGCTGCTTATGCACTATCTGCTGAGGTTTTCGGGTTCCCAGAACTATCTGCCTGAGCCCCACCCAGAGTGACTAGGAAGAAGCTGGGGAGCACAGATTTAGGGGAGGCGAGAGGAGAGGCAAGAAGAATGCAGGGGAGTGGACCTGGCGAGAGATCAGCAGCAGCCTCCGGGCGGAGAGGGGGTTGGCATGCAGAGAAACCACAGTGCAATAAGGGAGTATTCAGATCACCTTATCACCTTTCAGTCCGGGCTCCCCCACGCTGCCCATCAGTCCCTGCAAGACAAAGACCCAAGGCCAGCTGTGATGGAACTCTAGGCCACAAGAGTTAGGAGCCCTGGCTTAAACGTGACTTGCTGCCAGACCCCCTGCTCGATCCCCCAACCTCAGTGTTCACATCTGGGGGGCAAATGACTCCCATGTCACAGGGCAAGGGTGTGGACTGAAGGAGCTATGAGAAGAGGCAGTGAACCACAGCACTGCAGACAAATCCAGAGGAAGAAGGCACTGATGGGGAGGGAAGGGCATGTTGGTTAAATGGGGTCGTCCCTGGGATGTGGTCTAGCAGTCTTGGCCTGCCTTCCTGCTGCACGCCCTTCCCACTCAGGGATGGGCTGAGTTCACTGGTTTGCATGGTAGTTTCTGTGGCCCTGGTGATGTCCCCCACTGGACTTCCAGTGCTCTGAGGCCTGGAACCATGTCAGCTCGAGGAGGATGCCCGGCCTAAATGACATACAGATGATGCCTGGCTCTGGGGCGCCCAGCTTCCTCCTAGCAGCACTCTGAGCATCCTGCCATCCTCCCTTCCCCTAGCATCATCTAAGGTCACCCTTCCTTCTGGGATGAAATGGGTCGGGGGTGCCCACTTGGGATGAGGCCTGAATTGGGGGACGTCCCTTGCTTACCTTCATGCCCTTGGGTCCTGGGTAGCCAATCGGACCCAACACTCCCAAGTCACCCTGTGGGGGAAGAAAGAGAAGAGGGTGCTGTAAGCAGTGACCCACAGGAGGCTGGCCTGGGTGGTGACAACAATCCCCAAGGTCCCTGGGGCTGGGCTTCTGAAGACACGACTCTGTAGGATTGATCTCAGAATCTGGAATGTTCTTCATCTGGAGACCTCCACTAAAGTGCTGGAATAAACTTCATAAAGATCCTTGCCCAAGCTCATTTCTAGATGGCTGCCCCTTCCCTATCCCCATTCCTTTCCATATTCAATATTTTTTTCCTCTATCTGATTCTTTACCCCGGATCAGGGACAAAGGGCTTTTCATTTGACTATTTTGGACCCTCAGGCTCTCTCTATCTGTCCCCCCAGAGCTGCTGTAAGAGTTAAAGAAGGCATCAATGGGAGTTCTGACTCCTCCGGCTACATGAGGGGAGGCACCTCCTGCTTCCCAGAGGCTTGGCTATCTCTGAGGAGGGCAGCAAGTAAGGAGTGAGGCTGTTGATCCCAGAAATTTCCAGAGTTGGCGATGGACCCTGTGGGACACTACAATCAGCTGGTGGATCCTGGACCACAGGTTAGAGACCCAGCTTCAGATCAGATCAGCCAGTCCAAGGTGAGAAAAATGGAGTTCCCAGACCTGAAAAGCCAAGTTCCCTTCACGACTGTGGAGTTTGCAGGTGACAACTCAGCCTGGCTGAGTGCTGTCCCCATGATGCCCCTCCTGGCCTTTCCGCAGCCTGCCTTCCTTCCTCTGCAAGGAAGGCTCTGGAAAGCACTCAACCAGGCTGAGCTGCCATTTGCAAACTCCTGCAAACTCCACACCGTCCCTCTGTCTGTCTCCCCAGAGGCATTCCACTGCACAGGCCCCGTGGCCCTTCCAACAGGAGCCAGGCAGGAATGTGATTTTTCATTCTCTGTCCACCCAGTGGACCACTGGGTCCCACTCTCCTCTGGGACTCACTCACTGTGTGAACTGGGGGAACTTGATGTCTCCACGCCTCAGTTTCCTCATGTGACAAGCGAGGACGTACAGTACTGTCTACCTGCCAGCCTTGTTTCCAGGAGTAACTGATTTAACATGTAAATACTTGGCAATGTCTGGAGTCATTTTTGGTTGTCACAACTTAAGAGGTGCTATTGGTATCTGGTAGGCAGAAGCCAGGGATGCAGCTCAGCATCCTGCAGTGCACAGAACAGCCCCCTGCCACGAATAACCATCCAGCCCAAATGTCAGTAGTGCCAAGGTCCAGGAATCCTGGTACAGAGTGAAGAAGCGGCTGACTTTTCTCTTAACCAGCCTACGCTTTTCCCCTCAAATCTCACTTCTGCCCACTCCATCACTCTCTCAGCCACAACCATAACATTAAGTCCGCACTCAGAGAAAGGCAGACCCTGAAAATACCCTCTTCTCTCCCTTGTCCATCCTCCGTGACTGATACGAGCGTCTGGCTGCTGTGTGGTTTCAACGTGGCTGACCTCTCTGGGCCTCTGTTTCCCACCACCTGATCAGGCTCTATGGAGGCCCCTGGCAAGTGCTCTGAGGTGGGGGCACAGCTCTGAAGCACTGGAGGAACAAAGGCTGCCCCAGGTCTCCAGGCTCAAGAATGGGAACTGGAGTTCTTGTCTGAGCTGCCTGGAGACGTCTCGGAGGGAGGCCAGGCAGAGAATGAAACATCACATTCCTGCCTGACTCCCGCAGGAAGGGCCAAGGGGACAATGCGATGGAATGCCCCCGAGGAGAGAGAAAGACAGACAGACAGACAGACTGTGTGGAGTTTGCAGACGGCAGCTCAGCCTGCCTGAGATGATGCCGATTCTCACTCTCCCAACCCCAGAGCAACAGGAGTCTGGCCTTGGCGCTTCCTGGCCTGTGTGATCTTGGGCAAACGCTTCCCCTTCCTGGACTTTAGGATTCTCATTTGATTGGATTAAACAAAACCTCCCAGCTGAGCCTTTGCTAAGAAATTCTGCTTTCAGGCCCAGCGTGGCGTCGTGGTTCACGCCTATAATCCCAGCACTTTGGGAGGCCTAGGTAGGAGGTTTACTTGAGGCCAGGAGTTCAAGACCAGCCTGGGCAACATAGGGAGACTAAATCTCTACAGAAAATATTTAAAAATTAGCTGGGCATGGTGATGCATGCCTGTGGTACCAGCTACTTAGGAGGCTGAAGCAGGTAGATCTCTTGAGCCCAGGAGTTCAAGATTACAGACAGCTATGATAGCGTCACTGAACTCCAGCCTGGGCAACAGAAAGATACCCTATCTTAAAAAAAAAAAGAAAAGAAAAGAAAAAGAAAGAAATTCTGCTTTCAGGTCCCATCAAATAATCTCACTGAGAAAGTGAGGGCTCAGTTTAACGGGTGTTAATAATAAGCAAATTCCAGTTGCCAGCACTGTGCTAAGCACTTGACCTGCCTTAACCCAGTAATTCCTCGCCACAGCCCTTCAAGATCAGTCTACTACTGTCCCCATTTCATAGATGAGGAAACTGAGGCTCTGAGAAGTTAGGGCTCCAGCGAAATCACAGAGCCGGGGCACCTCTGGGATTCACACTAGGCAGCCTGTCTCCAGAGCTTCTAGGCTATTCTGAGGTGGTCTCTGGAGAGGAGGGAGAGAAGCCGGATTGGAAGGGAGGCCAGCTCTCTCTGCAGAGAGCCGCAAGTCCACAGGTCCCTCTGGCTGCTGCCTCTCTCCTTTCCTGGATGAAGGCAGCCAGGGTGGCCAGCCCAGAGTTCCCCCTGATGCACAAATAAACAGAGCGGGCTCTGCTGGAGGAGTCCTGCTCTGCTGGGGGCCAGGCAGGGTGGCAGGCAGAGGGGCCGCCAGCAGCTCGGGAACACAGGCTCTTTCTTCCTCCCTCCAGGCCTGAAGTGGCTTGTTGTGTGGGACTGAATTCAGTGCAGGCTGGATGGTCACCTGTGTGGGTCCTCGGGAGTCACAGCACAACACCCCATTCCCCAGGTCCCGCTCGCTGCCTCAGCAGGCCTCTCCGAAGGGGTCTGTGTGTGGTGGGGGCAGGGACCTCACGTGGGCATCCAACCCTAGGGGAGAAGGAATCTGGCAGAGAGACCCCTGCCTGCAGGCCACACCCGGAGAAGGTGCCAGCTTGCATATGGCAGGTCCCCCTGTGTTGGTGGGACCCCCACATTGGGCTACAAAAGCATTTCCGGGAGGAACAAAGAAAACTCCAGGCCAGCATCCCCCGAGGGCAGCTTGCAGAGCAGCCGTCTCCTGTGTACCAGACGCCCTCCAGACCAGCTTGGCCGGAGCCACTCAGAATGTCATGTCCCCGTGAGAAAGAATAATGAATAAGGCCCTTAATTTGGATCCTGTTTCCACTTTTCTCTAAGCTCCCAGACACCACACGCCACACTGTGCCCTTCTCACTGACTCCCACCAACAACACAATCAGCCCCGTCTGTCACCATTTAAAGAACGCCCACTGTGTGCCGGATGCACGCTACCCACTTTGAACCCTCCTTAACAATAGCTAAATGTCACTCTGGGCACCTTTGCCATGCCAGGGACGATGCTGGTGGCTTGGACGCTCACCAGCTGCTCACAGTAACCCCAGGAGGTAAGCGCCACTGTCAGTCCCACTCCATTTTACAGATGGGAAAACTGAGGCTTAGGGACAGGTGACATAACCTGCCTGAGATCGAGCGATAAGCAGGGGGCAGAGGCAGGACCGGAACCCAGGTCTGTCCATCTATCTGTCTGTCTGTCTGACCCCACAGTCCATGCTCACAAGGTCTGAGTTGGCTGTTGACCAAAAAAAAAAAAAACAAAACAAAACCACTGACGGCTGCCTTTCCTGTTGCTACGTCTCACCTGAGACAGGGCATCAGGTCAAGTTGGAGACTCGGAAACATGGAGTTGTGCTCCCCTGACTGCCAGCCAGTGGACGCCCGGAGGCTAACGTGGGGAACATCCGGTGCCCATCCTTCATGATGGTTGCTCACACATCTCACCTTCCTGCCCTGCTCTTCCTCCTTAGCTGTGACATACTTAGCCACTGACGTATCTCCCCAGCCCTGGCTCAAGCTGTTTCCTATTCCCAGAGTGCCGTGCCCTCCACTGGCATTGTTCATGCCCATTTGTCCTTGGGCCTCCAGCGCTAACATCACTTCCCTGACCCCAAGACCGGGTCATGCCCCTGCTGTCAGGCCTCAGAGCCCCATGCCTCTCGCTCAGGGCCCTTGACACCGGCCATCCTTTCTGCGTGTGCCTATAGGGCCACCGCCTGTGCTGCCTCCAGACCAGGGGCAGGTGCCTGCTCTGAGGACCTCACCTCTGTGATTCCAGTGCCCAGCACAGGGTACAGCTCTGAGGAGGTGCTTGGTAAAAGTGGCTTAATGATGGTGAAAAAGAAAGCTAAACATGCTCACTTATAATCCCTCTGAGGACTGCCTTTGAAGGCTAACAATGCCAGGTGGGTTAGGGACAGGGAGCTGGAGCTGTGGCCAGTTCTAGTTGCTGTGTGGTCTTACTAAGCACCATCTCTTACACGAGAACAGCCCTGGCACTGCCCAGTCCATGCTGTCACACACCCGCTATAAGTCTTGAGGAGCTGGGGATGTGGTGCAGCCATGGAGAGTGTGAGCTGTGACAGGCCAGGTCCAGCTGATTGGCTGTGTGACCTTGGGCAGGTGCTTCACCCTCTCTGAGGCTCAGTTTCCTTAAGTGTAAATTGGTGGCCCCACTTCCTACCCTCAGAAGGCTGTTGTGACAATTAAAAACTTCGCACAGGGTTGGGCACAAGAGAGTTAGTTGCATGGCAGGTGGCGGGGTATCTGACTTTGCTTTATAAACAAGGAAACAAAGCCAGGTGATCGTTTAGTGGCAGAATAAGGTGGACAAATCCATTGCCCCTCACATGCTGGGTTTGTGGCCAGATCACATGTTCTTTGGGTCTCATTAAATCATGGAGGAGCCAACATTTCCTCTGTGTCACTCTGAATAGAAAGGACAGAAATCGTCTTTGTTGAGCAGATTCTGGAATCAGGCACAGTTTTCTTGAGGGCCTGCCAAAGGGTTTCAGTTACTCAAAGAGGGCTGTGTGGAGGCCCTCTCACCTCTGAGGCTGCAGGGAGCCACCGGTGGCTTATTGGAATTGAGGCATATGGACCCAGGTGACAAGCCCGACACTTCCACTCTCTAACTGGTGACCTCGGCTTCGCGAGGTCTCCCCAGCCCAGTGCATGCGATGCACACATAGCAGACAGACGCTTAATAAATGTTAGTTTGTCCTCTCACGCCCTTCCTCCCGGCTGCAAGGACCCGGGGGACGGAAGGAAGGTTTGGCTTCAGTCTGCATGCAAATTGCTTCAACTGACTAGACAGAGGCATTGAATAAATCTGAATTTCCACTAAAATGATTATCAATACGTGGAATTCCCATTTGCTCAGCTAAAAACCCACATCCTCTGGAAAACCGTAGGTGACTCACAATCCCTCTTCCTCTGTAACTCCTGGTTAGAAAATTCCTTTCCTTTCCAGCTCTTTGGGGAGACAGTTTTTCCCCCAGGCACAGAGGCTGCTGTTCCCAAAAATCCAGGGGGGAAGGAGGCATTTGCTCGGGGAGCAGAGTTGATTTGATGGGCTGAGGCCCAGCCCTGTGACCCCACAGTCACAGGAGAGAGGATACTTCATCTTGGCAGCGAAAAGAATCTAAAAACTGAGGAAGGAGGCTGAAAGTGGCCAAAAAAAGACACAGCATGAAGGGACCACAAGGCAGAACAAATCAGCTCTGGGAAAAGGGGGTACCATGAAATGCAGAAAAGGCCCAGGGCTCTGCCCCCAGCACAGGCTGCTCAGAAGCAAAAACAGGAGTGCCCTGGACTAGGATTTGAGATTCATGGCCTCCATCCTCACCTGCCAGGTATGTGACCTTGACCAGGGGCCTCAGTTTTCCCATTTGCTGAAAGGGTTTCTCCTAACAGACACTGCAAATAGTGTTTCCAGACTGAACAATTAAAATGACAGGAACAGTGAAATTTGAATGTCAGATAAATAATGAGTGACATTCTACTATAAATGTGTTCTAAATATTGCATCTGACATTCAAATTTAACTAGGTGTCATATTTTATCAGGCAACCCTAACAGTGGAGTGCAGCGGAGAGTGCAGGTAAGAATGGGCTTTGTAAAGAACCAGGAGGTTCCAGCACTTTGGGAGGTTGAGGCGGGCAGATCGCTTGAGCCCACCAGCCTGGACGATGTGGCAAAATCCTGTCTCTACAACAAGAAAATACTAAAATTAGCTGGGTGTCATGGTACACACCTGTTGTCCCAGCTACTTGGGAGGCTAAGGTGGGAGGATCACTTGAGCCCGAGAGGCAGAGGTTGCAGTGAGCCAAGACTGCACCACTGAACTCCAGTCTGGGAGACACAGTGAGACTCTACCTCAAAAAAGATAGAACCAGGAGGGCTACGATGCTATAGTCCAAAACCCCAGAATCTGTGTTTATTCCACTAAGCAATATGCTTGCTCCTTTCGGGACCCAACCTAGTGAACGCTGGGATGATGACAAATAGGAACATGTGCCAAGGATGACAGACAGGATATGTAAACATCCCTTCAGAAAGGCTTTGGGATTGGAATTGTTTAGAAGGAGCCCTGGGAAGCACAAAGACCATTTTACACCTCAAACAGCCTCACTCAGGGACAGTGAGGACGACTTGGGTTCGATCCACAGGAAAACACTGAACAATGAGAGCTGTGTAGAATGGACTAGGCTCCCAGAGAGGGAGGGACTTTTTACACTGGAGGTGTTCAATTTGGAGTTTAATCACCGTATGACCAAGATGCTCCAGAAGGGATTCCTGTTGGGCTTAGAGAGAGTCAGATTAGAAGACTTCTAGAGAGTTCTCCAATTCCCATGGCAGATATTTCTTTTTCCAAAGCATTTAGGTCAATGCCTTGTGCCAAAGAAGGTGCTCAGCAAAGTTCTACTGAATGGACATCAGGGATGACAAATTTATGACTCATGTGTTGACACTTCCTCAACCCCAGCCAAGGCAGACATCACTCATCAATTGCAGCACTCTCTCCAACCAAGTTCCAATGTGACTGTGAAATTTTTCTCAAGTCAGTAGCCTAGATAGCTGCTACCGGGTGTAAAATATCACATGTGTATGTAATATAATAACACCAACAAGAGCTATTACTATCATAACTAGTACTTCTTGAGTGCTTGCTATATACTAGGCACTTTACATATTAATTTATCTACATCCTCACTCACAACAATCCTCCAAGTTACGTACCAATATTGTTCCCATTTTATAAACGAAGAAACCAAGGCATAGGGTGGTTAAAAATTTTGCTCTGGATTGTGATGAAATGAGTGGTAGAGCTAGGATTTGAACCTAGGCAGTCTGGTTCCAGAAACTGCCCTCTGAGCCACTGGACTGGAACGGACTGTGTGTTTCTGTGGTCCTGATAAGAGTAGATACAACGATCCCATTTCACAGAGGGGATCCCTGAGGCTCAGGGAAGTGAGGCCAAGGTGAAGTTCAGTCAGGAGGTAGCAAAGCCAGGATTCAGACACAGAGGGCTCTCACCTTCTGCCCACCCCACCCAGGTTCTGATCCCACTCACCTGAGCAGGCACAGGTGGCCATGGGGACATTTGGACCATCTTCCCAGGACTAGCCTCCCCTGAGCGATGGGGTCCCCTGCCTACCTCAGGGGCCTCCTCCAGCGTTTCCCTGAGCAGAATTTCTCAGTACAGTTGCTGAAGTGGTAAAGCTGGAAGCTTGTTTGTCAAGCTAGCAGATAGTTTACCTGTGTCCCTCCACGGGCCCCCAGACTCAAACCCCATGAGGAATGACCCAATGGACAGGGCGGAGGGGGCATCAGATTTTGGGAACACTTGGAGTGTCATTTCCCAGGCTCTGACCTCTCACTGGCCCCTGGAGCTGGGCACAAGGTTAACACTCACTCCACTGAAAGCCCAGCAGGGGCCCTGGCTTTGGCTAGAACCACTCCTCCAGGCCTACGCCACCTGGATGGAGTCAGGTCAGATCGCCTCCCACCTCCTTGTGTATAGGCTCTGTCAGCCCTGGGCATTTCAGGAGGTAATAACAAGAATTATTATAACAATATTTTCCACTAGCACTTACTGGGTGCCAGATCCTGTGCCAAGGACTACACATGTGATGCCTCCTTTAATCCTCACGGCCACTCCAGAATGATTCTGCTATCACCTCTATTTCACAGATGAGGAAACTAGGCCCAGAGAGGGTAAGTGGCTTGGCCCAGGTCACACAACCAGGATGTGGCGGGCCTGTGACTTGAACCTAGGTGGTCTGGCTCCAAAGTCCACTTGGAGGAAAAGAGTGCAAAAGACCACCTTGCCAGCTCCTCCTCCCTCTGGACCTGGAACACCTCACCTGTCAAATAAGTACGCCACCACCACTTGCCCACACCTCCTTGCAGAGCAATGGCCATGCACGCAGCAGCTGTGAAAGTGCTTTGGCAATCTTGTGCTCCAAGCGCTCATCTCATTTAACTAATAAGGAAACAGGCTCAGAGAAGGTAGGTGATCCACCTGAGGCCACACAGCAGGGCTCTCCTCCCTCAGCCCGCCCACCCTCCCCCACTCACCTTCCCCACCCAGGTTGGTCTCTCCTGGCCCCCCAGTCCCTCCAGAGGTTTGATGAGAAAGGGGCCTTTTCAACCCCACTGCAGGGCCTGCTCCTGGCTCCCCACACGCTGGCTCCACCCTGAGTCTCCCCAACACCCACCCGCTGCCCCAGGCATCGGTGTACTTACAATGAGGCCGGGGACTCCGGGGGGGCCTGGCAGGCCCAGTTCTCCCTGCAGATAGACAGACACCAAGGTGGTTACTTGTCCCATCTCCCTCCCTCCATGTCATCCTCCACACAGGCACCTGGTGGGGTCTTTCAGAGCTGAACTCTCCTTATTCCTGACCACAAGCTCCAGGGACTTTCCTGAGTCTGGCCTAGAGTTTGGACCACAGCCATCCCCTCTCTGCCATCAGCTTTCCTCGTCTGTCAAATGGGGAGGTCGGACTTCCAAATCCAGTATCTTCCCATTGTAAGCATAAAGGAATGAGCGGAATCGCGATCATGGTCATACAGATGTGCATGGTGCTTGACATTTCACGCTCATTTTATAGACAGGAGAACTGAAGCTCCAGAGGTTAAGTGATTCACCCAAGGCCAGGTGCAAGGAAATGACAAAGCCAGGAGAGCCTCTAAGCTGACCTCCAAGCTGAGAGCCTCTAAGCTGACCTCCTTCCCTTTCTCAGCCAGGAGGTGCTGTGGCCCTTGGAGAATCCTCCCCAGCACCCCACACCCTCACAGGTCCTTCTTCCAGGGCCCCCCAGAGGCTGGAAAGAGTTCTAGCCTGGGAGTCAGGAGATGAGGCTGTGTGTGTGATTTATCCCCCTACACTTCAGTTTCCTCATCTTAAACATGAATCTTCCATGGCCCACATGAGAAATGACAGGTGGAGGGGTTTGAGTCAAGTTCAAAATGGAAAAGTGAGAATATCAAATTCCAGGGCTCTAGACATTGTGATTAGCAATGAGAAGTAAGCAACAGCCTTCGCTTCAAATGAGGGGAAGAAACGGACATCAGGTCTTTTCTGTTCCTCTAGGCCAGGAGCATAAAGACATCCCTGCCCCTCCCCAAGGAAACTCGCAGAACGACACTGCATATCGTTAACAGTTAATCTAACAAGTGATGTACTGAGGGAGAGGCTCTGATTTCCCCCCACCCCATGCCTTTGCTGGTGCCCCTTCCTCCACCTGCAATGTCTCCCCACCTATGTCCTCATCCCAATGCAAATGTTACTTCCCTGTTCTCTTCTCCAAAGAGGCACCTGGGACCTCTCTAATCCCACTCATCCCACTGCCTGTTGTGTGACAGAGGAGAGCAATGGCCTATGAACTCCTCAAGGTCAGGACTGTACCCCAGATTACCCAGTATTTTACACAGCCTCACCCACTGAACCCGTGTGATGAGTGCAACACCTTGGCTGCCCTCCTTTCATTCTCACGACGGCCTTTTTTTTTTTTTTTTGAGACAGAGTCCCACTCCCTTGCCCAGGCTGGAGTGTAGTGGCGTGATCTTGGCTCACTGCAAGCTCCACCTCCCAGGTTCAAGCAATTCTCCCCCCTCAGCCTCCCAAGTAGCTGGGATTACAGGTGCCCACCACCACGCCCAGCTAATTTTTTGTATTTTTAGTAGAGACGGGGTTTTGCCATGTTGGCCAGGGTGGTCTTGAACTCCTGGCCTCAAGTGATCTACCCACCTCGGCCTCCCAAAGTGCTGGGATTACAGACGTGAACCACTGCACCCGGCCTCAGGCTGGAATTCTGATTCCCCCAATTTGCAGACAAGGAGACTGAGATTCAGGGAGGTGAATGGATTTTTCAAAGCTCACACACCTGACAAGTGGTGCAAGAAAATTCAAACCCAGCTCTGTAGGACTCTGAGGTCAAGGCTTAATCCCTAAGGGAGCCTGGCTGGGTCAGGCTCAGGGAGCATTTGTGGAACTGAATTAGCACCTAATCAGGTGCTGGTTATGAATGCAGCAGCCACCACTGGAGAGGGCACAGCTGGCACAGCTGCTCAGGCAGGAAGCCCCAAGGAGAGATGGGGGACCATGAACACCTTCTCCCACCACGGCCTGGAGCCGGGAAGGGAAAGACAGAGTCGGCTCCCCAGGGCAGGCTGACCTGGCTCCTCGTGGAACAGAGCCTGGGCCTCTAATTATTTACAAACTCTATAAACATGCCTGTGGTGGAGATTCCTTTGGAACTCAGCTCTTCCTTTTCTCCAAACACGGCCTGCAAACCGTTTGCTTCCCCAAGCCTCTGCCGGCCCATAAACATTTCTGATGCTTTGTAAGATGGCAGCAGCCGGGGCTTCTCCAGTGGGGAGTGATCCATGAACCTTCCGAAGTCCTGGAAACGGGGTGCAGCCTGGAGCTTTGGACCCAGGGGCTCAGTGGGCTGGGGACTCTTACGGGGGGCGACAGGGCAGTCACAGTAGACAGGAGCCTAGCGTTTAGAGACGTCACGTAATTTGCCCAAGGGTGCCCAGCTGGTAGTTGACAGGGCTGGGATTTGACCCAGGTCTGTCTGACCCTAAAGCACGGACTCCTAAAATGTGCTGTGTGTTCACTCAGAATCTCCTGTTCCCAAGGACTTGAAATACTTACAGGGTTTCCATCCAGTCCGGGAGGGCCTCTTTCCCCAAAGACTCCAGGAAACCCCTGGAGGGCATGAGAGAGAACAAACATCTGTAGGTTAGTGTTTTCACCTGCAGGGTGGGCTTTGATCCAGACCCCCAGGGGGGACACAGGACAATGTCCAAGCAGTCTCACTCCTTGGTCATGGGCAGACAGTGGAGGCCTGAGGTCACCCCTACCATCAACAAGCACCTGCGCATAAAGAATTTCTCACGGGTCCTTTTCTTTCTACTCAGTCTCTGAAAAGAAAACGGTACCCAGCTCCCCAGCATGAAAATGCCAATCCTCTGTTCTGAGACCTGGTCCTGATGGAATGGGAAGGACACAGACTAGGGGAAGGAAGCTGGATCTAGGCCAGTTTTAAGAGCCTCTGTTTCCCCACTGGTCAAAGAGGGGAAGGCCTCTGTTGCATTTCCCAGCTCAGACCTTCTCTGATTGTGGCATGTTCTTCAAAAGCCACCCAGTGAAATCATGATCCCCATTTGACAGATAAAGGAAGCGAGGCTGTGAAAGAGTTAAGTGGCAAGGTCACACAAAGTCATACCACCAGTGAACATGAGCACAGCCTCCACAGGTGTTTCAGCAGCTCAGAGAGATGCTGAGCTGCCCGGCCCAGGCAGGTCTGTCCCTCCCGCCTCGTCCCTGACCCCACTCTGGAGGCCGCTCCAGCTCTGGGGAGATAGGCAGCTGGAAAAATATCAGCTGTGAGGACGCCTTCAGGGGCCGGGGACAGAACTCCATTCCTACTTCAAAAGGAAAAGAAAGTCCTCAAGCTTGGAGTTGGGGGAAACCTGTTCTCCTCCCCTCCTTGAATTCAAATCATTGTTTTTCCAGGGAAATGTAATTTAAAAAAAAAAAAAAAAAAAAAAAAGCACATGTTTTCCTGACCAAGTGAATGCTGGAGCTATGATTCAAATGGTAAACATTCCTCACAGAGGATCATCCTGTTTTTGGTTTCTAATACTATTGGAGGAGTCCAGTGAGCACACTAAACCCAAAGGACCAAACCTATAAACAAAACCCAAACCAGAGTCTCTACTGGTTAGGCAAAGACACTTTGAAATGTGTGTGTGTAACCAGGTGTTTAGCCTGGCCCTGCCCCGCAGCCCTACTCCCTTCAAATCTCTCCTCTGCCAGGAAGTCCTCTTGGGTTGACATTCACCCCACAGAAGGTGTGGCTTCATTTAGACACCAAAAGGAAGAAATGAGAAGATGATAATGAAATTGAGATCAAGCTAGTCACTTCGCATGCAAGACTTCATTTGCGTTTGATATGTATCTTTGAGGGAAAAGTTATTGGTCCCATTTCACAGATGGGAAAATTGAGGCTCGGTTAGGCAACATCACATGGCCAAGGTCATAAAGCAAGCAGAGCCCAGGTCCACCTCTGGAGTTTGGCATGTTCATATGAGCTATGCACGGGCAAAGCCTGGTATGCAGAGGCTGCTCAAACGCGTGTCCAACTGGTTGCAGAGGGTGGCAGAGGAGTGCGGCAGGGGAGGGTGTATGCGTGTGTGTGTGTATCCAGATCATGTCTTTGTGGGGGCATATCTGACCTTACCCAAGCTTCCTCCTCCCACATCTTTAGGGTCTCACCTGCCAAATTCCAGTCTCACCTAAACCAGTCCTTCTTGGTCATGCTGAAGGTAGATCGTCTCACCTCCTGGGACAAGAATCAGCCAGGTGGGCTGTGGCCAGGGGAGCCTTCTCCCTTTTTCTTTTTTTTTTTTTTTCATGATACAGGGTCTCATTCTGTCACCCAGGCTGAAGTGCAGTGGCATGATCACTGCTCACTGCAACCTCTGCCTCCTGGCCTCAAGTGATCCTGCCGCCCCAGCCTCCCAAGTAGCTGGGACTACAGATGCACACCACCACGTCTGGCTAATTTTTGTATTTTTGGTAGAGATAGGGTTTCTCCATGTTGCCCAAGCTGGTCTCGAACTCCTGGGCTCAAGCGATCTGCCTGCCTTGGCCTCCCAAAGTGTTGGGATTACAGGTGTGAGACATGGCGCCCAGCCAGGGGTGCCTTCTGAAGGCAATGAGTTCCCACCTCTGGCCTCTGGACTTTGGGGTAGAAGGACCTGGTAGGAGAGGAAAGCAACTCCTTGAGACAAGGGGGATATTGTCTGGTTGGGCACCTGGCTGACTTCACATGGCCTACAAGGAATGGGACTTGAGTAGTCCCTGCTCCATTCTCCAAGTCCAGCATATGGAGATGGCCTGCAGATGAGCCCTGGCTCTCCTCCAGGCTGGCTGTCTGACCTTGGGCAGGCCCCCACACGTGATCCTCTGTCCTGCTCAGGTTGAGGGTGTGTGATCTCTAAGGACCCTTTAGGACCCTGTGATACCCAATATATTCACATACAGCAGCCACCAGGCAGGTCTCAGACCCATGGGTCTGCATTCAGAGGCCCTTCCAGGCTGGCTCAAAGACTCCTCTCAGGCCCAGCTGCTGGGCCAGCCTGTCCCATGACAGTCCTGACTGCACCACCCACGGGCCTCTTGGGGCCTCAGTTTTCTTTGCCATCCAAAAGGGAGTGCTGTGAGGATGAGCTGACATGCCACATGGAGGGTGCCTCAGTGAGGGTGCCTCATTGCCACATGGGAGGCCACAGCCCCGTGAGGGAATGTCTCTGAGGTATAAGCAAGGGAGAGATGGTCATCAGAATTTTGAGTCAATTTCTGGAGGGGAGTAACCTCTGCAGACAAAATGCAGCCTGAGTCTAACCAGAGGGCGATGATGGTGGGATGAAACAATCATAACAACAGTAAACTCCAACAGCGTGACCACCCAACAGGTCGTATTATTGGCTGCATTTTCGAGATGAAGAAACTGTGCTTCCGAGAGGTTAGGAAAAGTTTCCAAAGTCACACAGCCCTGGCATAGCAGAGATGAGATTCGAACCCAGGCCGTGTGACTCCAGAACCTGTTCTCTTAGCTACAACTGGACACTGAATGAAGAGATGGACTAGAACCAGCCTACAGACTCTCAAAGGGCTCATTAGAGTCCTGAGCTAATGTGCAAAAAGGAATGGCATGATTGATGCTAAGGACTGGTTCTGCTTGGACATGCTGAGGGCCTCGGGGAGGCACCCCCTGTCTCCATCTTCAATCTTCCTTCCAATGGAGGGGTCAAGCAGATGACCTCTAGGAATCTAGGGTTTGTAATTAAGAGCATAGTGGTTGGAAAAAAGAGCTTTAAAGGTGCTGGAACAAATCTTTGATGGGAACAATCACAGGTCTAAGGATGAAAAGACCTGAGATGTTCTTGATGTTCACCACCTCATTACACCAATGGGGAGACTACGGCCCAGAACACACCCAAGACCCCCCCTCACCCACTACCTTGCCTCATCCCTCCACTACTAAGTGGCAGAGCCATTTCCAGCAGTCACCCCAGAGCTCCCTGGGTCTTAGAGTAGCGGCTGCTGAGCTGGATGTATAGCCCCCACTTCAACCCCATCTGCTTCCCTCTCTCTGGCCATGCCCGCGTGTGTAAGGCGACCACATGGCATGCATGCCCAGCCTGGCCAGCAGCAGGGACCTTCCTCCACATGCCCGAGCTCCTGGCTGCAGCAGGCTGGCCCCAGGCCCAAGGAATGAGCTCGGCTCCCTGCCAGGGCCCCAGCCACGTGGTTTCTCTACTTCCCCAGGTCGGGCCCCTCTGGAGAACTGAACACTTCATACTTGGAGCAGAACAAGGCCCAGGAGGAGAACGAACAAGGCTCAGGAGTGAGACTCTGCATATTCTCTTGGCCACAACAACTCAGAGGAATAGAGCTGAGGAAGGGACGGTCCTCGCCACCACATCCAAAGCAGGATGCCAAGGAGAACGCAAAAGGCCATCTCCTCCACTCTTCTGCCTCCAGGAAGTGTCCGCCCCAACGTCTGCTCCAAGGGGTGTGATACAGGGGCAGGGAAGCAAGGAACATCTAGAATCCAAAGTTCCACTCATGCTTCTAAGGCTCAGGTCCCTGGTCTGCAAAATAGTCAGCACTGTCCCACTCACCTGGCAGGGCTGGGCTGAAGAAACGGTGAGATGTTTCTAATCCAACCCCTGGTCAACTCTAATGTGCCATCACTACACTAGTTAGGGTTTATATCAAGAGTGGGAATATTTAGTAATCTCTAGAAGGAGCCCACAAAAGGATCTTGGAGAACTTCTATCAGGTGGACATTCTCCAAAGCCTGGAAGTTCCTGCTTAAGTCTAACCTGCATCCTTCCTACTGCACTTGAAGCAGCCATATTCTTTTCTAGGTGTGCAGGCTCCAAGCGTGCTGACATGGAAAGACCCCTTGAGGTTTCCCAGCACCCTCCTCTCGTGGTCTAAACACGTTTTTACCCTGATCTCCTGAAATCCACTAGGAAATCTACTCAAGAAAAGTCACCTCAGGGAACAAGGAGAAGATAGGAAGGCAGAGTTCTCTCCAGGATTCCAGGGGCACCAATAGCCTGGGTCAGCTCTGGCTCACATCTGGGTCACTGGAGACCACACCCCCAGCTCACAGCATCACCTCAGCTAAGAACCTTAATCTGCTTTGGCCTCAATTTCCCTACTTGGAAATAGGAATTCTCTGTCACTTGGCTGCCTGCTCCTTGTAATCTGAGAACTGGAAAGAGCCATGAACTTGAAGCCCAAATGCACCGTGTTAGAAGCCCTGCCTCCTCCCAGAGGACTGCGTGGCCTTGGGCAGGTCCCAATCATCCCTGAGCCACACCCCAGGGAGTCAGTGCCAGGGCAGGGCCCTTCCAGCTCTAAGCTTCAGGGTCTTCCCTCCGGACTCATTGCACGAGGCCAGTCTTGGCAGGCCTGGCCAGGGGCTATGAGAAAAGCTGTGCATGGTGGCCTGCCTTGCGGGGCCATCCCAGCGGGCTTGAAAGTACATTTGGATAAGACAGGTAGGACTCACTGCAGCATCTTCCTAGCCTGCTCGTAGAGACCCTTGGCTGGGAAACATGGCTCAGTCTCTCACTGTGAGTGACACTGAGCCATGTCCAACAAGCCAGGACAGGCAGGAGAAACCCATTCAGCTCCAGCCAAAGGTGGTATCATTTTCTATCTGGACCCCTCCTCAGAAAACCACAACACATTCTCTTAGCAGGAGGTATGAGGAGGGCTGAGAGCTGTGGACCAAGCTTTCCTCTGGAGGTTGAAGATGGGAGCAGAGAGAAGAGGGAGCCCTGTGGACAGTACCCTGTCCTGGAAAGCAAGTGTTCTGGGTTCAAGTCTTGACTTTGCCAACAACTTGCTGTGAGACCTCGGGCAAGTGTCTTGCCCTCTCTGGGCTATGTCTGCTTATCTGTCCAAAAAAGAGTTTGGGCCAGGCCATCACGAAGGTTCCTATAGCTCTGATGTGCTTTGGCCACCACTGTCTCTTCCTCAGCTCCCATTAGGAAAAGACTCACACATCACCCTTCCAAATTAAGATACTGAGGAGGCCGCAGGCATGGGCCCGAGGTTTTGCCTGCTGGGGAAAGACCGACTACAGCAAAATCATCACCAGCCCTGCCAGACATGATGCCAGCTGCGATCTGGCATGAAGGAGTTCAGCTCATTCCCCTGTCACTTCCTCTTCTTAATAAGTGCCTAGAAACTGCCCGGCCTAAAGCTTGGATAAGGAGGAAAAACCACTCATGACGGGAGCCCCCAACCCCACCATGGAGTTCAAGGGGTTGGGAGCACCAGCAACAGAGGGATGGCCCTAAAGACTGTCCACGGTCTTCAGGCTGAGAGCCATGGCGGACTCAGAGGCCCAGCGGAGACAGAGACAAAGCTGTAGGGACTCAGCCGATGTGAAGTCCCATTACATACACATTAAATCATATCTGACACAGATCTTGCCGATTTGCTGGCCACGGCGGCTGGAACAGAGTCGAGGGTATTTTCACAGCTCTCAAGGGTATTGCATGGGCCTAGGGCTGAAAAGGTGTTTCCCTCCACCCACATCTGACACCCCGGTGCCAGGGAACACACCTGTCATGGAGGTCAGAGCCTAGTCTTAGAAAGTTAAAGGCAAAAAGCAAGGAAGCAGACAGAAGTTCTCAGTCGGGCAAGGGTTCAGAGGGTCTATGGACAAATGGCTTTGACAGTCTAAGCCTCAGTTTTCTCATCTGGAAAATGGGGATAATCAATCCCGCCTCAAAGGTTCACTGGGAGAATCGCATGTGGTTCAAATACTATGCACACCAAGGGCCTCAATACACATTGCTTCCTTTCGCTTGCAGGGGGCTTAGGGTGGCAACCATGCCCTCTTCCGGTTATTTGTCCTGTTTATTGATCGTCTCTACCCTTAAAATTTGAGCTTCATGACAACACAGATTTTTGTCTGTTTTGGCTACAGTGTTATCCCTAGCGCCTGGCATAGAGTAATATATTCAACCAATAATCTTTGGTCGAGTGAGGAATGAATGAGTGGCTTTATCTCACACAGGCAGGATAATGGGACCTCAAAACTGGGACTGCTTTCTAAGCCAGGCCATGAACAGGGTGACTTTCAGCTCCAAGAAGAACACAGGAACACGGCAGGGAGAAGGTGTATGAAGGAGCTGCCGGGAGGGGAGATGAGGAGGATGCAGAGGATGGGGTGGAAGGGGGAAACTGAGGCATGGCCCTGCTGACATTCCTTGTTGTGTCCGGTTGGAGAAGAGGCCATGACATGCCCAGGCTTTCCTGGGTCTTGCCTCTTCCATGCTCAGGAGACTCCGGACCCCAAGCTCTAAACAGCTGCACTCTGGCACTGGAGTTGAAAGCTCTGGCTGTGTTCTAATCCAACTCTGACACTGAGCAGCCATGTGACCCTGACCTCATCATTTACCTCTCCGAGAAGCGATCTCATCTGTAAAGCAGCAATGCCTGGCTCCTAGGATGCGTCTGAACAAATCCCCCAAAGGTGACCCTGGAGGCTGGCCTGAGTGTTGGGGTAGGGCCCAGCTGAGATCACCTAAGCAAGTCAAATGCTCCCACTCTGCAACTTAAACCATGGGAAACCAGACCCAGCAAAGGTGAAGTCATTGGCTCAGTGTCACACAATACAGAGATCCCCTCAGCCATTCAGGAAATAGGAACAAGGGCTGCTCCATTTATTGAGCACTTACTAAGTGACAAGCACAATGATCTTAGGAGCCATACTATTGTTCCCATTTCTCAGAAGAGAAAACTGTGGTTCAGAAAATTTGAACCAAGCCTGCTCATTCCCCAGGGCCTTTGCCTTGAAAGCCACACAGCTTCCACGCCACCTCATTGAGAGTCTTCATAAAGCGAGGGAGACTTTCTGGACTAACTTATCCAATATCCCAACCCCCAAGCACTCCCTGTCTCCCTATCCTACTCTCTCTTAGATTCAGCACTACTTAACCTTCATTTAATCGTTCATTCTTCCATTTCCCCATTCAGTGACTGTGCATCTGTCTGTCTGCCCCAAGAGAGTGGGAACTTTGTCTCACGCACTGCTCTGCCCGAACGAAGCACAACGCTTGGCCCATAGTAGGCATTCAACAGATATTCATGGGATGAACAGATAATCACTGGATGAATGAATCACCTTGCCTAAGGTCACGCTGGTTTGAGGGACAACCCCAGGTGCCAGCCCAGCCCTCTCAGACTCCAGGTCCTTGCCCTGAAGCCGGGAGCATCAGGTGCTGCTCCTTGCCGAGGTCTATGTGTCAGGTGTTGGACCTTAGAGAAGACTGCCTGTCCGGGCCACAGAGGGGTCTGGGTTGGGGGCGGAGGGACCTCCTCTGTCAGTTCTTTGAGGTCAGGACCTGTTTCTTTCTTTTCTTTGTTTTTCCTCTTTGGTCCCCAGAGGGCCCAGGTAAAAGGCTTCAACAGTTAACAGGCCCATCAGTGGCAGAATCACAGAAAGGCCACTCTGAGCACTCTCGAATGCTCCAGGCCTCCTCTTCATACTCCCTTCCTCACCAACCACCAGCGATGGCAGGCCCAGACTTGGGCTGACCATGGTTCCAAGTCAAGGAGTCAACCTGCAGGGCAGTGGCAGAGGGACCCTGGATATCTCACTCTGCCTCTCAGAGCCTCAGTTTCCCCCTTCTCAATAACTGGAATGAATGACCTTCCTTCCAGGCAAAGAGTCTAGGGAACCTATTTTTATAATATGACTGCCAGCTGGGGACCCTGAGAGGCTGCCTCAAGCGGCCACTGAGATCAAAGACCCCGAGCATAGACAAACTGAGTTCAAATCCTGGCTACATTGTTTACTCCTCCTGAAACCCTGGGCAAGTGACTTAATCTCTCCATGCCTTGGCTCTTTCTCCATGTTCTGCACAGGTACAAACAAGGGGCAAACAATTTCCTCCCATGATGGGGAGTCATAGAGAGAGCTGGTGGATTGGGGGTCACTGCTGAGCCCCTCTTTGGGTCATGCCTGTGTGGCCCTGCCCATACACCCCATTGTCCTCTGGCCTGGTGTGTGCATGAGCAAACTGGACAGAGCAGAATGACACCAAGACAACATGGAGACTGAGTGTTCCCTGAGATGGGAGCACAGTCACCTGGTCTGGCCAAGGTCCCCCGGTCACAGCAGACCCACAGACACAAATAGACAGAAGCCCCCAGACACAGAACTGCACTGGAGAGCCATTGCTGCCCACACGGAGAGAGGAGCCAACCCCAGGGAGGCCCAGAGCCCACGGAAGCCCCAGTTCCAGCCAGGCCCCAGTCACGCTGTGTGCCAGCAGCAGGTCCTGTGGCCAGGCAACCCCACATGCGGCCCCCACACTCAAAGCAGGGGGAGAAGCAGAAGATGCCAGGCAGCAGGTGGCCAGGGCAGCGTGGCCGTGGGAGGTGGGGTTCCCCGCTAGAGTCTGCGTAATAGACACGGAAAATCTTTACCGGCATACCCATCTTGCCCCTCTTGCCAGGAACACCAGGCAGGCCCTGCAGGGGAGAGACAGGGTAGACGTCAGGGCAGGATGCTAGCAGGGACAGTCAGGCTTGCCCCAAACCAGCCCAGAGCCACCCATGGCAGGAAGTCACAGAGGGCCTGCAATGTGCGCCATTTGCGTGGCAGCCCCAGTGACATGCATGTTGGACGGATGGCAGGGTCGGGGTCTGTGGTGACCTAAGAGACAGAGAAATGCCAGTGTTCCTATATTCAGCAGATGCTTCATAAATGCCCAGGCTCCAGCTGTCCTAAGATTCTCTATACCCAGCTTATGGAGGTTACAACTGAGTTCCCATAGATACGGGCTCAGGTTGGGAGGGGGCGGGGAGGAAGGTCCCAAGGCCACCACCCCAAGGGCTTCTAATGGACCTCCAGGCTGGGCCAGGGGTCCGTGAGAAGCTCCCACACCATCTTTTGGACTCCTCTGACTTTGATACTTGATGTGGAAGGATAGGTATCTTGGGAAATCTTAGCACTCACTGCCTGTCACCAAACCAGCCCCACCACCTTCCCCAGACAGCTGCTCCGCCTGGGAGTCCTCAGCTCTTCACAGACCTCAGGGCCCAAGCAGAGACCAGGTTTCCAGCCCAGTCTCCCCTCCCCACTGTCCCTCACCTCTACCCCGGTCCACGGCCCCCAGCCAGCTACACCCACACCATCTTGTTCTCAGGCTGCTGGAATTCCTGCCACCTGCTCTTACTGTCCCCACCCCTCACCAACACATTTTCCTCAAGTAAACCAACTGATCTGTCTAAAAGAGGAATCAGCAGATGGTTTCTGGAAAGGGGCAGATAGTGAATATCTTTGGCTCTGCGGGCCATAAGGTCTCTGCCACACCTACTCAACTCTGCCATTGTAGTGAGAAAGCGGCATTGACAATATGTAACCAAATGAGCGAGGCTGAGCTCAATAAAACTGTTTGCAAAAACAGACAACTGGCTGGATTTGGCCCATGGGCCACAGTTTGCAGACCCCTGATCCATACTATAAAGTGGGCCTGGTGTTCATTGGTTGCAAGTCCTCAAGAGGCTCCGCATACCCTCAGAACAGAGTCCCTTTCCTGACCTGAGTCCTGGTCACCTAGGACATTGCCCCAGGGCCCTCTCCAGCGTCAACTCCTACCACTCTCACCCTCTCACGCAGCACTTTGGTGGTGTTGATTGTTAAACTCGCCAAGTTACCGTAAATCCCTGACTTTGCACATGCTGCTCCCTATGCCTGGAACGCATCTGCCTTGACTTGTCCTCTTATCAGACTCCTACTCGACTCAAGTGCACCTCCTCCAGGAGGAATTCCTTGACTTCCCCAGGCTGGTGCCTGGCAGGTCCTGCTCTGCTTAGGCACGGGTGGCTGGTGGATGGTGAATAACCAAAGAAGCAAACTTACTCGCTCTCCATCAGACCCTGGCAGGCCGAAGAGCCCTGGGAGCCCAATGTAGCCCTAGGAAAGAGAAGAAGTGGGGTCACAGAGGTCAAGCGGTGAGGTGTGGCCGGCCCAGCCTGCCCCAGCCCACCCACCGCTGCCATCCCACATCCCGGCTCCTCCTCTTCCTCCCCAATGGCAGTGGCAGCTCCGGTGGCTCCTCGATGACATAGGCCTTGAGGCAAGTGTATATGCCCATGGACTGCATGGTGCTGGCTTCCACGATGTAGTCCAAAGGCACATACCCTCACGCCAGGGAAGGGCGCGGGCGCTCGCCGACAGGAGGCCCGCCCCGCGCCAGGGCTCCAGGACCTGCAGAAGGAAGCTTGCGGCTGGGTTAGATGCTAGCATGGTACCAAGCCCTCCCCACCCCCAGGGATGCTGGCAGGTGCCCGTGGCTCCTGCCACGGCTCCTCCTAAGTCTTCAAGGTCCTGGATGTAGGACTTACATTCACCCCTGGCGGCCTGAGTGATGGCATTAACTAACAGCGGCTACGAACCCGGAGTGCCGACATTGTGCCAGGCACACGCATGCTACCACATTAGACTCTCACAAGGACCCCCAGATTGTCATCACCCATACTGGACAGATAAGGAAACTGAGGCTCTGTAGATAAAGCAACATGACTAGTCAGTGGTGGAGCTGTGAATTCTCTTCAAGGAATTCCTAATCAGCTCAAGGGTCACCTAAATCCAGCTGACTCCGCAGCCGGGGCTTATCACCATTCTGGGGTTCTTCCCTAGGGTGACTCTCATCTCCTCCCTCCCAGCCTTTCCTCACTGTGTCCCCTCCACCAGGCATGTCCCTTCCATCCCTCATGACTTCTGAGCCAAATCCTCCAAAGCCCAGCTCTCATGAGCTCTCCTTGGGCAAGCACCCCGACACCCCAAGCTAGAAGCAATCTCTACCCTCCATCCCAATGCCATTTTTGCACCTCGGTAGCATCCTTCCCCACTTTCTCCCTGGTATCTTCATTATTTGTGTTCATGCTTCATGTCCTCATTAGTCTGGGAACTACTTAAGGGCAGCGACCTCGCCCAGGGCTTCTGCCACTATCTGCATGCCACTCTTTGTGCAATGATTTAATAATAACTCTAACCAAAGCTAATGTTTATTGAGCATGAACGACAGGCCAGGCCTGCTGTCAGTGCTTTGCATATATTAAAGCGTTTATTCCATCCCCGAGGAAGTGCTATGTTTTATTAATTATATATATATATTGAGACGGAGTCTCACTCTGTCGTCCAGGCTGGAGTGCAGTGGCGCAATCTTGGCTCACTGAGACCTCTGCTTACCAGGTTCAAGCGATTCTCCTGCCTCAGCCTCCTGAATAGCTGATCACAGGTGTGCACCTACTATTTACTTTTGTAGAGATGGGGTTTCGCCATGTTGACCAGGCTGGTCTCGAACTCCTGGCCTCAGGTGATCCACCCACCTTGGCCTCCCACAGTGCTGGGATTACAGGCGTGAGCCACCGTGCCCAGCCACAAGGAAGTATTATTACTCAGCCCCCTGTAGAGGTAAGACCATGTAGGCCCAGAGAGGTGAAGTAACTTGCCTAGGACCACACAGCTGAAATGTGGTAGAACTGGTATTCAAATTCAAGTCTTCTGACTCCTGGGCCTGGGCTCCTAACCACTCTGCATACTGCCTTCCCTCAAACAAGCAACCCAGACGCTCACAACCATCTCTCCTTCGCTGGAAGGCCAAGAGGCCACTGAGCCTCCTTGTTGGCATCCAGCATGATTAATATCCATAATCTGAAAGAGTGCCATTTGCTACCATTCCAAATAGGGCTTATCTCCCAGATTTACAGGTGAGAAAATCATTGGCTCAGAGAGGCCCAGTGACTTGCCCAAGGTCCCACAGCTAGCTGAGGGCAAGGCAGGTCTCAAAGCCTGTCATCCCGATTCCAAAGCCTGCCCTCTGCCTACTTCAGAAATATGAGGCTGGTGGTGGCAGGGTTGGAAGGACAGCTTGAGTGACTCACTGCTCACCCAGGCTGCCCATCCAGGGCTGTGCGGCCTGTAAGAGACAAGAGTGCTGGGGCCAGACCAGTCCTCTCCTGCTATGTGGCTTTGAGATGCCACCGGCCTGGCAGGCAAGTCGAGCAATGCCAGATGTCATTAACATGCCCTGTCCTTCTGGCAGATCAGGAGATCAGGACTAGGGCCGGACTGAGAAGACCTTTCTCCCTGGATTTAGGGGGTCCCTCTGGGGGCACAGCCCATGGGAGCAGCAGAATAAAGGAAGAGGTCCAGCATCCTGGGACAAGAGCCTCCTCAGGCCCTGCCTATCACAGTAACCTCCTGGGGAATGCAGCTACCAGCTCCCACTCCCGCCTCCCCATGCTCTCCTAACAGCCACCAGTCTGCTGCAGGGATTAGGGCTGAGACTGCAACCATTCCGTCCTCTCCCTCCTGCCAAAATATAAATAGCTTTGGCTCAGGAGCAAAGGATACATGATCTGTCCTGACCAAGGACCGTGTGACCCCATTCCTGAGCATTCCTTGAGAGGCAGCAAGTCCAGGCCTCAGAACACCTGGGTCCTCATCCCAGATCCACCTTAGGCATGCAGTGTAAGCTGGGGCTATCCAGGCCCCGCCATGAACCCAGTTTCTTTGTATGTAGAAGAGAGGATTCCATCACACCAGCTCTAAATCTTTCCAACTCCATTTACCCCATTCAGTCCACCCAGAACCTTCTCTGTCTTCGCACGACCCACATGGGAGTCCCCACCTGTTGGCCCCCTCCTGAGCTGTCAAGTCAGCTTGACATAACCAGGCTACAGGTACAGATGGACATCATGACCATGGTAAAGGTAGGCAAACTGAGGCTGATCGCTACTCAGGGTCTGCTCCATGGGGGCCTTGAAGAAAGGGGAGATCTGGAAGCTCCACCAGGCTGCAGGCATAGGTAGCATTCACACACCGGGTGCCCTCCAAGAAGAGTGGATCCCCCCAGCCCTCAGTTGGGAGCAGGAGGGAGGTCTCTGAAGATTCGACGACAAGCAATTCAAGTGGCCCATACTGGCTCTCTTGTAACTTGGGGATGAGCCAGGAGACACAGCAAACAAATGCCTAGTTGTTTGTAGCTGGACTGTGGTCAAACCCCCAGCACAGTCTTTGCTGCCCAGACTTCTTGGCCATGGGGACCAAGCAGCTTACCTGGCTCAAGGGTCTCCCATCACCCAGCCCTCCTGCTGCCCCTCTGTTGTCCGGGAGCGCTCAGGTGGGAGGGCCTTGGCTCTCCTTATAGTTCTGACCTCCCATCAAGCCCACTGGTGGGACAGGTGATGCTCACCTAGAACCCCACCCATGTGGCACTGGCCAGGAACCACTTACCCTGCTGCCTTTGGGGCCGGGATCTCCTACCGGTCCAGGTAACCCCTGAAACACAAAACACAGAGGGGCAAGGACATATGGAGACGCTCTACCTGCTGCCAATCCTGGGGTGAGTCCTTCCTCTTTGGGGCCTCTGCTGCTCTCTTTGTAGAATGGGGGTGGGGTTAGATTAGCAGTCTTTGGCCTGACCCCCACAACCCCAGGATCCCAGGGAGGTGGCTGGTGGGTAGGAGGGATACTGAGTGGGAGGAGCCTCTGGAGCCCCAGCCCCACAGAATCAGACCTCCTCTTACTATGCAGCCTCATCCTGTGCCTGCAAAGACAGGCTTCCTTGGTCCAGCCACCCGGAAAGTCCCCTCCTTAGGGTCCACCCAGCAGGTGCAGCTCCTTGGCCCCCAGCCCACCGCCTCCCTCTGCCTCGGGGCACCTGTGGCCATCTCCACATCACCATGGCCACAGAGCTTCCAGAAGCCATATACTGCACCTGCCTGCCAGGGTAACCTTTGGCCCCTGGGCTGCCCTCAGGTCCTGGCTGCCCCTGCAAAGGAACAGAGAGAAACATAAGGAAAGGAAAACCCTGCCTGGCTCTGGGTCTGGGGACCCTAGGAGACTGGGGCTGGCAACGAACAAAGAGAGGGGCAGGAACGTGAGAGGGAACAGGAGGAAGGGTAGGGCCCCCAAGCCCACCCCTCTGTGAAACCGGTCAGACCAGCTCCGAGGGACAAAACCCCCTCTGCTTGCAGCCCAGGAATAAGAAATCACTGAGGAGGCCTGGCTGGTTCTCCCATGCTGGCAGGGCTGCTGTTTGACTTGGGCCAGGCCAGCCAAAATTCCTGCAAACCCCGTGGTGGCGTGTATAATATCCCCTAACATCGCCCGGAACAAGCCAGCTATTCATGGCTCCAACTGGCGTTGCGCGGCTCATGCCAACATCAGGCCGGCATGGACTCTGGCTCTTTTGGGCAAATGTGGCTGGGCGAGAGAGGTGGGGTGGGCTGGAGTGGGCTGGAGGCCCCAGCAGGGTGAGAGGCAGAACAGCCTGGCTCTAGGCTGGCTCACAGAGCAAGATCTAGGGAGGGAGCCAGAGACAGGTAGGGGTTGGGAGGAGGGACAGCGACCAGGGCAGGGCTGAGGCTGAGGCCCTCACCTGTTCTCCGGGGTGCCCTGCCGGTCCAGGATAGCCCTTGTGTCCCTGTAGGGGGAAGAAGCTGCATCAGGCAGGGAGGACACATCTGGGCCTGGAAATTGCAAGAGCCCAGCCTCCCGGCCTGCTCTGTTCAGCACCGTATGTACTGCGTCCAGGATGGAGTGTGCGCTCAGTAAGCGCTCCCCAGATGGATGCAGATACCATGTGACAGTTCGCATATTCCCAAGGTTTTCTCTCTGCTCCCAGTGGCTCTTAGGCAGAGGACATCATGGGGGTCATTCACTGCTCTGGCAGAGGTGGTGAGACGAACTGGAACAGAGCAACTGCGACCAAGAGACAGTGTATCGCAACCATTCGTTCTGAATCCAGAGATAAGGTGAGACCATCTCTCAGGGCTAGGATTTGTCAATGGAGGAGTAGACTGAGTAGGACTCGAGGTCTGGAACGTGCTGAGCAACCACATCACACGTGATGCTAGGATTCCCTCCCCTGTCAGGACCTGCCCCTTCTCATAAAGCCCCCATCACAGGCCTTGACCACATTTATTAACCCAAATAGCTGTTTCCCTTCTCCCACTGGCCCCAGCTCCTATTCCAGGGAGGAATAGGCCACCCAGATACTAATGAGAAGGACTCTGGCAATGCCCCAGTACCAACTTTGACCCTCTGTCCTGATGGCCCAAAGACTATGGTGTAAGGCATGTCCAGGCCGGGCCTCTGGGTGAGTGGAGAGAACCAAGCTGAGTGTGTGCTTTCAGGTGGCACAAGGTATAATCACCTGAGCCATTTCATAAGAGTAAGGAGGTTTCCAAAGGAAACCTCACACTTCAAGTTTCCATCAGCTGGGGGGCTTCCACTGTACACAGGGTAGCCACACTTATCCATGTTAGACCCTCTTATTCAGGGAGCTCTGGGATTGGTTTAGATGCTGCCCCTAACTTACTATGCAACTTTGGGTGGGTTACTACCCTTCTCTGAACTTCAGATTAGGGAGTTAGAACTCTGAGTCCCCTTCAGCTCTGATGTTTTAGAGGCCCAGAGTTTGAAGACTCCTCCAGAGTCTAAAATACACACACCAGACTAGAACACACACACTCCCGCATGCACGCTCAAACCTGTAGACCCTCTCTATGCACTGCCATTTACCCAGGACTACATGCATAACAGATGACTTCATCTACTCCTTCCAACAGTCAGATGAGCTGGGGTGGGGGGCCGACTGTCATCTCCATTTTACAGAGGAGAACACTGAGTCTCACAGAACTGAAGATGCCTGCCCTGAGTCCCATTGCTAACAAGCCACAGGCACTCACTACCAGATCCTTCTGACATCTGGAGCCACACTGGGAACCTTGCAAACATCCCCAGACATGTGCAGCTCCATGCACACGCACAAACACACACAGGCATACACACTCAACACCCCCATCAGCCCCCAGGAGGTGGGGACTCTTCATTATAAACAGCAGAGTCAGTTTGATCTAAGAGGTCTGGAGAGTTTACAAGCATTCTTTCTGCACCTATTCATGTCTCAAGAGCCCTCAGTGACATGATTGCATCTCAGATCCAGGGGCCTATGGAGATTGATGCAACAAGGTTGGGTGAGATTCTTCTAGCTGGGGCGTGTACTTTTTTCCCCAGTGGGCAAACCGGGGCATACAACCTCTTGTTTCAGACCCATCTGGATTCCAGTGCTGCTCTACTAACTGGCTGTCTGGGTGACCCAAAGCCAATGACTTCACCTCCGAGAATCTTGTTTTCCTCAATTATAAAATGGGGCTACAAAGTTGGAGCAAGGATGGCAGGATAGAAAGTGTGTAAAGCACAGTATTTGGCATTGGATTCAAGGGTGCTGTAAAGGTTAGCTGCTGTTATAATCTTCATTTTTCATTCATTCAATAAACATTTACTGAGTTTTCATGCTCCAGCCCCATTCTAGGCACAGGAAGAATGAGACAGACAACATTCTTTGCCCTAAAGGAGTTTACATTCTAATTAAGGAGGTAAAAAACAAAGTGAACATAGAAATAACATCTGGGCTGCAAGGAGAGAGGAATGGGGAGTTGCTCAGTGGGTACAGTTTCAGTTTTGCAAGATGAAACATTTCTAGATATTGATTGCACAACAGTGTACCTAATGCTATCGAACTGGACACTTAAAAATGGTTAAGATGGTAATTTTACGTTATATGCTTTTTAACCACAATTAAAATAAAATCCTTTCAGAAACAGGGAGAAAATGTCTAGTAGTGATCAGTGCTGTGAAGAAAAGGAAGTAAAGTTATGGACACAGAATGCAGCACTGGGGAGGGACGGTGAATAGAGGATGGGATCAAGGAAGGCTGCTCTAAGGAGATGAATGGGATGAACACAGGGCCGGCTCCATGGAGAAAGGCAGTGCAGCAGAGGGAACAGCAAGTGCAAAGGCCCTGAGGCAAGAACGCCCTTGAGTGGCTTGGAGGGAACACAGGAAGGCCTGTATGACTGGAATAGAATGGGCGAGAGGGTGAAGGATGGGGGTGGTCGGAGAAGCAGGAGGCCAGAGCATGCTGGTAGTGATATGATGCAAAACCACAGAAGCGCTTTGAGCAGGGAGGTAGCGCGACAAGATGTAACTAACAGCCATGATCATCATTTTTCCACCTGGAGCTTGCAGATGAGGAAGAACAAGTGAAACCTTTTCCCAGTGAAGAGCTGAATGGAGCCTTGCACTCTTGGTTGTGTGACTCTGTATGGGTAATTATCCTCTCTGAAGCTCACTCTGTCATATTCTACCTGCCTGCAAAGATCCAATGGAGTAACAGAACAAGAATCCCAAGAGAACCATAATGTGGGGTCTAGGGGGCCCTTGGCCATCACCAGCTCCTATGGCTTCATCTGCAGCCACAAAAACCCTGCTGAAAACCAATTCTTCAGCCCCCATACCTCCCCACAAAGGAAGCAGAGGCATTTCTCCAGTGAAATCCCAGGAGAAGATTTCCAATAAACCCTCTTACTCAGGATGCAGCTAAATGGAAGTGAATGATCATCACCGGCAGGCACGGTGGCAGGCCCTATGCCTGGCTCAGCATTGAATCCTTTATATTTCAGTTCATGGACTCCTTGCTATCACCCCTAGAAGGCAGAAATTACCATACACATTTGCCAGTTGAGGAAACTGATGTTCAGAGAAGGAAAGAGACTTTGCTGAGGCCACACAGCTTTCTAGGGGCAGCGCCAGGCCTGTGACTCCAATCCCACATCCTTAGCCATCAAAAAGCATGGGATGAGACATGTTCATTGAGGCCTAAGGCCTGCCTAGAAGAGCCACAAAGCCACTCAAGGAGAGATCCCCTTATAGATGCCCTCCCTGGAATGAAAGTTTCACATCATTGCAGCATTATTCAGGCAGAGGTCGGTCATGAAACCCTGGAATAACTGAGTTGAAAGGGACCTAAACCATCAGTTTGGCAATCTCCTTTTTCATTGGACAGACTGAGAAACTGAAGCTCAGAAAGGGGAAGGGACTTGTCCAAAGTTACCTAGCAAGTTATGGCCAAGCCAATACTTTTCCCCAGACTCCAGACCCACTGGGATATGCAATTTCTAGGTATCTCTTGATCAAGGGACCCTGAAGGGCCTTGAACATTGCCATGAACACCCCAGTTTCTCCTGGATGGCCAGGAGCAGCAGAGCGAGCATAGCCAAGGTGGGAGGTAGGAGGCAGGAGGTGCTTATGCTCCCTGGAAGCATCTTAACAATGTTTACCAAGCTGGGGCCGGCAAATAGCTCCAAATGACAGGGCCCCAGACCTGCAAGAATCTAAACCATTATCTTGTGCTGCGCCCCACCAATTATGGGGCGGGTGCTGACCGCAAGGTGGGCCCGTGGGCAGTGACTTTCCAGTTTGTGATCGGTGCCTGACTGGCACTAAGGGAGAGGGAATGTTTCGGGGAGCTCCAGGGACCGTGGTGTCTGCAAGGGGCCTCTGGCTGCCCAGCAGGCGGGTCTCCACAGGACCTGTGTTTATAATAGAACGCGGTCTATATTTTGGTTTGGGAGCCAGATTAATCATTGCTTACAATGCGCAAGGAGAAACCAGACATCACCTCACTGTTGCTACAGACCGTCTCCCCGTCTGGCTGGGCTGCTTTCTGGGCTTTGGGCAGGGAGGGGAGGGGTCCTGTCCTTGCCTGGGGGTCCTAGGGACCAATATGTACTCAGACATCAGCTGTCCACCCAGGCTCCACCTTGGCCTGAGCAAGGCCTCAGCTCCCGTTGTAATTGAGCTGAAACTCACCAAGCTTGCTTAGCTCTCTGTGAATCTCTGCTGAACTTCCCTACCTCGTGGGCAGCCCACACCCCAGACTGGGCCATCAGCAGGACAGAAAGAATCAAAGAGTGAGAAACACATGACTAGAGTAGAGGGTCTTATTATGTGATGCTGGACAAGGTGCCTCTCTGGGCCTCAGTTTCCCCAGCTGGCCTCTCCAAGTGTCCTGTGGGCTCAGAAACTGTAGGATTCCAAAGTCTGTGGCTAGTCTAAAAGCACAGTCCATCATGACACAGTCAGGTGTCTGACACCAAACTCTGCTCCGTGGATACCTGAGACCGCTCCAGGCAAGAAGGTATATTTTCTGTATGGCTTATTCATTTATCCAGTTGTTCCTTCATCAAACAAATGTCTGCTGAACCCCAGCAATGACCAAGACCCTGTGTTAGGCACTAAAGATACACCAATGAACAGAAAAAACTCTCTACCTTCTAGAAAGGGATGTGGGCATTAAATGCATTTTAAGTGCAATGAAGAAGAATGCTAGAAGAATACAGATGCACCCAGCCACAGGAGGCGGCATTATAAACTGAGGCTTGGGGGAGGAGTAGGGCTTGGACAGGAGACACAGGATGGGATAGGAGGGATGCCAGTGGGTATGGGCTGTAGAATCAGGGGAGCCTGGAGAAGTTTCTCGGGGGGAACTATATGGAATTGGGGGTACCACACTCAGGCAGAATCGGGAGTTCACAGAAAGGCTGGAGATCGTCTCAGGCAGCCTCAATCACATTTCCCCAGACACACTTCCAGATAACCGCTGTGCTCTCCCATTTTATTACAGCTTCCCACAGATAATGGCCAACTCAGGCAGCATTCCTGCTGGGGGCAGGGTGGGGGCAACAGGAGGGAACTGAGGGGAAATCAGGCTGGAGAGAAGCAAGTCAGGTTTTGATTTGAGTAGCAGTTTTGTTCCATGCATCATGTCTATCTGGGGCAGTATGGTAAGAAAGATTCAGGGGCTGTCTCAGGGCTTGGCCAGAAAGATCAATTTGTGATGCTTGCCAGAGGTGAGGAGCGAGGGAGGTGAATGTGGTCAGCACCGCGCTAAGCCCCAGTGGGGAAACAAAGATGAACGGGTTGGGTTCTGTCCTCTGTCCAGTCTAAGCAATGTGTTGACACTAGTGGGTTGCCCACTAGTCCAAAGAGGCTGAGAAGGGAGGCCAAATGGTCAGAGAAGGGAGGGGTGACTTCTGCCTGGAGGTGCTGGGGAGTGCTCTTGGAGAAGATGCTATTCTCTAAGAACAGAGCCAAGGGGCAGGCACATGAGGTAAGTGTGGAGGAGAGGGCATGCCTGGGGAGGGCACAGCAGGAGCAAACACAGGGAGGCAGGAAGGCCCAGGGCACACGGGATTGGATGGGGCCAGGGTTTCTACACAGCAGGGGGCAGGGAGGCAGGAAGGCCCAGGGTACATGGGATTGGATGGGGCCAGGGTTTCTTAACAGCAAGGTTTCTCACCCTTGACTTTGTGGGCTGGACACATCTTGTATGTGTATGGGAGGGAAGGGCTATCTTGTGCATTGCAGGATGTTTAGCAGTATCTCTGGCTTCTACTCATCAGAAGCTAGTAGCACCTCCCTCCCAGTTGTATGTAATGGCCAAAAATCTCTCCAGACATTGCCAACTGTTCCCCAGGGGGGCAAAATCACCCCAAGTTGATAATTACTGGTCTCTAGGAAAGAAGGCAAGAGAGTTAGATGAGAGAGAGCATGGGAGGTGCAAATGGAGTTCTGGCAGCCTTCTTGGCTAGCGGGGGGCGGTTAGCTGGAAACTAGCAAAATGACTAGCACTACCAGATGGGCAAGACCTTCTTCAGATGCTTCTCTTCATGATCATGATCACTATTCATTCATTGCATACATGCATACAAAGTGCCTGCCGTGTACCAGCCCTGTGCTGAGTGCAGGGATATTACATCTCATTTAATCCTCCCAACCACCTCATGATGCAGCTGAGGCCCAGCAAGCTGAGGCGACTTGCCCAAGCTCACATAGCAGGAGAGCGACAGAGCAGGGATTCCACCCAGGTCTATCTAACCTGGTTTGCGTGTCTTCCTCACCTTGGGAACTGGCCCAGCAAAGTCCTTCCACAAGCATCTCAGGCAGTGGCAGAGAAACAAACCTTCTCAGGCAGGCAGGCTCTTTTTAACTGGATGGACACTGTCTTGCCTGAGAAACTGTTTCAGTCAGCCTTGTGGTGACAGAAAGGGCCTGAGGGTCAGAAGACCTGGGTTCAAATCCTAGCCCTGCAGCTTAGAAACCCATGGAAGGTATTTCCATTCAATTGGTGCCTCTCATTCTTGGCTGCAAGTGGGAACCACCTGGAGGCCTTTTAGAGCTACTGGTGCTGAGTCCCACTCAGACCAACTGAGCTAGAATCACCGTGATGGGGCCTGAGCTCCCTAGCTGGGAGCCACTGCTGTAGACTGCAGTCTCCAACCAAAACTCCCTTTCTCTTGCTGATTTTTCTCCATAGTCCTTTCTGTCTTATAGTGTACCTTTTATTTTTACTGTTTTTCTTTGTATTATCTATGTCCCCACGCCCAACAAGAATGCAGGTCCCAGGAATTTTTGTCCATTCAGCTCAGTGGCTGGCACATTACAGGCATTCAGTAATTCTTGTTAAATAAATGAATACATAGGATTATCCATGTTGCCTCAGAATGACATAAAAATTCAATGTGCTGGTGATCACGAAGAGGAAGCTGACCTCACCTCTTATCCACTCACCTCCTTTCTCCCCTCAAGGCTTCCCACAAGAAATAACGCAGAAAAGCCACACTACAGGATCAGAGCCAAGTGGCTGCTGTTGTCACCGAAGACGTGGGTGATAGGAGAGACCACCTACAATGGTGGCCCCAGGCACATTGCCCATGGCAGTAGTTCTCGTCTCTGATCTCCGCCACTGGTCAGGGGTCTCTGCCTTGGGACCTGAGCTCCCCGACGCTTCACCCAGCACCCTCTGTGAGCGGGTGACGCCAGCCTGCCACACACCAAACTCTACTGTGCGTGTCTAGGCCAGGGCCAGAGGGGAACTCAGAGCAACTGGCTTTGCCAAATAGTTTTCCAGCTGCACAGTGGCTCTTCGTTAACTTGGAGAAGCTGCCTCTCCCTGCTCAGGTGAGCTGGTTCCTCTTGGTTGGGGGTCCTTGACCCCCTGGACATCTGCTTAATGCAAGGAGCCCTGGCACCCCGGGCAGGAGCTGGTTCCAGTCTGGTTTCCCTATCTCCTGTCACCTCTGCTAGGCTGCCACCCCCATGCAGAACAAGACCACCAGAGACTGCTTTATGAGCTGGGACCGGAAAGAGCCTTTTCCACTCACACCTCATCCATCAGAAAGCGCTAGAGCCCAGAGGGGAAGGAAGTGGGGAGTGCGAGTCCCTCTGTGTTCTCTGAGCCAGAAAAGACCATATTTCCCAGCTCACAAACAGCCACTGCTTCCAGGGTAGGCCTCTCAGGTTGGAGGTATGGCCTGCTCTGGCCATGGGGAAGGGAATGAGGGAACAAGATCCTGCAAGGCCCCCTGTGTCATGGGGCTCTCGAGGCAAGAACTGGGTGGAGCTGGGAGACACCCCAGCTGTCCAGATGAGAGCCAGATGGCCTAGAGAGAGTTCAGCTGTGACCACGACTGGGAGCCAGGGCAGAAGCTTAAGAAACAGTGGTAGGCCGATGGATTCACCAGATAATCCATCAGCAGTTGGGGATTTTCTTGGAAAAAGCAATTGATCCTTAACCTGCATTGCCTTCCCCCCATTTCCTGAATACCTTCTATGCACAGGCTTCATGCTAGGTTCAGTAGGAAGAGCAACAAACCAGATTTGCACACCCTGGTTGGTGAGGCACACCTGGTAGCTCAAAATAACTAAGCCAAGACAGCTTAAGTGTCCTTGAGCAGAGAGGAGCCTCCTGGCCTGAAGCTGAGTGCTCCAGGGGGACTCCCGAGAGTAGGCACAACTAGAGTAGAGTCTTGAAGGAAGGGAGACACAGTCTGGAGGAGTCACAGAAATCCAGGGGGACTGTAAGCTACAGACCCACTACCTAGGAAATGCCGGTCTTTTCCCCACACAGGTGTTTGGACAGGTAACTCCCCAGCATGGCTGAAATGGGGATGGGATGCGGGTGACACAACAACAGCCAGGAAGGTACAGAGAACCCACTGCCTCTCCACATCATTCCCCTTCCCCTGCAGGGCATCAGCGAGGGCCACATAGTAGACTCTGAGAGCTCATTGACTTGCCCAAGGTCACCCAACCAGGAAATGGCAGAAGGAGGAACAGAACCCAGGTCCAACTGACCACAGGGTCCACTCCCTCAACTTCTCTGCTCCAGGCCTTGCTCCTGGTCACACAGCCCCAGACTGTGCAGGGTCAGAGATGGGGATCATTGTCTCCATCTCATGTAGGAGAAGGCTGAGGGGCAGAGACAGGACTTGCAGGCCCAAGGCAACTCAGCCAGTGGGCGGTGGAGCCAGGGTCAGCACAGGGTACTCCATCACCACAAGCTTTCTTGAAGGTGGCCTCCCTGGGAGCAGCTTGGCCCCCAAAACGAAGTACAGCAAACCAAGGATACTTCTTATGCTACCTCATTAACCACGGTGGGAGGCACCTACTGCAAGCCAAGGGATTCCCTGCCCCCAACAGGCACAACCCTTGGAAAGCTCTCTCCCGTGTGCCCTGTGCCCAGGGGAGCTGGGCTGGGGCTGGGGAGAGGCGGGTGGGCCCACAGCTCTCCTGCCTGAAACCTGGCTTGCTAGGAGGCCCACTGCACAAGGCAAAGCGTCAAAACCAAACAGTACCTTTCGTCCCGGAGGTCCTGGATTCCCGGACAGCCCAGGCAAGCCCATGTCACCCTGCAAGACACAGACAAGGCGGGTGAGGCAGGAAAACGGGAGCAGAGACACGCTGCTACACTACAAAACTGGAATTGTAACTTCCAATGGCTGGTTATTTCCAAATGAGATTCATGGAGTACTAGAGGCCTCAGAGGAGACTCGGGTGCTGCCCAGCAAGAAGAGTGGGTGGTGTACCCCGCCCTCTCCCACTCAACTCAGCCGATCCGTCTGATCTATTTTATATACTGGGCTTCAGCAGAAGACACCACTTGAAGAACGGGTTCCAATACTAAAACCATGTTTGAAAACTGTGTTCCAGAGGACATGTGCCTTATCAGTCCCATATCAATCAGTCATCTCTCCCTGCAGTCCTGAGACACCTTCCCATTGCTGGGCATGCCGCTGGCCAAGCAGGGGGACATTTCTGCCACCACCCCAAGACCTGAGAACAGGCCACGCAGGAGCAGGAGAGAAGCCTGGGCTCCTGGGTGCCAATCTCATTTTGCCACTTACCAGCTGCATGACCTCCAGCAAGCCACCCCTGCCTGGGCCTCCGTTTTCTCATCTGTAAGCTGGGCCCATCTGCCCTGGCTCATGGGGTTCTGATGGGGGTCAAGTGGTAGTATACGGGAACACTCTCCTGGGACCCTGGGTCACCCAGTAAATATGTGCTAAGGGCAAGCACCTAGCAGTGAGGATGTGAAGCAATAAGCCACTCGTGTCTTGGGGAAATCAAAGGAAGCAGCCAATTCTAGGTGCCTTTAAGCACAGGAGGCTGGGCTGAGAAGCAGTGTTCAATCCATTGGGATGGCTCTAGGGCTGTGTCCAGAAGGAAGCCAGGCAGACCCAGGCATTGCTTCCAGGGTGTCTGTGCCTGGAAGACTGACACTTTGGACAATCTCATGTGGAGTTCTGGGCTCCCCTCTTCCCATCTGTCCTGCACCCTCTCCAAGTCCCTTGCTCAGTTTATGGGGTGGATGCTTCAGAGATGGATGAAAGCCTTTAGCCAAAGTGGTTTTTCTTCTGCAGGCAAACCTGGTTTCATAGCCCTTCAGAGTTAGGGAGCCCTGAATCTCCAGCCTCCTAGAAATCCACAGACCCGTCTGCTGGAGTTAACCTCAGGAAAGGCTTTGAGTGTCTATTGGAAGCTTTCTGGCCATGTGCTACCAAGAAACTTCTGGATGCCCACGGTCACCTAGCAGGCCCTGCAGAAAGCCATGCAGGACATTAGGTAAAAGGACATTCACCAAGAGCGTGTCCATAGGAGAAATCTTTTGTCAGTTGTGTTGGCTGCACTTTGGAAAGAAGGTGGCTGGGAATAACCTGGGGTGGGTTTGGTGTTGAGAGAGGCTAAAGGGCTTCAAGGAAAAAAACCACACCACACCCTGACCGTTCTAGATGTTCCCACCTCACTGCCTCTGCCACGCATGGCCTCCGCCAGGACGGCTAGCCGCAGAGTGGGGTGATTTCACTATTGTCCACTCCCCTCTTCCCTGAGAACTGGGGTCCCTGGAAACCTACCTTTGCCCCATCGTGGGCCTTTCCTGGTGAGAGCCCTGGGTCCCCTTTCTGTCCCTGAAACAAAAACAATTCCACTTTGGCCACCAAGTCATCTAGAGAGGATGTCTGTCTCCCCACAAACTCTGCTCAAAGCCCTGCTCCCTTGCTTAAATGCCTTCCCATCCATCCTCCCACTCACACACCTCCAGAGGGTCTTCTCCAATTCCACTACTCCCCTGCTCTACCACCTTCCATAGCTCCCCCTGACTGCAGGGTGACAAAGTCCAAATTCCTCCTTCTGCTATCCCAAGTCTTCTGTAATCCAACCCGTCCCAGGCATCCTATCTAGACTCTGCTCTCCTTTCAGCAGCCAAACCCACAGAGAGGGTCCCTCTGCTCTATCCTCAAACCACAGCCCACTCCCCAGCCATGTCCCACACTGTCCTGCCACCAGGCTGTTGCTCAGGCAGTCACCTGCACCTAGAAACCCTTTCTCCAACCATCATTAGCCAAACCACAAACATTCTTCAGTTCACAGCTGGAATGTGTCCTCCACATCCTACTTGTAGAGCTCTGCGCCCATCCTCCAAGTGACCAGTCTCTGCCTGTGCACATGGCCAGGACTGTCTCCTGGCTTATTCCCCTGGGGCTCTCAGGGGTTTCTGAGAGACATGTCCAAGAGGCATGTCAATACTTTTTGATTTTCCAGAATGTTGATATCCATCTCATTGGTCTCTACATGAGGTTTAACGCACGAACAGCCACTTACACGTGTGTACGGCCCTTCACAGTTGACACTATCCCTCACCTCACTAGATTCCTATAGTCTAGTGAGGAATCACCCTGATTGGTGACTCCCAGACCTGCGTTCCAGGATGCCCTGGCTCCAGCTGGGTTACAATAGGCAGTAACTTGACGAGAAACTGACAAGCAGTGAGTCCCCAGTCAGAGGCAAGCACTCTTTGTTCCTAGCGTAGGGACAGTTCCTGTTGCACAGATCCTGGCTCCGGAGAGCATGGGGCTCAGGAAAAGGGCCCACAGATTCACCAGCCGCGTCTCTCACAGGGTGCTCCTGGCTGTGGCTCCTCTCCTTTGGCCAAACCTGATCAGATGACTCAGGAAACAGCTCTGTGGAAAGTCGGTCCACCCTGTGTCACCTTCTAAGAGCTCCTAATCTTTGTCCCCATTCCTATCCCACCTTGAGCCCTCTCCCCTCCCTGCCTCAGTTGGGCCCAGAGTCAGAAGTCCTGGACCTGCCAGACTCACAGTGGGACCTCAGGCAAGTCACTGCACCTTCCCGAGCCTCAGCTCCCTCACCTTTAAAATGGGGACCACACATGCGCACCCGCGCACCCACACACACATACACGCGCGCACGCACACACATGCACGCGCGCACCCAAACACACAAACACACGCCAGCTTCCCAGGTTTCCAGGCAAGGAGCCAGCGGGATAATGACCGTGGCACATGGGAGGGGTGGTTTGGGCAACTTTAATTAATCCCCACTCGGTTCTTTTCTTCGTTAGAACTCAGATGTTCCAAATCGTGACTCGGTCACCCTCCACCAGATATCACTGCATTCTGAACTAGAAAGTGCCTCTAGGAGGGAAAGGAATGAGCTTTTGCTGCTCACCTACTATGCACAGACACTGAGCTAGCCCCACTCTGTGCACCAACTCCTTTAGTCCTCATAGCACCCATTTGTTCCAAGGAAGGGCAAAGGCGGGTTCAGAGAAGCCAAATCCCAGCCTGGGCTGGTGTTCCCTGGCAGGGAAGAGACAAAGGCTGAGTCTGTCCCCAGGCTAGGTCTGATTTCAAAGCCCCATTTGCAAATGGGAGACCTGGGTACTTCTCCCACACTCCCCCTCCCCCCAGCTACCCAAGGCTAAAAGTCCCCAGAACCCCAACTCTGTCCACCTGGGCCCCTCTAGGTCGTATCTTCTGTAGAACCTCACCTCTGGGATTCACCTTGCACTGCAGCTGCTCCTCCTGGACCCCCTCCCACCCTGGGCTGTTCAGAAGCCCAGCTCAATGCCTTTTATGTCCATGGTACAAGGCCAGGCCTAGGGCTACCGAGGATTCCAATGGCCAAAAAAGGACAGCAGCTCTTTCTCAGCCAGCCTGTGCCCACCTCGATCTGCAACTGATAGAGGAGCTGGGCTTAACAAGCTTTCAGAACTGGGCTTTCATGTATCCTATTCTGTTATCTTACAAAAAAAGGAAACTGAGATCCAAAATGATGACTTGTTCCCTTGCCCAAGGTCCTTTCCCAGGGCATTTTAGTTATTGATGGATTTCTCTCTGCATTCTCAGCAGCCAGCACAGTGCTTGAGATGCAATGCCTGCCTGAGTATGATACCTCCAAGTACAGATGCTACAAGCCAAGTCTCAAGATGAACAGAAGGCAGGGAATGCCATGGTGGGGAACAGACACACTCGTGACCATGAGGGGCAAACCAGAGAAACCGGTGATGATGATAAACATTAATATTTACTGAGTGCTCTTCTAAGCCCTGGACACATATTAACTCATTTAATCCTCCAAATCCATAAGGTGGTAACGATTACTATCCCCCTTTTACAGAAGAGAAAGCTAAGGCACAGCAGGAATAAGTCACCTGTCCAAGGTCATACAATTAGAAAGTGGGATTTAGTCATTCTATTACAAAGATACATGCATGTGTATATTCACTGCAGCACTATTCACAATAGCAAAGACATGGAATCAACCTAAATGCCCATCAACAATAGAGACTGGATAAAGAAAATATGGTACATATACATCATGGAATACTATGCAGCCATAAAAAGGAATGAAATCATGTCCTTTGCTGGGACATGGATGAAGAAGCCATTATCCTAAGCAAACTAATGCAGGAACAGAAAACCAAATACTGTCTGCTCTCACTCATAAGTGGGAGCTGAACCATGAGAACACATGGACGCATTGGGAAGGAACAACATACTGTAGGGCCTGTCGGCGGCAGGGGAGTAAGGGTAGGGAGAGCATTAGGAAAAATAGCGAATGCATGCTGTGCTTAATACCTAGGTGATGGGTTGATAGGTACAGCAAACCACCATGACACACGTTTCCCTATGTAACAAACCCACACATCCTGCACATGTGGCCCGAAACTTAAAATAAAAATTAAAAAAAAAAAAAAAGAAAGTGGGATTTAGGTTCTTGCAGTCTGGTTCCAGAGCCTGAACTCTTTACATTTGGATATACTGCAGATGAAAAACTACAATCCAGTGGTAAGGGGAGGATAGGAAGAAACTGGAGAGAACTTCACCTAAACAGAGGTAAATCCTTAAAGGGAGTTACAGGTTTTGTAAGTTGAGGCTGGAAAAAGACCAGGAGGAACCAGATGAAGTGGCAGCTCAAGGGATGCTCAAGGTACCTCTAGACGGGTGAAGGTATGACTTCTGGGATAGAGCACACTATATGTCTTCCCAGCCAGGCTCCTGCAAATCTTCCAATAAGAAATATAAGTTATATACAAAGTCCAACTAACCATTTACACCTTCACAGGAACAAGAATCTTGTTGTCAGACTAGCTCTCCAGCCAATGAGCTTGTGTGACCGTAACAGAGCCTGTGTGACCTTGAGCAAGCCACTTTCCCTCTCTGTATGTGAAATGGCAGACTCTGCCTGGATTAGTTAACAGAGCCAGGTGGTACTAGAAGACAGATGGGAGCCTTAAGTGCCAAGAACATAGCAGGAATGGGAACTACGGTGAACACCTTTCCTGCAGGTTGGGTTGGGAAATAGAACAGAAGGCTCGGGTGGCTGAGGCCCAGAGATGGGGTGAGACAAGGGAGGAATAAATCACAAAAGATTTGGAAATTCTGGCTAGGCATGGTGGCTCATGCCTGTAATCCCAACACTTTAAGAGGCCAAGGAAGGAGGATCACTTGAGCCCAGGAGTTCTAGACCAGCCTGGGCAACAAAGTGAGACCATGTATCTACAAAAGCAAAAAATTTAGCTGGGTGTGGTGGTGCACACCTTAGTCCCAGCTACTTGGGAGGCTGGGTAGGAGGACTGCTGGAGTCCGGGAGGTTGAGGCTGCAGTGAGCTCTAATAGCACCACTGTACTCCAGCCTGGAGGACAGAGCAAGACCCTGTCTCAAACAAACAAATAAATTAATGAATATTGAGAAATTCCGGGCTGGAAGCCTCCTATATAAGCCATCCTTGGTCTCAGTATCCAGCACAGGGCCTGGCTCAGAGAAGTCATCATAAAATGTTTCACAAATGAGCAAATGAGTGAACAGAGTCTCAAGAGACAATGGTGGGGATAGGAATGGGTCAAATCTGGCTCCAGCCCCAGAACTTTCTCTGAATTTTCACCAGGCCTCCCACTGTCAATACGACTATTTTCATGGGTCTAGAAGTTCTGGACAATGCAATAAGGCAGGAAAAATAAATAAGAACTACTAACCTTTGAGGAAAATGAGACAACAATATGTTCTTTTCTGCAAATAATATGAATACCTATCTATAAAATCCAGGAGAACCAACTGAAATACTAATAGAATTAATAAGGTGATTTAGTAAGGGGATGGTTATAAATTAAATACAAAAATAAAAAAATACAAAAATTAATAGTTATTTTCACTAGATGAGAGCTATCTAGAAAATACAACGGGGAGAATATTCCATTCGTGACATCAGAAACTAAGTATAAACCTAATAAGAAATGTACAGGGCTTATGCAATAAAAACCATTAAAGTTTACTAAGAGATATTGTAGAACTTCAACCAAATAGGAAGACATGCCATATTTTTAGATAGAAAAATGTAATATTTTAAAGATGTTAATTCTTCACAAATTAATGTATGTATTTAATTACAATTCCAGTACAAAGCCCACGCGTTTTTCAAGGAAATTGTTAAGATAGGCATAAGGTTCATCTGACAGAATAAACAGCCAGAAATGTTTTAAATAAAGAGAAGAAGAAGGATACATAGTACAAAGATAGTAAATGTCATATAATTGGCATTTTACTAGCATAAAAATAAATAAACAATGAAACATAATACAATGGCTTGTATTAGATCCTTGTCTATTATAGAGTAACCAGTGGAGGAAAGATGTTTAACAAGTGGTTAACTATTGGAGGAAAAATAATGCTGGAACCCAACTTCATTTCCACCACCCCCATTAAGATGAATTCCAGATGGTTTAAATTGTTTAAGAGTACAAGAGATATTATGAAATGACAAGGAATATAATTGAATATCTATCTGATCTTAAAATAGGAAAAACATTTCTAGGTATAAAAGCAAAATAAAGAACCACAGATTTTACAGATCAATAGAGCCCTCCTGAGATTATCTGATATATTTTTTTAAAGGATAACATTTCTATTCGTGAAAATCATCATGAATACTCTTAAGAAGCAAACAACAAACTAGAAAATATTTGTAAGGTGGACAAAGCCTTAATAACCTCAAAACAATGCTTACAAACCAATAACAAATGGCAACATCCCAACCTCCCAAAATAAACCAACTCGTAAGTGGTGAAGTACAAATGGAAAAGAGATTTAAGAAAAACATATATCTCATAGATGATCAATGAAGTGAAAATGATAATAAATTATCTTCTTTTAAAAATATCTTCCTTTAGGCCGGGCGCGGTGGCTCAAGCCTGTAATCCCAGCACTTTGGGAGGCCGAGACGGGCGGATCACGAGGTCAGGAGATCGAGACCATCCTGGCTAACCCGGTGAAACCCCGTCTCTACTAAAAAAATACAAAAAACTAGCTGGGCGAGGTGGCGGGCGCCTGTAGTCCCAGCTACTCGGGAGGCTGAGGCAGGAGAATGGCGTGAACCCGGGAGGGGGAGCTTGCAGTGAGCAGAGATCCGGCCACTGCACTCCAGCCTGGGCGACAGAGCGAGACTCCGTCTCAAAAAAAAAAAAAAAAAAAAAAAAAAAAAAAATCTTCCTTTAATGCTAGCAGGAGCATAAATCAGTTTAACCTTTCTAGAAGGCAATTTGCTAATAAAATAACAGCTAAACACTCATATGTCTCTCATGTGCAAGGCATATGATAAACATTTGCATATATGTGTATATTGCATGTGTATGTATATACAAATATATCTTGGTATATGTCTCGATATATGTCCACATATACATATATAAATACACATACATGCATGCACATACACACACATAGTGAGGTATGAACTATGATCTTCCTTGTTTTACAGAAGTGGAACCCGAGGCCCTCCGAGTTTTAAGTAACTTGCCCAAAGTCATGCAACCAGCAAATGGTAGTGAGGTGGGAGATGAGACTTGACTCTGGAGGCAGGGCTTGGACTTGGGACCTAACTGAGGACCAGCTAAAACAGGCATGAGGTAGAATCACCTTTCCATAACACATGCCCACTAGTGTGCCATGTTAGTTTACCATTGTTATGACAATCTGAAAGTTACTGCCCCTTTCCATGGCAATGACCTGATGACCTGGAAGTTACCACCCCTTTCCTAGAAATTTCTGCATATTCTGCCTCTTAATTTGCATATAATTAAAGGTAGGCACAAATATGACTGCAGAATTGCCTCCGAACTGTTACGGTCAGCACACTGCCTATGGGGTAGCCCTGCTCTGCCTAAGCAGTCACGGAGCTGTTCTGCCACATCAATAGAGCTGTTTTCTTCTACCATGAGCTCGCTCTTGAATTCTTTCCTGAGTGAAGCCAAGAACCCTCCCAGGCTAATCCCCAATTTGGAGCTTGTCTGCTCTGCATCAGTAGAGCCAGGATTCAAACTCGGGCACACTGACTCCTGAGACCACATTAGCAATTCTGTTTTTGATGAACTTATCCTAATGAAATAATTGGAGATATTCTAACATTTATATACAGTAATGTTAATCAAGATAATATTTGTATATTAATTCAAAGTGGAACTGATTTTTTTTACAAATGGAGTAAGTTATACAAAGCTGGGATGTTAGTGTTGATAGAATGCCATGAAGCCATTAAATCATATGTGATGGATGCCAAGTGGCTAACACAGGAGAATGTTCACAATAATTGTTAAGTGAGGAAGTCCAGATACCCAGCCACAACAAAGTGGATCCACACTCACATATATGACACACACAGGGAAGACTAGAGAGCTGTGGAGTTAGGGCTAGATTGTCGCCTTGAGGTCAGACAGCTGAGGGTTTGAATGCTTGCTCTGCCACTTACCAGAAATGTGACTCTGGGCAAGATCCTTGGCCGCCTCGGACCTATTTCCTCATCTGTAAAATGAGGGTAATAATACCTGCTCTGCAAAGTATATAAAGCTCTTGGCCAGGGCCTGGCCCAAAGGTTGCTCAAAATGCTCTCAGAGCTTATTACTGGGCACGACCGCTACAGGTAGCTCACTTTCTTCTTGATATCTTCTGAACTTCTCCACATTTTCCTTGGGTGGCTGAGGCCCAGAGAGGGGATGAGACAAATGAGCACTAAATCACAAAGGATTATAATAGTCTGGGCTGGAAGCCCCCTGTATATTCCATGTCTGATCTCAAGTGCCCAGCACAGGGCCTGGTCCAAAGGAAGGAACATTAGAGGAAGAGGAAAGGTAAAGTTCACATCAGCTCTGCCAGCAGCCACCTGGGCCATGCAGCCTGCCCCCTGCTGACCCCTTCTCTTTCCCAGTGTCCAAGGGCCATAGTCATCCTGGCTAGTTCACTGCAGACCAAGTGGACCAGACCAGAGACAAGGTGACTAGCTGCCCAAGAGTGGGACCAGGAGCCTCATGGCCCAGTGCAGGGAGTGCTGGTGGGGAGCACTAGCTTCCCTCTCCAGAAGGAGACCCCCACTTCTGCCCTAGAGCTCCTCATTTGCACCAAGGACCTGCATCCTGCCTGACTCCACCATGGTCCAGCATCAGCACCCTGCCCCGGGGCAGCTCCAACCCTCCTACTGGCCACCAGCCAAGCTCTGCTTCTTAAATGGCCTAAATGACATTTGCAAACCTGATCCGGTCATGTCTATTCTGCTGAAATCCTTTTCAGGTCTTCCAGCTGCTCTTTGGATAAAGTCCAAAAATCATACCACCAACTGCCAGGCCTGTTGCCCTCGCCAGCCTCCTCCAGCCCCTTTGCCTAGGTGTCCACTATACTTCAGACCTTGGTTCAACCTTCCTGCCCTCTGAGAAGGTGTCCCTCACCTCCTGGACAGGATCAATCTGTATATCGTGGGGTCTCTGAGCACCCCGGGCCTCTCACGTGGAGCCCTAGAGACCTAATCATGGCGTAAGTCTGCACTTGTCAATATGGTTGGCTTGTTTTTCTTTCTCGCTCATCTCTACAGTCCCCAAGAGCAGGGACCATGCCTGCCTGTGTCCCTGATAGCCCCAGTGCCTCACACATGCTGACAGCTGCCCCTTCTGCAGCACCTGCCACGGATCAGCACTGCTCTAAGTGGAAACACATCCTCTCAGGGTCCTAGCTTCTCTGCCTCATTCTCAAAGTCCTGGATCCAACTCTGTGCTGGAGCTGACGAGCTCCCTTCGCTGCTGGATTGGAACATGGGATATGTGGGTAGATAGTAGATGGGCAGAGCCTTGGGCTCTGGAGGAGGAAGATGGGATGTAGCCTGGCTCTGGCCTGTACCAGCTGTGACACCCTGACAAAGCTCCTTCTGGCAGGCAAACCCAAGGATCTGAAATACAGTCCCCCCACTGCCCAGCCATGATCCAGGCAAGGTCCCTTGGCCCTCTGAACTTTCACTCTTCTGCACTCTCAGGAGGGATGAGGTCCCTCACCTCAGGTTTCTCTCTTTCTTGGTCTTCCTCAAACCACCCATCTCTCCCACCCTTCAGTGTAGCAGAGGGATCGTCTTCCCACTAGGCCATAAGCACCTGAAGGTGGAGATGCACTGAAGGGATGACTGCATGGGGCTAATCCAGTTCTGTGCCCCCAGGGCAAGCCCTGCCGGGTGTGACTGATTTATCTGTCAACAGCCCATAGTGGGTGCTCAATACATGTTTGTTGACTGAAGGAGGATGAATGGATGGGTGGCCCCAGACACCATGCACTGAGGTTCCACAGTGCTCTGAGCAGGGCCAGCAGGAGGAGCTGATGGAGTGTCTGCTACCACAGGAGCAGGGAGCGAGTCTGGCAGTGGGAGGAGAGAGGCTCCACTGGTCCCAGAGCGGGCTAGGCAGGGGCAAGCCTGGCCATTCAAAACAGCTGCTGATGCTCAGCATCAGGGGCCAGCACAGGCCTTGGGGGAAGCCAGCCCTACAGTCCCACCAGGTCACCTCCCATCCCAAAGGGGATCTGCTGAACAGTGAGGACCCTAGGACCCTCTTCCCAGGGTCCCACCCATTCGTGCAGACACACAGCTTTCTCATCCAATCTCAGCCAAGTCATTACTCCCATCCAGGGAGGGCCTCTGCTTTAACTTTTTCCTGCCCATGCCACAGATCAGCCTAGGGCCCTGGCCCAGTTACCTGGGCCTCCCACCTAACCAGCCTGCCCGGGGGCCACCTCTGTTCACCCTTGGCCTCAGGGCCAAGTGTCCAGGCAAAGAGCAAGATGTTTTCCCCTGGCATTTTATGCAAGTCCCAATGAGAGAAGCAGCCTCTGATTCCAGTGTATTTTATAGAACCTACACCCTTGTCTGCTATACACAGATGTAAATGGGAGTCCTGTCCGTGAGGCCCCGAGTCGGTGGTTCCCAGTCCCACGTGGTGGCAGGAGAACTCACTTGCTAGGGAGAAGCCTCAGTGGCCACACTCAGAGATGTGTCTCAGAATGCGAGGAGAAACAGCTGGCAGGCCCTCCTCCTACCACGGCACATCTGTTAGCAAGATTGGGGTGGGCTACCATGGTGCTGGCACTGAGGTCCCACAGTGCTCTGAGCAGGGCCAGCAGGAGGAGCTGATGGAGCATCTGCTACCACAGGAGCAGGGAGTGAGTCTGGGGGTGGGAGGAGACAGGCTCCACTGGTCCCAGAGCAGGCTAGGAAGGGGCAAGCCTGGCCATTCAAAACAGCTGCTGATGCTCGGCATCTTGATGTACCCACAGCCTCTGCAAAGCAGAAGTCTCCAAATGAGTTCCTGCCTCTCTGCCTGACCTGTGGGAGCAGGTTCCGCTGCCATTTCCTAGACAATGTCTTCATCGACCTGTGCCTCAGTTTCCCCATCTGTAAATGGGTACGCTATCTCCACCCATCTCTTTAGGTCTTTGTGGGGATCAAATGAGACCAGCCATATCAAATGCATGCACAGTGTCTGGCACACAGGAAGGGTTCAGTATATGGCTGGTACTATAATCAGTGTTCGCTCTACGAAAGCCCAGAGCACCTCCAGGCAGCTGCTAAGCACTGGACACCTGAGGCCTCCACTGCCTGCCTTCCAAAAAGGAACCCAGCCCAGCCCTGGACTTAGAGTTACAGATCTAGAGGGGCTGAGGTCAGTGCTCCTGCACTCTGCTTTGTCCCAAGACTCTGGCACCACAGATCCATACACCCAGGACTACCACGTGAGACCTCTGTCCAAAGCTCCCAGGCAAGCTGATGGGCCAGAAGGAGTCCTACTCCTTGACTCAGGAGAGCTGGGCTTTAGCGGCTGCTCAGCAGCTCACTGTGCATGGCCTGGAGCCAATCAGTTAAGGGCTTTCCTTAAGCCATTCAACCTTTGCAGCTGGGTTATCAAAGAATGGCCCTGGACCTGGCCCAACCAAAGCCCAGGGGTGCACTTCACCTGGTTACCCCACAGATGACACAGGCTGGGTTGGGAGGCCCCTGAGCCAGGAGCCCGTCTGCCCTCCACAGCTCCTTTGGCACAGGCACTGCTCTCTTAGCTTCAGGGACTTTAGCATCCTCCTTCCCCTCCTCCTATCTCTCCAGCCATTCCGCAAGCTTTCTTTTCCCATGACCTAAATGTTGCTGGCTCCGGCACTCCTCTTGGTGCTCTGAGTTTCTCACTTCCAATGCAGTGCCCCAACAACCTTGCCCTCTGCCAGAGCTCCAGGAACAGACTGAAGAGCTCAGCAAGTGCTGTTCCCATATCATCAAAGCATCAGCCACTAAGGTCTCATTAAAAGTGAATTCGAGTATTCCAAGAAGACTCCCTGGGGGAAGTGGCATTTCTGCGCCAGCCTCCCCCTGGCTCTATCTCCAGCTCAGAACAATCCTGAGTTCCATAATATCTGTCCATAAATGATCACTTGACCGGGCTACATGTTTCCACATGCAACATCATCCGAGTTCCCTCCTGGGACCCAGTTCAGTCCCCAACGCTAATATCAGGGAGCTAAAAACTGTCTGGTGTTTGTAACTGAATCTCACCTTGCACCCACCACCATCCTTTCCACCCTACCTCCTCCCACACCCCTAAGTTGGCCGGACTAGCCTCCTTTCTCCCCTGTATCTCCCCTGGTCTCCTGGCCTCGGCTCTGGTTCCCCACCCCCACTTCATCCTCATGGCATCTAGTGAGCTTTTTAAAACGTGATCTTTCCACATCCCTCCCCAGGATGCATCTTACAACACGGTAAGCCTTATGTTCTTAGTCTGACATTCAAGGCCAGCCTTCCCTATTTAGCAAGAAATCCCCCCTCTGCCCACTGCCCTGAAGGCTCTGGGTTCCAACTGCGCGACTCCCCCAAGTCTCTCCCAACCGGAAGCACTGTGTCACCAGACCAGGCACAGGGCCCAGCCCTGGAAAGGGGTCCAGAGGGTGATCCTGGCTTGGGTGGGAATCCCCCTCAGTGCCCCTGAAGCCCTCCCACCAGGCGCCCCTGGGAAGCACTTCAAACATGGCTCCAACTCCAGCACCCACCAGGCGCCCCTGGGAAGCACCGCGAATACGGCTCCAACCCCAGCACCCACTCCGTGGCCACATCTCCAGCAAATACTCACTTTGGCTCCAGGAGGGCCGGGGAGACCTGGATTTCCATAAGGTCCAGGGGGACCCTGAAAGAGAAAAGAAACAAAAACAAATAAGGTGACAAAAAACAGGGGCCATCTCATCTCTGACTGCAATGCCTGGCACCTTCCCTACACCCACTGGTTTATTATCTTCTCCCCAAACCAAGCCCTAGCAACACTGTCGTGGCCACTCAGCCTACTTTTGGGAGCACCCCCTCCGTGCCTGGCCTCGTGGGAAGCACATCCCATGTGCCATCTCATTTGATCCTATTAACTGGGAAGGTAGGTCATAGTGTTATTACTATTTTGAAGACAAGGATGCTGATGTTCACAGAGGTTTGTAACTGTCTCAGATCACCCAGCTGCTAAGAGGCAGAGCTGGACCTTGATCTCAGAGCACAAGTCCTTCACCCCTAAATTTTACCTCCTCTCCACACTCTCTCAGCCTGGCCCCATCAGCCCTTCCCAGCTTCTTCAGGCTCAAACCACTCTTAGCTATGCACTTCCCTCCCATGTATCTGGTACTTTCTCTCCTCATTGCCTTTGCCCATGATGTTCCCTCGTCTGGCAGCATCTTTTCTCATCCATCTCCTCTGCTTGAAACCTGATCCATCCTTCACGCCTGGCTCAAAGTGCCATCTCCTCCAGGGAACCCTCTAGAGCTCCTCCAGCTTCAAGTGGATTTTTTTTTTTTTTTTTTTAGAGGCAGGGTCTTGCTTTGTGGCTTAGGCTAGAGTGTAGTTGTATGATCATAGCTAACTGCAGCCTCAAACTCCTGGGCTCAAGAGATCCTCCCACCTTAGCCTCCTGAGTAGTTGGGACTCCCAGCATGGGCCACCATACTTGGTTAATCTTTAATTTTTTTTTTTGTAGAGATGGAGTCTTGCTACATTGCCCAGGCTGGTCTCAAACTCCTGGCCTGAAGCAATCCTCCTGCCTTGGCCTCTCGAAGTGCTGGGATTACAGGCGTGAGCCATGGCAGCTGGCCCCAACTGGACTTTTGTATGAGTCTTTGGAGTTGAGAGCTCAAGAAGGATGCATTTGACCTCTTGTGAACAAAGGTGCACCTCTCCCATGGCTACAACATGTGATCAGACCCTTAAACCCCTGCAAGCTCCAAGCTTTCAAGGACTTCCAGAGACCACAGAGCACCTGGGAACACTGGACCCAGAGAGTCCAGGAGGCTTGGTCAAGGTCATACAGTAGAGTTGTGGCCAAGTGAGATCAGGGTCCAGGGCCTGGTGGTTTCAAGTCCAGAGTTTATTCATGGTGCTGGATTTTCCCAGTCCATATCCAAGTTCCTCTATAACAGCTGGGTCCTGTTATGTCCACTTTCTCCAGCAAGAGCCCTGGCCGAGAGTCTTCCAGCCCAGTAATATAAATAGAGCCCTAAGAGTCGGGTAATACTTGAGGGTTTTTGTCTAGCAGGAATAATCTGGGGCATAGGAGGTGAGGAGAAGCACCCCAAAGGGTGCAGTGGTCCTCCCCGCCCAGTCAGCCTCTAGGCACACTGCCCTCGTCCCTGCCCCTCTTGATTCATCGGGCTAACTGTGTGTGAACTGCTTTCTTCTTCCCTCTCTGAGGCCAGCTTCCCAGCTGCAGCCTGTCACATTCCAACCAAGGCACCTCCCTCTTCCTCTCTTCCTTGATGCCTGAACTGGGACCCTCCCCTTCTCCGAATGCACCGGGAAGGAACAGTGTCCAGAGCCTACTGAGCCTGGGGAGTTTCTTAGTGCCACTTGTGACCCTCCTTCCAAAATAATCAGCCCTCCTGCCCTCCCCTGCAGTCCACCAAACACTGTCTCCTGGCACGCGACAGAACCTGGAAGCATCGAGACTGGGTCCCAGTTCCAAGCCCCACTTCGCAATCCCCAGCCTCGGTCTCACCCTCTGTTCTGTAAATGACTGGGACCCAGCAGTCTCTAAGGAATCTGGAACACCCCCCGATGTTCACCCCAGCCCAGGCTCGTGGGGTCTAACCAGGTCTAACCACAAGCTCAGTGGGAACTGGACAGAGTTTGGGAGGGGGTGTTGAAGGAGGGGTTCGTGACACCCAGTTCCACCAGAGCCAGGCGTGGGCTGCACAAGGTCAGGGGTGGCTGCCTCTCCCCAGTCATGCCCCCAGCTGCCCCATAGATGGTGGGCCAGAGCACTCAGCTCCCCCATCTGCAGCTTCTGAAGGTGGGGGCTTCCTGTTTCCCTGCCCCCCCCCACCGTCCCCACCCCTCTCCAGCCTTGCAGAGAAACGAGGCACATAGTTGACTGAAAGCCAAGCAGACTGATTCTATAAATGCTGCAGCCTAGAAAGCCAGGTGGGGGAGGCTCTGGGATTCCCCGACATCCCTCCATGGGCTGGGGGAATATGTGGAGGTAGGAAGGGGCAAGACACAGAGCTTTGGGCAACCTCAGGTAAGAATGCCCCTCCTTAAGCCCCTCCAGAGCCCCCATCTGTGCAGAGAGGAGCCGGGATTGTTTAATCCAGCGTTCTATTATCTTTGGAATTTTATAATACATGGAATTTCCAGTCTAGAAACAGGATGATGGTACGGTGGCGGGCGGCGGGGCTGGGGTGGCTTGCAGGGAAAGAGCCTAGAAGCGTGTCAGGAAAGTCATTCACCCAGAGCTAGGTGGAAACTTAGAAACGCCTTACCATGACCCCAGGCTTTACAGATGGGGAAACTGAGGCTAGGAGGAGGGAAGGGACTTGCCTAAGATTCCACAACTTCTTGGTGGAAATATTCTTGACTCTTAGATTAAAACTCTTCACCAATCATTTGCCCAGCACCTCCTGCACGCAGGGCACTCTGCTAGGCATCATGTAGGACAGAGAGGTAACCAAGGCCTATCTCTGAAGGGGCTCAGGTGAGTACCCAGAAAAATAAGCACAATAGATGCTTAAGATGGTAGGCTCTGGGCCAGGTGCAGTGGCTCACACTTGTAATCCCAGCACTTTGGGAGGCCGAGACGGGCGGATCACGAGGTCAGGAGATCGAGACCATACTGGCAAACACGGTGAAACCCCGTCTCTACTAAAAAATACAAAAAACTAGCCGGGTGATGTGGCGGGCGCCTGTAGTCCCAGCTACTCGGGAGGCTGAGGCAGGAGAATGGTGTAAACCCAGGAGGCGGAGCTTGCAGTGAGCTGAGATCCGGCCACTGCACTTCAGCCTGGGCAGCAGAGCGAGACTCCGTCTCAAAAAAATAAAAAATAAAAAATAAATGGTAGGCTCTGGAGGCAGACTGCCCGGGTTCAATCCTGGCTCTGCCATTTACTCTCTAACTTTATCTGAAGTAACTAAACCTTTCTGAGCCTCGGTTTCCTCGTCTGTAAAATGGGAATAGATTGAAACCTATTTCTCAGGATGGCTGGAAAGGTGGAATGAGATCCTGCACATGTGGCTCAGCAAACAGAGTTCAGTGGTCAATGAGAGCTTTGAGAAAATGGCCCACGCCATCCACAGGGAACAGGGGAACCACTGCTGGAGTTCCAAGAAGGGAGTGGTCATCAGAAATAAAGGTAGTGTTTGCTCTTAGACATGAATGGAGGAGGAGTTTACAAAGGAGGACAGCCAGAGCAAAACCACAGAGGCTGGGGGGCTCAGGAGGTTGGGGAAGGGAATAGGCTGCCTAGGTCAACAGCCTCTTCCTGGTCCCAGGCTGCACGGTCCCATGGGCTAGCAGCCTCTGCGATATCTATGTGGTCCCCAGGGGGCACGTGCTTCATGAAGGCTCTGAAGCCAGGAAGAAATGCCGCTTCAGATGGCAGATTCCAGAGCCCTGGGCCCAGGGAGCACAGGGCCAGGTCTGGAGGGAACTAAGGCTTGGGTAATTGCATAACCAGAACCATTCGCTGGGCTCAGAGCTAAAAATATGCCCCAGGCAGCTGTCTCTGCCAGGGCCTCACCAGGCACCCAGCGTGGGAAAGGCTGATTCAGCCTGGGCACAGATGCCGGGTGCTGTTGGTCTCAGCCCTCTAAGGGAAGCAGGTAGGTCTCCCTCTAAGGGGATCTCCAAGGGTTCCAGCATATGGGTAAGAGCCTGGGTTCCAGTCCTGGTTTTGCCATTTCCTACTCAGTTTCCTCATCTCTAAAATGAGAATGATCACACTGTCCCATGGGAGCTTGGGGTGGGCGTGAGAGGTCAAATAAGGCAGCATAAAAGAAGGTGCCAGGACATCACATAGGAGCTATTTTATTTTCCCTCTGGGGCTTGGGCTAGCTCAGCGAGCCACTGCAGCCTGCCAAGCCCGGCCTCTCTCCAGCAGGAGGAACTCAACTCCTCCCTGGCACGGCCCCTCCAGGTACCTATGTCCGCATCCCTACCCCAGGAGAGCCCTGCAGGAACAGGAAGAGGGATGCAAGGGCCATATATTCCCCAAGTCAGCTTTTTTCCTGGACAAACACTGAAGTCCATCAACCAAGGGGATGTGATCTTCAGGCTTCTCCACCTTCCCCACCCCAGGCTGCAAAGGATGATATCCCCAATGGACAACCGAGACCTACAAGAGGTCATTGCTGTTCCATGCCGTATCTGTCCATATAGCATGTCTGAGAGCCCTAAGTCCACTCCAAATGGATAAAGCAAAATATGGGTGCCAGAGATGGGGAGGGAAGAACCTGAGGACACACAGCAAACCTGAGACCTCGGGGGCAGTGAGACGCAGGCCAAAAGAGCCAACAAGAGTTCCAAAGGACAGCGTGAGATAACTCACCCGAGGCCCACGTGCACCAGGGATTCCAGGTAGCCCAGGCAGCCCAGGGGGACCCTAAGGAAAAAACAAGACAGACAGCATTAGACAGTGCTCACTGGCAGCAGAGAATGGGCTCAAGCAGTCATTCAACAATCCCACCTGCAGCTGTGGGCATGGATAGTCCACGGCTCAGAGGAGGAGTCCCCTGAGGTCCCTTCCCTGAGAAACTCATGCTCTTTGGAGCTTCTGGGCTTTAGTAGCTACTATTCAGTCACCGAAGCCCTCATCATTTATCACCCAGCTAACTTAGGGTGTCACCTCCTCCAGAAAGCCTTCCGAAGTTGGACAAAGTCCCCTCTTTTCCTCTATTTTAAAGACCACTATCTTACTTGGGGAATTATCTGCTTAGAAGCCTGTCTCTCCCATCAGACGATGGTCTCCTCAAAGGAACTAAGGGGATATGAGTCATCTTTCTATCCCCAGGGCTCACTCAAACGTTTGATCAAATAAAACAGCCAGAAACCTCAGAGCTCAGCCAAATTCTCTGCAAAATCAGAACAGAGAAGTGACTTGGCCAAGGTCACACCAAGTATCTCTGCCCCACAAAGAGGCAGCACAGCACACAGAGCACGGTGCGGGTTTTTGAATCAGACGTGCCCGGGTTCAGATCCCTGCCTGTCACTGACAAAATGCGCAAGTCTTTAGCCAGCTTATGCCCATACAAACGGAGGCAATAAAACACTCCCCATGGGATTCCAAGGATGACATGAGAGATGATAAATGTGTAGCACAGTGCCTGGTACGTAACCGGCACTCAAATGTGCTATCTGTTCCCATGGCCACAGCATGGTCCAGCCTTCATCACCACTTCCCAAGAACCTGCAGCAGCTCCCTCAGTGGTCTCCCCGCCTCTACTCTCTCCTCCACTCCCTCCCTTCTGCAGTCCTCCTCCACACAGCCTCATTCACCTTCCAAAAGCCCTCGCCTGCTCCACAACATTTAAGAGCTCCCCATTTCCCACAAGTGAAAGACCTAACGCTGAAGCTCAGCATTTAAGGAACATCTGCGTATCTTCATCTCTTTTCTCTTTACACAGGAAGGGAGGCAGCCGAGCAGACTTACTAACCATGAGCTGGTCTTTGTTCAAATCCTGTCTTTACCACTTAATAACGGCAGACTTCCTGCAGTTCCTCCCACTTATCTGAGTCTCAGATGCTCCCTGTTAAGATGAGTCCCACAACTACTGCTGCATCTACCTCGAAGGAGTAAATGAGGATTAACTAAGCGCCTGATGTGAAGAACTGTGTCTGAAGCCTTCAAAGGAAGCCAGGCTTTCGAGGATGTGTGAGGCCTGGGGAATTCATTTGTTTCAAATAACCATCAACGAGATTCCAGGTTTCCTGCCCAGAGTTAAAATCGGTGTTGAAAACCCAGTCCGGTTTGGCTGGTAATTAATCCAGATCTCACGCTGGGCAGCCTCGGCTCACAGTTCTGGCCTGTGAACACCACGTGCTTGCTCGTCCATGAATAAATATCAGAGGAGAGATCCAGACAGGCAGATATGGGTACCAAGGTCACTGGGCAGAAAGAGGAGGGACTGTTTTGTGACCTCGGGTAAGTCCCAGCTACCTCTGAGCATCTGGGGACCTCTGGCCAAACTGTTGGCAGAGCTCAATGGCTGGGTAGAGGAGTTGTCTGGTTTTGCAGGTTCTGGACTCTGGGTGCCAGTCTTACCTGTCACTGACTTCTCCTCTCCAGCTGTCTCTGGGCAATAGAGTATGGTGTAACGCCAAGGGCCTGGGTTCACATAGGGCACCCCCCCCCCCCCCAATTACTAGCTGGGTGGCTTTGAGCAAAGCTATTTCCAGGCTCCAAGCCTTTGTTTCTATTGCTGTAAAATGAGGTTAATAATAGCACCTAGCCGACATATAATCTATAACAAGTGCTAATCCTGGTGTCTGGCAGCCAGTTAATGCTCAAAAAAATGTTAGCTGTTATTTCTGTTAAGCAAGCTTCTGGAACGTCCTCAACTCAAAATTTTAAGCCACCCTCCTTCACATCTGTTTCTAGGGGACAGTAAGAGATGTCCCTTCTTAGGAGGCCCTCCTTGACCCAACTGTCCCAGGTGGACCCAGAATTAAAGAAAAAGCAGGGGGCTGAGATGAAGCACACTGTAGGTATACCATACCATTTCAACAGATAAGAAGCCAGAGGGAGGTTCAGAGAGGTAAAGTGACTTGCCCAGTACCACACAGCTAACAAGAAGCAGAGCCTGGATTCAAACCCAGGACCGCTGGAACTGTTCTCCTACCCTGCGCAGCTGCCACACAATCTTGGTCAAGTGTGACTCTAACTAGGTATGTGGCCTTGAGTAAGTCCCTTCCCTTCTATGGGCATCTGTGAAGTAAAGATCCTGGAACCTTCTTGGCACTGGCATTTCCTGAATTGCGGAGGGCCAAGGTGGGGTAATTTCCTCTGCTACGTTATCAGGTGAAGAGGAAAAGCAAGATTCTTCCCATGTCACAGAGGAGAAGGCCAAGGCCCAGCGGGGTGAAGGTCTTGTCCAGGACTCTGGGGAGGAACAGGTTCCGTGGGTGCAGCTTCTTCACGGACCCTGGTGGGGCTGCAGCTGCAGAGGCCTGGACACTCCCTCTTGGCATGTCTTCTGCCCCAGAAATAGGGGCATCCAGGATAGAGTCTGACCTCATCCACCACATCTGCAGAGCAGACTCTGAGTGCCACTCAGGACCCAGGGTCCAGCCTGGTGATGTCAGCCCACAGGCCGACTCCTTGACAGGCCGGCCCCAGCTTTGGGCCTGGCCAATCCCTTCACTCTAGACCTTCAACCTGGGTGGGGACTGCCAGCTGCCCAGTGCTAGCCATGGGCTGGACCCTCCCCTACTCAGTGCCCACTTTGTTTGTGGCAAGCATGGGTGGGTGCCCCCTGGCCCCTCTCCCCTGATCCGAGACCCTGCCTGTTCTCTCTGCAGTGGAAAAACGCTGCCATTTCTTTCCAGGGGCTGAAGCCTGAGCGGGTGACTCTGGGATGATTCACGAGGCCGGGGTGGGATTTTCCACTTCACGCTGCAAACAACGGGGCCTCTGAGAGGGCCCGGAGCTGAGGGGGAGCAGAGCGGGGGCTCAGGCCTGCCTGGGGGAGGTGGAGGAGGCCTGAGCTCCAGGCGCACGCAAACAGAGCCATGGAAACAGCCAAGCAGACCCCTCGGGGCTTCCCCCAAGGGTCCTGGCCTCTGACAGCCAGATCTAGGGGAACCCCATCCTACGGAACAAGTCCACCCTTGTGTCCAGCTACAAGAGCCTCTGCCTGCCAAGCCCTGCAGAAAGAAACCAGCGCTAGCTGGCATGGCCCCTGGCAGTAAGCAACAAGAGGTTTTACAGGCCTGGGGTTTAGGAGACCAAAGTCCGAACCTAGGTGTGCAGGTAACTACCGTGTGACCCTGAGCAATGTCCTTTTGATCTCTACGCCTGGACTCTGTGTCTGTAACCTGTTGGGGGTAGTTAGGGAGCCTCAAAGGGCTCCTCCATCTCTGATTATCTGAGCTCATGATTATTCCTAAGAATCCCACAGGGCACCCAGACTTTCCCAGCCTCTGTCCTAGGAAGGACCTGCTGGAACAGAGCTTCTCGGCATCAATACAGCTCTGTATGGCCTTAAGTGAGTTACTTCATCTCCCTGGGCCTCCAGGCCTCAGTTTGTCCAGCTGTGAAATGGGAATGTAATACCCATATTCTGAGATAGCATGTGCATGCTGATTCTTCTCCATTTCCTCCCCAGAACCATGCTGTGCCCCAGGAAGCTGACTTCTACAGATTGTACCCTGGCCTTCCTTGACCTCTAGCTTCCAGCTGGGTTTGGCCAATGGGAGACCCCAGAAAGAGAGTGCACAGAAGGGAGGACAGGCTATTTCTCTCCCTGTGCCCTCTCTGCTGTGCTATAATTTGGCTGCAGCTGTGTTCTCCCATCGCCCCTGCTTCTGCGGGGAGACCCTTGCTCAAGGTTTTCACTCTCACTAGGTTCTGGGAACACCTTTCCCTGGGACCTTCTGGTCTGGCTTAAAAAAAAAAAATGGGGGCAGTCCTCCCCTAAACCCCCTCCTGTCTAGCTGACACGTGTCATGACACTCTCATCCGTTCAGGCTCCCAAGCTGTCCCTGCTCCACTGACTAGCCCCAGGTTAATATTTTCATAGCACAGTTCTCCAAGCAAATGTGAGACTATGTCCAGACCCTCCCAGTTGTCTCAGTGCACCAAAGTCCCCACCGCGACACCCACCATCCGTCCACAATCACAGCCACGACAATCTACCAGGACCCAGGTTTCATATGTGCTTTACCTCCCGCATCTCACTGAATCCATGTAACGACCCTGGAAAGGTAGGTGGCACCGTATCCTCATTTGATAGAGGCAGAAACTGAGGCTTAGAGAGGTTAAGTGATTTGCCAAAGGTCACACAACACCAGGCATCTAGAGGACATTCAGTTAACAATTGTGCAAAGAATGAATGGATGGCTGGATAAGGGAATGGTTCAAACCCAGGTCGTCCCAAATCCTAAGACTACGTGCTTTTGCAGTCCACATGGCCTCCTCATCTCCCTGACAGCAGAGTTCTGGGTAAGCTCAAGGAGCCCCGTCTGGGAGTCAGGACGACCTGCATTTCATAAGGATCAAATTCTTTCGTTCATTTCACAGATAGATAGTCACAGAGCACGTGCTGTGGGCCAGGCCCTTAGCTGGGTCTTCCCGACGGGACATTTGCAAAAAGTGCAAGCGTGGGCAAATGCCAGTGGCCTGATCGTGAATAAATAAGGCCTTGACTCGCCTCCTTTCAGGCGTGGGGCTTCTGTGCAGCTTCTGTGCAGCGCTGTGAACCGCGGCCTCCCCGCCCCAACTCACCCAGGGCCAAGCTCAGTTTTTCCATGCTCCCCCCTCCTGGGGCTCCCACAGAGCTCCCTCACTCAGCAGCTACAACTCCTGGCAGGCCTGGGCCCAGAACTCTGTCTCAGCCTCTGCCAGTTGCTCTCGTGCCCTGAACCCCAAGGAACAGGTTTGCACATGCAAACACAGCCACTGCACCTCTCCAAAACACTGAAAGGCCCCACTGTCATGTCTAAGGGGAGAGCTGTCCCAACACTCTATTTCAGTAGGAGACTGAGCACTGGGGAGAGGAAAGAATTTCCCCAAAGTCACTCAGCAAAACTAGGTAAGATGGCCCAACTTACTTCATTTCTACTCCAGCTTTTTTTTAGGACAGAGTCTCACTGTTGCCCAGGCTGGAGTGCCGTGGCATGATCTCGGCTCACCACAACCTCCACTTCCCGGGTTCAAGGGATTCTCCTACCTCAGCCTCCCAAGTAACTGGGATTACAGACGTGTGCCACCATGCCTGGCTAATTTCTGTATGTTTGGTAAAGATAGGGTTTCACCATGTTGGTGAACTCCTGGCCTCAAGTGATCCGCCTGCCTTGGCCTCCCAAAGTGCTGGGATTACAGGTGTAAGCCACCACGCTGAGCCTCTACTACAGCTTTATATGCAAATAAAATTTACGCACATTTTCAGGCCACCCTCCCCACCAGAAGTGGGAGCTATTATCATCTTATGTTCTATAGAAACAGGCTCAGCATGGATCCGTCACAGAGCTAAAAGGGGTGGAGCCAGGATTTGAACCCAAGTCTGCATGTCCCCAGATGGGGGACAATTAAGCCCTTCTCCTGGGCAGCTGGAGCTTCTGCTCTGCTGGGCTTAGATCCTGGATGTATATGGAGGTCAAGGGAAGACAGCAGAGGCCAGAAAGAATGAGAGTTCACTTTATCACCATTCAAAGATGCCTCTTCCATTACATTATTCTGGTATCTGGTGAAGAAGTGACCAGGTTGCCATCTGCTACACAGTGGACAAAGATTCTACCAGCTTCCTGGTTCCTCCTGGAGTAAGTCTATGTTCCAAGCTGGGGGAGGGTGGGGACAGGGGATAGCACGGGGCCTGAGGCAGGGATGTCACCTGGGCAGGTTGGTGTCTTCCCCTTGTCCTCAGAAGTCAGGGCTGGAGGAGCAGAAAGAGCCTCGGCCCTGGCCAGAAGTCAGGGACCACAAGTCGCATCCCAGCTCCTTCAGGAACATGCTGGGTGCCTTTGGCCGGGTCCTTTATCTCTTTCTAACCCCTGTTGGATCATCTGTGGGGCAGGGCTGAACACATACAGACTGCCCTCCTCAACCAGTTTCCATGAGGTCCTAAAGGAGACACCGTGCCTGTGGAAGTAGCTCATAAACTTGATGGGTTATCGAATCAGAAGATTCTTTAGGCCAGGCACAGTGGCTTAAGCCTGTCATTCTAGTGCTCTCGGAGGCTGAGGCAGGAGGATCGTTTGAGGCCAGGAGTTTAAGACCAGCCTGGACAACATAGTGAGACCCAGACTCTACAAAAAAGTGACAAAAATAGCTGGACATGGTGGCATGTGCCTGTAGTCCCAGCTACCTGGGAGGCTGAGGCAGGAGGATGGATTGAGCCCGGGAGATTAAGAATGCAGTGACTTGTGATCACACCACTGCACACCAGCCTGGGTGACAGAGTGAGACCCTGTCTCTAAAAAAAAAAAAAAAAAAGAAAAAAAAAGAAAGAGATTCTTTAGATTTTGAGTCCTTCCTTTGAGACCAGGGACAGGGACAGTAGTGACTTTTGTCTGAAGCCCCCAGTCCCCCAGATCTGAGTCCCAGAGCCTCAGAGAGGACACTCAGGGCAGTGGGATGGAATGTGCTAGTCTTGGAGTCTAGAGTCTGGAATGTAAACTTCAGCTCTGCCTCCTCCATGCTGCGTGGCCTTGGGCAGGTCCTGGCCCTCTCTGAGCGCAATTTTCTCACCTGTCCAATGAGGAACGTTGAACTAAGTCATCCCCAAGCATCCACTGACTGACCAGGTTCACTTCAGTGCCTCCTCTTTTCCAAAGAGATTTGCCAGGGGGCCTCACTTCCTGCTAACCCAGAGCCCCGAGCCCCAGGAAAAAGTATTTGACTCAGATATACAGAAGACCCAAGATTCTATAGAATCTGCCCTGGGCCAGCTCCCCTCCTCTCTCCACACCACACACATTCTTGGGAGGGAGGGCTGGCCTCCTCCTCACAGCTGGGTTGTGCTGTGTGGCCAGAGTTGAGACCATGGACCTCACCATGTCCTGTCAGGAGGGGACAATTCCCCTTTTGACCTCACCACCATTGAGCCCAGCACACACACAGCGTGGGAAGCTGAGCTGTCAGGGCCCCAAGGCACCTGGTGCCGGAGTTGGCCTGGGTTGGCTGGAGAGGTGAAAAGGGTTCCTCGTTCTTTCCACAAGAAAGTGGTGGCTCCCAACTCTCTACGCTGCCAATTTCAGAACACGGAACTTGAGCAGAACATTGACATAATTGCAAAGCAATGCATACAGTTTCCATAAGTTCGACAATATGGTTATAATAAAGGCGGACTCTCAGTCCCCTTGGAGACAGGCTGGATAAATATTATTCCTAATGATTATTAAAACTCATTAAGTGTGTTTGGAAGGCCTGGGAATTCCCAGCATCTGCCACTGTCTCCGCATTGCAGGGAGCCCTAACCTCAAACACAGAGCCCAGTGGGAGAGCCGGCTTCAGGAAGGAGAGAGAGAGGCCACCACACGGTGGTCGTCTCCAAGGCGGGAGAACAGAGCAGAGCCCTGAGGCTTCTGGAAACGCCATCCCATCATTCCCCACCCAGAGGAATTGGTCTCCAGCTGTGGGAAGGTCGTTGCCCCTGGAGACGGTCCCAGGCAAGCCAGAGATATCGACCCTGAGACCATCCTGCAAGTCGTGTTCTTTCTTCTCCCTTCCTCTTCCTTCTGGCCCACGCTGATCTTCCGCACCCCAAACTCCTACCGGGCGTTACAAATCAAACTCCTGCAGGCGCTGGGCAGGCAGGTAACATAAACAGGTGAAGGGACTGGTCGGAAGACTCAGTCAGGAGAAGTGGGGACCAGCACAGACAAGAGCGGACTTGTTCTAACGGGGTGGCTCAAGTGCCATTGCACCTCCCACTTTCCAAGAGAAGCTGGTTGCTGAGTCTTTTTATAAGAAATCTCTCACATTTTTCAAATGTTAGTAACTTATTGGATTTTTAAAAAAGGACACTGCACGTGCCAAACAAAACATATCCAGAGCTCCCCATGTGTGACCTTTGTCTGCAACTCTCAGACAAGCTGATGGCCAGAAGGACCCCTGCTCCATGAGCTGGGAGAGCGGGGCTTTGGAAGCTGCTTACTCACTGCATGATCTGGGGCCAGACAGCTACGGGCTTTCCTTAAGCTGTTCGACCTTTGCAGCTGGGTTAGCAAAGAATGGGCTTGGACCTGGGCCAACCAAAGCCCAGGGGTGCTCTTCACCTGGGGTTAACCACCAGACTTAAGTCTGTCCCAGTGGATCATGAATCTGGAGCAGAGTGAGCAATGATGCATTTAGCAGAGCCAGAGGAGCCAGGGGCCTGGCTGGAGCCGAGGATGTGCCCATAACCAGCTCCCTGCTCTAAGCTGCTCCTTTTCCTTCTTTATCAGGGGCAACCACTTGACCAATGCCCCAGTCCCCCACTGGAGCTCCACGCAGCATGCAGACCCCACTCAGTCTTACCGGCAAACCACAGTCTCCCTTGGGCCCCGGAGGCCCCATCAGCAGAGGGAAAGGCGTAGATCCTGCCAGGTGGAAGAACGAATAGCCACTGCTCGTGGGCCGGGGGCTGGAGGACAGGAATTGTGCCGGGGCCAATACCAGGGCTGAGGTGGTCTGCTGACTGGGCTGGGACTGTCTGGGGCTAGGCCTGGTTGTCAGATCGCTCAAGGGGACATCCCTGGCTGCCTTCCCAGGTCTGAGGGGGACGGGCTTCCGGGGGCTGCTCTCAGGTCCGGCTTTCTTTGAGGCTTCCGATCCAGTGGGCTTCTTGTTTCCAGTGGGAGCTGAGCCAGGAGTGGGGATGGCAGGTGCTGTTCTGGGAGCGCTGGTGCCCGAGGTTGGAGGCACCATTGTGGCTGGTGGCCGAGTCGTCCTGGTAGAACCAGGAGTAGGGGCAGGAGATGAGGATAAAGCAGTAAATGGAGGAGGTTTGTGGGTGCTGGTGCGGGCAGAGGCCGGCTTACTGGCATGGTTAGTCATCTTGGCCTCAGTCTGAGCTAGTGTGGGAATGGGTTTTTTAGAGGAGCTGGTGGTAGGAGGTAGGGGCTGGGTGCTGGGCAGTGGGGGCCTGGGCATTCCTTGGTTCCTCTGGATGGGCTTCTCTGCGGGACGGGATACTTTGGCAGGAACTGGACGGGAAGTAGGTGGTACTTGCTTCTGAGTGGGTGGGGCTGACTTTGTAAATGAAGGTGCAGCTGTTTTCTGGGTAGGATGGGGGCTTTTGACGGGGACAATTGAAGTAGAAGGGGCTGAAGGCTTGGTAGGGAGGCTTTTGGGGATTTTGGTGGCTGTGATCTTCTGTGATGGTTGAGCGGCTGCAGGGCGAGGCATTCTGGTGGAGCCGCCAAGAGAGGCTGGGAGCACGGGATCAAGTGTGTTACTGGCTGACAGCTTGGCAGGTAGCAGTGGGGTTTGGGCTGGGCCTCGCACCGTGATATGTTGGTGAGGGTTTGTGGGGCTAGTCCTTTGGGGCTTGGTGGGAGTGGCGGGCACCACAGTGCCCTTGGGTCCCCTGCCTGCTGGCTGTGACCCCAGGGCTGGTGTGGCAGTGGTCAAGTTCTCCAGGCCTAGCAGGGCGAGGTCAGACTGGAAGGTGAAAGGTCTGCCAGAGTCTTGGGAGAAGAGAGGTCCCAGTGGGGACTGGTACGTGTCAGCCTGTCCACACTGCTTCCTCAGGTGGGTACAGTAATTGTGAGCGACCTGCGTCACGGGGTAGATACTGAACTGGCACAGAGCACCTTCAAACTGGACTGCATGCGGGTTCATCTTTCCAAAGAGGAAGGAGCCCCCGGGGTCGAGTGCAGGGTCCCTGTGGAAAGGCAGCAGGACAGGCACCCGGCGCTGCCCGCAGGCGGTCACCAGAGTGACTGTGCGGCCTCGGAGCTCGAGGGCCAGGTGGTGCCAGCGCCCGTCGTGCATGTCGAGGTCGAAGGCCACCGAACGCCGGGACCCCAGGTGGACGACCGTCTTGCCGGGGAGGAACTGCAGGCCCAGCTGCAGCTTGTGTTTCCGGCTGCGGACAGCGAAGAGGAAGGCATGGTTCACCCGGTGGGAGCAGAGGCTCAGCACCAGCGCCAGCTCTGTGCCCAGGGAGGCAGGAATGACGGAGCCCGTGGGAGCCTGGAGCCGGGCCCGCTGCGTAAAGATGAAGCCAGACTGGAAAGGAATGACTCCCGGGGGTGCAGGGCTCCCGGCCTTCGTCCAGCTGAGGCCCAGCCGCTGGAGGACGTCCACATCTGAGAGGGAGGGAAAAGGGGAGAGGAAGCAGTCAGGGCCTGCTCCAGCCCGCCCCACCCCCACCCCCTAAGGGGCACAGACAATGTGGACAGTCCACCCACAGCTACCTAGTCCTTTGTTCATTCATCTAAAAATAATGCCGCCCCATGGTGGTGGCTGAGAGGGCAGCGTTGGAACCATCCGGCAGGGATTGTGACCCCTTATCTGGCTGCATAATCTTGCATACTGGGGTTAAAAAACAGACTCTGGAGCCAAACTTCCTGAGTTCAAATCCTACCTCTAACACTAATCTTGTGACTTTAGTGCCTCAGTTTTCCCATCTATTAAATGGAATAGTAACAGTCCCAACCTCAGAAAGATGTAACAGTTACATGAGTGAATACATTTTTTTAAGTGCCTGGTACAAAAGCAGCACTTTCAAATAATAACTAATACTAAAAGTAATGATAATCACCAAATGCTCTTGCTGAGAGTGTTACAGGTTGCGCAACAGTGACACGTTATACTCCTTTTTCTCCACCAGGAAAGCCATCTCCTCCAGGAAGCAGTCCCATAAGTGAGGGACCAGGGTGACAAGAATAGACCTGTCACCAGAGCTTGGTAAAGGATGTCCCAGGGGTCTCACAGGTTTCACCATCTCCTCAGGGACCCACCCATGCCCCTTCCCACTCCCAAGGTGTCTCTACCAGGCTACGGGGCTGCTATCTGCTATCAGAAGGGTGAGGGCATTTCCGCTGACTCCTCCTCCTCCCCGCAGGGCTCTGGGGAGAGAAGGGGAAGCAATCAAAGCATCCCTGCAACCTCTGTCCTCTGGCAAAGTGTATGGATATCTGACTGTGGTCTGGCCAGGTCACATCCGCCCAATAATTATGTCAGCAGGGCTTGCCAGAGCAAAAGCAAAAGGAGGGCTTCCAGAGTGTTTATGGAAAGGCTTCCTGACCTTTCCCCTCCCAGACCATTAGACCCCTTCAGTCAGCTGAGCTGCCAGTGTCGGCAAAGCAGGCTCCTGAGCTCTGACTCAGCAGGGAAGGAAAAGCTTCCTTTGGAATCTGAGTCTTGGTCAGGTCCTTAAGGCCCTTCCCCTGAGCTCAGCAAGATAGGCCCTGAGTACTGAATGCTCTCTCCTTATCACCCCCTGCAAAGGTTGTGCTGGGGGTTGAATGCAACACTTGGCGTTTGCTCCTCAGTTGACAACTGGGGGATGGATGGATGGATGGATGGATGGATGGATGGATGGAAAAATGGATGGATGAAAGGATAGATGAGTAGATGGATGTATAGATGGATGGATGAATAAATGGATGGATGGATGAATGAATGGATGGATGGATGAATGAATAGATGAAGGGATGGTTGGATGGATAGATGGATAGATGAATGGATGGATAATGGCCGGCTGGCTGGCTGGATGGGTGGGTGGATGAGTGAATGGATGGATAGGTAGATGAATTGGTGGATGGATGGATGGATGGATGGATGGATGGATGGATGGATGGAAGGATGGATAAATGGATGGATGGATGGATGGACGAATCGATGAAGGGATGGATGGATGGATAATGGCTGGCTGGATGGATGGGTGGATGGATGAATGCATGGATGGATGGATAGATAGATGAATTGGTGGATGGATGGATGGGTGGATGTATGTATGTATGTATGTATGGATGGATGGATGGATGGATGGATAGTGGCTGACTGGATGGATGGAATGGGTAGGTGGATGAATGGATGGATGGATAGGTAGATGAATTGGTAGATGGATGGATGGATGATGGATGAATTAATAAATGGATGAATGGATGGATGGGTGGATGAAAGAGTAGATGGATGGATGGATGGATGGATGGATGGGTGGATGAAAGAGTAGATGGATGGATGGATGGATGGATGGATGGATAGATAAATGAATGGATAAATGGATAATAGATGAATAGGTAGATAGACATATGGATGGGTGGATGGATGGATAAATGGATGAATGGATGGATGGATAATGGCTGGCTGGCTGGCTGGATAGATGGGTGGGTGGGTGGATTAACGGATGGATGGATAGGTAGATGAATTGGTAGATAGAGGATGGATGGGTGAATGGATAGATAAATGGATGAATGGATGGATGGGTGGATGAAAGGGTAGATGAATGGATGGATGGATGGATGGATGGATGGATGGATGGATGGATGAATGGATGGATGGATGGATGATGGATAGATAAATGGATGGGTAAATGGATAGGCAGATGAATGGGTGGATAAATGGATAGAAGGACAGTTTCCTGGGGGAAACTGAGAACCTGAGTGCTGGCAGCATGTCATAATGGTTCTCTAGCAGACTCTGGAGTCAGAAGGGCAAAATGCAGAGCCTGAGAAGACCAGCAGTGAACCTGGACTCTGAGCCTCAGTTCTCTCCACTGTGAAACAGAGCTGTAAAGAGCGCCTACACCATAGGGCTGTTAGGGGGATGAAATGGTCATCTTCCACATCATCTTCACCCAAGCCCCACATTGAGTAACTCTGCTTGAGTCTCTTACGGACACTTGGACCTCAATTCCCTGCCTGTAAGACAAGAGAAACAGACCTTGAGATAGCACAGGTGTTGCCATGTTCTAAGAATTCTATAGCTCTGTGTTGCTGGTTCAGGTTGGCTTGAGTTTAAGACCCTTATTCTTCCTTAGGACCCAAGGGGCTTTCATTTCATTTCAAACTCCTCCTTCCCATCCTTTCTCCCATCTGTCTGCCCTCAGGTTCTAAGCTAAAATAAACTGCTGATTAAGGATCCTCTTAGTGGTATCTGTTTTAATCACTGAAACCCTCTTATTATCATGATATACTATTCACTATTATTCACTATAAACTGGGACTTAGAATGGGAGGAGCCATTTGGTTGGACAAGAGGTAAGGGCAGGAAGCCACCTGGTCCTTCCTTTAGTCCCCACTCAACAACCCCTGGAGGGCTCCTCAGGCCTGCTCACATCCCTCTCCACACATGGAATTTAGGGCCAACCTGCACTTACCCAAAGACAGTCACAACTGGCTGGGCCAGGCAGCACGGGTGAGGTTTCCCCTATCCACTGGGTGGGCTTCTAAGCTGACAACCAGCCAGTCTCCAGGTGTCCCCCAAAGACCATCTGCAGCTAAAGGGCAAAGTCTCAAACCCTGACACCTGGCAAAGGCGACCAGCACAGAGCTGCCGTGAGTCTCTGACCACTGTGGGCCCCGCAGGGCATAGGAAAGGGTTGTTCTTGCCCGAATTTTTCAGGTAACTAATTAACACCAATAAGAAAAACTAATACTTGTTGAGCACTTACTATATGCCAAGTATTTTACAGGTATGATCTCACTTGATCCTCTCAACAATCTATGGAGCAGGTACTCTTTATTATCCTCACTTTACAGAGGAGGCTCGGAAGAGTCAGAGGGAATAACTTGCAGCTCAAAAAAGGCACAGCCAAGGTTTGAACCCAGGCCACCTGACTCCGGGGTCTTTGTGCTTAGCCATGATGCTATTCTGCCGGGGGCCTCCCAGGCTTGTTGGAAAGCAGGGTGGACACACATCCAGCATCCCATCACCGGTGAAGAGATGGGGGACAGGGGAATAAATTCAGCCCAACGCCAAGATAGAAGGAGCCTGCCAGCTGGCCCCCACAATATCCCTTTATTACATAAACCTGGCTCCACACAGCTCCAGCCTCTCCCCAACCCCCCACCCCAGTGCCTGACTCAGGACTCTGGACAGCTGTTCACCTACTTTGTGGGGGAAACAGCAAGCTTGGAAAATATGACATTTGCACAAAATGTTGCTGGGCAGCAGAAGTCTCTTCCGGGCACAGCCCTGCCCTCCCAGGGGCCCAATCCCTGCCGAGTGGCCAGGTCAGGCCATAGGGACTCCCGGCGTGCCAGGCTGCCTGCCCCAGCACAAGGGCTGGGTGTGAAGGCGGGGGAAGGGCGGCTATTTTCAGAGGCACGCGGCTGCTTGACAAACAGATGTGGGAGAGGTTTCAGTTTCCCTGGGCAGATGTGGAGCCAGTCCATCATCGCCCCGGCCCCCTGGACAGCCCCTCAGGGATAGGAGGGAAAAGCAGGATCTCACGGGAAGGGGAAGATGGGATCCCAGGCTTGGGCCATGACAGTTAATGCTTAATGCTTTGTTTTTTTAAGCAGTTCTTAACAGCACTCATTGGACAAACAGGGACAACCAAGGCTTAAAACCGGAGTAACTTACTCAAATTCTGCCCCAGAAACAACACAAGCATCCCCTTTCTGCATTTCTGCACTGAGTCTTTCCTACCCCTTTACAAAAACTTCAAATGTGATTTTGGTTTTTTTTGAGACGGAGTCTTGCTCTGTTGCCAGGCTGGAGTGCAGTGGCGCGATCTGGCTCACTGCAAGCTCCGCCTCTTGGGTTCAAGCATTTCTCCTGCCTCAGCCTCCCAAATAGCTGGGACTACAGGCGCGTGTCACCACGCCCAGCTAATTTTTGTATTTGTAGTAGAGATGGGGTTTCACCATGTTGGCCAGGATGGTCTCGATCTCCTGATCTCATGATCCACCCACCTTGGCCTCCCAAAGTGCTGGGATTGCAGGCGTGAGCCTGGACTCAAATGTGATTATTTCAAGCCTAAAGAGAATTTGCCAATTATCATCTCCATTCTGCTGATGGGAAAACTGAGGCACTGAGTTCCAATTACAGGCACCGCTGTCTCCTACCCCTGAGTTCTCAGGCCCCTTCCATTCTCCTTTGTCTCCCCCTGGACAAAGAGAAGACAGAATTACCTTCAGGAGCTCCTTGGGTGGAGGCCAGGTGACAGGCAAACGAGACTAAGATCCAGGAGAAGAGAAACCCCCTAGAGACCAGGAGACACAAGCAGAGGCGGCATCAGCTTCCACCCGCTCACGCCCAGATCCGGGTGGGGAAGCTGGGAGTGGACACCAGTCCCAGTCTCACCCCAGTCCTGCCCACAGAAGGCAGGAGGCCAGGTGTAGGCTCTAGGACCCCATCAGAGCAGCAGCCCACTCTTCCCGGCCTCCAGGCACAGCCTCTCAGTGAAGACCTGCTTACATGCACAAACACAGCCTTGCTTTTCACAAATCGATTAGCCAAGGTCAGTGGGCAGGAAGCAGCTCACAGGAAGCCCTGCCCTGGTCATTGGAACATCTAGGGTCCAGCTCAAAATCTGATGCTGACTCACTGGGCAACCAGGGGCCAGCCCCTCCCCTTCTCCGAGCCTCAGTCTCCCCATCTGTACTACAGCCTCATGATCTTGAGACCCTTCCCCAGACCCCAGCCAATGGCCTGCAGAGCCAGGGGTGAAAGTTCAGTGGGAAGACCAGGCTGGTCTGCTTGGAAGACCAATCCCCACACAGGGCAGGAGAGAGGAGACCCCTTAACCAGAACCAGTGTGGGTGAAGGCAGCTCCTGACTTGGCTTTATCCTAATGGAAAGTGGGAGAAAGAAAACAGAGGGGATGAGGGGGAGTTAGACAGAGCCAGCTGCAAACATGGCCCTGTCACTTATCAGCTGTATGAACCCGCATGAGTCGCTCAGCCTCTCTGAGCCTGTCTTGTCTTCTACAACATGGGCTGATGTTCCCTATCTCGCAGGTCAGGCATGAGGATTCAATAAGCTCATGCAAAATACTCCCCTAGACGGTTCCCGCTGTCCCTACACTCTGGGGCCAGGAAGGGTTAAAGTTCTGCTCTGTGGTTCCTGCCAAGATGGGCAAAGGCAATGATACAATTTCACCTTCCTGTGGGAGCAGCCACCAGTGACACCCGAAGCCACCTGGGGTATCTGATCCCCAGGCAGGCAGAGGGGAGGGCGGCACGTGGCCAGAGACAGCCGGGGCACAGCAAGAGAGCTGTGTCAGGTGGGTGGTGAGGGCTAAGGCTGGGACAGACAGGCCCAGGATGCATTTCCAAGAGTAAAGCTAGGATGGTGTGCTTCTGTGGAATCATGTAATCTAGGAAACCTGTTTGCCAGGGTTGATAACTGGAACCCTAGGTTCTTCCCAGACTCCCTGGACACTGTAGATGACAGCTTCTGTCATTGTGGGCATGGTGAAGACACTGGTGATTACATACCCACAGACATCCCTCCTTCCTGCTTGCTCACATAGGCATGGACGTACAGGAGCCTATGTGAATCTGGATAAATCTAAGCTGATCCTGAGAATTTCATTTGCCATGCCAGTGACTGGTTTAGGCATGCATATAAGACCCAAATGTGGTCAGTGAGAGGTGAGGGATGCCTGTTAGAGACCCTGAGAAAGCAGAGAAGGTTTTCTTCAAGCCTCCGTATGCTGTTGAGTAAGGACATACTGCTCAGAGCTGCTGCAGTCATTTTGGGCACATGAGGTAACAAGCCCCAAGAGCACGTGAGGATGGCAGAATAGAAAAATAGTGGGTGTCTGAAGACACTGTTGAGATGCTGAATTCACCAACGCTAGTACTGCTCTTCCTTGAGGCCTCTTGATATGGGAATAACCCCCCTTATCGTTTAAACTATTTTGAGTTGGGTCTTCAGTTACTTGCAGCATAATGTAAACCAGCTGAAACAGCACTCAGATGCCAGTGATGGTCCCCTGAACGCCTTCTCCAGCTCTGGGTCTTTGCACATGCTACTCCCATCATGTAGACACTACTCCTTTGCCTGGTCAGTTCCTGCACATCCATTAGATCCCAGCATGGGTGTCGCCTCCCGCAGCTCACTGCACATGCCTCACTACAGTGGGTCTCACATGTGTGGTCATTGTCTACTCTCCTATTTCCCTGTCTAGACTAAGTCTCTAAAGGGCAAGGACGCCCGTCTTATTCACTCTTTTTTTGTTTGTTTGTTTTTTGTTTTTTGTTTTTGAGACAGAGTCTCACAATGTTGCCCAGGCTAGACTTGAACTCCAGAGCTCAAGCTGTCCTCCCACCTCAGCCTCCCGAGTAGCTGAGATCACAGGCATGTGCCACCATGCCGGGCTTATTCACTCTTACATTTCCAGCCGCTGGCAGGCACATAGGAAGTGTCCAGTATATTTTTATAAGATGAATTAATATTACCTGGTATTATAGGACTCTGGACTTTAAAAAGTGTCTTCCCAAAGCCTTAATTCCCCTGCTCTGACTTTTTCCAGAATTGCTCCGAGATAATCCTTGGTCCTTCCTCTTCATCCTCTCCAATCTGCTGCCACTGTTGGGAGAATGCCTTTTTCATGGGGCCAGGCCCCCAGCTCACCATGGGCAACGACTAAAGGTCAAAGTGTCAAGCTGCCCTGGGGTTGCCTGGGGAGAAGGGCAGGGCCAACCTTTCTGGCATGACTTGCTCCCTTGAAGCAAATGGCAATAGCATGAGCCCTGGAGAGAAATAAAAGGCAGCTTTGTTTAATTAGACAAATGGAGAATCCTGAGGCTCAGGGAAGGCAGGTACTTCCATCCTGGGCAGCGTCTGGGTTCATAACTCTTCAGTAGTATTTCCCACACCCACCAGAGACACGCTTTCTAGGAAATTGGCCAGATACATTAGGGAAGAGCTGTCCCCTGCATCCCAGTCTTGACAATCCGGAAAGCACACCTGTATATCAAAGGCTCTGAGAAATCCTGCGATCAACAAGTTGCCTGTACTTTCTGTCATTCAGCAGTTCCCAAACTGAGAACTCATTTTTTCTGTGAATGCCTTCTCAGAAGAGACTACCCCTTGCCTTCCTGTGTTCCTGTAACCCCACTAATTTCTGTTCCATCTCCTTCCAGTCCCCTCTCTTCCTGGCCCTTGTCTGGCACCTGCCCTCACTCCTTGAGTCCTTCATCGGATTATGTCACATACCAAACTTCCTAGGAACTTAGGAAGTTTCCCAAACTGATAAAGAAAGGCAAGGTGCGGAAGAGAAGGTACAAAAACCATACATGTCCTTCTCGGTCGATTTCCCTGGCTACAGCTATACCAAAGTGACTACTCTGCAGAGAATTAGAGGATATATCCTTGTAATCCCTGCAAGTCAGGAGAAAGAAGTCTCACAGGAGACATAGAATCAGAATCTTCTCTTCAATTAAGCTTCCTCACACCATGGCTTCCAACTGGAGGACGTTAGCCCTGAAGGCCTATTACAAAAGTATTCAGCCTCCATTCATTCTCCCTGACAAATGCAACTGACCCTCTTGGAAATGGATTCTGTGCACTTGACTCATAAACTTGCCAAGTATACAGCATGTCGGAGTTGGAGAAGGCCATTTAAGATCATCTAGGGGTCACATTCTAGTCCTCTCTCTCCCTTCCTTGCAAAGATGGGTAACTGAGGCCCAGAGAGGGAAAGTTATTTGCCCAAAGTCACACAGTGCTTCAAGTCTATGACTTAACAGATAGTCCTTTTCATTTGACTTGTCTCCATGGAGCAGAAATTGAAGACTTGCAGGGACTTCCTACTTGCCAGAGACCGGAGTCCCAGCCTTCACCAGCAGGAACAGAGATGCAACCCAGGGAGCCAACGAGTCATCTAAGTCAGCTCCAGGCCTGGAAAGTTGGCACTCAGAGGGAGGCCCTGCCGATTCTTTTGCTCCCGTTCCAATCCTGTTTAGGCTACTGCTAATCATGTTTAGTGCCTGTGCTGCCTCAGGGCTTTGCTCTTTCAGACTTCTGTTTTCACCACTTGCCTTGTGGGCCTTGGCTTTGCGAACCCAGGGCTCCAGAATGTCAGGAAGACCAGAGCACAGAGGCCAGGGTGGCCAGGAGGCAGCCGAAATGGGAGCTGCGAGGAAACATCGCACGGAAACATCGTCTGGCCGCACAGCCCTCCAAGCAGGAAACCCAGGTGTTCCTATGCCCTGCAAAAGGCCCTCTGCCAGTGCACCAAATGGGACTACTCCTGGGTAACTACACTGCCAGAACCGGCAGTCTGCTTGGATAGTTTTCTTCCATCCTTATTACCTGGAAACCCACAGGATCTTGGAAACCCATACCAGCTTCAACTGTCACTGAGGGCTCTGAGCTGAGACCCAGGCCACAGAAATGCACAGGGAAAGTGGCCCTATGGACACTAGGCTTGGCTGTTCACACATGGGGTAAAAACTGAAAAGGGAGCTAACTGGAACTACAGCGCAGCAAGTCGGATGGACCTGTCCCACCTGCCTCCATGGACTGGCCAGACCCCCTGTGCCCAAATGGCTATTCACAGCTTCCACATCCTCCATGGGAACAGAGACAGGTCATCGTCTGGACAGGATGCAGCCCAGAACTTTCCCATTGACTCACACACCCATTCAACATGAAGGGAATAATACAAATACCAGCTGCTGTTTATTGAACACTTATTACATGCCAGGCCCTGTTCTAAGTCCTTTACAAGCCTGGTCCTGTTCATCTTCACAAAACCTAGCCAGCTGGGAACAAGGTGCCAGTTTTGTGGAAGAGAAGAACAAGCAGCAGAGTGGCTCACCCAAGCTCGCGTAGCAGAGTTAGGATTCAAACTTGAGCCTGCCTGACGGCAAGCCTCGTGGCCTTTCTGTGGTGCCACTTGCCTCCCACGAACATGATTCCGTGTCTCACTGCTGTCCCCTAGCACCAGTGGATATGGTACTCTGCATAGCCAAGCCAGACAGGTGGGTGTCAAGAGGGTCCCTGGACAGAGACGGAGGAGAGAAAATACCAACAAAGAACAGGGGCAGTGTGCTCAGAAAGGGACAGAGACCACCAGGAGGCTGCTGGCTGCTGGGGGTCCACAGGGCCGGTGGAGGCACAGGAGACGGAGAATTTTCTGAGTACCAGGAGGAAACAGAAAGAATCAGAGGCCAGGGATGTGTCCATAGACATGACATGGAGTTTGGTCCGGCCAGAAGCGTCCAGGGGCAGAGGCATGATGGAAAGCAGAGGCATGCTGGAGGCAGAGCGCACATGATGGAGGATGACATGATGGCAAGGGAGGCAGGGAGGCAGGAGAAGGCAGAGACTGGGCCTCTAAGCAGTGTGGCGGCCCGCTTGCCCAAAGCTGGAGCTCCACCATGGGGTGCTCACCTGGCACCACTTTTCTGCCCAACTGCTGGCATCTACCCTGGCGCAGGGTCTTCTGGAGAAAATGAGTCAGCAGCGTGCTCACTGGTGCCGTGTATGTGTGTGTGTGTGTGTGTGTGTGTGTGTGTTGTGGTGAGGGGGTGCGGGGCTGGGGAATCACAACCAGCCAGCTTTTTCCAAGACATGGGGAAGAAAGGAGGGGGTGTCATCCTGCGGATTCCAGCTCAGAGGGGGCAGGGCCCAGCTACAGCCCTGACAGCCTCTGGGGAGTGTCCTGGTGTCCTGGGGGCAGGATGGAAAGAGAGGAGCGCCGTCCACAGGCCCCGAGGGACTGCTTGCATGCTGCTGGCTCCCACACACACCCACACGCTGCGCCGGCTCTAGCACAGGCTCACTCTCTCTTACAAATCCTACTCCACACGCTGGGAATCCCAGTCTCTGGGCCCCAGCTCCGCGCAGCCGCTCCTGGGAGAGTCCCTGCCCCTCTCCGGCCCTGTCTCCCTATCTGTACACTGAGAGGTTCCGCACAGTGATCGCCCAGGGCCCTTTCTGCTCTGACATGCTGGCTCTCACTTTTTCTCTCTTACACACGTGAAAGGGACAGGAACCGAGAAGCAGGAAACAGACACACAGACTCCGGCCGACTCACACATACACGCGGAGATTTCCAGAAACGCGGGGACGTGCAGAGGCACACAGACACGGAGACAGGAGCAGAACCCGAGACCTGGTGACCTAGAAACTTGCGGACAATTTCACAAGAACAGATAGAAACGGAGACGTACAGGCTTGGGACCTGCAGACACCGAGACACCGGAACACACCGACACGGCCCCAAACGGAGACCCCCCCTCCTCCCCCAGGCATCCAAAAAGCCCCCCTCCGCACCCCGCCGGCCGCTCCAGGCGCCACCACCCACCCCCACCCCCGACCCCCGGGCTGGCTCTGCCCCCGCCCCAACGGGATCGGGCAGCCGGGCCAGGCGCGGCAGGGCGGGCAGCGCTAGCCAACTCTGGCCCGGCCGGGGGCGCAGCCCCTATTAACCCTTGGCGTCCCGCCTCGCGGGGGCGCAGGAAGGGACAGGAAGCTGACGTTCCGCTGGAAGCGACCGCGTGGCGGGGAACCCCGGCCCTCCCCGAGATTGGAGCAGCAGGAAGCTGGGGAGGGGGCGTCCCCGAGCTCGTACTCACCCCCCGTGCGCCGCCGCCGCCGTCGCTGTGCCTCGGGCCCCCCGCGCCGATCCCGCTCCCATGGCAGGCCCCTACTTCATGCTCCCGAGCCCGGGGGGCAAGTGTGGGCGCGCCCCATGGGGCCGCCAGCCCCCCGCCCCGCCGCGCCAGGCCGGCTCAGAGCGCGCGGCCCCCGCGCCCCCAGAGCAGCCCCGCGCCCAGGGGCGCCCGAGCAGGCAGGCAGCGCGGCTGGGGCCCCGCGGGCGCCCGCGCCAGGCCCATGGTCCCAGGAGTCCGGGCGCCGCGCTCGCCCCTGCCTCGCTCCTTTTCTGCTTCCACCAAAAAGGAAGAAGAAGCAAGAAAAAGAGAGAGAGAGATGATCAAACTTTTGGAGGCGGGCTGCTGGCGGTCCCCGGAGGCAGAGCAAGGCCGGGTGAGGGCGCGCGGAGGGCGGTGGAAGCTGCCTCCCCGCCGGCCTGGGGGAGGAGAGGAAAAGGAAGGATTTGGGGGAAATGAAGGCGATTTAAAGTCTCGGCCCGCGGTGTCTCTCCACCTTCCCTCCTCCCCGCGCCGGGCCGCCCTCTGCTGCCCCCTGCTGCCCCCTGCCGGCAGCAGCTAAGGATACAGCCTTAGCTGGCCCACTACAGCCCCGCTGGGACACCCGCCCCCCTCCCCCTTGTATAGATGGGGAAACAGATTTACAGAGAGGCA